>NC_055666.1:26625579-27374329 GCF_017976325.1 Chelmon rostratus | reverse complement strand
ACAACTCAGATTTCATAGTGACAGCGGTGTTAGAAGGATGGAGGATTTAGTGGCATCTGGCTGTGAGGTTGCAGACTGCAGCCAGCTGAACACTCCTCACCTCATCCTCACCTGCGCCGCCGTGGCTGCGAAAACCGCGAGTCAGGGTTTGGTTTGTCCCTTCTGGGCTACTGTAGCGCAGTGGACCTTCTCTCTCTGTGGCTATATAGACTCATTTTAATTTCCATGTGATCATACATTAATGAAAACATAGTGACTGTTTTTTAAAACATTCAACAACAACAACACCTACAGTATGCTGTTGTATATTTTGTCTCCTCTGGTTGCTATGACTTCTGGGAAAACCAGCTGAAGGAAGGAAGTTGGGGAACTCACGCGAATAAAACTTTACGTTACCTCGTCCACGAACGTTTTTGCCTGAGTGACGTCAGATTTTCAACAGCAGTTGTGGTTGTTGAACAACGAAGACAACAACTCCCATGATTCCACGCTGCTCAATGGCAGAACACTTTATTTGAAGAGGTGTGCATGAGGCCGACATGACACCGTCCATGATGTGTGATTTTCATGCTTCTTTCAGGAAAACAAAGTATTGAGGTCACAAGAAATACTTATCATGTTCTTCAGTTCCCATAATACTGCAGAGAGGAAGTATAATGTTGCCATGGATTCAGTAAGTTGGGCTGTGGGCTACAATTTGCGCCACTTGTTGCAAACTGGCGCCATTAAAAATATGCTAAATTAGCTATTAGCTGTTAGCAGCGTACCCATGATGTCCAGATCACTCTAAGACTGATGAAAACTTAAGAATGCAATGAGTCTCAGCGATACCTTTTAATTTATGAGGTGTTTAACGGTTTCTCCCTGTTTCTACTTTGTATGCTAAGCTAAGCTAACTGCCTCCTGAGTGATGTCATTGGAGTATTTCTAACATGTTGAATCTTTGAATCGAGCAGCTCCAGGACTTTAGAAGTCTCCTGTTGTGATGTTGCTTACCGATACGAGCTCGTATGTCGTGTAAAGTTTGACAGGTATACATCAAACCTCCCCCCACTGGCTGAACTGTTCTCTCGTTTCAGAATATTTCCCGCACTCGTCGTCTGTTGGCTCATCGGAGCGTCTCCTCCTCTTCCTCCTTCCTCTCTCTCAGCTGTCGGACTCCCCTCAGTCCTCGGTATAATCATCCTCTGTCACTGATGACTGAGGCGTCATTTAGCCGAGTGTTTCCGCAGAGATTCCCTGCGGTTAATTCCATCAGTCACACCGTTAGATTTCCCTGCAGCTCTCCTCGCTTTGGAGGAGCCGAAATATTAAGAAGGCAGCAGCGAATCAGATTGCATCTTCGGGGGAAACGACTCCGACGCTCTGCTGTGACCACTAAACCTTAAAACCACAAACTGAAGATTGGAATATTTTCACCTAAATGGCAAAGCTTCCCTCCCCCACAGTGTCTCCCTTCACATTTCGTAGGTATTTAGCTAACAGTCTCATCCTGAGTCACTTACAGGATAATTAAGAGCAAACAGTCTGACACCGACCATCCCAAAAGAGGAGAGAGCTGTAGACCATCACTGAGGAGGAAATCTGTCACAGCTTCGTCCTTATTCTGAGACCCACAGCTGACTGCTCGGCCTTGCTGTCAGGATTACATCAGTGCTTCCCAAATGGCGAACTGTGGGATTTTGTGACAGCCAAACGTTATTATTACAACATATAACTGGTGGTGAAACACAAGCCTCGCCTCTGAAGTCGGTGTCAGGAGGAGGAATAATCTGGTGGATGTGTTGTGTATTTCCCAGAAGGACTTTCTCCAGGAGTTGCCAGTCTTGATGGAGGTTTGTGGGGATCCGCAGTAAAACCTGGAGCGGATCTTTCAGTTATCTTTCCGGACTGGAGTGGACCGGACTGTTTTGGGGTTATGGTTTGGGGAAAGCACCCTGGGACTGTGGCGCTCCCTCTTTTCAGCTCCATTAACTCATTTTTAATTTTGTGTCTGGTTTGAATGGGCGTGTCGCTGCTTCAATTAGATTTTTTAGTGATTTTCATCATAAATATTTTAGTTGTTTGTCAAATTAATTTGCCATTTGTAAATAAAGACGTTTGCAGAATGATGAGCGGTGCCACGTGTTATAGAGGCTATTTGCCCCAGATGTGAAAGCAGGTGTGTCTTGACCTTTGATGTGCCTTGAACACAAAAAATGTAAAAACTTTTGAATTACATGATTATCAGAAACCATTAATTACATACAGTAGTGGAAGAAGTACTCACATCCTTTACTTAAGTAAAGTACCAATTCATGAATGTAACAACACACAAACTAAGAACTGGTTTCATTTTTAATGTGCTGCATTTTATGAGCTCATCAGATTTTATTTCCTTTACTTTCTTAACATGATTAGTACCTGAAGCTGTCAGATAAATGTAGTGGAGTGAAAGTACAGCTTTAAACTATAAAGTACTGTATAATGCTAAAATACTTGAGTGCAGCTGTTGAGTAAATGTATTTGTACTCTCCACCACTGGTTGGATGCTGCAGCTGGTGGTGAAACTGGATGGAGAGGACCCTCCACCCATCCCTCGCTGGGACTCTTCCTGTTCTCTTACCTGCTCAGTTTCACCTTGATGAGAAACATCTTTTAGCTACTTTCCAGATGTCTTCATTGGACAGTCATCTATAACTTCTCCTTTTCTTGTGTTCATAGCACAGACCAAGCTAGCCGCTGAGCTAACTGTCTGAGGCTAACGTATTTAACACATTAAGAGTATTTTATTCTTGTGCATGTACACAATAACTACTGTTGTTGTACTTCCTAAATGTTTTTATATATTTTTAATGCCTTTAGTGTGATTCATGTTTACAGTATCTCTTTATTGATAATATTTTAATCACTATCATTGAGTTTATGTTCGAATCATTTTAGCTGTTCAAAGATCAGCTGCTGCCGTCAGTCTTTGTTGGAGGGCTGTTTATCCTGTTGCGTTGCTGTGCAGGTACGCTCACACTGTACCAACACACCTGATCCAAAGTACAAAAGAAAACAGCTGGCAGTGAAGTGTCCATGTCTCTGTGAGGACGCGCTGCATTGGAGTCAGTCTTTAACCTTGTTAGCAGCTGCAGTGAACCCCACTGACAGTCTCAGGCCTTCATCACACTTCAACAGGCGTTTTCCAAAGAGGACATTTTCTTCTCCTTCGTCTGGCCGCTCGTTCACACGCAGGCAGTTTTTTTAGTTTCTGGTGAGTGCTGCTCGGTGTGCCAGACAGGTGTTAAACAACTACAAATAAATGATTTTCTGCTGTTGTTTGTGTTTGTTCAGTTGCTGGCGACAAAAGAAAATTAGCTAATTTTTCACGCTCAGAATGTTCTTCTCTGCTATTTGACGTATGTGGACTTTATCGCCACCTACTGGCTGGATGTTTGTTTGAGTATCTGAATTGTTTTGTCATGTGAATAGAAATTTTTTTTATGTTTTTAATGGAGGGGGGAAATATCTGGTTTGAAAATGATCAGCATATGTGCGTTCAAGGCCTCAGAAACATAACCAACCAACCAATCCCATCAGCTTGTGGGTGTGGCTTTCCTGAAACTCAGGTTTTCTATTGGTGCATTTCTTACATTGTAGACAGCGATACATGAAATCCATTCCCACCGTGATACATCAGTCTGTAGGTGATCCTGGAACACTCACGCTTCTTCTTCTTCTTCATCTTCTTCTTCTTCTTTGGAACTGGTGTCCAGTTCTTACATATATCGCTGAATCACATGATCACTTGTCATTAGTAGCCAGCAAAACAGGAGACCGTCTGAGTGGTGGAGGTGTGGGTGGAGGAAGAGGCGGGGACGCTTTGCATATTCATAGATCTGAGCACAGTGGATGAACACAAAGGTGTAGAGCTACAGCTCAGATATTTGGAGGCTTTTTACATACAGAAAAACCTTGTAAAGATGTCATTTTGATGAACGGAGATGAGTTTTTAGAGCCTGCAGAGGAACTTTAAACACCAGCAACAAACTTTTATTCAGGAGGAGTGATTTGGATGAAATGTCCCTTTAAAACTAACCGATTTGCACTTGACACAGATTAAACAAACATCTTTAACCCTAAAAAATGGAGGCTGAACAGCAGTAACTCGACTTTGGAAGTATCAAAAACAAAGCAGAGATGCGACGACGTGTCGCATTTCCGCGGATCAGATCTGAACCGGAGAACATTGCAGCTGGGTTGAATTGTTGCAGCAACAGTTTGTATGTGAGGATTACGGAGTTAAAGTGGATTTGTGCGCTTGTACTCGTGGATTTTCTCTGTCGTGTTAACACCCTCAGATCACTACATCAGTGCTAACAGTGCAGCTGCTGATCAGCTCTGTGATGTAGCTGTTATCTGAGCTGCTGCTATCTGCTGCCGGCTTCCTGACTTCACCCCTTATCTCCTGACTCCTCCGCTCCCTCATTTTTTTTATTTTCCAGATTGCTCGCTGTCTGTTTCTGCCTGCTGTCAGAGGAAGAAGCAGTAAATGAGATTAGTGATGGAGGCTGAGGGAAGCCCTGGCCCGAGGCTCTGTGGGCTTTCCAGCCGTTTTTGTTTTTCGGGTGAAGTGACGAAGCGAGGGTGACATTCAGTCAGTCGGGTAGGAAGACAAAAGGCGGAACAAGCCTCCCTCTGTCCACCCGGCCGCCGTACGACACGCATCGGTCACGCTCTCTTTGTCAAATGATGACTCGTACAGAATCCAATTTCATGACACTATTACAATAAAAAAAAAAGAGGAAAATAAAAGCTTCTCCTCGGCCGCCTCGAACTCAACTGATGCCTTCATTTACCTCCCCAGCAGCGACACGGCACATACAGATTTGTGCCTTCATGAATAAGCGAATACATAAATAACGCAGATAGCATGAATTATTCAAATCCTCCAGCAACGATGTAGGTGGGAGTGGAAGCTAACCAGCTCTGACAAGAGACTCACACGGGGAAAAGTAATAAAGGTTCAAATAACCTCGGTGGGTCTGCGATCGCTTCGGTTTAATCCGAAGATGCTGAGTGTGTTTCTTGGAGCAGACATGTGTTTTTATGAGACTGTGCTGCTGTTGTAGCATCATCGCTTCTGTTGTCTCCATCCTGTCTCACATTTAAGGGCAATTCCACCGTTTTCAGCTCATTTAGGACATTTTCCATCACTTTTATACAAACTGTAAGATTCATTCGTTCCCTTCGCTCTTTTTCTTTCAGCTTTAGGTCGTTAATAGAAGAGTTAAAGTGCAGTTTGAGCTTGAACACAAACTTTCAGATTATTGTCATTAGTCTGATCCCTTTTCATTCTGATGTGTTAACCCTCACATGCTTTTCATATTCTGCACCACCGAGCCCAAGAATCCTTTCATAACAAGCAAAAAGTGAGCCACTGATCTATTTAGGATGTATAAATATCTACCTGACATTAACAAATGGACGAGTAAGCCTTAATTAGTGTTTCAGAGAGCAGGCAGAGTGTATTTTTTAGGTTTTACACCCCTAGAAAAGAGAAAAAACATCTACAAAACAGAACATTTTTTTGGAAATGTGGTGTTTATTATAGAACCATTTATAACATTAGAAACATCAAACGCTGTCATCACTGCTTTATCATAAATAATCCTCATTTACTATCTAATTACATACAAAAAGTATTTGCAGTTGCAAACTTGTCCAAAGACTCCCTAAAACCGTCATTTTCATTGATGATGTCAAAAGATATTTGATCATTTCACCCAGAACAGCTTCAGTGTACAAAAAATTGTGGCACCTGTACAAAAGTATAATATCTTTAAATATTTAGATTTTGTGAATTTTAGGACACATCCTGAGATTTCAGGCTAAAAGGAGGACATGTTTGGTGTTCCTTCTGCTCTCAAAGGCCAAAATGGGTCAAATTTTGACCCAAAAAACAGAATGTATGTATAAAAAATGTAGGCTGCTGTAGAATGTGGTGAATATGAGGAAGAGGACAAATAATGTGTCCCACAACACATCTTTTATTGCTTTATCAGGACAAGTAGTCAAATAAAAAAACAGGTAACAGGAACCGCGAACAGCAGGTTCAGCAGGGTTTAGTATTAAATCCTCAGCTGGAGAGGAGAGTTCGTCTGATTTGGAACTTTTCAGCAGGAAATCTTCCAAATGGGAAAAAAAAAGTTGCCCAAATTATCCCAACCCAGCCAATCAGGCTGCTTTGGCAACGCCGTTCATCGGCTGAGTACAAAAGAAACAAACTCGACACCAACTTATGTTTGCTTACGAGCAGCTCAGAGAAGCATAATTCCACTTTCAGCGTTCTGGCAGAGGAGTTTTCATGTCAGTGTCCGTGTTTCAGACATCAGCCAACTGTGGCTTCTCTTCACAAGACGCACTTTAGTATGACTGAAAATCTCAAAGAGGAAAATGAGTCGGTCGATGAGCACAGACGCTGTTTGGACCGCCGGACCGGCAGGATGAATGTGGGAGGACAGAGCGGGCTTCCTGACCTGACACTGTGTCCAGTCACTGTCAGAAATATTCCTGATTACAGCTTCTTTGAAACGATTCAGTTCCTGTGACAAGATCAGAACATTTGCTTTGGTTTGGATCCAAAACATCTGATGATGTCAGCGGGAAAATGGACCAATGACAGCACTAATCTGAGGACATCCGTAAGACTGTTTCCTGATTTATTTTGAAGGTCACTCTCCTGATGTGTCATGTCTAGCTGTACGTCCTGTCTTTGTGTGTTTTGCTTCCTGTTTTCTGCGTCAGCTGTGTTCATCAGTTAATGAGCCTCTTGTGTGTTTTCCCTCTTTTAGCGGTCCGCCTGCGTTCCTCGTACTGTTCTGGTTTGTTTTTAGCTTCGTTTTTTTCATTTTTGTTCGTGCATTTGCGGAGGCAGATGTGACTCTGACTGACCTGCAGAGACGATCCAGCACCTGCATCTGTTCCTGAAGTCAACCAGGTGTCTGGTTGGTTCGACCGGGTGTCTTTCCAGCTTTCCAGCTTTGTAGGGAAAACACAAGCGAGTGAATCGCACTTCTATATCCTCGATATCAAGCTGCAAGGATGCAAACAGGTGACAAGGTGAGTGTGGCTCTGTGGCCTTGCTGAAGGAAACCTGCTGGATAGACAGCAAAGAAAGATTATTTCGCTCAGTCCCTCCATCAGAAACCACACAAAGCAGAATTTACTTGACTTTCCTCTGATCGTGGGACTGTTTTTCAGGAGGGTGCACAGTGATGCTTGAATGCTTTGCAGGCCGTACTCTAGCTTTAAGTTGCATTTTGACTGCAGAAATGAGTGATTTCAATAAAAATCCAACACAGCGCTCTGGCTGTAGGTCTGCACATAAAAAAAAAAAAAATACTAGGGTTCATAGCAGCCACCACAAAGAACACATAGATGTGTCTGAAGAGGAGAAGATGTCACGTATGTGGAGATTTTCCTGAAGAGCAAAGCGAGGTCAGCTACAATGCAAAGGCCAAAGATCAGCATGGCCTCTTCTCGTCCTTTTTAATGGTGTTTCTCAGCTGCTGGAAATGTGCTCAAAGTCTTTTTTTTCCTTCTTTTTAATAAGACGTAAGATATGAATACTTATTTCCTCATTAGATCAAATGTGCTTTTTGACATCAAACTCTGGGCCGTACGGAAGCGTTTTAAGTGGTACAGTGACCATGAATATCAGCACAATAATGATCACAGAAAATTCCAATTCGGGAAAAGGCTAATTTTTTTTTTTCATGCCTGCAGAGTTATGTTAGAACAGGCAGAAGCTGCATTTCAGTTTATTAATCTGACTGCTTGTTATATGAACGCTGAACCCATGAATATTTTTCTGCTAAAAGTACAAATGGGTTCGCCAGCAGCTCCGAGCAGAAGTTTAATCTCAAGGTCCCTAATGGCCAAATGAAAGTGTCTTGCTCTTTCTTCAATAATACAGCTCCTGTTTGGTACAAAAACCCTCTCATCTACAATAGGCCATATTGTGCAAACTGCCACTTGAACTCCAAGAAGAGCGGCCCTCATCTTTTTTTTATATATATTTTCATCCAATCAGCGAAAGCAGCTGTGGGCAGAGCTGTCGGCCTTCTAATGAAAGACAGCGTCTGCAGCAATCACTTGGACATCTGCCACAGCTTTGAGGCGAGCCATTGTCTGCTCCGTGTGTCCGTCCACTCCAGACGATCGCCAAGGGCTACGAGCCGGCCTCAGCTGTCGGAGACGAGCTCTCGTCGCACAAGGAGGGAACTGTTCGGCGGGGAGGAATCTGCTCGGCGGAAATCGATGAAGACTGGGGGGGATCTGTTGACGGTGGGTGGGATGGAGGAGGGAGGTCTGTGGACCACCACGGGCTCGCCAGATGATGCTGCTGCTGGAGGGGAAACAACCATCGCTGGGAAAGAACGGTTGCTTCTAATGGTGTGCATGCTTCTAATAAAATACTGAAAAATGTGTCATATTGGGTATGAGGTCACGTATCAAAAGTCTTAATTCTAAAAAGTCAAACAACAAAGCAGGCGTAGGTGTAAAGATATCAACTGATGAACGGAGGAAAACAGCTGTGAATATATTCAGTAGATGTTTAATCGGACAGTTCGACACGTTTTGCGTTATTCCAAATTGAACTGAAGAAACTTCCTGCGATCCCGTGCAGCAGTTTAGCGACGCCTGGCAGACACGACCGGTTAACTCCAGCTGACGTGTTTTAAAGCTGAATTTGAAGACTTTAAAGAAGAAGCTGCTCAGAGGTCCAATCTTAAATGTCCCTTAAGGCTTCATTAAGACCTTAACGCAGAGACTGCACCATGCAGACCCTGTAAATAACACGTTAGATGAGACAACACTGACGACCACACAACAACAACACACTCACGCAAAATCACACATGATAACGGATCATAAGCAGGAAGCAGAAAAGCTGTCAGTGTAGCTCTGAGTGTGGACGCAGGTGGGGCAGATCTCAGGTCATTTAAAGAATGCGAAGCCGCCCAATCCAGAACAGCACAGCACAGCGGTGTTTTTATTCTATAATCAGCGTCATCCAATAAAGCAATTTGAAGGTATTCAGGATTCTGAATAATTCTGAATGGGAAGTGCACAAATGAGAAATTTCATGAGTGATTTGATATGTGAGGACACAAATTATTATGTACTAATTTGAGGGAACAATTACGAAAATTTTAATAAGCATTATCCCCCTGACCAGGCTGCATATTTTGGAGAATGCATTTGGATAATCATTTCACACAGTTGTACTTAGTGTTGATGGCTGCATTAATTAGCAGAGCTGTCGTCCACCCACGGCCAATAGTAGAACAGGAAGCCACTTGAAATCAACAGGCAGCATCCAGCAGCGCCTACGTTCATTCTAACACTCATCCAACCATTTAAGCCAACATCACTGCCTGGTTAAAGATCCAACGACAGCCTGTTGTCGTGTTAAATTACACTTGTTTACTCAAAACAAGTGAACGCTTGTCAGGAGTTAAAGAGAAAAGATTTAATTTGAAGCTGTAATCACAAAGATTCATTATATTCTTCCACGTTCACTCTGTGTCACCACAGGAATCAAAGGACCGAACCTGCTTTTTCCACATTTAAGTTCATTTACAACGACTCTTTGTTACAATAGTCAGCTTGTAACCCACCGGTTTGTGGTTTTAAACCCTCGAGTTTGGCATAATGTCCAGGTTTGATTTTTGGAAGCATATTGGATGAGGGTGGAGCTGTCAGGATACGACCTGAAGCGACCTGAATAAAAAAGGCAGCCACACCCGAAAGCTGCTTAACGTGGTAACATCATGCTGCACTGAAGAAGACCTGAAACCAGCGGCCAAGACCATAAACTCATTAGGAAACTGATTACTGAGGTAATAAATCAAGTGAGACGTAGAGTCGCCCCCTGCTGGCTATGGGAAAGAATGCAGATTTAAGGCACTTCATTGACTTCACTTTTCAGACCTGGAAGCTCATTTTATTATACGACTGCCTACTACATGCTACATGCTACATGCAACTATTAAGTCCTTGTTTGGTTCAAACGTTGATGTTTAACTCAGGATAGACTCGAATTATTTTTCAGGTCAAATTTTCTCTTTTTTTTTTATACTTCGGGTTATGATGACATACCTGCAAAACTTTCTGTTTAGTGCTAATCAGTAAACGTTTGCATGCTAACACACTGAACTAAGATGGTGAACGTGGTAAGCATAAAACCTGCATGCTAGCATTGTCATCGCGAGCCTGTTTGTAGCCTGGTGTTAGCATTTAGCTCAAAGCACCGCTGTGGATAAGTACAGCCTCTATAGTCATGTTTCTTCTCAAGTAAGTGAAGATGATGCAGCATGAAGTCCATTTCCTCTGTTTGTTGGATTGTAATTCAGTGGATATTATTGAAATCGCACAAACTAAAAAATAAAGGCAGCAGAATGTTCGAGTCCTGTGATCCTTCATCTGTTTCATTTCACGACATCAAGCTGACTTTTCTGTAACATAAAGAGTATTTACTTCTTTTTTGCTGCAGTTCCACTGGCTTTTCTTCTCTGCCGTTTTATGTTAAATCCTGTTTTATTTGTCTTTAACACAAACCTGCAGCTTTAAAACAACAATAAAAATCATTTTGAATGTCTGGAGCTGTTTCGTCTTTATCGAATGTTTCCAGCTCCTGTCTGTCCATGGACAAACAGTCTGACTTCAAATACATTGTTGCATCTTTCCTTGTTTCTTTAATTAAGAAAGTAACAAAAAAACAAACAAACATGTGATGTCAGTGTGATGACATCACATGCAGATGTTCACATGATGCCTTCACTGGCTCTCGCACCGTGGGTGAAAACTAATGAAAGCAGCGCTGAGTGAATCACAAATTTACGTCCTGTGATGTTCAGCTCACCGCCGCTGGCAGCTGCGGATGGAGATGATGGCGATGATGATGATGATGATGATGATGATGTAGCAGAAGGCCTGCAGGAGTTTATGATCCGTGCAAATGGAGGAATCTGCATATTGTTGCACATGAGTTTGCCTAATGGACGCCTACACGCTGAAAAGATCATAATAATAGAACACGGAGCGCAAGCTAACGGCTGTACAACACACTAACATACAGACACACACCTCCTCCATCCTGCCTGAATCATGGGGAGAAGGAAATAAAGGAGAAAAGGTAGCGAGGAGGCAAAAGGGGGAAAGGAGACAAGTGGACAAGTAAGGGAGGAGGAAAAAAAGGCAGAGGAAGGACATGTATGAATTGTCAAAAAGGAGAGAATAGAGAGAAGGAAAAGAGATGAGGTCAGAAAGTGATGGAGGAGGAAAGAGGACAAAAGGAAGGAGACGAGGAAGATTGGAAACAAGGAGATCAATTGATTACGAACAGGAGATAAAGACAAGAGGAAAACAGGAGGGATGAATGTGGTGTCCAGAGGGGAGAGAAATGAGGAAAGGATGAGAGAAAGAAAACTAAAGGAAATAAGAAAAGGAGAGGAAAAAAGGTAGAGAAGGAAAGGAATCAAGAGAGAAAATAAAGGAAAGGAGAGCAGGAGAGGAAATTAGATGAGGAATAATAGTGGATGAGTGCGAGGGGGTGCAGGAAGACAAAGGAGACGAGGAAAGAAGGATGAAGAATAAAGAGCAAAAAGAACAGGAAAGGAGTCAGAGAAAGGAAATAAAACAGGAGAAGATAAAGGAAAGGAGGTAACAAAGAAAAGGAAGGCAAGGGAGGAATAGAGAAGAAGAGAGGAGAGGAAATCGAATGAGGACGACTGGAGAGAAATAAATTAACTGGTGAAAGCAGAGATGGATTAAAATGTTCAGAGGAGGAAAAGAAAGGAGGCAGTGAACAAAGAGAAAGAGAAAACGACAAAGGAATAAAGGAAACAAGGACATGATAAGGAGAGGAAGGGAAACAGAGTGAGACTCCACATATTTGACACTCTTCACTTGACCTCTGACCTCTGCCTTCCAGTTTGCTGCAGGGTCCAGCTCTCCTCTGTGAGTTGCCTGTTCCAGCAGATATTTTGGTTTTCACCACACACTCGCAGCTCTGGACGTCTGCCAGACATTAAACCCTCAGCGGAGATGCAGATGAAGGAAACCATGTCGACTGTGAGGATTGGCCAACAGCAATTAGAGCGTTTGTATGCAGGTTTGTGTGTCTGTTGAAGCGAAGGTTACACACAACACAACACATTACTGCTGCATGCACTGTATGTTTGAGTTGCATTAGCGGCTGCAGAGCGTAGGATTTGTTCTTTTGTATGTGACAAAACAAACGCAGAGTTTTGAATTTAGCAGCTGCAGGAGCTACTTTGCTAACGTTAGCGGCTGGAAAATAAAAATCATAAACTAGTGGCTGACAGCTGCGTAGTTTTGCATCAGCTGTGGCGTCTTTTTGTGGCCGCTTGTTTCAGTAAAATTCAGCAGCTGAAGCCCAGGAGCCCCCTGACCCGCCAGGCTGCGGTCCTGCGGTCAGTGGGCTCGTTCGGGAGTTCATCCATGATTTATGGACTGAATGCATCTGCGCTCTCACTGAACAGTCAACAAGAAGTAGCAACAAAATATCTGGAACAAACACAAAAACACGTAGGCCAGCATGCCGATTTTCATGCAAAACTCAGCTAACGTTAGCGCTATCGCATCAGTTGGGTAACTTTCGTGTTTATAGGCCGTTAGTATGAATAAGTGCTTGATTAATGCAGGTTAACCATCAAAATCATGTGACATCCAGCACATACGGAGGGCTCTGCAGCAGATATTCAGCCGTATTTACTCTGCACACAGAACATAAAACACCACTTTGTCTTCTGCAGCGGCAGGAGGTTTAAGTTGGTACGACATCCTGTTTATGTTACTTTACCATCACAGCAGCAACATGTACAGCTGGTGTTTTTTTAGCAGAGGCACAAAGCATGTTTGTGTGCTGTGGTTGTCGAGCCGCATCAGAGCGTCGTGTGTTTTTTAAATGTTTGCAGCTACAACATCCAAAGAACATTTTTATTTCTGCACAGTGATGTCACCTGCTGTAACAGTGTTTAAACGCCCAGATGCTTCATTTCCTATCTGACAAATAGCATCTGAATTGGAGTTAAATTTTGTTTTGCTACCCTTCCACCGTCAGCCTTCACCTGGTCCGATCACCTGTCCCTCCAGCTGCTCCTCGTTCCCCTGTCAGCCCAGCAGCAGCTCCAGCCTTCGCCGCCCCGCCTCCCTCCACCCGATGATCCCACCGTCTCTCCGTCAAACTGTGGATTCGCTCCCTTCGTCCGCCTCGCTGACTGTCGGCCTGCCCGTTGATCCAGTGAAAAGCCAGCTCTGCCTCTCGAGCCTGCTTTTGGTTTCCTCTTCTTCACAACAACAAACACGCTTTGATTTAAACTAAAAGCACAACAAAGCGTGAATTAAAACTTTAAAGTGCTGATAAAAGACAAAACTGGAATTTTAATCACTAGTAAAACAATATGTGCCCACAGGGACGGAGAATAAAAGTACAAGAAAAGTAATTAAAATCAGAGTGAAGCGGAGGGCTTTGAATTGGTGACTCGTGCAGTAAAACTTGGACCAGTCGGTGGAAAAATAAAGCGGAGCCTCCCGAAGCCACCTGCAGGCAACACGATCCGTGATGATGCATTTGACCTCAGAGCTTCAAGGTGTGCATTGAACGTTCAGGGAGGTTCCATTATGTTCAATGCTTTCCTTCGAGCGGTGATTGGAATGAGTTGAATGGTTTAACTTAGCGGCACATTACAAGATATCAAAAGCTTATTTCCTTTAATTGAACCACATGGAGCTCACAGCAAACATAAGAATGAAACCCCCATTTGTTTTTCTCCATCCACAATTCCAATAAAGGTTATTCAAAGTAGGCCCAGTTGACAGAAACAAACGGTCATAACATGCAAAACTCCTCGAGCAGCATTAAATCAAGTCACTGGAGTTTGTAGTCTGACAGCAGTTGTGAGATATCAGAGCACGAAGCGGCGTATCAGCCATGTTTTTCATGTCTCAGGCAGCAGATTCCTTCTCATCCTAATCTCTGCAGACGTGCAGACTCGCGCCTCAGCGGCATCTCACAGGTGCAACCACAACCTGAAGTGCTTATCGAAGCTTCGAGTCTATTTTTTTTAACAATACGTGCATGAGCATGAGGTCGATACCCAACAAAAAAGCCACTGAGTGAATGTGTTTATCTACATTTTGTCAGTGGAGCCGAGCGCTCTGGTTTCTAATCCCACAGACTCTCCCGTCACTGCTGCCCAGCAGCTGGAAGCAACACGCGGGACCTTCCTGGGTGTTGAAGAGCCGCCATGTTTAAATTGCAGACTGTGAGCTACACAACAATGCTGTTTCACCCATTACTGTCCACTCTCTTCACCAGCGGCTCAAACAAAGCTGTGTGCAGGAAACGGACGTTTACTCTGACGTCAAGACGTGCAGGCTGACTGGCTGTTGTTGTCTGTTTCTGCTGTGTGATAGGCTGTCAGATCTGTCCATATGTAGGGTTTATCACCTCATGAATTTTCTAAAGATCCTGTATTGAGATGGTTTTATCGGCTGGTTTCTCCATCTGACTGTCCGACTGACGGAGAGCGGGGCAGGATGAGGCTGCGCTGAAGACAAACATGCTGCAGAGAGAAGAGAAAAAAATAAAGAAAAGAAATGAGAAGCTGTAATTACCCAGAGGGAAAGGTCAAGACGTTTGGGCGGGTTTTTATAATTAACTTTATTTCTGAGAGCAGAACAAACAGAGCAGTCTTTTGTGAAATTGTGTTAGAAAGGTTACACAGACCTTTATAGTTGGAGGATTAGCTGTTCACTTCAAGCCCTGATTGCTGTCTGCCCGGCAAACAGCAGAAACCAGAAACCCTCACATTTCTTCTGGACACAGAAAAGAAATAATACATTTCAGATCAGCTGAGGAAGATTAGAACTGCGAGCATTAAGAAGGTAAGATTATAATTAAAACCAAGTCAAATTATTTGATGAATTCTTAGAGAAACTAATTAAACTGATGAACTGACTGGGGAAAAGTACTTTGTCTACAGTATATTGGAATTCCCATTTTGCCATCGTTATCGCTTACTTTTACTGTTGCATTAATTTTACTTACTTATGCATTTAAATATGATACTTAAAGGCGCGGCTATTTTTGCATTACGATATTTGTGCAGCACTTTTCATAATAAAGTTACGTATAAGAAGGTGAACACAGAACGACTAACCGGCGAAAAGTGAAACTAAGAAGGCTTAATGCAGCTAAGCAAAATAGAGCATCAGTGAAAATCAGTTATATTGTCCAGTAAAGTGTGTTATAGGTGTTCTGTATTGGTGCTGACTGGCTAACAAACAGCTTAAACCAGAAATTGTGTATTTTGTCGTATTTTTCTGAAAACATGATCTCAGACAGACAGTCAGAGACTCACTGTGACGAATGCACAACATTTAGCGGCTAATTAAAAGACATTTGAGTAATATATATGCATGATCACTAACAGACTCACATGAACCTATAAGGAATAAATAAAAGCAATCATTTGGTTCAATTAATCCCAACATTTGTCTCAAGAGCGACTTGGAGAGAGTGGAAAGATGAAGCTCGGAGGAACGACCAGCGCTTTCATGGCTCATGGTAAATTCAGTATTAAAGGAGTTCTGTTGTGATACGGAACTACTGAGGCGTCGCTGAAGCGGATGGTGGCTAGGCTGACGCGCTAGATGTTACCTGAGGCTATTTGCTAACTACACTGTTGAATTACTGTGATCTGAAATAAAACGACTGTACTTGTTGAGTCAAGGGTGATCCATTTATTTCACGAGTCCAATACATCAGATTAAGCACCATTGTCACAAGCCAGAATCAACAACAAAATAAGCCAGCATAGCGTTTAGCGTTTGCCTTAGCGTAGTGTAGCGGTGTAGCTTAACAGTGTAGCGGTCAAAACCCTTTGCCCTTCTGGGTAGGACGCCTGACCAACAACAGATATTTCCTACCTATAGACCTGACGGAAGGTTAATTTTTTAATAAAAAATATCATGCGCCACCCAGTGGACAAAAAATAAATCACACTCATAAAGAACCCATACATTTTGGCTCCTACATTCAGTATAATGCTTATATTCATATAACACTTTTCTGCCATCAGTCATATAATATTTACCTCTTCTTAAAAGCAGTACTGTTATTACGCATTCATCGTTTTATTTCCTCGACTTTGTCAAGTTTCAATCAATATTGAGCTGCTACCAAAGCAACGCTTCCTGGAGATGTTTTCACATTAAAAGTCTACCAGATCATTTCTGGTCATTCTCTTTCAAAGAAATGTGCGTGAATTATTACTATGTTAGCGTGTCAAAGTTTAATGAGGAGCTGTTGAGTTTGCATTAAGAGCAAAAGCACAGGAGAAAACACATGGACACACTCCCACAGGAAGGGAGAATTCAAAATAAAGGTCTGGTTCTCTCTGCAGATGAGCTGAATAAAAGCTGAAAGGTGGCCTGAAAAATTCATGCAAAATTCATGCATTCTCCTCCTCCATTAATAACTCCTTAACTAAATTTAAGTTGGTTTGATGTTAATTAAAGAAGGCTTCGTCTAAAAATAAGGTTATTTTAAGTTCTGTGAGGTTTGTGGGCGTGTGGTGTGCAGGAATCTGGCTCGTGACTAAACTAAACCGATGCAGAACAGCAAAATGTGATGAAATATTAAAATATGACAAAAGTTCTGAGTTTGCTGCTCTGCCTGCAGTCAGATGGTAAAGGGCATGTCAGGATTTAGTTGAAAACATTACAGTCTTAACACACACACACACACACACACTCAGTTTTCCCCCTTATTAATGAGCGACGCCGCTGGCTGCTGTCAGGCCTCCATACACACCGTCACAACCAGACAGCAAGATAATCATTTTTCAACCTGCTGGCATAAGCATTAAAACTCCTGTCTAAACCCCCCACTCCCTCTCCTCTCTCACTGCCTCTGTCTCTCGCCCTTCCCTCTCTCTGTCTTTTCAGATCTCCAGTTCTTATCGGTCCAGAAGCTCCAGCGGTGTTGAACCACACTGGAGCCTCTTTTTAAGTCCGCTGGCGGCGGCGGAGCTATCAGACACGCCATCGCTTTTTCATCGCGCTCACCGAGTTGCGCTCAAAGACAAAAAAAAATAAAAAAATACGTGCAAAAGAATTCTATAAAAATAATAAAAAGCATCATCTGTAGCTTCATCGACACTTCCTCATCTCTTCCTCTTCCTTCCGTCGCGTTCGTCAGCGGGCCTCTTCTGGACGCCCCCCCCCCGTCCTGCTGAATCAGGACTTCAAAATTAAAAAAACGCTTCAATCTTCAATCTCAAAGTTTGAACAAAAGCTGACAGCGACACATTCAGAGCTGCACTCATCTCAGGGGGAGAGGTTTTTTTTCATTATTCTTACAGGGGGGGTGCAGAGCTCGTCCAGCTGAACCAGGCAGGAGAAGAAATCAGAAACTGCTCTCCACACTTCTGGTCTCTAATTTGGCAGCACCAGTTAAATTCAGCCAGTCCAGAAGCTGACATTTAATAAACTGTCGCCTAAATAAATAAGTTGCCAAATTGTGTCTGCAAAGTCACTGAAAATGTGCAAAGACTGCACTGATTCGATTCATTTTTCTAAAAACAAAATCAGGCATCAGAATCACTTCCGTCCTTCACCACCTGTGATCTCAGCGTGTCGAAGGGTTTATTTTAGCGGTTTTAAAGCCTCATTGTGCAGAACTAAAAAGTACGGTGAGAAATAAAAACCAGCACACACCGAGAGTAAAAAATACACAAAAAACACAAATATTTTACTTTTAAAAAGATGTTTCAGCTTTTTACACAATTATGTAAAAAAAAAGAGAGAGTAAGATCCAACTTTATGCTAAAATTGCTAACATTAAAAGATTAGCTTGCATCATTGCTGATGACTCATTGGCAGCCTCGACGACGACGCGTTGATTGACACGGAGACAAATCAGTGCTGAAGTCAGACGAGTGGTTTTATGCTGAGTCAGAACATGATAAACATCAACAGAAGCACTTAAAACAAGCAGAATATGAGAATTATTATTCTAATTGTGGTGAAAACTGGGACATTTTAGTGTTTTACTGATATTTGTCGGAACTCAGGACACCCAGCTTGAAACCCGGACAATCCAGGACAAACAGGGACGTCTGGCCTCTGTTAGGTACTTTAATGTGTGTGAAAGGTGATTATCAGGTTTACTCCAGATTAAACGTAGTTATAACCTGTGACAGATTTTACATGTTAATGTGTCCAAGAGGCTAAAATCACCTGTACGTATTCAGCTAACGCAGCAGAGTATTTGAACGCATCACGAAGCTCGACCTTCTGGGATCTGGTCTTTGACAAACATTTGCTGAAGGGAGTAAATCTCCGTTTTGCTTTTGGTTCTGAAGGAGACGATCCTTTCAGATGACTGTCGGTCTTGTTTTGTCTCGTGAAAAATTAACAGCAGCTTTTCCCGATGTTGTGAATGTTTCAAAGCGTTTGACATCCCGCTGGTTAGTGTTTTAACTTGACTCGATGCAATTTAAATTTGATTCGATTTGGGAAGCACGACAGCGGCGTTACTTGAAACTTTAATTTCCGTTACTGATGGAAGACGAAAGAACTGGGACATAAAACACAAACCAGTACCAGCAGAAACCCGTGGGGACGGAGAATAAAGACAGGAAAACAGGAATGAAACCACACTCGCGCTGTGACGCCCAGAGTCTGAATTAATTGCGTGTGTGTTTATAAAAATCTGTTTTATCCAATTTGACAGTGATTATTTTCCCTGCTGACTCCTTTGAAACACAGGAAACTTTGTTTATCCCTGTCGTACTTGAGCTGGTGTGTCGTGTGAGTGGAAGGATGCAGCAGCGTGCAGGTGGTGATTTTTAAAAATTAAAAATACAGATTTAGACTGGTCACAAAAAGGCGAAACAAAAGCAGTCATCAGTTCATCCTCTGCAGACAATTAGTGGAAAAAAACCACCTCAGGATGCGAATCACTGACCCTCCTGCATTTCCCCGCAGAGTGAAAACCAGACAAACCAGTTTGAAGTCTTCAAAAACCTTTTATGCCCTGTCACCTGCTGTCTGCGGCCAATCAGGGAGGATCTCTGGAATTAGCACCACTTTGACCCAGGTGGCGTCAATCTCCCCTCATCTGGAGCTAAAAGGCACTTTGTCGTGCTTTTGACACAGTATTGATCAAATTCACCCTCTGATCATTCACGTTGTTAGTGAAGCGGATGAACAGGTGAACGCGGAGAGCAGGAAACATGCTTTAAAGGGGAAGTGTACTCCTTCTTCTTAAAGGGTCGGGCAGGTCGGGGAGTTAAAGTCCTCCTGCATAAATTAAACACACGTGAAGAAGCATTTCTGAGACGGGTGAGGAGAATGATGGGATGCATGGCAGCTCGTCTTACAGTCCCACAGCTTTCACTCTCACTTCATTCCTCCTTTACGATTCTGTCATTTTAAAATATAAACAGCCGGTTCTGATGTTGTCATTTCTTTCTCGTTTCTTCTGTTCTACTTAAGAACTTGCAAAGTGCTGAAAATGATGCTGATTCCTCTGAACTCAGCCTGTCAGTCAGCATTTTAATCCTGAGCCGTCACTCATTTCACTTTTCACTGCAGGTGGAAACTGAACAAATTACTCTCAGTATATAGATGCAAATCATTGTTTTGCTACCCTTCACACATCCGACCCATAAATTTCCACCTTATGTCAATTTTTTTTTAATCTGTCAGATCTGCTGTTGTTACTGAGCCTCGTGATAGTAACACGGACATCCTAACGTCCGTTTAAACGGCTTAAACACAGGAATGAGCAGCAGATTGTGGTTTATTTGCAGTAAACCACTAACACTCCAGATGTTGCAGCTTAAAAATCCCATAATGCAAAACTGATTGTTTATAGTGACAGATGAAGCAACGCCATTTTTTTTTTTTTAATCAATTGTTCCATCAAAGTAGTAATTTGACCCTGAAATCATCATCCCTTCAGTTTAAACATTTGCACCTTCAAACGACTCAGTTGTTCTCAAACAGCTGAATTTGCTCCTCTTCTGCTGGGGAGGCCATGAACTCTTCACCACGATGACACAACGCTGTGTGAAACGCTAACGTCCAAACAGAATCAGACCTCGAAGTGTCGATCCAGACGATGCTGAGCCACGTTTTCAGGAGCAATATTAGCATCATTAGCTTCACTTACTTCTCAAAAAAAGCATCTTCTCAGTGTTTGCAGTGTTTGCTCTTTCTGAAGTCTTAACGCCCCCATCTAACAACTCGTGCTATAAACACTCTTTACTTTACAGTCTGTCTGAGACCACAGACCATCCCTGTCCTCCTCTTGTCCCCATCTGAAGTCCAGTGAAAGACAAATCAGAAAGGCAGCATCAGTACAGCTCACCTGAACCTGAATGGAGCCCTGACCCCCCCCTCCTCTGTCTGTTATGATTGCCATTCAAGTGCTGATTGGAGAGAAGTCTGCCTCCGTCTCTGCTTCACCCTGAAATAATAAAACAGGCTGCAGGAGCAGCGCTTAATTACTACTAAACTGTGATTGGTGCACACACCGCTGAGAGAATTTCATGTACATCCCACGAGACAACTGAGCTTCACGTCTGAAAGAAATACTGAATTTTAATAATTCTGTACGTCCTCGATGAGGGCAGTTCTCAGGGGCATCGGTAGGCCGATCACACCTCGTTTCAGCACGTTTCGGTCTAAATCCATCCATCCATCATCCATTCATCCATCAATTCATCCATCCATCTATCCATCCAACTACTCATCCATTCATCCATCAATTCATCCATCATCCAGCCATCCGACCATTCATCATCCATTGATTCACCCATCCATCCATCCATCCATCCATCATCCATCCATCATCCATTGATTCACCTATCCATCCAATCGATCCATCTATCCATCCAACTACTCATCCATTCATCCATCCATCCATCCATCCATCCATCATCCATTGATTCACCCATTCATCCATCCATCCATCCATCCATCCATCCATCATCCATCCATCATCCATTGATTCATCCATCCATCCATCCATCTATCCATCCAACTACTCATCCATTCATCCATCCATCAATTCGTCCATCCATCCTTCCAACTAGTCATCCATCAATTCATCCATCATCCAGCCATCTGACCATTCATCATCCACTGATTCACCCATCTATCCATCCATCCATCCATCCAGCTATCATCCATCATTTCATCCATCCATCCATTCATCCATCCAACCACTCATTCATCATCCATTGATTCATCGATCAATCGATCCATCCATCCATCCATCTATCTATCCATCATTCATCCATTCATCCATTCATCCATCCAACCGCTCATCCATCCATCATCCACCCATCCATCTATCCATCCATCAACCCAACCATCCATCCATCCATTCAGCCACTCAATCACCATCCATTGATCCATCGATCCAGCAATTCATCCATCCATTCATCCATCCATCCATCCATCTGACGACTCATCCATTCATCCATTCATTCATCTTCCATGTCTTTTCAAGTTTTGTAGCCATGTAATCCAGACGCCCCCATCAGGTTTTCCAGCTCGTCCTGGGCGTTCCGGAGGCGTTTCCAACCCAGATGAGAGTCGTGCAGGGAAAACCTCCAAATGAAGGGGGGCCCGGGAAGTGTCCCCACAAAACCACCTCAACCTGTTCAGAGCTCGCTCCAGATGTCTGAGCTCGTCACTCTGTCTCCGAGGCTGAGCCAGGACACCACGTGGACAAAACCCAGTCAGGCAGCTTGTGTTCGCAAACTCATTCTCCTGCTCACAACCCAAAGCCCGAGATCGTAGGTGATGGATGGAACCACAACATGACTGCTGGAGCTGCACTTTTCAATCTGCACATTTGAACATCACAAAAGGCCGGGTGGAAACACGAGAAACGTACAAAAACAAATAAACATGGCAAAAATATTGGGGGAGTTTAAAGTGAAGTGTGTGGAGCGATGAGGAGGCTGTAACCTTCCTCACATTAACACAGTAAACACTGACTTTCATCATGTTTTTCTACATTGTGTCTCCACCTGTTGACGTCTGGCTGGAGCCCGGACATCTCGTTGACACCCTCTTCTTCTATAATGGCATAATTAAACCTGACTGGAGCATTAGCGCCTCCTACTGCTTCTGTAGATCGACCAACTCCTCATATTTGTATAACAGCAGTGGATGGAAGCATAAATTCACATTTTCTCTTGCAGATTTTCCTTCATTCTGTTCTGGATTTGGACGGAAACCTGACGCTACACCTCAGTCCTGGATTCAACACGCTTCATATTTGTGGCTGGAGGAACATGGATTGGTTGCTGATCTACTTCTTTCATCTTTTTCATTGCTGTTGTATCTGTTCAACTCCCACATCCAGTCCAAACCCTGTTTCAATAAAACAAAACTGACCTTTAACCTCCTGCCTTTGTTCTGCTCTCACAGAAGAGTCCACAGATGTGGTTGCTATGGGATAACTATCTATAATTCATATGCAGCTACCTGGAGAAATGGCTGCTGTTTAATGGACCTGCTGTGACCGCTGCAACGCTATCGCCTGTTCCAATTACTCCACGCCAAATTAAACGGCGAGGTTTTCAGAAAGCATTAATGCATATTAATTAATCTGTCAGAAGGTGGAGGCAGAACATAGCGGTGAATACGAAGATGGTCGACTGCTGACGGCGAGATGATAAATAATAAGAAAAAAAACCCTCGCTGTTTTTAATGATGAGCAATTTCTAGTTTATGACTGACTATTGTTTTCCATTAATTTTTAATCAGCTGCTGCTGCTTCATCACTCTCTCCATGACACTTGTTTTTTGTTTTTTTTTCTACCCGTAATGATTTTCAAACTGCTGAAAATAAAGAGTTGTGTGTTTATTTGGGGGCTGGAACAGGTGAGACGGACTGAGGTCGACCAGGTAGAGACACAAATGTTTTATTTTGTCTGATAAATCTTACGATTTCTCTTATTGATATTACTTTTGATCATCATGTTGATATTCTAGTCCAGTCTTGTTTCTCTCAACTTTTAATCATTTGTTCCAGGACTGCAACAAATGGCTCCAATCTCCATTAAAATTCAATATTTATTCATTTATGGATTAGGAAGGAATCCTTTAATGGACCATTAGGGACGCTAGACTGATCTCTGGGTCTCTGTATTAAAGGCTAAATCCAGTGAAACATCTGTATGTGAGTACAGAGCTGCTACAGATGTTGGATTATGTTGAGATTTTCTTTCATTTTGTACTCAAACTGAGTTAATTAATGATTAATGGACGTTTGCTGATGACCTGTTCTTGTTTTCATCCATTTCTTATTCAAATATTTTTCTCGAACTCCAAAATAAGATAAAAATAGAGATATAGAAGCAGATTTTTGCCAGTCATTACATGACATGAACATGGAAACCGGCTCTGAAAGCACGACAGAGAAGAAACGATCTCCAGGCAGAAGAAGACGAGCCATAGACACCCTCTTTTACGACCTTGTTTTCATGGCAGCTTTGGGTATAGTTTGTGCAACCTGTGTTATTCAGTTGACGCCAGACTGTGGTCATGCACGCTGTCATCCGACTTCCCGCTGCAGATCATCAGATCGTTCCTGTCACTTACTCACTCGGAGAAACGTATTCATGCTGCCACTGTTGCTGTGAGCAGATCACAGTAATTACTTCACACCGAGGAGCGCTGCACTGTGCTGCAGGGACCACTTCTGACTTAAATATCTTCTAAAAACTCATTTTCATGAACTTGCATTTGTGCTGTGAGTGATTCTGTTCTGCAGCTCGTCGCTCTGCTCTCTGCTGCCACTAACCACCTGATCTGTGACCCAGAGCAGGTGACAGGTGATGCTGACAGTCGTGTGTGCAGTGTGGTGATGGTGTGTGTGTGTGTGTGTGTGTTCAGTGGACGTTGTCCCTTGTTAATCCAATTTCCATTTTCCTGTCGCTAATCTGCTTTACAGAAGAAAACAAGTGTGTTCCTCCCACTCTCGCCTGCAGCTCCTGTGTGTGTGTGTGTGTGTGTGTGAGTAGGTCATATAAAGCTTGAATTGTCTAGCAACATGAGATCATTTTATAAGCAGATAATCAATTAAATGAAAGCTAAGCTATAATGATGAAAACAGTCATTAGTGCAGCTGTGCTCTCGTCAGTGTGGACTTCCTGCTGTGGTCACTGTGTTGGTGAATCCTCTGCAGCAACATTTACATTTTCTGAACAGCCTATCAGTCAGAACTCAGGGTTTAATGTTTGCAGAAGGCAGCTCGTAGTTTCCTCCATCTGCCAACATCTGGAACAAATCCTCTAAGAAGCCATTAGTTATAACTATCTATCGTGGAATATATCTATATCTGTCTAATTAATACATTACCTGATTGATCTATTGGTCTACATCTGATCTGAGATCTGTCTGTGGACTGTTCCGATCATTCTGTTGCTCTGTTGTCCAAATTCTGTCCTCTTACTGACGAGGATATTGATTGTTGATCAGTTATCCGATTGGTCTATCAACGTGCTGATTCATGATTCTGTCATCCAGTTACCAATTGACATCTACCAATTAAGTGATTGATCTGTCGTGGGATTGATCGATCTGTCTATCATTCGCTTGCCTCATATTTCTACTGTCAATCAAACTATTGACTCGTCTATTGTCTCATTATTCTATTGATTGTTTAAATATCAACTTCTGATATTTCAGTCCTCCGTTGCCTGCTTGATCAGTCTTTCCACCGACGGCTCTCTGTCTCTATCATCCAGCTGCTCTAGATCTATGCACACTCTAACTGATCTATTGTCTGATTGCTTTATTTATGTATTGATATTGATCAATCTAACAATGTAGCAAAAAACTGATCCATCTGTGTCAGTGTGACTGAGAGTGAATGCACCACACTTGGTAATATGTTATTCTTAGGCCTTTAAAAGCCCCTTTAACCTTTAACACACACACACACACACACACACACACACACACACACACACATTAAAGCCATTACAGCTGCATTACTGTAAAAGCCTTTTAAGAATGTGGCAGATCTCATTTAGAGCTGTGTTCAGGAAAGCATCTCTCCGTCCACCAGACACTCACCATCATTTCTTTGTTTATTTTACTTCCTACTCTTCCACTCATCCATATGTAGGGAGGTCTGGAGCAGAGGAAATGCCATAAAGGAAGGATGGAGGATGGGAGGATGATGGACGGATGAAATTGAGAAAAGTTCAGCATCCATTTAGGAAATATAAAGAATAAATAGTTTGAAAAGCTGAAGTTCACCTGCAGGAAACAGAAGATAGAGAGAAAGTTGTTCTCCAGGTGGTCTGAAGTCCGTCTGGCTCTGTGATTGGTCCCCTGGGCCTGTCAATCAAGCCAGTGAAGTCAGGTGTGACCACCCTTCTTGCTTCGTGATTGACAGAAGGTTCTGCCAATTAGAGTCCCAAACACACACACTCAGTCTCTCCCTGGTGTTTCTGCAGCTGCCGAGCTGTCTGCTCTCTGGTTGTAAATGTCGTGTCCGGGGAGCTCTCCTGGTCGTCATGACGCCCTGGCCTGACCTGAAGACACTGATGGTTGCCATGGACACCACATCAGTCTCCACCACGCTCCTTATTTCATTACACTAACATACAAGGAGGAGGAATGACTCATTCAGATGATAGCGTGTGTGTGTGTGTGTGTGTGTGTGAAGAAAGTGAACAGCGTTTTGTATCATCAGGACCGTGTTTATATTAAAATGTGACTTGTTGTGATGTCTGCAGTACGGCGGCGGCTAACGTTCCTCGGCTGATACGTTAGGTGAGTTAAAACCAGGAGGCTCGTCGTTCACAGACTTTCTTCTGCCAAACTTTTTATCCTCCGGACAAATCCGGACACTTTGAACGCCGATGGGTCGAGACCTGATGCCAGCAGAGATCCAGTGATCAGTATCATACCTCATTAAGTGGGATCAGAAAGTGACAAAGTACATTTACTCAAGTACTGTGCTGAAGTACAACTTTGAAGTGCTTTTTCTGCTATTTGATACTTCTACTCCACTACAGAGGCGAATACTGCACTTTTCAATGCACGATATTTATGTGATAAATTTAATCAGTAGCCACTTTGATGATTCAAATTATTAATACAAAATATAATAAAAAAAATTAAAAATGATGGATGTTTGTATATCCATAGTATTAGTAGTATTCATAGTATTTATTTTCAAAGTATTTTCATAGCTGCATAAAAAGTGGTTGGAATTAGTTCCCCTTTCATCAGCTACATTAACGTTAATGTGATGGACACATTAATGCATCAATAATTATAATCCGTTGATATATATTATTCTCAAAAACTCATTTTGACCCCTCCATGTCGCTTTACAGGATTTAATTACGTATTTCTTTAAATGTGTGTCTGTGAGCAACCGCCGCTTTGGTCCCGATCTGATTCGAACAACCAATCAGGGTTAGCTATGACATAAGTAGCCAATCAGAGCGACTTCCTCTCTTCCTCTGCGCTAAGCTTGTTGTGAGCTGTGATAACTTTCCTTTGCCGCTGACGACATAAAGTAGAAATCAAGTGAAAAGATGGAAGACCTGGGAGGGCTACGGGTGAATGGCATTGATTGATCCCATGTCAGAGAGGATCAACTGACGCTCTACCACCCCCCCCGCTGAGTCTCTTTCTGATCAGTGAGTATAAACATGTTATCTTTGCTGCTACCTACAGCCTGGCCCACCACAGTGTGACATATCTGCTCTTCTAAACTGTCTGAGACAACAGACGAGTAAAAAGAAAACACCTCTGCAGAGAAGACGACTCCTCAGTCGCTGAAATTCAGGACCTGGCAAACGCAGCAACGGCACATTTGGATGCAGAGTTGTTTTGTGAGGAAGCACATTTAAGATTTTCAGAATATAATCCCGTTCACACTGTGCAGTCATGCTGTGATAAACCGTCACAAACCTCACTTCGTGGTTTCAATGCCTGGCCGAGCCGAGAACGAATGAAAGCCGAGACTATAAAGGAACAATACAAGAGAAATACAAGTCAGCGTATTGTCAGTTCCTGTCTGTACGAGGCTGATCATAAATACAACAATCACCGGCTGTAGCCAACTTTCTCCACCGTTTCCATTAAAAAATAAACACAGCTGCTCTCATCTGCGTTGGTGAAAATCTAAACTGATCGCACAGCAACATCAAATCGTTTCCTGCAGCGGAACAAAATGAAAATCTGGTAGAACCAACGTTTAAACATCTGTTTGCTGATCGATACGCTGCCAGTAATTCACAAATAATGCCCCGTTATGTAACGTTTCATTTCTCCCCTTTTATTCTCTCAGGCCACTCATACGCGAGAACAGACCCGACCTCGTCTTAATATTCTGCATTTACTGACTTCAGTGTGGATCTGCATGACGGTTCCATCAGTGTAGAAGAGTTTAATGACATTACGCTCTGTAACAAAGTCATGTCGGTTGTTCTTGTGTTTTCATTGTAGATTTTGGATTTTCTAATACACTGATATGGCATTATTTGTTTTGTGGTAGCTAATCCATAGTGTTGGCTGGGCAGACCTGGCATCCTTGGATTAACCAAGGAGGTAGACAGTGATGATGACATGACATCAAATATATTAAAAAATATATATAAAATAAAAATAATAATCTTATCATTTTATTATTTTCAATGTAATATATGAATAATAGAATCCATCCTATTTTATTCACTTATTGTGTCCATTCAAATTATCCCTTCATGTACAATTGAAATAAAAACAAAATTGTGTTGTATTTGTTGTATGTCGTTTGGTGTAAAGTAATGACAAAAGGGCAGATTTTGATAAAAGCGAGCAGGTTTCTGGCCTTTATTTGCTGCTGGGCTGTGAGCACTTTCAACATCTCTGTCCAGACTGAAAAGGAAAGAGGATAATTTTTTTTTCAATGTCATCCGCCTGATATGCAAGGAAAAAGTCGCTGTTCTAAAGGAATGAAATCTCAAGCGTCATTACCCGACCAAACACGGAGACAGAAGAGGAAGAATGCAGCTGCAGAGAGGCCGAACGGCTCAGCAGAGTCTTTTTCACAAAGCTAAGAAGGATACTGATGTGGTGAGTCACGTGGTGTGTGAGTTAATGGCCAAAACAGGGAGGCCACTCAGGGAAGGACGCATGTTGCAGCTGATTAATGTCCAGAAAAGAAGAGCTTGATCAACAATAGCTCTACCTGCAAACACCGTGGCAGAGCAGATCAGAGAGTCATCAAGTGACACTTATGATCAGTTGGGCCACAAAACGACAGTTTTGCTATCGTACCAAAGCCAAGGATGTATTTCAGCAGCTGTATGATGCGACTGAGCGCAGCAGATTAGGCAAGAAGAGGAGACTCTTTGAGTTCATAGCAGAGGTGGAGAGACTCATGGAGGACAGAATGGATGTTTCTGAAACTGAAGATCCTGAAGCTGAAGCTGAAGGGTCCCGGTCAGCTCCACCGTCCCCACATAGCTCGATGAAGGGCAGCTCTCAGCTCTCTGCTGAAACCTCAGTCACCTCACAGCATGCAGGTGGTTTGTGGAGGAGGGCTCAGAGTCGGTGATGATGAAAACCTACAGCAGGAATCTGCATCTGCTTACCGCCGTACCACTTTCCAGCTGTTTGTAGACCCTCCTCAGCCGGTGTGGAGAGCGACCCGAGTGCATTGCAAATGCAACCTCTTGACTTGCAGAGCAACAGGGAGCTAAAACTAAATTCAGAGATGCACATAGAAAAGAAGACATGACTGGGCAATTTCTAGGAGAATTACCGGCATCAAACCCTTCAGTCGGGTGATGCGGCGTTTTTGGAAGCACACATCTGTGTGATAAACTTTTTTCGGCTATGAACTTTAATAAATGCAAGCACAGGTCCAGGCTGAGTGATGCCCACGTTGAAGCTGCACTCAGGTTTTCTGCTGTGACCTCCATCAGAGCAAATGTGGCTCAGCTGCGTGAGCAGAAGCACTGCCAGCTGTCTGTCAGCAAAGAAAGAACAAATGTATTCAAGGACTGTATTTGTGAGTTCCGTGCAACATAATGAAGAGAAAATAAAGTAAGAAAAAAAAAGACTTGCACCGTTAAAAACATACCTAGAAAAATGCATTTAGAAACTGCTGTTTGCATTTTAAGTATTATGAATGTATGTTAGCATAAAGTCGCAGAAACATTGCAGTACTTGAACGCTGGAGTGGTCCTCTTATGATGTGACAATACGCAAGTGTCAGCAGGTGACTTGGATGGATGCATGGATTAGGAACTGGAATAGTTGCTGGTTTGAATGAAAAACGCAGACTCTTAGCCTGCTCCGACACATGGAAGTGTCATTTGCAGAATTGGTGGTGCTCTTTCATTGGCGGTTTGATTGCATTCACTTCCCGTCATCAGTATGGAGGAGGCGCTGCATGATATCAGCGACAGTGACGGACCTCCCGCAGATATGACGAATCCCAGAGTCCTGTGTGGAGATGGTATCATCGGCTTTCCAGCGTCCATCACATACCATGATGGTCTGAAACGGCTTGCTGAGTATCTTGTGCTCCACATGTGCACTGCTAAAGATCCTGCAGAGCACCAAGACCTTCCAGATCAACGTAACATCCATATACCTCATATACACACATAGTAGTTGTTGAGTGATATATATATAGACAGCAGCCAGCTTCCTTTGCCCTCACTAAATATTCTTTCTATACACATTAGATTCACAAAATATGAGTAATTGAGCTACTATTATAATAGCTAATGATATTGTTGTGCTCAGATTGACCCAGTCTGATGAAAACAACAATCACATAGTGAAATCTACTGTGTGTGTGTCTGCTGAAGCACTTCTGTTCCTCTTTGTCTCTGCAGCAGCCTCATTTTTCTGCACTTTCCAGCATCCCCATTCTGTCGGTTTAAGAGCTGTGTGTGTTCAGTACGTGTTTCCATCTCATATCCAAACAGCTGCTGTGCCGCACTTTGTTTTTCTCTCTGTTCAGATGCGTCTCTTTGGTCATACTGTTTGGAAATGGAATTTCCAGCTCGCTCTAAATTACAGGATTGAGGTGGGCGACTTCATGTTGGCCATCAATCTGCCCCTCTCTGGTGACGTCTATGCAAAGGAACATTACTTTCCGGAACTTTTCGTGAACGTGGGAATGGTGGGAAGGTGTGTTTGCTTCAAAATCCAGGACACATGCTGCGTTGACAGAATCAGAAGCTCTGGAATAAGAACAGAGCTGAAATCGTTCTCAGCTACAACCCAAAGACACACACACACACACACAGATATGTGTAATACGTAAGGTTTGAAGGATAACTTTCGTTTTTACAACCTTGACCTTATTTGTAGCATTAAATATGACCATTTACTCCTCCAGACAACTTTGGTGGCATTTGGAGCGTTTTGAAGAAATTAGCCCCAGAGGAGCGGCGCGTATATCCGTATAATGCGAGTACTCGGGGCATCCATGCGCAGCCTCTATATAACGCATAATCTGCGGCGAAACTCGTTCATATTCCAATATTTAGTTATGATATGCTGGTGCTATTCCCCTCTGAGCCGGCGGTCGGCTCGTTTAGCTGTAGTTTGGCACAGCTGTGGTTCGTTTTTGCGTATTCGTAGCCGACCGCCGCAGAGTCAGCCGTGTTGTGGCTGGCTGCTCGCAGCGCGCGGCGTTCGGTAATGACATCATCCACGTCAGAGGTAGTTGCCTAGAGACGCCGGATGTTGATAACATGCCACCACGGGCTCAGAGGGGAATAGCAGCAGCATATCATAACTAAATATTGGAATATGAACGAGTTTCTGCAGATTATGCGTTATATAGAGGCTGCGCATGGATGCCCCGAGTACTCGCATTATACGGATATACGCGCCGCTCCTCTGGGGCTAATTTCTTCAAAACGACTCCAAATGCGCCAAAGTTGTCTGGGTGAGTAAATGGTCGTATTTAATGCTACAAATAAGGTCCAGGTTGTAAAAAACGAAAGTTATCCTTTAAGCTAAATGTTGTGTTGATGAATGTTATGACATCAACTCGGAGTGTCTGAAAAAGATGATTGGATGGTCATTATAAAACTGTTTGTTCCTTGATGACTAATTGTGCTGATTGGTTTTTAAAGGCAGAGTGAGACGGGTTTCCGTCAATAAGGAATAAGGAAATGGAAGGTTTGCATTGAGTGTGTTCAAATCTCCAGTTTTAAACAGTAAAATTTCATCTTGACGCTGCGAAAAAAATGATGAATGATCTGAAGACAGTGGCAGCGCTGTTGTAGGTTAATGAACTGAAAGACCATTCGCTTCAGTCAGTCATCAGGTGCACTGAAGTCAGCGATCAATTTACAGCCTTAAGTGGAACTTTGCCTCGGGGGAAATCACCCAAATGGTACGGAAAAAAAGCACCACCCGAAGCAGTTAATGATGCAGTCGCCTCACCTGAACCTTGAGTAAACGTGCTGATGTACAGTACAGCACAAATACAAACCCGGCCAATGGGCAGGAGAAGAACGGCGCAAGAGCATGCTAGCTGGTTTTAAGATCAACACGGTTTTAATAAGGCTACCTGATCAGACCTTTACAGGTTCATCAGTGGCAGGTTTACCTGTCCTGTTTACTCACAGGTTGGAGAGTTTCATCACTGTAACCAACCAGCTGCCTGTTTAAGAACTAAAAAAACAAGCTTTTTTAATGAACTAAGCAGAGTTTCAATGCTGAAAACTTAAACTTACTGGGTGCAAAACATCTTGAATGCATTCGCGATGAAAGAAGTCATTAATATGTTAGAGCTGTTAAAACGCTGTCATCACCACCGCTGTCTGATTGTGATCGTTCCTGAGGGTTGACAGTAAACTGCTCAGTCAAAGATCTGCACGCTGGTTATTCCCAGAGGCAGCTGAGCTGATCAGAGCGACCATCAGACGAATCCTCTGCAGCAGAAACACAGTCAGGAAAGAGCACTAGTTATTCCAGTTATTTCACCTGTCAGTATTTAAAGACTGCTGCCACTCTTTTCCCCTCCACCGTCTTTTCTTTTCCTGCGACGTGTCAAAACTGCTCAAACCCGCAGAGACGTTTCTCCGAGGAGCTCTGAACCGCAATTTAACTTGTCGCAATCTTGAAATAAAACTGCCTGGGGGCTTTTGTCTTTTCCTCTAAATGATAGTGAATAATCACAGGCTCCTGATTTTAAAAAGAGCCTTCCAATCAGGGCTGACTTCTCCTGACGGCAGGTTGACAGGCTGAATGTGCCGAGGCTGAAGAGGATCCAGCTCTGATGGATTAAGCTTCTCTCGGTGCTTTCATGCCTCTTCCTCACGTCCACCTCGGCCCACGTCGTTTAATTGCGGCTTCTTCTCTGCGCGCCGAGCTGCTTTTAACCGTTGAGTCTTAGCTTTAAAAGCATGCATACAGTAGCTTACGTGACTGCATTACAAGGACGAGCTTTTTAGATTAAAAACCATTAAGATCTCAGCAGCTTCTTCTATCCTTGAAACGAAACAAACAGGCTTTAGACATGGCTTAAAAATACTCTGATTCATACCTTTATCATTTCTTGATGTGTGTCCATACGTTGAAACAAATACAGGCTGCCTCAATATCCTTTACTTTTGCAGTGAGAGTGAAGATAGGTCATTTATAAACCCCAAATACACAATATAATCCGTCAGTTATGAAGGATAGACTGTCAGGATTTACATCTCTGTGTTAAAGGTCAACTAATTTTATCACTTTAAGCTGAATGGAAATGTGAACGTTCTTCATCCTTCCGTTCCATCCTCTTGAACGTGATACCTCAGGAACACCTGGATGGAGTTTGATCACATCTGGCATGAACGTCCACTTGGACTGAAGGATAAACTGATTAGATTTTGAGGGTCAAAGGTCACTGTGACCTCACAAAACACGTTTTTGACCACAGCTCAAGAAATCATATGCTAACTATGATAAGATTCAACACAAATGTAATAGATAGGATAAAATGATGAAGTGGTTTTAAATCCAAGAGGTCAAAGGTCAGATTTACTCTGCAAAAACACTTTTCAGGCCATAATTCAGAAAAGTCACACGTTCTTCTGCTAGTTCAGCACGAACTCATTGGTTTCACTTCACAGTCATTGACAGGATCATTTGTGGCAGCCCAGAGTCGTCATAAATATGATCTCATTCATCAAAACAACACGATATTCAACGAGATTTAAGTCCCCAAATGGCACCATGACTTTCACAAGACTCACTGAGATGAACCAGTGGGTGGTAAACCTGAAGACAGACTGAATTCAGCAGTAAGTTTCAGCGAAATGTGAAAATAAAAATAACCAGTGATTGCCAAAATAGTCACGCAGGTGTGTATGTGGCGAGGTCGCTACGGTTATTTCTAAGTCTAATAAACAAACAAAATAAACTCACAAAATGTAAACAAAGGAAATATTTGTATATCTATTTTCCTTATTGAACTGAAAAATACAACCTTCTGAAGTCAAACTTCTCTCTTCTTTCTTTCACTGAACTAATATGAGTTTAATTAAAAACACATCTTGGCTTGTTCCATCACCAACTCTGGTTTGATAGAAATAAAAACATAATTCACTGAGCCATCGCTGACAACAATAAGCCATTACATCCCACCAATCGGCCAACTCTTCTCCACAGAGGGCAACATTTATGGATTCAGCTCAGTCAGCTTCAACCTCAGACATGTGGCAAACAGCCAAAGGTGGGCACGAACACAGACCACATTCACCCCTGACATTACAGCTGGAAAATGAACCATTAATGAATCTCCACGAGGCTGCTGATCAGTCCGGACATGAAGAATTATAAAGACTGGCGGCCGATAGTCAAAGGCCAAAGAGTCTCATGTGGAGCAAAGGGTAAAAAAAACTCCTCCATGGCAACGAGTGGATGGGAGATGAAGTGTGCAGATGCTGTTTCATCAGAATAAATGAATCATATTATTCTTCATGTGGGGCTCAGTGATGTTTGCAGAGGAGGGTCACTGCCAGCAGTCAACAGCAGGATCAACAGGTCCTCCACCCAGGCAGATGTGGAGTTAAAGATGCTGCACCCTGACACTGAGCAGTCTCTGCACCACAAAGACGAAACTTCACGGCCTCAGTGTCAGCAACCAGCTCATGGATTCCTGCATGCATGCAGAGAAGATGCCCCACCTCTACAACCCCCACTCTGCCTCTTCTTCCTCCTGCTGAACATGGACCCACAGCCTCATAGAGCAGCCCCCACGCCTCTTCTTCCTCTCATGTTCCTGTTTCGGTTACAGAGTGAACAAAATGTACTCATCTAACTCTGCATATTCATCGACTTTATTTTTCAACTTCATCACTAATCAGACACAGCCGATTTAAACTGGCAGAGAATGCTTTTGACACGTTAAATTTAGCCCTATTAAACAGCAGGTCTTTGGCAGGCAAATCGTTTTTAATTAATGATTTAATCATCAAGCACAAACTTGATTTTATATTTCTCACTGGAACTTGGTTGGCAATGTAGCTTATTATTGTTATTCTCAGGCAACCCCTCCCAACAACAAGTGAAGCTCGAGCAGAGAAGAAAGAAGCTCTTGTGTCGAGCTGCATCCTTAAACATCTACAGGTCGCCTAAATGCAGAAAAGATGCTGAAGCTTTCTATCATCTCTGTGCCCTCGACTGTGTGGTCATTGTTGGTGATTTTACTTTTCATGTTGACGACCTGCAAGACGCCAAGTAACTGGGATAACTATGGACTGACACGCAAACAATAAGGTACACGCTCTGGCAGTGGCGTGCAGGGGGGGGATGGACCGCCCAGTTTTTGAAAAACGCGCGCTAAAGTGCCCTCCTGCACTCCAAAACGCGTGCTAAAGTGCCCCCTGGGAGCCAAAACACACTCTAACGTGCCCTCCTGGACTCCAAAACGCAGGCTAAAGTGCCCCCTGGGGGCCAAAACGTGTGTTAAAGTGCCCTCTTGGGAGCCAAAATACGCGCTAAAGTGCCCCCTGGGAGCCAAAACACGCTCTGAAGTGCCCTCTTGGACGCCAAAACGCGCCCTACAGTGCCCCCTGGGAGCCAAAATGCATGCTAAAGTGCCCTCTTCAGTGGCGAGGATGCGCTATATGTGCCCTTTTTTTCCTTTTCGCCCCTGCCCTTCAAAAAGTCTGTGCACGCCACTGCGCTCTGGACTCCAGGGGTCTTCAGGTTGTAGTGAATGTTGTTGCTCATTCTCATCATTTATTTTATTATGATCAATTCTTCTTGCCCCATGTTTGGCAGCGGGTACCAACCCCTTGTTGTTCTGGAAAGAAAACCAAAATCGTTTTCCCAAACCTTGCTCTACTTGCATGCAAATATCTGGCCACACCTGCTTCCTCTGCACCCGTTGAGAGGATATTTAGTGTTGGTGGAAAGATATTCTGACCAGATGCTGCCTCAGTGATAAAACATTTGAAGAGCTGATGATCATTAAATGTAACACTGTTAACCTGTGTCACCACAGCTTTGTGTTATTTGATTACTTTAAAATGAAAATACTGTTTTTTAATATAAGTATGTTTGCTTAATAATAGTCTCTGTATTGCATTTATTGTGTTTCAGATATAATTATTCCAATAAGGAAAAAAAAACACATGTTGAGTATCACATTCTCATTGATATGTGGTTAGAATGAATTTCTCTGAATTGCAATGAATTAAAAATTCCACTTCCTGTAATTCAAATTCACATTCAATTCCATATCCTCTGGGGGCGGAGCCAATTCAAATTCAATTCAAATTCACTTCCTGAATTGAATTGAATTCTGAAATTCTAAATTTTGTACAAGCCTGATTCAGACACAAAGGAATACAACGATTATGCTAATTCCCTCCATCATCCGTGATGGCATCCACAGAAATATCCAACAGTATGCATGAAATAAACGTATGTACACAAACCGATAAAGACAGTTAACCACAAATATTAGTAATAAAGCTCTGGTAGCTTTGACCAGCAGGTAATATCTTCTGTGTTGGCATAGTGTTATCATGCTGCAGAGAGCTCCAGCTGTGCAATATCCTGGAAAGCAGGGAGCCAATCCCTCACCGGCGGAGCGTGTGGTGGCTCTTTCTGATCCTTCCTGTGTTTTCTCTGAGACGACTTTCTCTGTGCACACAAATGTTCAATCAGAGTTAATCAGAGAAATCACTGAAAACACAAGTGAATTATTCATTCAGCCTTTCTCCTCCACACCCAGCCCTGCTTGGGTCTCAGTCAATGATGCTTAAATAATTTCACTTCCACAAGCTGTCCGTTCCTTCATATCAGGTATCTGTCCTGCATTGCGTCCTTTTAAAAGCAATGCAATTTGCATGACACAGTTGGATCTTAGCACCATGTAACCATGAAAATGTACATTTGAAATCCTCCAGCTGCCTTAATACTCTGCCTACAGGCTTTTTTGGAAAACATTTAACTGCATTGCATTAGATGGTTACATACACACAAAAATTAGTTCCCCAAGGCTCTATTCTTAGACCTGTTTTGTTTAACATCTAGAGTTCAATACCCACAAGCTCAGATTATGGAAAACAACAAAATATCTTACCATTATTATGCAGACGACACACAGGTTTATACACTGATATGTCCAGAGGACGATGGTCCCGTACAAGCACGGAGTAAACAACAAATCAGAGATTAGATGTGCTAAAATGTCTTCCGTGAACCATTACAAGTCAGTGCTCAGCTCCAGTTGGTATCATTAGACCACAAACAAAGCCAGACACCTTGGTGCAGTCGTGGACTCAAGTCTAGATTTTAACATCCACATACAAAATCCGCCTACTGTCATCGTAACAGTGCATCAACAATGAAGGGACTTACCGTTTGTCTCAGCAGGTTTAATGAAACTTGTCCCTGCGTTTAGCTTCGGTAGACTTGATGACCGTAACAGCGGTCTTTAAAGGTCTCACTTGACGTGAAGGAGCGGTGGCTCTACTACAGGTGTCTGAGCTCCTCATCCTCTCTGAGGCTGCGACCGTGATCTGATTTTTTGCTTACTTTCCCAAAGTTCATGACCACAGGTGGAGGGTGGATCTCTCTTCACCCCACCGGTCTGATACAACGGCCTCATGATGCTGCAACAATCTGTCCATCTCAAGCTTCACTTTGCCCTCACTCATGAAGAAGAGGTGCTCGAACTTCTTCACTTGGGCCAGTAAGTTAAATTTGAGACTGTTCACATTTTTCACTACATTATTTTTATTCAACTGTTTAATATATTTAACTCTTATTCTGTTTTTGATTATTTTCATTTATATTTTACTTTGTTTAAATCATTCTAAATCCTGTTCTTGTCCTGTTTGTGTCTTTTTACATTGTCATTTATTATTGTTTCTTTAAACTTGTCTTAATGTCTTATGAAAAGCATCTGAATTGCAATGTTGTTGAAAGGCCTTACCTTGCCTTCGAGTTCGCTAACAGCCCTTTACAATTAAACATTTGGGAGGACTAGTTTTGGTGTCAAGTTAGTTTTTTCCCTTTGCAAAGTGGACACTAGTTACCTTTGCTTCATGTCATTTCACCACCTGCAGAGTCAGCGGCTGCACGCTATGTTCATCCTGCATTTTGAAGTGTGTTTACATTCATCTGTTTTTTTCTGCAAGAATTTTAGTTTCATCTGAATGACGAGCCTGCTTCACGCCATTAACATCGTATTTCCCACTGACGTCCAGCATGTTGATTTGACAACAAAGACACTGAAGTGCAGCTTTGTCTCGATCCAAGGACGAACACTGCTGAGTCTGTTTCCAGGAAAAAGGACACAAAGAGATCCTGAAGTGTTGACTTCTTTCTTTTTGGGGGGTTAAATGATGCAGTTCAGATAGTATAAAGAATGGAATCGTTCCAAAAGCACATTTTAACATAGAGTTTGAATGTTTCAGTCTTCAGGGTGCACTTCATTAAAACTCATTGATATACTATTGATTATGGTGTTGTTCAATAACAGGTCTCAGATTAGCTCAATGTTTGGATAATATTACTATTGATTAGTTTGGCATTTCCTTCATTGATTAGCTGTTGTGTGGGTAATATTGATTACTTTAGGTCCCTATTAATTACCTTCTTGAGACACTCAGTTTTTTGTTACAATCAATGCACAGGTTGTAGCCTCCATGTACTTGACTCAAATTGTTGCTAGTAAAAAAATGCATATTTTGTCCATTTGCTTTGCTGTATATAGCAATCCATAAACTTTCATCTTCATGTGCAAAGATTGTTGTCTGTCTGTCTACCAACCTGAAAATGATCCACAAGCCAATCAGAATCCCTCTGTGCTCCATACTGTGATGGTTTGACTTCACATCATATTACAAAAAATGAAAAGAATCTGTAGCTTTCAAAATGTTTTTCCCTGACATTAAGCATTTAAGGGAATTTGTTCATCTTATAAACTTTTCCTGGCTGATTCTGTTTTGCATCACGCAGGAGCTCACAGTCATAAATAACACAAATAACAACCAAGGCTCAGTAGAACTGCACTGTGATTGGTCAGGAGGCAGACAGGGGGCGGGGCCAGACGTCTTAATCTTTCTCTGTGTTCATATTTACTGTCCAAATCATTCAACTAATACTGTTTATCCAGGAGAGATTAAGACATTCTGCAATCTCCCTGCACAAACACTGTGTGTGTGTGCGTGTGTGTGTGTGTGTGTGTGTGTGTGTGTGTGTAATACCTGAGTGTGTTTCCCTTTCAGATACAGCGGATCTGCTTCTGTGTCCACAGGATGAAACTCCTGAATTTAATGACTTTGGTACTTTCACTCAAACAGAGAGTGAACAGAATGAACGCTGCGCTGCTCAAACTTCACAGATTTTCCTGGATTTTATTTTTCTTTCATTCATAGCATTTCTCCATCCTCCACATTTTGCTTCTTTTCTTCCTCACTTTTTCCTGTTTTTTTCTAACAGCTCTGCTTTTTTTTGTAAGAGATGTTAAAGTTTGTCATTATTCTAAATTTTATGGACTTTAAATTAGCTTAAAGTTTGTTTCCAGGTGTCGTGAGTTCCGCTGCATGTGTAGGAAGTAGTTTAAAGCGTCTCCAGAGGAAGCTGATAAATGTCCTCGAGTGATGTCACTTGAGTCAGCGTTGGTTGAAGACTGCAAACTGAAGCAGATGTGTTGGTGTGGAGTTAGAAAGAAGTGAACTGAGCCGACTCTGTAGCTGCTGCTCATACAGGCTGCACGCTACATTAGCTGCTACTAGCACAACACACCCCGATCCACCGCCCAGCTGTCCCCAACCCAAGTGCACTGTGGGTAATGTTGGTGGCGGATTTTGAAAAGGAAGAAGAAGAATGTGAGAAAGAAAAAAATATGATATCTCTGAATCTGCTGCATCGATTTTATCCTTTTTTAAAAGCTGTCTGCTGTGACATTGGCGGAGTTTTCATTTATTGGATCACTTGATTGATAGATAATTCATCTATGATTAATGGTTTAACTCATTTAATTTGAGCAAACATGTCAAATTTCTGTCTCCTCCTTCTGAAATGTAAGATTTTGCAGCTTTCCTCGGTTTTGTATCGATGTTACCTGAATGTCTTTGAGTTTTGGGCTGCTGGTGGGCAGGACAAACACAGAATTATATAATGAAAATCAAAAAAATTAAAACAAAATAAGAGCTGTATCAACACAACGTCAAACAATCAGCCTCTGCATAGTGAAAGTCCCCTCTGACCTTTGACCTCCTGGCTTCTTGTTATGCTGCTGATGTCGGGCGAAGCTGGAAGCCGATGCTCCATCACATCCATCCTGCTCGCTGCTCTGTGTGTGGATCTGGGCAGCGCTCCTCTCCTGCAGTGAATTATGACGGCAGATAGCGGTGGGAGGGACCGGCTTTGATTTTCTCTCTTTTCATGCCGGGCTGCCTGTCACCTTCTCTTCTCCTTTAAAGCCGTGCAGGACAGGAGTTTGGCAACTTTCAACGCGAGGTGGGGGGAAAAAAAGAAAGAAAAAATAAATAAGAGTGAGACGAGAAGAGGGAAGATGAGGGAGCGTGTGCGGCGGATCAAAGCCACCTGGGACGGAGAGATAGAATTTAAGTCAGCCGCTAACAAATGATGTACACAGCGAACGTGTGCCAGGAGAAAGAGACGGAGACAAACTCGCGTCGAGGGACGAAAACAAACCTGCTATCAGGGATTAGAGAGAGGAGCTGAGCCTTTCAACAACTTCCTTTCAGCCCTGAAATGAAAACACAAAAGAGGGAAAGCTGCGCTGTGGATGCTGCGAGGTTTTGGCTGGGAGAGATGGCCGTCCTGTAACAGATGAGTCGTAGGTTGGAACACCTGCTGCAGCCACTGTGTGCCCGTCATCAATCACATGAAGCTCTGAAGCCTCAGTGAGCTCAAACACGACAATGAGACGTTATGTCCACGTCTGTAGATTAATGTCTCTTCATTGCACTGGATAACAAAACCCAAGCACGTCATCATTTTAACAAAAGCTGTCATTTTATTAGCATCAGCTCCTACGAGCTTTGACAGCACGCATGCAGCCGAGAGTCATGGGAGCTGTAGTTATTCATTACTAGCAAAGCACTCTGCTTTCTTATTTTATGGCTTTGTTATTGCTAATAATTTGGTACTAATCACACACATGGAGACACAGTTGTTTCAGGTAGCTCAGGTCTCTTACAGGAATATTTTCAATGAACCAGTTGATTGTTCAGGCTACAAAATGTCACAAAATCAGTAAAGCTGCCGACACAATTACTGCTGAAATGGAAAACCCAAACATAGCTATGATATAAAGCAGAGAAAAAGCAGCAAATCCTCACATAATAAAATAATTGATGAATATGTTTCTGACTGATGGATTAACTGAGTCCTGAGACAGTCAGTTCCTCACATCAATAAAAAGGAAGAAAGAAATAAAAGCTAAATAAGTTTACAGCTGTTATGACTGAGGAAGCTAAGTGCTAACTATGCTAGCATTTTCAACGTATTGTGGTAGAGTGTTCTGGATCGTGTTATCAGACAGAAGAAAGACGTTTGTATTATGTCGTTATGGTAAATTATGGAGTAACTTTTCATGTTGTGTTTTTTGTGTAGAACTGAAGTGTACACTTCCTGTCCGGTGAAGACAGTGGGCCATTTAGCAGCTAAAAAGTTGGTGGAGACCAAAACAGAGCTAAAAAGAGACCGAATATTGGCTCTACATTCATCAAATGGAGGATGGGATGATCACGTTCGTGTTTACCGGATTTTGGAAATACGCAGCTAGCTGCTAACATGCTAGCCAGAACAACTTGCTAAGCTAGTGGTATATCGCGGCTGTGAGTCTGTCTGTTTGTTTTGTAGTTTTTCAGCCCCCTAGTGGTCAAAAGCCTCTGACTGCAGCTTTAAAAAGTATAATTTTAACCAGCAGTGGTTTGTTTTTACACTTTGGCAGTTCACATGGGTCTGAATGGGTTTATGAAGCCAGTGCAGGATCCAACCAGAGACAATCAAAGCTAATACACACACACGCACACACACACACACACACACACACTTTTGCCCCTGTATAATTGCTTTCTTGAGGAGGTGACAGTAGTGAGCAAACAGCATTACTGTGGCGTGACGTCGCAGTAACATATTTTGATCATTAAAACTCCTGCTGTAGTATTTTGTGTAACGCTCGGCCGCAGAGTCGTCTCCTCTGACAGCCACTAATTGAAACTGGCCAATTATGTGCGGAGGAAGGCCGGCAATTTGTAAAGCAGACAGCCACTGATTTAAGGCGAGTATCAGCAGGCCTTTCGCCTGCTCTCCGCTGAGACTTTAATGAATATTCACTCCTCAAACAGCCTGACTGCAGCTCCTCTGCAGACACAAACTCTCACAGAGAAAATGAAACAGTTTCTGATGCACCAGGAGCCAACAGACACACAGTCTGACGGCTCATTAATTAACTGATTGATAAGTTTATCAGCAAGAAGGGTGACTGATACAAAAATCAATTAAATCTTAGTATCAATTAAACATCAGCGTATAGTCACAAGCATTGATTGACGGGTTCGCAGCACGAAGTTTGACTTCTGAAGCTTCAGGTCAAACGAATGAACGTGACTCTGTGAAGTTATGGTATCAGTCTAAGACCGCAAGGCCACCAGATCGTCGCTGTATTTCTAGAAAGCTACGCAGACTAGAAACGGCGCCACAGCGCTAACGGCTAACAGGGTTATTGATTTAAATGTAATAATTAAAGGTATCATTTGGAGGTCTTGACTACTACGATGCACATGATGCGTGTGAATGGCACAATGCACAATAATCTGTAATAATGGGACGTTATGTGCAAAATCATGGACAGTAATTAAAATTAAAAAGTGACCTCTACTCGAAATTTGATATTGTATATGCATATAATGTATATGCAATTCACCAAGACTCAACTTAAATACGTTTAACCTTGTTAATGTTGTTGCCATTGTTTGTTTGTTTTTTTGTGGATTTTAGATATCTGTTTATTGATGTTGTATACCGGCATCTTTATTGATATTTTATATTTGGAAATTATATTATATATTATATTTATAATTATTTTTATGGAAATGTGGAGTATAGAACAATTGTATTTAGTTTTAGCCTGTTTTACATCCTTACATCTGTGGGTGTGACGAAGAGCATGAGGAAGGTGGACAACGAGAGGAAAGAAGGAAAGAAGTTAAACAAGAAGAGCAAGGATGTGAGAGAGAGGAAAGAAGGGGATGAAGATCCAGAGGACGAGAGGGAGGAAGAAGAGCAGAGAGGCGAGAATGGAGGAAAAGGAGGAAGAGGGAGAGAAGAAACAGGAAGAAGGAGGACGAGGCGTAAGAGAAGTGATGTGTTTTAGTCTTAATCTTGTTCCCATGGTAACACCACTAATTGAGCCAACTACTTAGCAATGAAGGATAGAACGATCAAAAACAATTCTGTTGATGATGGAGTGAGTGCACATGAACCGACATGTGACTTTACTGTCATGCATGCCTCAACGTTCAGGACATGATTAACGTAGCTTAGCACAAAGACTGGAAGCAGGGGGAAACCGCTAGCCTAGCCTTACTCCTACATTAACAGATTGTGTCTTTGAAATTTAAAGATGAGACTCTGTGGATCCTTTTGTTCTTGATGTGTAGTTTTCTGTTTTCCTCTTTACATTTTCATTGCTTTTTCTTTTCCTCCATCCTTCCTTCCGTACAGTCATCTTCTTCTGTGTCTTAATTTTCACCACCTTCTTCCCTACTTTTAAATTTTCTGCTTTTACTGTCATTTTCCATTCTTTTGCTTTCCTGTCCTTCTTCCCCTCCTCCTTTCTTCATTGCTTTCTTCCTGCTGCTCCTCCACCTCCTGCTGAGTCAGCTCTCATGCCCATTTTCCTCAGAAAACAGCCTTTTGCCTTTTATCAGTTTCCACTATCACATTCTGAAACAATTTTCTCCTCGGTATTGTTATATGAGCTGGACGTCTCCTTGGAGTTTGTGTCTGTTCGTCACTGAAGCTCGGGGACAGATGAGTCATTGGTCTTCCTGTAGGTTTTTTGCTGCAGACTGAATTGCGTCTTTGTTCCTATAAATCTAATAAAGAGCCTGATTGCATTTGCTAATCATCCTGTGTCTTCCTGCTGCTGCTTATTGCTGCCATTAATTTCGGAGATAACTGGCCCTCTGCTGGAGCACAGAGCCACAGATAACAACACTCTGTGTGTGTGTGTGTGGGTCTGTAAACTAAATGGGGGGAGTTCCTCAGTGTATGAGTGTTTGAACAGATATTGCTTTTCCTCATAGAACAGAGGAAGCACCTCTTTTTCTTTCTGTGATCCTCGCAGTAGGCCGTGCCGCTTGGTGGGCTTACCATGTCCCCCCCGCCTCCACAGATTCATTATGCTGCACTACCTTATACAATATATAGTGTCATTACACTACACTTCCTTATGTGACATTAGTCCCAGTGTCTCAGTTGAGGGGCTGCAGCCTTCAAAGGACTTGGCACAAAAAAGCGAGTCCTTCAGAGGACCTGAACGGTGAATCTGCTCCTTCTTCACAATGGTGCATACATGTGTGAACTCAAGTTTATAACAAGTTTAAATAAGTTACCTTTGAACTGCTAGCAAAGTAATAAATCTCAGTGGCAGTGAAGGAAGATATATTCAGATGCTTTGGTAAAACTAGCTACAGTGTAAAAAATAAAAAAATAAATATCAATATGTTTTTATTAACTGTTTCCGACCCGTGAGGCAGTTCATGAATACAAAAAGCATTTTTTTTAGTGACAAAGAAAATAACATATTATAGTATAGCGTGTTCTTCCATGTGGTCCCTGAATGCAACACACACGGAGTGGCTGATATCAAGTCAATGCATCACAGTGACTGTCAAAAAAACAAAAAGTAGATGCAGAGTGTAAAACTTGTAGTTGACGTAAAAGGCAAACTAATGTGTCGAAGCTAGTTTGTGTAGAAGAGCTCGCATTGATAAAGAAGGTGAATGTCAAGAGTCATCGCAGCTACAAACATGCTGAACTGGATTAGCTGCAGGACAAATGCTCTTGGATGAAGTTAGCGCTCTTCATTTGAGTTTGGATGCTCAACAAGAAGCTTTCACAGATCACACTCCAATAGAGACGCTGCTCTGCAGGCAGGTTAGTGCTGAGCGAGCTAACAGCTAAGAAGCTGAAACCTCATTCAGAAGGAGAATTAGTGAAGGAGAGACCTGTTGCTGCTGTGGAGCTACGAGCAGCATAATTCATAGAGATGAAGGAAAACCTGACGTGGAGACTCAGTGACAGCAGGTGTGTGTGTGTGATCTGACCGTCATGGTGGACGTTAACCTCTCAGAGCTGAACCTGAAGCTCCAGCAGCCTGAAGAGGAAACCCTGCATGTTCCTTTTCTGCAGGAACATACGCTGCTCTGACATCTGAACATGCTGCTGAGTTGCATTTGGTGAGAGGTTTCAGGACACGAAGGTAGTGAACATGTTTGCTGTTTAATGTGGAAGCAGCTGATGTGTCTGACGACCCACAACATGAAACCACTGAGCTGCAAAGCAACGAGCTGCTGCTGACATGAGATGCCTCACCGAACAGAAGCAGTTCCAGCCATCGCAGAGGTCGCCGATACACGTGTTTAATAATTTAGTTTGGCCAGGGGTGCCGCCAAGGGGGGCCAGGGGGGCCAAGGCCACCCTGATACAACTGCTGGCCCACCAAGTGAGCTCCTTCCCCCATCACATATGCATAACAAACTTATCAGGATCTGCCCAATCACGAGTGACTCCCCATGTTTGTCACCGCTATGAAAAAACTCTGGGATGGCCTTCGAATGATGTTATGAAAATTCAAATGGCCCTCGTCAGGGAAAAGGTTCCCCACCCCTGACTTAGAGTAATTAATTAGTTTTTGATTTGTCCATTCTGGGCTACTGTAGAAACATGACGGTGCAACACGGTGGACTCTGCGAACGAGGATCCGCTCTTTCACACCATTCTGCACAGCCATTTGTATTTTCAGGTGATGATACACCAATGAAAACATACTTATTATCGAATCTCATTTCTGCCATTTGACATTTGTGCCACCTGATGAACGTCACTCCAGTATTCTCTCTCTTTTTGCTCTGTTTCTGGTCTCCACCAGCTCCTCGGGGGATTATCTGTCTCTTTAGATGCTCCTCTTTGTTCACCAGCTCGTCTCTGACTGTGTCTGTTTGCTGCTGAGCAGGTTGTGAACGATGCAATGAGAGCGCTGAGAGTCGTGGCTGAACAGATAAACAACGAGCTGAAACTCATTCAGCTGATAATTCTCTGTAGGCTCATCGCTCGGAGCAACGCCTCTCGCATTGTCACAGTGTCTTATATTGTTATCTGACACAACATTATAACAAAGCATTATGATTACAATCGTATTAAGTACATATACTGTCGATTACACAGTTTGACCACTTTCAGGAAGTTATTATTATCACTGATTGTACAGTAGAGCAACATTTAATTGTTTTAGCTGGTCAAAGTGAGGATAATCCATCCACTTGTGGACGATCTCCCCTCTAAATACAGAGCGAGAGACGTTCTCTGTTGCTACGTCCCTGCAGTACATGCACTTATTGTGGTGCGACTTCACCTGTTTATTACAGGATCTTTGTGTTGTAAATGCTGTCATTCAGTACTGCATTGGTTTCAATCATTTCGATGGGAAACATTAAGAAAGAGGCGGGACAGGGCAAGCCAGTGAGTGTGCAGTAAGAGACCTGAGTGCAGGTGTGTGTGTGTGTGTGTGTGTGTGTGTGCAACACTAACATCATGTGGAGAGTTAAGCAAAATTGAAATTGCTCAGACATTTCTAACCTCCCTGTCATTGTACGGGTTAGGGTTAGCTGCAGCTGCTGGATGAATGTAGCGTAATAATGTGTAAGAGTTAACTCTGAAATTAACAGAGAGCGAGTGGAAAGTATGAGCAAGCGTAACGCACGTTCCTCTAACCTGTGCAGCTACGTAGCTCTTACATAAGCTCTGTCCCACTAGTCGGTAAAATAGTGTCCTAAAGTTTGGATGGATTCTCTCATCTCCATCCTCTTGTTATTCCTGGTATTTTGCATTCAGAGGCATTCAGTCCCTCATTACCAGAAACTCTGGTGAAGTGAATTGCGCGGCCTTTGGCGACCCGGCCGCTCGGCGTCTCCACCTCGTCCAGCAGCAGGACGTCCGGGCTGAATCTTCATGCTGCAGCACTTCCTCTCCTCCGCTCTGCTAATTAGCCGGAGTCACGGCGTGCTGGGCTGTCTCCGGGGTTTTATTTTGTCCTGTTTTTCCTTCCATCTCGGCTGTGTGACAGCCTGTGTTTTTATTTCTCTGTTTTTAATGAGAGCTCTGCTTTTTGTCACCACAAGCTGATTCGTCCTATTCATTTTCTCTTCTCCTCTCTTTTCTTCTTCTGTCATTTTTCGCTGAAGGGGGGCAGCGTGGAAAGGGTTCACGCTCTCTGATAACCTGAATGGAAATGTATTGATCTGAAACAGATGCAGTCCTGTCACCGGAGAATTGCCACCGATGGACCTCTGCTGAACATAATTACAGTCATGAGTGTGTGGTCTCATACACGGGAAATTAAATAGTCCTTTTAGAGCTGGAGGGTACATCCAAACACGTTGGAATATAATTGTGCTCTGTTAAAAAGCACATTAATCTCTGGTGTATTGATTTTCCCTCGTGCTAATGGACAGCATTGTCTCTCAGCTCTCTAAATGACGCATCAACAAATAAAGGACGTGGCTCTCAAACGCTTTTGTTTGAAGCCTAATTGGTCACAAAGAGGGTTCAGCTATTTAACACCGCACATCAGAGACTGTCCTTCAAATCCAGTCCAGTTGAAAGTGAGCGGAGGCCCGGTGGGCAGGTGCAACAGGCCATCTCTGCTGTATTGAGTGATGTGTTCTCCAGTAGGCTCAGCAGTCAATATTCAGATTGACTTGTTAAAGTGGTCCAACTGGAATTAAAATGCATATTTTTTGCAGCATCGTATCGATTTCCTTTGCAACTTACATGTCCGGAGTCCTCTGAGGAAAAATTAAAAACCAACGCTCTTTGTCTGAGTGTCTACTTCATAACCTCTTTGCATATAATCAATAAAAATATTTCACTTTTATTTATGTCTACATAACGCAGTATCATCAGCATCACAGCGACCCTGACAACACATCACAGGCTATAAATAGCACAACATATTAGCTTTCTAGCTAATGTCTCCTTATGAGCACAAGAATGGACACGTCTCTGGCCGTAGCTCTGATTTATACTGAAGAGAAGATGACCACAGTCGGGCTTCAGCGCAGGACAGAATTCGCCTTCGGACACATCAGATATTCAAAGAAATCATCAGAGCTTCATTATTGTATCACTCGTCATCATACCTGGAGGTGCAAGCTGTCATCCCGGCTGCAAACCCTTCCAAAGTGCTGGAGGCCACGATCTGATGAAGTCAACAGAACTACATGATTAGCAGTAAAAAGCAGAGAGACCACCATATCGGACCCTCTCCGCCCCTGGAGGAGCCCAGAATCCACCACCGCGCTCGACTTCTTATTAAGAAAACAAACACAACTTTCATTCCAGGTTATACATCGACTGATTTGCAATCATGGCAGTAACAAGATACTGTGCCCTGAGGGGGGGTCAGTGGTCTCACGTGAAGACTGGATGGTCACGTTCCATCCTCCTCTAGCTTCCTTCCAAAGGTAAAGAGCTGGTCCTCCATTTTACAACCACGCTGTAACTCCTCAGTCTGAAGCTCAGCGACCGGCTGAAGGTTCCTCTCCAGAGATCTGCACTTCTTATGCTCGTTAAATGTCTGACGAGTCGTATTTTCTTCCGGGCATTTTTTATGTCCGATGATTTCACTTGTATTTTGTTGATCATCAATCACCGGCATGCTGTGGCTTTGACACGTGACGCAGGTCCTGGCAGGTAGCTACGACCTAAGTCAATAAACAGAAAAAACTTTTTATGGGATTTTGGGGATTTTAGAGTCAGTTCTAATTTGGATCTGGATTTCGGTTCGGCATAACACAAAAGAATAATCCAGGTGTTTTTCTTCTTCTAGCTGCAGATTATCAGTTTGTGGTGGATAAATCTGAGTGATTGTCCACGTCAGGTGTTGCTGCTGGGTCAGCAGGGTCGGCCTTTTATTACCAATTAGCAAACGAGAGCAGGTAGAGTCGGGACATTAAATGGAATAAATGCTGCATTAGTTTGTGGTTGTAGGTGGACGTCCAAAGGAGGAAATGTGTCATTACTGACCTCTGTGCTGTTCGGCTGTCAAGACGCAAAGACGTAGTACAAACACAGAGGCAGCTACACTGCACTGTCTGCCATGCTCAAATGAAAACACTTAGCAGCAGACTGTTATAAAATAAAATGTTCACTCTTGACTGTGTGGGCAGCCATGTTTGAGAAAACACACCCGACCTTCCGAGGAGGAACCCGAAGGGTTGTTTTCATCTTAGTTTTCCTCATCAGCTGTAAGTAAGCAGCAGAATTACAACTAGGCTGCATAACTTCCTGGAAAACTTCTGGAAAATCTTTAATGGTGACCTCATGCTACACAAGTGGGTGTGAATGAAAACAAAGAAACCATCCATACCTTCACTCTGAAGACACGTCTTCTGCTGTGGTCTGCAGGCGTCAGCAGGCGAGGACAGAACACGCAGCACAGCTTCAGTATGATATTATGATATAATATAAAGCTTTATTGCTCTGAAAACAAACTCCACAGTATAAAAAACACGTAGGAAAGACATTATTATCCTTTTTTTGTGAAGATATTTCTATTGATGAAAACACAGAGCACAATTGTTCTGTATTTAGAAATTCTAACAATAAAGAGAAAAACAAAATAAAGCCGGCAAAAGAGAACAAAGAGGAAAAACAAGAGGAAACAGCAAAGCTTAAAAAAAATCATACAGCGCTCTCTCCTTTAAAATAACAATGACAGCACACAAAGAGACGCCACCTCCACCAAAGCCTGCATTTGGTTTGGTTTTGTGCAATTAGTATTAAACTGCTAATCATAAAAAAGTATTAAAACAGCTTGAAATTCAGATGGAGAATAAAGCAGCAACTGAACATGAGCCTTCACTTTTAGTTTGAGGCGAGGCGTCCACGAAGCTCTCCCGGTCTTCCTGAACCGTGTGGACGAGTTCAGCGTGGTGATAAATCATTGATCCGGTCTTTGTGAAGGAGGGAGGTCGGACTTCCAGTTCACTAAAATGCTTTTTTTCCTACAGTGCTGGCAAGTAAAACAAAGTGCTTAACAGAGTTATTTGGTGTCAGTGGGTTCAGGCCTCCTGGGATCCACACTTAAGGATCTCGTGGAAGACTCCTTGCTAATATTTCTGACGTGGCTTCAGTCATATAGTCCTAAAACTCTGCAGTCGTTGGGCAATGCCACATCATACATTATCCTGGCACACAGGTGAGCTATTTTTGTCAGGTTTGTGCAGTAAAGTATCTTCTCTGCCACATATTGAGTTGAATTCGTCTGTGCACAGTGGACATTAAAAGTATTTGGCTTGATATGAGCAATTTAAACTGCCATTCGTGTTTGGTAAGAGGTCTCCGCTATTCAGGACAGCTATTGTTGAGAGCGCTGTAAATAGCTGACGACCTCGATTAAATCTCTCTTGGTTGATTTGATTTGATCTTCCTTCCCCCATCGTGACAGTCCTCCACGGTTACGTATAAAATGAGGCACAATTCAAGCCACAGGAGCTCAAGGAGAAGCCTTGAAGTGCTACCGTTTTTTTTTTTTAACTCTTTTTACATGGGAAGGAACGCTGCCCAGCTGCACGGTGCTTATAGATATGCAAATATAAATATATAATATTATATAATAATAAATATATAAAATATTTCAGAATAATTTAAACTCATATTGGTGGGATATCTAAATTCATTCCTCCCAGTGGTTATTTCCAGGATAAAACGAGTTAAGGCCAGACTGCCTTCTTAAAACTTAAAATAAATATAAAAATTAGCCAAATGAGCCAGTTTTTTTAATGGCTCTTTGAAAGGAACGGCTCACCAAGATCCGGCTCCCCTCAAACAGCCATAAATCCCATCTCTACAGCAGACAGGTTTCAGGCTTCAGGTGCAGCAACACCGAAGATTTCTGGTCCTCTTTATGTTTCCTTTCTTATCTCCTCTTCTTATCTCACCCTCTTTTTCTTTATCTCTCCTCATTTCCTTCCATTCCACCTTCCTTCCTTCGTCCTCTTATTGTCTTTCCTTTCCTCATATGTAAGCTCCAGCCTGATGATAATATTTGCTGTGACATGCACATGTATGTAGATAAAAGTCATTTGATTTCATTCATTTCCAACAAGTTAAAATCAGACGTGATCTTACACAGTCAGTGCCTTTCACAAACAGGATAAAAATACACCTGCTCGTGGCTCCCGAACAGGAAAAGTCTCACTTCATCGTGTTTTTTCTGTTCACTCAGAGGTGTGACACGACGCTTTCCTCCTCCGAGCATCTGTCTCCATCATCGCCACCGTCGCCTCGTCAATAACACTACTCGATCGATCGACGCCCCACTTAAAAAGTCAGCGGCCAATTGACACAGCGGCCGTGTTTGCGGAGGTGCGGCGGCCGGTCCAATCAGAGTCGAGTGTGCGATCCATCTCATCTTCCGTCGCCTCCGGCCCTTCATCACACAGCAGGAACAAGGAGGAAGTAGATTTGAAAAGCCGCCTCTCGCGTTTCCTGCTCTCTCGTCTGTCTCCAGATTTTTGTCTCGAAGCTTTTCATCAATAGCAATCTGCGCTGCGACGCCTCAATCCAACGAGCTGCGGATGGACTTTTTATTTCAGGCACAATAGCCTCAAACTACTTTTTGCTCTCCGCTCGGATATTTGTGTTCTTGTCACCGACTGGATGGTTGTTAAAAACTAAAACATCAGGTTGCTTAATGAAGACGTTTCAGAGTGTCTCTGACCTGTGAGCTCATCGTTAATTTCACGGTTTAAATGATTGAATTCAGAAAGTAAGATAATAATTTTTCTCTCTTTCTTTCTCTACCTGATTTTACCCTTTTTCTCATTATTTTCTTTATGTTTTCTTTCCCACAATCTCCTTCTCTAACTTCCTCCTTTCTTTCCCTCCTTCCACAATTGCCCCCTACCTTTCCTTTCCTTATTTCTTTTTCTTCCCTGCATCCTCCTTTTCTTTCCTCTCTCTTTTGTTCCTTATCTACCTTTACTGACACATTATCTTTCTCATCTTCCTTTCTATACTTACCTATCTCTTCCTCCGTATATCCTTGTTTCCCTTCCTTTTGTTTCCTTACTTCCATCCTCTCCTACTCATCCTCCACCTTCCCCACCTCCCCCTCTACCTTCCCCTTCCCCTTTGGGCATCCTGCTGAGGAAAATGCGACCGAGATCGAACCACCAACCCTGCATTTAACATCCAGCTGGTTCCAGAGCCGGAGCCCCCCGGCTCCGCTGAGGAAGCACAGAGACCCGACTCTGCTGAGGGTCTGAAGCTGTGCAGGGTTCACGGTCCCGATGCTAACCACAGAGCCGGCGCCCCGCTCTGCTGTGCTCATAAATAAGAGTAAACAGCTGAAGTGAACAAGCTGCTTCCTCAGCCTGTTGAACATTTGCATTATGTGAAAAATCACAGGGGGGAGCGGACTGTAATCTCCAGAACAAACCGGACTCCTTTCCAATTTCCAGAGCCTCCCCTCGCAGCCCCTCCCTCCTCCTCTCAGTGTAACATTAGCTCGTGTAGCTGTCTGCTCTGATGTATTACTGTTGCAGCCGGCCGGCCGGCCGCTGGTCGGGGCTTCCCCTGACTGATTCTTTATACCGACCAAACAGCATCTAATCTTGGCGGGAGTGCAGCGGGGGCTCCTCATCAGGCAGACAGTGGCTGTAAACAATGCAGATTGATGACCGCCCGGAGTGCGTTTAATCCCGCTCCTGCAGGACTCAGAGTCTTCTTAAGGCGTGTTGTTTTACCGTCACACTACACTAACACTGGCCTGTCATCATGAGGAAGATAGCATGTTTTCCATTAAGTTTTTCCTGGGGATGGCAGCGATAACAACGCTCCTCTGACCGGGCCTCTTATCACGCTCGCCGTAATTCCATTAACAGTGAACCCAACGTGGCGTCTTCCTCGGATTAGCGCGACGAACCCTTCCCTGTGGCCGACCCGGGCGCTGGCGTGGTAATAACAAATCTGGATTTAATTTGTGGGATATCTTGGCGAGAGCTGGAGGAGGCAGACGGGGAGCAGCAACTGCGAGGGCCTCTAATGCGAAGCGTCGCTCCTCGAGACGCTAATGCAGGAAGTTGGTGAACACTGGGCGAAAGTGACACTAATTCATGACCAGCCGCCGTCTCGGAGCACTTAAGACTGCAGCAGGAAGATGTTTTCGCTCCCTGAGGCTGCATCTTAATCCTCTCAACATCCCTCCCACAGAGCCGGATCCAGGCTCCAATGACACGTCAGGGGCCACGGATGTGACCGGTGGTCTGATCCCGATGTGTTTCATCATGAATCTATCAGCTCACAGTTCATTCTGCAGCAGATTAGATAAGAGCAGATCCACTTTGTTTCAGCCTGCAGGGAAATTCATCCTCAACGCCAAAACGGCGGCAGCAACGAGGACGTGACAGAGAGACATAAAGCACACAAACACACCATAAACACGGAATGAAATCTAAAACTCATACGTCCACCTTGTTTTATGGTAAAACATCTGCAGCTTTTCTTGCCTACATCTTTATTTATGTTCATACCATTTCTTCTCCACTCGTTCCTACTTCCTCCTTCCTTTTCCTACTTCTCCCTTTCTCTTTCCTACTCTCTCCTGTAGTTCCCTGCCTTTTCTTTTCTCCCCTACTTCTTTCTTTTTCCCAATATTTATCCCTTTGTTTGTTTCTTTTCTCCTTTTTTCCCTACACCAGGCAAGTTAACAGTTTTCATGTTGTCAAGATGAATCATTTTTACTGCATTGGTTAGATTCAGTCAGATTATTCTGGAACCTGATAGTCTGAAAACTGTCTGAAACGACCAAACGTCCCTCTGATTGGTTGGTTTTCATCTGTTACTTGTATATATTTAGTATATTTATTTCCATTAGGGCTGGGCGATATGGCCAAAAAAAAAACAAAAAAAAAACAAACAGATTTTTTCACAAAAAAATCCAGATTCACGATGTAAATTTATTTATTTTTTTTTCATGTTGGTTTGATATAATACATCACTTACATCATGCATTAATTAGGCTTTCCATGTTTTTTCGAATGGGGAAATAGATATCACACAGTTCAGTCTGTGTCCAAAGCACTGAAGGCTGGGCCACTCATTCTCTTTCAGAGTCTGATCAGGTGAGTCGGTTTAGCCCCTGGGCAACTATTTCCCCTTTGTGATCATCGGGAAAGTAAGCCGTTTGGAGGCAGGCGCTTCGCAGAGTCCAGACGTCGCTTATGAAGTGCACCGTTAAACTCAGGTAGGGCTGCATCACTCTGCTGGACCACCGATCGGTTGTCGCGGAGTAGAACGGAACGTCTTCCAGCTCGTAGCGATTCTTTGGCGTGTACTGTTATACAGCTGAGGCGAGGCAACTTCAGAAAAATGTTTTTCTGGTAGCACGTACCTGGGGTCCAAAACTTTCAGCAGGTGAATAAATCCCGGCTTTTCCACGGTGTATAAGGGCACCATATCTCTTGCAATATACATCGCGACTGCATCCGTGACAGCTTTCCACCGGGCTCCTGTCTTATCATACGGGATACAGTTTGTCAATGTTTCCAAGACGTTAGGTAGTTTTTTGGTGACGGTGCTCAGGCTGCCGCGGTCTTGTTCCTTTCGTAGGGAGCAACCCCCTTTCCCACTCGGCAGCATGCTTCTGTTTGAGGTGCTGCAGTAAATTGGTAGTGCTGCTACCTTTTGTAGCAACAGCCTTTAAACAGACAGCCCAGCAGGCAGGCGTTGATGGCGGATGTTGATGAGAAAATCGATTTTCATTAAAATAAATCGACATTAAGTACAAATTTGAATTAATCGATAAAATCAATTTATCGCCCAGACCTAATTTCAATATACTATACAGTGGAGACATCTCGAATCAGTCCCAAAGATCAGTATCAGGGCCAGTTCAGGCATGTTTTAATGGATGGAACCCGCTCCCATAACAATTATAATAATGAATTTTATTTGTTTTGCTCCTTCAAACAGGAAATGCCGCTCGTAGAGCTGCAGAACAAAGAACTCACAGGCACCAAATGCTTCACATTAAAAAGACATAAAACAGAACAAAATAAATCAGCTGTACTGAACTGTGCCGTGTTTCGTGCACCTCAGCCTGTTAGCGTGTGCAGCGCTGCATTTCGCCGCATGTCCTGCACTGTGAGCGTGTGAATGTGAGACAGCGTCCGGGCAGGTTCTGATACTGAGATTGGCAAAATGGATTTGCTGACGTTAAGCTCTGACATGTCTTATTGACTCGCCATGTCTCTCTGGCTTATCAGCAAACAGCAGCGGCGTGCGAAAACGTTCAGGTAGCAGCTTCTCATTTAAGCCAATGCTGATGTCACTTCAAACAGGTTAAAAATGACTAATTAATAATGAATACATTCATGAACGAGTCAATGTTTGGTGTAGTTTGTGAAGAACGACAGCGTGATTCCACCGAGCAGCGCCAGGGTTTCAGACATGAAGTGTTTTATCGGCCTGATTTTGTTGATTTGGTCATTTCTCCTTAATGTTTGTGGTAACGAACATAGTTAAATGTTTTCTTTTTTTAAATAATCCTTTTTAATCGTGTTTATATGATTGGTCGTCTGTACAGGATGTTTTATTTTGAAAATCGGCTGGATGATGGACGCCGGTCCTGTGTCTGACTTACCATCTGGCTCGATCAGCTCTGTCAGCTACACCCTGCAGAATGCAGCTGAATATTCACGTGTGTCAGCGTGTGTGCTGGGTATCTTACAGGAGCGTGAGTGTTCACCGGGCAGCTGTGTCATGTAGGTAAATATAAATGTTGAAAGATATCCAATATTAAAGGACTCAGATCATCATCAGGTCAGGATCAAGGCCAAAAAACCTTGATCGTGATACCGTAGAGTCATTCAGTGTATTCATCTATATAACCTTCGTATTTAATGCTACGTTTGAATATCAGAACGTGGTGCCAATAAGGCTTCAAAGTCAAACGATGATAAAGAGAAACAGGCGTCTTCAGGGATGTGTGTATATTCATTTATTCATATTCATATCCTGTGTGTGTGTGTGTGTGTGTGAGACAGTTGGCACACCATCCTTCCCAGGAGGATTTCCTCTGAGCGAACTGATCTGACAGCAGTGTGTGTGTGTGTGTGTGTGTGTGTGTGTGTGCTGTCATACCTTTCTATCTTACCTTTGTGAGGACGTTTTCAGACTTTGAGAGTGAGGACATCGTGTAGTTCTGTTACTGTTTTGTAAAAATGAGAGAGCATTTTTTGGGTGTGTTGAAGGTTACGATTAGATTCCTCACATGTAGAGCACAGACGTGTGTGTGTGTGTGTGTGTGTGTGTGTGTGTGTGTGTGTGTGTGGAGCTGCCAGGTTGCTGCAGCCGGAGAGCATGACATTAACATCAAAGAGCGGTGCTGTGATGACGATGATGATCCCCGCTCATCCTCCATAACTCTGAACGTCTCATCTTCATCATCAACGTGCACACACACACACACACAAACACACACACACACACACTACATATATTGAGATGTCAGGATTTGTGGAGGATTTTTCATGATGATGTAATCCAAACAGTTCGAGATAACGATCAAAAACATCGTCTCCCTGCAGAGTCGACAACCTAAACAGGACTTAACACACGATGCATCAGTAGCGCCTCCTAGAGGCTGCAGTGTTCATTACAGCCACACAGTGAAAGAGCTGGACGTCCTGGTGGTCTGATGCCATGTTTCAACCACATGATATTTAAGTCTGTTGAGATGGTCACTCTGTCAGATTAAGACTTCCACATCGTGGAAGTTGGCATGAAAAGCTTGAGGTATCTGGAGGTGACCCCGATTTGATTCACCATTGGGGTCGAGCTGGTATCGTCCCATGAAACTGGATCCCCTCTCTCTCCATCTGTCCTTCCCCTGTTTGGACTGTGAACTCCAGTAAACGTGTTGGACAAAACAAACAACAAACTGGTGACGACGCACCAGCAGCGGAGCTAAAAATATTCTGCTTGTCCTGAAATCTGATGGCTTCATTTGGATATTTCTTGTTGAAACTTTGGCCCGAGGGTGCAGGAGGAAAGATCAGGAGGTCAACAGAATCATTAGCTTTCGTTCTCTGGGACCACGAATATAAAAATCTGGAGATGTGGAGAGCTTGATTTTATTCTGCTCTGTTAACATCTGTCAGTGTATTTTCAGTGTTTTGATTTTTGTCAGAACAAAGTAATTAAATACATTTGCAGTACTGTTTTAACACAGCTTTCAGGTACTTTAGTCGACTGTTTCCTTTATTCTCCACTACACCTATTTGACACTTAATTTTTACTTCATAAATTTCACATCTAAACGTATGATCAGTTTATAAAATGTGATCATTATAGATTAAACAGAATATTAATGATATAAATTAAATCCACCTGATGACATCAACATGAAACGGTGCTTGCGTGTTAAGAAACCAATAATGCATTCGTGCTTATGTTCTGAAAACCTCGTCAGTATTTTACAATGTGGATTTACTTTTACATCAGTGATACATCACCAGTGAACAAGAAGGTGCTGTGAAAATCTGCAGCAGCTGGTGCCCCGGGATCAAAATTCACTCGGGTCCACCCAGGTCTTAGACAGACCGGCACACGTTCCAGAGACTCGCAGCAGCACAACGGGACACTCGATGCAGTTTGGCCACTTGGAACCAAGTGTGACGGTTAGTGCTGAGAGAGACCCAGGAGCGGAAACGGAGAGGGTTAACAAAGGTTTATTTACAACACGAAAAACACAAGTAGTCACTGGCAGCGCAAGATCCAAAAAACATAAACTCAGAGAGGTCCAGAGAGTGCTGGGCTGTGTGGGCATGGGAGGCACTGAAACAAAAAAGAGAGGAGACAAACAATTACTCCAGGAGAAATTATCAAGAGACACGAATGTTAGTTTACCACAAGAGATACGAGGCCAACTGATACTAAGAAGTATACTCTGGCATCTCAGCAGAGAATAAATAGGCATCTTGATTCAGGAAGTGAATTCAGGTGCGCCCAATCACTCCGCGATGCAGCGGGGGGAAGGGAACCTCAGGAAACAAAACATAAAGTTAGCGCCAACCCAACAGAAAACAGGAAGTGGACCTTCACAATAAATGCACAGACACCAAGCAGATCTGTGAAACTGCAGATCCAGTTCAGTTCCACGTCAGAATGGTTTACTCACCAAAGCCGTGGATGGAACCATGGCAGTCCCTTTGTCGAGGTACCTAGCACACTCACCCAGGACTGAAAGGTGGAGTTAGAGCTGCGGTCCATTAACTGGTCAACAGAATCGCCACGTGTTGGACTCAATGCACCAACCACCCCATCGATCGCTGTACTTCTTCTTGCTGCCTGCAGCCGTTTCCCAAAGCTTGTCCCCGTGTTGTAAGAAACATACTGAGAAGAGAGAACATGAAATGTTCAGTGTTGCAACTCAGGTGGTTGATGGGACTTTTAACATCAACCACCGTCTGCCGTGAAAAATACAGAACAGGTGAGGGTTTAGGTGCAGGTAGGTATCCTGCACCGAAAGTGTTTACAACATAAACTACAATCACTGATACTGCTGCTGCAACCGCTGCTACTACTACTACTACTACTACTGCACTCGTGCTGCTGCTGCCAGACTGTTGTGTTGTGCCTGCAGTGTTATTAGCTGTGTGTTTTCTGCAGCTCTCTTCCTCTCTGTGTGTGTTTGTGAAATTGCCTTTGATTACAGAGCTTCATTACATTTCATTACAGCAGCCGCAGCTCTCTACAGTACATTAAAAACTCAAGCAGCCTCAACTTTTAAGGATGTGGGATATTAGCACTGACTGCCGTCTCCACATCTCCATTCACAAGTTGTTTTTATTGTTTTTATTGTCAATTACAGAGGCGCTCTCTGTGTGTTAGTTACAGCTTTATGGCTGTTTTAAAGCTTGGTGTTGGTGCAGTCGTACAGGCTCCGCGATGAATTATGGGTCTAATATTGAAGGAATTTTCAGAGTTTCCTTTGGAGAGCACTTTCAATCATTCCTCTGCCGCTGAGTGTCATCAGATTCAACAGTAAAATTACAGTTACACACCATCAGTGTAACGTATGAGTGTTTCCTCCATGTCTCCACTCCCTGTGACCTGAAGACAGTTTGTCTGTTTAATCAAAAGTGAGGGCGTAAAAAACCTCTGATGCATCTCTGTGCATCAGTTAGAAGCTGCTGATCTGTTTCAGCCGCTACCTCGCAAAACTTTATGACAACCAACGCGCCGGTGTCCGTTCCATTTAGTGCCCGGCCACACCAGAGAGCGCTGTGGGAAGCTCGATGGCAGTGGCGTGCACAGAGAGGGGGCAGGGGGGGCGACTGGCCCAGTTTTTGAAAAACGCACACTAAAGTGCCCCCTGGGAGCCAAAACGCGCGCTAAAGTGCCCTCTTCAGTGGCGAGGACACGCTATATGTGCCCTTTTTTTCCTTTCCACCCCTGACCTTCAAAAAGTTTGTGCACGCCACTGCTCGATGGCATAGCAAACACCACGCTGACGTCGTATCATTCAGACGGTGTGATCTGCAGCTGCAGAACTGCTGGCAGAGCGCTGAAGTACAATCCAATATAAACACTCTTCTTGATTGACTGGACTGATTTTGATTCAGGCTGCTAGCTATAGACTGACTCTCTGGCTTTCTGCAAAAGGCTGCAGCGCCATCGAGACGTCATGTTCACCAAAACCGAATCTGTGTGAAACTTTACTGTGAGTTCACTCCTCGAGAACAGTGCTTAAAAACTAGGTTCAAATCAGCTATTTAACCCTTTGAGAAAGTTTGTATTGACACAATCACTGATCTCTTTGAATCTAATTCAAATCTATAATCTATAATATAATGATATAATATTCTAATAATAAAGAATAGAATTTAATGATCTGTTATGGCCGGTTATAGGTGATGTTAAAATATTTAAATACACAGACATTATTCACACACATGTTCAACAAGCAGCACAGAAGATCTGCACAACCAGCACAGTTTAAAGGTGAACGCCCAAGTGAAGCTGACCTTTGACCTTTGGGATATAAAACCATTTCATTGTTGTATCATATTACACATTTGTGCGAAATTTTGTCATAGTTTGTGTACAAATTCTTGACTTATGGCCAAACTTGATTTTGTGAGGTTGTAGTGACCTTTGACCTTGAACCACCAACAACAACATGTTTTCAGTTCACCCTTGAGTCAAAGTGGAGGTTTGTTGTTCACCTGAAAAAAATACACATACAATGTCGTGATTCGAAGTAGACCTCAAACACAATTAGATAAATTCAGCATTTTATCCAATTTGGGATTATATGTAATTTAGAAAATTCACCACTATTCCACGGAGTGTTTTTGCCCAGCTGCTGTTCAGTCATATTCAGTATAATTATGCATATTCTATGATATATGAGATTTAACAGAGCAGGTATAACTTGCTGCTGCCCACCTGTTGCTCTCTGAAATGCAGACTCACGTACATCAACTTTGCAGAACATTATGTGAGGAAATGGAAAGCGACGCTGCACAAACACTTCAGTGTATTACAGTAACAGAGGGGGCTTTTTTGGAGTAAAGATGAGTCCTGTTGGGGATGAGTCACAGACACATGGTGGGTTTTTTTATTCACTCGCTCTTAAAGAAACTATTTTCAGAGCTTTGTTGACTCATTCCAGGTGTAAATCGTCAGTTTTCAGCCACGGCGGCGGCACAGTGTCACAGAATGGCGACGATTACTCATCAGACGAGCTTCCACTTTCAGACCGTGGGACAGATCTGCGAGGAGGAGGAGGAGGAAGAAGAGGAGGAAGAGGAGGAGGAGGGGGTCTCTTCTTTTATCTTCATGGGCCACAGCGAGAGGAGAAAGTGACAGACAGAGACAGTGGCTGGATTTTCAGCTTTTCTATGTAATTAGCGCTCCATTTAGCAGAAATCAAAGGCAGTAGCTTGACATTTAATTTCCTCTTGAGCACCACTGTCATTATCTGCCGGCTGGAACAGAACGCTGCAGACACGACCGGCCGGCATGAAGATCCACACTGGTTCACGGCAGTTTAAAACATCACATCTGCTTCATTTCTTCAACTCCTTTCAATCCAAAATGCACAGTGTTATTTGATCGGATGTCTGTAAGCCAATCACAGTGGACCACATCATCTAAAGTGGACGCAGTAGAGCCACACCCTCTTTTTCTGCAAAAAGGAAAGAAGCTTAAGGCAAAATTTAATCTATTAATCGAACTGTTAAAGTCTATCATTCGTGTTTGAACTATGTTTAAAGTAAACATGAGACTATATTACTTATATATGTTAAAATATCATATGAAGGATTTTTAGCTTTGGACCAGTGGAGTGGTCGGGAAGCGAAATGCTGTTTTGATTCTGTTTCTGAAATGGAGTGTATTCTGAGTGATGATGAAGATGAAGCAGAGGAAGCAGCACGGTTGGTGAGTACAGAAAGCTCGTAGGGACATGATCGGATCATCACACACATAATTAATACAATCAATATGTTTTATTTATATATATTTGTTACTGATATTAAAGTATTGCATAAATATCTGTTTTTTTTAAAGCATCACTGATGCCAGTGAACTGAATGAACCATCTGCACAGACCCCTCGTTTATTAATCTACATTTTTGTCACAATAACACAACACACAGTATACATGCAATATGTGATCATCATTTTATTCATTAACATGAGTTAACCATTCATGAAAAATGAATAAACTCATGTTATTGGCTAAAAAAAAAGCATCTGAAGACTGATTTTGTGTTTATTGGAATGGACAGAAAAAATAACGTAGAACAGTACATTATTATTATTATTTTTTTATCACTGCTAATGATTCATGAGTGCATTTAGAGTAGAAATCCACCATTACAATATTTCTTAGTCTTTAGAAGATAATTAGCTTCTGAGCAGGCTCATTTAGTACAGTTATTATCTGAATGGCGAATAATTAGTGTGAAATTTTTATTTTAGATTTGTGTTGTTTTTGTGCGAAATCAAAGGAACATCAGAGATTTATATGAAACGGCCCCCCAGCTGAGAGAAGTCCTCTGAATCATAATATAATGTCAAGAAATCTTTCAGGCAGCAGAGAGTGTCAGACTCTGAAAGAAGACGAAATAAGATGATTGATCGTGAGAGGAGAAACTCAGCAGCGGCAGCAGCAAGGACACACAGTACAGATCAACGGAGAGAGTAAAAATTAAATGGACGCATAAAATAAGGAACAATTAAAGTTAACATTACAGCCTGCACCAGAATATTATAGAACATAATTCAGCTTGTCTTTGTGCAGATGTTCATGATCCCCAGAGGATGGGTCAGGGTTAGATTACACCTCCTAAACATCAGCCTGTTAGCATGCAGATGTTAGCATTTAGCTCGAAGCCCGAGCTGCAACAACTAAACACAGATTCTGTTTTCCACATGGCTGCGAGCAGTGGTGTAATTCATGAATCCTCATCTGCCCGCTGAAGTGTGAACACATCCAGCCGTGCACTCCCAGTTCAGCAGCCTTTTAATCTTGTTTTCCGAGGTGTTGCTTCACCACATTTGTTTGTTTGTTTGGGATTTTTCTCATTGTTTCCCACTCAGCAGCGGCTTCATTTCGGCGTTTTTTCCAGTGAACCCGTGGTCATTTATGAAGGCTGGTTTTAGAGAATTGTTATTTAATTTTCTCAAGTTTCCTTTAAAAAAACAGAAAACCCCTCCTTCAGATAAAACCTTCAGCAGTCAGCTGTTTCTCCCTGTTTAGATTATGCTAATTGTTTACTTCATGGTGTATTTACTCCAGTTGTTGGCAGCTTTGTATCAGTGTCATGTCAATGTTTGTCATTACATCAAGAATATCTGCTGTAATCTAAACTATCAACATTATGGTGAGAGTTTGTTGTTCAGAGCTTAATGCAGGAGTTTGTTCTACAGATCGTGAGCTCGTTGATGTTTATTTCTAAAAGGGAACTTGTTCTTTTCACGGCAGACATTTATGGCCGACCTCTCACAGATCAGCAGCAGAGAAAAGCCACTGATGGCGGCCTGAGGAAAATAAAAACTCCCTTTTTTCTGCAGTAAAAGTGGAGGAAATAAATTCAGTGCGGCAGGTTGAATCAGAAACACTCGAGCCTCCATCCATCTTTAATGGAAGCGTCAGTTCACCTGCTGCACGGCGGCTCTTTGTCTCTCAGTGAAGAGTCTTTTTATCAGAGTTATTAGATCAGGGACGAGGATCCGCCAGGGGAGTCCGGATGCTGCCGGAAAACTGCAGAATGACCAAAAAGAGGATCAGACTCATTGCAGCCGTCGACGACATCACGTGGTGGAGGTTTGTCTCACTGAGAATCCAGAACCGCATGCTGGAGGGTGTGGGTTATTGATTCTCGTTGTTATAAATTCTTTGTTTCGATTCCAATTTGGTAAAAAAAAAGTTAAGTTCTTCTACGTCACTCTGGAAAAGCAGTTCTTTAGGGAACTAAAACAGGAAACTGCTGCCTCAAAGCTGGAAGATCACAGATCTCCTTTAACTGGAAGTACTGGTCCCAAACCAGAAAACCAGATTCAGGCCAGACCAAAACCACCAAACCCCCACCCCAAAAAATCCAGGTTTTCTTCTCAACTGACCTGCAAAAAGAGGCAGTTTGAGTGTGAGGATAAGGATGAGGAGAAGCCTTCGGCCCCTAGAGATGACCTCTGGCCCCCCAGAGACCACTTCACCCCCACCCTCCCCTCACCCTCCTGCTCCTCAGCTGCCACACGGGGAATCAGATGCCGTAACGCTCTGATAGGCCCTGCTAAGTCATGCAGGAGGGAGGAGACGGGCTGTCAGAAACTCCCATCATCCTCTCTGGAAATACTCCCCCCAGAGACTGCTGAAAAACCAGGGCTGGACAAAATAATGGAGACGCACCACCAAAAAGAGGACTTTAATCTCTTGGATCCACCAGCGGACCCCTGCTCTACCAAACTAAATGTATTTTTTCATCACAAAATGCCAAAGAAACCTGTGAACTCTGCTGCTTCTGAGATCGCTGCAGCTCTTCTGCCCCAAAGTCTGAATTATTACTGGAAATACAGCATGAGTTTGTAAAGACGGAGCCACCGGTTGACCCGACGGCGCTGAATCAGTTCACGTTATGTAATTTTCTATTACACGGGCCTGTGTTTAGCTCCCAGTGTGAATATGAAGCAGAGTTCACGCAGAACAAGCAGAAACATTAGTTTTAAGGGTAAAACAGAATCCAGCATCCTTCATGGTGAAAGACAAAGTGGAGCTAATGAAAGCCAACAGGAGTGTAATGCCGTGTGACTGATACTGGGCTGGCTGTCAGCCTGATTCTACTGGGAGAAGTGGGATGATGACAGATGAATTAGCACGCTGACAGCCGGCGTGGAGGGATGGGTAATTGTTGCTGAGAGATGGAGAGTGTTTTCTGTCTCGCGCTACGTTAGCCGAGGCCAATCAATCAAAGAACGCGACGCCGACTCTGAGAGCGCGTGACACAAACCGGCTCCGCGTAAACGGGCGTCGCAGGAGTCACGCCTGTTTCTGTGTTTTTCCACCGCTGAGGTTGTCACGGGTGATGCTGCGGCGGATGATGCTGAAGGGAGGGGTTGTCATCGCGGATGAGAGCTGATGGAAGGAGCTCAGGCGGTCCAGAGGGCGGAGGACAGAAGCAGCGCTGACCCCATCAGACACGACATCTGCTGCACGCTTCAGATCGGAGGAAGGCCACCAGGTGTCTGTGAGAAGCCTCGCAGAGAAACTAAAAGGATGTAACCCGGCCTCTCGCTCTCAGTCTGAGAGAAGGAGCTGATCTGGATCTTTAACCTCCCCAGTGTTTGTCCAGCTGTGTTCACAGCTGATCATCTCCAACCATCCTCCGCCATCCAGCTCTCGTAGTACCCATTATCTCCTCTCCTGCTGTGTCAGTGCTTTCAGCGGGGCTACTCTTGTCTGTGTGTGTCTGTTATCTTTCCAGGTCCGTGTGGCGCTGAGGCCGGGTCTTAATCCTGCCTGGCTGCACCACAAGTTGCTCGAGGGTTACACGATCTTGCCGTCTGTCTCAAACCCTTTAACTCATGACATGTAATAGTTACTTCATATTATCTTTGGGCTTCATTGTAATTCTACCACTGCGACTTCTGATGAATTGCGTGTCTGTCCATCCTTGAGAACGCCACAAATAAATAATTGATGATGAGTAACATCAGTCCAGACAGGAAGTGGACTGTGTGTGAATGAATTATGACAAACAGTTGGAAACAGGATGGAAACAAGGCGTCTTGTATAATTTCTCCTTCTCATTGTGCTGATTGATGAGGGAAAATCAACACACTTTCACGCTTGTTACCAAATCTTGCATGATGTTGCATAATCATCTAGATTGCTGATAATTATTGCTTTCTTGACAGTTCCCACAATCAGCCGATGGGTTTAATAGTGGTTTCATTTTAGAAATCGTGCTTAAATCACATGCAACATCTACTATTACTGGATCCTGTGGCTTGTCTGCTTTCATTTCGCAACCACAGTGCGTGTCAGTATTGGCACGGATCCAGACGGGTTGTTGTTTTACTTGGTTTGATTGACAGCTTTCACACCAATAGAAGAGGTGATCAAACAAAAGTTCATGTACCTGCTGAAGGCCACTCCAAACCAATAGAAGGCAGCACATCACCAGAGTAACCACCAACAGCTGCTCACTATTCTGCTCTGTTTGGCTTTAACTACTAGCCGCCGTAGCTAGTTAGCTCAGTTAGCCATGCAGCTAGCAGCCCTATTGCATGACTGGAGTCTGCCAAGGCTGGACCAGGACCAAACACATCCTCGAAGACCAACAGAGACCAGTTTGAAGACAGTGATTACAATACGGAGGAGATTTACGGCTGCTCAGACCAGGATTCTGACTCTGGGGACGATGAGGACACGACAAACGGGGACAGAAGAGCCGTGAAATCAGGAGAGCAGCGAGAGGAAGGTCCATCACTGACATGGAAAAACACATGTAGAGCCAGAATCTCATCACATCAGACCCGAGAACCAAACCAGAGTCGATGATCGTTGGAACAGCAGAAAGAGAAGACGGCTCGTGAGTTTTATTTCGTTTCTGTCGAGTTTGAATGAAGTGAGTTTCATGATGAGTTAACTTTGCTATTAAGCTCGTCTTCTGTAAAAGAGACAAACCTGCACTCTTCACCCTCTGAAGGAATCCATCTGCTGAGCGACGGTAAATAAACACTAAATCTGTCATTACTTCAAATGAAATATGTGTAATTTGTTGTCAGAGCGCTCCGGTAAAGAGAGATCCTGATCTCAGTGTGACGAACTGAATAAATGAAGGCAGCTCAGTAACGCTCTGGGTGCTTTTTAAATAACACTCTGATAAAAGAGTCGTGTGACACTCGAGGCCAAAAAGTGGAGGAAGTGTCACGTGAAATCGTTCGAGTCCAACTCAACGAATCTGCTGAAGCCTTTAACGTCTGAAGGAGGGCGGGGCTCGCTTCGTGTCGTGGAGGGAATCATGAAAACCCAGCAGGCGGTGCGTTTGCAGCATCTTGTCTAAAAACAATTTAGGACTGAAAACACTTTGCAGCCGTCTGCGTTGGGTGCATCCCGCCTCCTCTCGGGGGGGCATCTCTGATCTGCAGCCTGATTCTGCTTCCTCCATCTTCATTGGTCCGACATGTCTCACTCCCAGTTCAGTGTAATCTCTCTGAGGCTCCCATTATGCTTATTCCTCATTAAAATTTTATCAGCCATGGCAAATTGCAAAGATTAGGGAGGGAGGGAGGCTTTCGGCTCTCCAGCCTGTTCACAGATTTATTTATTGTTGCGGATCATCCGGGCTTATCTGCTCCCCAAAGCAAAGACAAGTTCCCATCGGATGGCAAAGGTCATGAAATCTGATCTCCCAGCATGCATAATGGCGAGGAAGAGGAGGGAGGAGGAGCGTTTAGTTTGTCTAAAGTGTTTTCACCCACACATTAATATTGTAATACTTTAATATCATAAAGTTTTGTTCTGCCCTATTGATTTCTCAGAGATGCATATGAATATTTATACTGTTGAGTGCAGCCTGTAAACTTTGAGTCAGTGATGCTTTGGCTAATTATAGGCTGAAGGCAGCGCGGCGGCTGCAGCTAATGAACGACACTCCTCCTGTTTGCCTCCACCTGCCTCTCAGGTTCACTGACGGTTCGCATGAAGCTGGAGGAGGAAGACGGCTTAAGATGGCGGCTGTTTTTTTTATGCGTGCGATGCCCGAAGGTCGATGGAAACAAACTCACAGATGCATTAAAGCTTGGGAGAGATCGAATGAGCAACAAACTGAAACCACACGGTGTCAGCTGTCAGACAGAGAGGTGTGACAGAGCCGCTCACAGGCTGATCTCTGCCAACCTGAAGCCCGGCGATGCTGCTCGGACAGCCTGCGGTCGAACATCGACGCACAGAAAGCAGATTTCAATCTGGATCGCAGCCACATACAGAAACCGGACTGAGAGCGGGCTAGACGAGGGCCAAGGAGGGCCAAAGAGGGCCAAAGAGGGCCACAAATATAACAAACAAAACAGAACAAAGAGCTGAAAAAGAAATTCCATGTATTTTTCTCTGTTGGAGGCCAAAACCTCTGCATTGATGCAACTGTTGAATATGAATTTCTCTCTTATACAGAATACATAACACAGTGCAGATTCATACATCAACACAGGAGAAGAAACCAACAGGAACAGATAGATAATGTTTTATCACCCACATTTAGCACAGAAGAAGAAAATTCAGTCTAATCCTGCAGCTCTTCCACAGTTTCTCTTCTTTAAAATAACACTGAAAGAGTTCTGGAAGACTTAAAAACATCACATCTCTTTGACGGTAAATACGTCATTTCACTCAAAAATATATTCTGCTTCCTGCAGTTGGATGTTTGAGCATCACTGTGCAGCATGATGTTTGTGCTCAGTCTCACACTTTCATTCAGCTGCTGAAAGTTTCTCCGAGCTCGCTGACAAGCTGATGTTAAGAGGCGGGTCTACGGGCTGATTTGTGACATCACAACTAGTTTGGAAGCCAATTGGGGTTCATTATTCATCTCACGCAGGTGAGACGTGGAAACCTGAAGTCAGTGAGAACTGACTTTTCAGTGAAGCAGGAGAAATCTGTGTCCAACAGTTAAAGTGGAAATGAAAAACAGGAATTCCACAATTTCAAACAAGATTTTCACAAGATTATTGAATTTTTGGGAGAAAAATATCAGACACAACTTCTGTTCTTCTTCAAAGTAAAGTCATTTATTTACATCTTAAAACATGTCTGGAGGGGATCTTTAACATGAAGCGTTAGCTGCACTATGTCAGGCCGGGACTCAGACGCAGAGATGTTACTCACAGATATTTATTCAGGCAACCAAGTCACCTCTTCGCTTTGTGTCAAACAGATTTACACTATAAAGGGTATCACTATCGATATATATCTAAGTGTATAAATAAACAAGAAAACACTCTAATTGAGGCTAATAAACAAATCTCTTCAACTATGAACAAAGAGAACAAAATCGCTCCTGAAGGAGGCAAACAATGGCTACGAAAAGTGAACTGGGCAAGAAAACGAATCTAATTAGAAAACCTACCAAAACAAAATACACTCCTATAAAACTGGAGGAACAAGATACTAACAAATAAAACAAGCAAGCAGAAAATCACTCGTAATCGAGGAAAACAATTCGGCTAAGCTATGAGTATGAAAAGAAAAACAGAAAACTAGATTATTAAAGTTAAAAACAAAAAACACTCAGTTCATTCCTGTGGGGATGGGCAAAAGCAGGCACGGGTGAATCGACCTTCGGACAAAGACAAACTGGCACAAGACGAGAGATGCAGACTATTTAACACGCGGAGGGTAATCAGGAACAGGTGGAGACAACAGGTGACGTGGGAAGGGCAAGTGCTCTGAAACGAGAGGAGAGTTAGACCTTCAAAATAAAACAGGAAATGACAAGACAAAAAACCCAAAATGAGACAGACCTCACCACGGTGTGACACAGTATTTATAGCTTTATTTCAGTTAAACTAATTCAAACTGCTGCTGTTTTTATTTGTTCAGTGTTGCAGTGGCTCAAACGACGTAAAAGTATATAATAGTACAAATGTAATAATAATCTTAATAAAATAGTAGTATGTGTTGCTACTTTTACTCATGCATATGATCTGAGAGCTTTTTCTATCCCTGACACAAAGTACAAGTACTCATTTATCAAAATGGTGTACTACATACTGTGTTTTATGGCCTTTAACAAAACTAATAAGTAATAGTTGTCAAATAAAAATCATGGGATGGACGTAAAAACTGAGAAAAAACTTGTAAAGTGCTTCAGCACTGTGAACCGGTCGAACACCGTCCTCCTCAGTGCTGCATCGGAAGTATTTCGGTAATAAAACCGTATATCTGCCGACTGTTTTACAGTTTGTCTGATAAGACCCAGATATCTGCTAACGGGGGCATTATATCTGCCAGCATTATATATTATGAGGCCTGCAGTGTGAAGCGGGAGGGGCTGCAGGAGCAGGATGGATCTCTCCCGCTGCTTGCTGAGCTGACACAGAGCTGCTGGTGTAAACACAAACTGCTGACCCGAGCTGACGGAGACGAAACGCCGCTCACTCCATCTGAAATGTGGCCTTATTATCTCCGACCGGCTGGGTTTGTGTCATGTGTGTGTTTCCGGACCTTCCTGGCCTCGCTCCGTCTGCCTGCTAAATGGCTGCCGGGGTCAGAGTGGACGCTCCGGTAATGAAGCATTATGGGATGAGATCAGCGGTGGCCGGAGGAGAAGCTGGGCGCTGGACTCGTCTGGGATCCTCCGTCAGTCAGGAGGCCAAAGTGGAGACGTGGCTGTTTACAGTCGGTAACGCTCGACCCCCGTGACCCCGTCAGGAGGAGAAAATCTACGAACGCCGGTCGGGTGGAGGCAGCCAGCTGCTCCAACTGCAAATATGGTTCAAGGCTGCATAAACTGAAGAGGAAATTTATTCTCAAGTCTGAGTTTTTGCTCCAACTTTTCACTTAATATTTAAAAACTTTATTATATTCACCTAAAGAAAATCTGGCATGTTTCCCTAAACCAAAACTTATTCACTCACTTTTGTCTTTGGTAGAAATTTTAGGATTTTGAGGATTTTGGAGCCTGATCTGTAGTCTAAAATACCACCTGCACTCAGAAATATCAAAATCTTTACAGACAGATTAAATGTAGTAAACACATCCATGTTCTCCAGAGGATGAACTGCTTTATTTTCAGTCTGCGTTGGCGTTTCTCTGCACTCACCTGAAGAAATAAATCATCAGGATCTTGACAGGTAGACTGACAGGACAAACCGGGGTCACTGATCTTTGTCGGGACGTTCAGAGTGTTGTCATGGTGTCACATGAATGGAGTGTTTGTTTATATGCACATCACCATATACAGTATATGCTATATATACACATGTTTATATGTCTGTCAGATCGGGTCCCATAGCCGAGGGTGAAAAATTGGAAATATTGTACTTTTTACTCCACTACTTTTTGTAGATGTAGACTAATTCTACAAAATATAATTTACAATAAATTCTGATGTATTAATATACTGCAGATTAGGATTAAAATGCATCAGCATCTTCCCGGCAGCATACAAGGTCATTAAAATTAGCCTCGTCTTCACCAGCTGCACCATTAAATTGATGCACTCATTATTGTATCAGTTATTCTGAAATGAGCCACTCTGCATGATGAGTACTTTTACTTTTGAGTATATTTTGATGGTAATACTTTAGTACTTTTACTTGAGTAGCATTTTGAATGCATTATTAGAGATTTTTTCTCCACAGGTTTTCAGTTTTTTCTGTCATCTGAGAGCAGACGTGAAATGAGCCCATAGTGGCTTGTGTTCTTTTATAAATGTGTATATGATGCAGAAGTAAAACACACACACACACACACACACACACACACACACACACACACCTTCTTGGAACAGTGCAGATGTGCAGATTTGAGCCCGAGGTGACGACGGCTCATCTGTGATTCAGAGGTGAAGCTCCTCGCCGCCCTGAGTCATTGTTTACAGATGGATCTCCCTCTGGATCGCTCTCTGTAGATCCGTATCACCGATCAATATTCCCCCTGAAGTCACTCCGATGTGATCTGAGTGCCCTGCCCCTCCCCCCACTCGTCCACCGCGATGCCTCCCAGGCTACGAATCCAATTAAGCACCGAAAACAAAAACAATATTTTCGAGCGGGGGAGCTGGAGCGGCTGCATAATTTATGTTTGTCCTTTTTTTTTTTTCATTTCTTTGAACGAGGCGAATAAAACCAACATCCATTCAATAATGCATGACCTGCGGTTTTGTTAATAGGCTTTGTAGTGGCAGTAATGTACTTTCCTACATGGCTGATGGAGATTATGGTCGGCTCCCTCCGACTGCCAGATATCGATCCGCTTTAATGCCCCCGGCGTCCCCTCAGCCCAGAGCCTGGACCCCAAAACCACACACACACACACACACATAAAAACAAGGTGTGTGTGTTGGAGAGAGAGAGATATCTATTGTCCTGTCAAAGTGATTTAACATTGTGAGTAACGATCAGTCTTTGTATTTGACTCGCTGTCATTCAGCCACATCATATGAACCACTGTCACACTCTGATGTTCCAACACACTGTCTGTCTGTGACGTCATCCTGTTGTAGGAGGACAGAGTTTGGGAATGAAGGTTTCAGGGTTTTCAGGCGTTGCTCTGGAGCAGGACCATAGTCGAGGTTTTACAACCCGTGAATCCGCCAAACCTTCAAACCCCTAAAGAGACGCTAAACCAGCCACCGAAAAAAGCAAACAAAGCAATAACTGACAATTAAAAGTGTTGATTCTTTTCACATTTTCTCTGTTAACTGTTCAATAATGTTTTCTATAAATTTCATATCCCTCGGCGACGCTCTGGAAGCTGTTTCCTGCATCAACCTCCTGTGCTCGCCGTGGTTCCTGTACGATGAGATTTCAGGCGCGCTCACTTTCAGTTCGACCTCTAAATAAAGTGGTTTGTGTGGATGTTCTCTTGGTGCGTCTCCAACATGTCTGATCAGCTGACTGCTCGTGTTTCTGGCCTTTTTAACAGAGGACAGTTTCGACATGTCACGACGGGAAAGGCACAGGTGTGAATAACAAAATGAATAATAAAATGAATGGTGGCTGAATTCCATTTAGCTGCTCCAGTCTGATGCCGTACGTGCCGGCTCACTGTTGGTTGTAACACCTGTGCTTGTCTCGCAGTGACAAGTCCAAATGTCGGCTGTGGGGGAGGCCTAATGGACTGTGGTACAATGATGTCGGTGTGTTCCCACAACTCAGCAGGTGACCTGGGGAGAACAATGTTATTGTAGGTCCTTACTGTCCTTATTGAAGCTTTAGCTTGACGCTCGTCAGACTCCCTCGTATCAAGACACTTCAAAAATAAATCCACGAGTCCACTTCTTGATTTTACCTGAAAACTTAAAGCAACATTACAAAAACGTTAGAAACGTACACAAATACAACTTTCCACGTCGTAAAGAAAGCCTGTGGAGAGAGAGAGCGAGGTCAAAAAACTATTGCGCTCCAGTCTCCTTTCTGTTCCTGTGACCACGTTCCCATGGCAACCAGGTTAACTGATGGGTTTTTTAAATATCACAATAAGAGTCCTATCTTAATCATACACTATAAGTGAAATGTACATATGTAATAATATTTAAATCTCTCTCAATCATGAAATTACAAACAATAGTTATCTTACTTATGAATTTGCATATTTAAAAAAAAATAATCTTACTAAATAAGATGCATTTAGGCTCCTACATTTATGATAACTGATGAACGAGGAAATTAAAACTAAAACACACTCTCCTGCCTCAGTGTTCATTGTGTGATTGAGGCTTTATGCTGCAGAAAAAGAGACCAAATGAGACCAAATGGTAGAAAACGACAGAGAGAAATAAAGACCAACATGAAGAGGCTAGCAGGGAGCTAACAGGTGAGCTCAGGTCTACCTGATGACCTGACTCCACCCTCCAGAGTCCTGCAGGGAGGGGCCTGCACACAGACCTGCCCGCACAGGTGAGCTGGATTATACTGGAGCAGAGATCTAATCAGACAGAACAACTGCAAACACCTGTGCAGGTATGCAGAGCATTAGTTCACATTTCTGCTATTTTCTTATGAGCTACATTAATTTGACAGAAACAAATGCAGCACACGTGTCTCATAATTCATGATGGTGTCTGTACTCGGATGCAGGTGCTGATCTTTTACTCAGTTAAAAAAAAGAATAAAACGGTAAAAATAAGCATTTATTGATGCTGGAACATCACGTGGCAACATGAAGGTTTTCTGATTTTTGTTTAAGTTTAATTTATGTTTTAGAAGTTCTTTGTAACGTTAATATACAAATACTGAAAGACAGAGAGAGACAGCTGAGTTATTTTCTGCTCTAGTTTTTTTGCTTAATCCAATCATTGTGACTGTTAATATTGATATTTAAATTATTGATAATTATCTATATTGCACTTCCTTGCGTTGGAGATATTGTTTGAAAACTTTGGTGCCAATAAAGCTGATTGAATCGAAGTGAATTGAATAGAGCGAGGCAGATAGAGAAGAGGAGATGGTTTGTGTTAGAGGATCGTCTCGGCTAATCCAATAAGCGAAGCCTCTCCTTTCCTTCAATCTGATTATTCCAATAATTAAGAGAAATTGCTGGAGCGTAGCTTCAATAAGGCTTTACATATTCAGCAGCCGGAGACCAGCGCTGATACGTTCTGCTTCTGGACGCTGATTACGTCCCTGCTGGGGAGGACAGCTGACTCCAGATCAGCCGCAGAGGGCGAAGTGACCGCTGTGGATGTGCAGCACCTGAGCAAACGCTGCTGAACGCTGCCTTCAGATCAGACCTGCTGAGGGCGGAGAACACGCAGCCAGGTCACCACAAGAAAATGTCGCTGTTGTACCTTAAAACCGAGATACGTGACACATTTGTGTATTTCACGTGTATCATTTCAGTGTTTCTACAACAGGTATTGAACTGACGTAGTTCAGATTGCTGCCGCCGAGCAGCAGATCGCCATTCCAGCCATGTTTATGGCAACAAAACCGGGTGTTTTAAGCCAGAGCATGATCTTTTCCAACCCTAACCATGTGGCTTTTGTGCCTAAACCTGACCAGACTTTAACCTAAAAACTGTTAAGTTGTTAATGGGTCCTTTAACGTTTATAAACCAGTTAAAACTAGTTCCTTCTGCTGAGTTATCAGCGAACTGACATGTGGCTTTCACACATCTTTGACATTCATGCCTCTGACCGTGCTGATCTCTAACGGAGCCTGACAGTCAAAGAGCGGTAACGTAGCCCCGCTCTGCTGCTGATAAACTGCTCCACAAAAGAGACGCAGCGCGCTCTGCAGTCAGTCACGAGACGGATTTAATGCTAATTGTAGGCAGCGCAGGTGAACTGAGCATTTTGATTGGCTCGGGGGATGATGTGTGCGTGATGTGGCTTTAAAGTTAATATAATGGACGAAGGAAGTTTGAACTGATTGGTGATTAATACTCAGCTGCTGCATTAACTGGACAGAAATTCAGAGACACAAATTATTTTTCACAGATGTTTTATTTTCATGTCTGAAGGAGACACTAAGACTCTTTATATTAATGTAAAGAACAAACATTTGGAGTTAAGTTAATAATATGGGACAAGAATCAATTAAAAATATGATCAATGGACCATACATATAATTTACTCATTAAGAAAAGTGGACTTAAAATACTCTAAAGTGGGTTTAAGGGTGAATCAAAGGGAAATCAGTTTTTACCAGAACTGGAGATACAAGCTTTTTCCCCAACAGCAAACTAAACTGTCCACTTCTTCACAGCGAGTGCTTTGACTTCAGGTGCTCGAGTGCTTTAACGAGTAAAAGTGCTGAAAGCAGGAGTATTTTTTCATTACCGCTTTGAACAGGCCAGTTTAAAGTTGTTTAAGTTGTGGCCTGATGGAGGGATGAAGCGAGAGGAAGAAGGAGAAGTGATGTCAGTGATGCAGGTGGTGCAGGAGGCCAGATGGCAGCGGCGGCGGCGCTCTGCCTCGCTGATTAGCGGCGAGCAGACAAAGAGCGGCCATGTTTCACTTGTTCATCACTTAAGTGCAGAGCCCAAGGTGGAGGCAGGGAGATTTCCCTCGGGGAAATGTGCCTCCCAAAGATAAGGCCGAGGCCCGTATTGCTCTCCGGGGGTGGCGAGGTACGACGAGGCAGCCGGGGGATCCAAACCTCTGAAGAAAAACAAAATGAAAGACGAAAGAAAAGGCTCTGTGGTGTGGAACGCAGACAGCAGCGAACAGCTCCAAGTTAAACTGTTAAACTTCAGGGAAAAGTTCGGTTTCCTTTTCCCATTAACTCCAACTCCGGAGAAACAAAAGTCCGCTCGCAAGTTTCTGCCAAGAAGTTGTTCACTTAGTTTGGAGATCCTCAGGAGGCCGGCCGGATCATTGGAAAACAATGGCTGTAATATGCTGCGCTCGGCCTCTGACCTCGGCTGCAGCCAGACGCTCGCTGCTCTGTAATTAGGAGCGTCTGCTGCTGAGGATTATTATTACTGCTCGGCCCGATTCCAGGCGGCGGCCAACAGATTTCAGCTGCGCTCAGAGGACGAGGAGCTCCGCCGTCGCGAGCACTCGACGTGCTTTCCTCCGCCCGCGGCGAGCTGAAAGCCGTCGAATGAAGACGAGTGATTGTGGAGGAGAGGAGCGTCAGGAGCTTCTGATTGCCGCCTGACATGTTTCCCTCGCTGATGATTGTTCCATTGTCGAGGAAAAATCACCACGTGGTCAGAGGTGAAAGGAGGTGATCGTACCAACAAAACAACACTCAAACACGGACTCGTTTGTCTTTCCGTACGTGCGGGGACACCTGACCATCACAAAAGTGGCCTAACCCCAACCCTGACCCCAATCTGAATCTTATTCTAACCTCCACCTTCAGACGGCAGGTTGAAGCAGTGAGGAGCAGCCAGACAGTCTCCTCATCAGTCCACTTTCATACAGCTAATTTGTTTTTTTTTTTTTTAAAAAGGAAACATGTTTTTCTACGGCACAAAACAGGTCCCCGAGGGTCAGGGCTGCCCCCCCCTCAGGATCCCCATCCTTGAGGAGCCTTATTGTCTCTCGAGTGCAGATCTGTGTGGTTCAGGAGGTCTCGTGGTGCAGCCCTGACCTGCTCGTGGATGCTGTACTTTAATATTGTCTCCAGGTTGGACGATTGTTTTTCTGTCTCGTCTGTCTGTGTTTTATTCTGTAGTTTTACCTTAATGGTTTATTCATTTTTAATCTTTTTGTGTGTGTCTGAAGCAGTTTGTACTGTGTGCTTTAAAAAGCGCTGTATAAATAAAGCTTTGCTTACTTACACTGCACATAAGACATCTGCTTTTTTAGTCTGTCCTGGACGAGCCATCCCTCCTCTGTTGCTCCTTTTTCACTGTTAAAGGTGGTTTTTGGAGTTTTTCCTGATCTGAACACAGAGTCTGTGCTGAACATGCTGTGAAGCCCTATGAGGAGTTTATGATTAGTGACTTTGGGCTGTAAATAAAGTTGACTTTGACACCACAGACCAGAGTTCAGCATCCAAACCAAAGCACCAGATGTTATTGAAATAAACTTACTTTAAAAATGCTTTCAGTCACTTTTGACCTCCTCAGAAACTAACCATGACCGCGATCTCTTCCTAACTTCTGTTGTGAGTGAATTGAGGTAACCATAAAAAATAAACATCTTTACAGCTTTAGCTGCTACGAGTTGTTATTGTGGAAAAAACACAGGCACAAAGAAATGTGCTGCCAGTCACTGGTTTGCAGATAAATTCAACATTTTATAAAGTATAATCATAAAATAACATAATCTCATTACGTTGATAAAAGCTAATCCTGGTGGCATCACATTTCTCTCAAACCTTATTTACTGTTGCACATTAGTTGTACATAAATATAATTTCCAGGAGAAGCTTGAAGTGTGGAAAATCAGCCAGATGGGAAAAAAAAACTCATTTACGGGTAAAATGATTAATCTAATGTGTTGACATTATAGTCACCCCTCATCATTCTCTCTGCAGCCTCACTTCCTGCCAGCTCTCCACCATCAACTCCCTGATGAAAGGTAAAAAATCTCTTTAAAAAATCAACCTATTAGTTTGACTTGGTGGGTACAACGTTGTTATTATTCATGCAGATGGTGAAACCAGTGGAAATAAGATCCAGTTGTGATAAATCAGAGGCACCAGAAGACTTTGTGTGGAACGATACTTTAATTTGTTGGAGAAAACATGCTGATTGCGTTTAATTTTAGCCGTATTGTCGGGTAATTATTCAAAACATTATCATTTTACAGTTATAATTCAGAATATCTGAGCCACACCAGTGATGTTAAACAGCGCTTAGCGGCCGTTAAAAGCTGCTAATGGTCGTCTGTAGCAAAGGTTGAAGCTGAAAGGACGAACATTAAAGTTAGCACGGCAAAGCGAGCAGGAGGTTCCTCCCAGCTCCTGCTTTTACATCCCGACTCTGCTGACACACTGCTCTGCTGGAGGCTCAACAGCTCCTGAATAGTAATGCTATTTTAACACACATACACGCACGCTAAAAAAAAAAAAAAAAAAAAAATCCTCGCAGATTGCATGCAAGACCTCTATTACTCAAACTCGACCAACCACAAAATGAACAAAGTCAGCCGTTGTGCAGCAGCAGGCAGAGATGTGAGGTGAGATTGCAGAGAAATTGAAATTAATGGCTTTTCTAATTGGAGCACATGTTTGTCAAAGTGACAGAGTGCTGCTGACACGAGCTACATCCGCTCACCTGCCCCGCCGCCGCTCTCTGCTTCCTCTCATTGGCCAGCAGCTACAGATAGGATGGATGATGTCCTACATGATTACAGGAGCTGGGGATGTTTGATACGTCACACTGAGCAGTCAGGTGGAGCTGATCGGCTGGACGGGCGGGGGGCACTCCCTCACATTAAATTTACAGTCAGAAATAATTGAAAATGCTAAACACAGATCTGCTGTCAGTGATCAGACACTGATAATTCAGTGTATTTTAATCAACGATAATCAACGAGTACTGATATTCCTCAGTATCTTGTTTGCATTTGCACAATGAAACTTCAAAAACAAATCCACACAGAGAAGTGAGGCCCAAAAACACACCTGCAATTACTGCTTATCACCAAAGGGGTCGCCAAAGAGAACAAAACGGAGATCTTTGAGGTTGTTTGTTTAAAATAATTAGTGACTGAGTGATTTTGGACCCAGTTGGGCAACAAAAAAAAAAAAAAAAAAAAAGAAGAAGAAGAAGAAAGAAATTAGGACACATTTCTTTATAAAAGTCAGCATCAAAAGCCCATTTTGTTTTACATAAATTTACACATTTAGACTTCATGATTACATCATATTTATTTGGTGCTTAAGTATACTTAAATGTTAAACTTGTTGATTAACCACATTAAAAGCTTTGAACTGAACTTCCAGATGCTGTGAGACAGCAGCTGTGTGCTTAAAGTGTGAAGTTGTAAAATGACTTAATGTACATGAATGATATCCACCAATGTGTGTTTGTGTTTAGCAGTAATTAGCAAATATCAGCATGCTACAAGTTAACCTAAGATGATGAACGTTACCTGCTACATGCAGGTAAAACCAATGTGCTGCAGTGTAAGATTAATTAATCTATTTCCAAATAATTCAAACCATAAAATTAAAAAGTGCACCTCATCATTTGAAATTGCGTGATGAAATATATGAAATATATATGGAATATTTCAGCAGCATGTGAGACAGCGCGCATGAGCTTTATCACAAGCTCTCTGTCCGACACAAAAAGACTTACATCTGGAGACGGCTCTTTCTGCAGCATACAAACGTGACATATTGAGTTTACGTGAATATTTCACTGGGTATATGTGCGATGTAGCTTCAGTCATGATATGTCTCTGTGAAGCTGCTAAAAGCCAATCGTTTGAGCTGAGATGTAACACTGTGCTCTTTGATATCATATGTGGTTCTACTGCTCCAATTTGATGTTTTCATTGTTGGGAGATTTTCTGCTTTTCTTCCTCTCTCTGATGGAAATATTGTACTTTTTGCTTAACTACATTTATTTGACAGCCGGAGTTACTGGTTATTTTAAAGATTAAGTTTTATTTTACAATTTAACGTGACATAAGGTCATAAAAGATCTAAACAGGAAAGATTCACAGTGAAGGTGGTAAAAATGTGGGTTAAACATTTGCTGTTTAATAAAATCTAAACCTCTAAAAAATGGTGGTCAAGCTAAATAGATGCAGTTTTGATTTGACACCAACTAAATTACATTAATCTCCTGTGAAAACCATAAAATAAACATCATAATATCTCTCCTCAGCAGGAGGAATGTGATACTCAGTGTGGGTTTCCATCCATTCAGCCCGTGTCTGTTTTTATCCGATTACAAACAGGAAGTGGCCGGCTGAGTGCTCTCTGCAGGGCTGCACGGAGGCAGCATCAGTCACCGGCCACCATTAGCCACAGACCTGCTCATCGCATTTCCTCCTTTAGCGCAATTAGACACACTTAGGTTCCATGTCCAGGCGGCTCTGATGTGCAGTTACAGAGGTCAGAATGTTGCCTTCAGGCCCTTCTGATTTCTTGCCAATCGAAGGGCGAGCTACAGTCGCTAAGGCGACCGTCTCATGGGAGGATCAGTGCATGTCTGTCCTGACAGAACATCGGGGACTCTTGTTAGCAACTTCCTGCTCAAAGCTCAGCTGGACTCTGCATTCATTATGATTTGTCTACTTTACTGTAAAATCTGTACAGCAGCAGTCACACGCGGGGGTAAACTGTTGGTGCCCCCTAGAGGCTGTAATGCTCATAAATCCCACAATATAAATACGTTTTACGGAACAAACTGCATGCTGATGGTTTGGCAAAAACAGTCATGTGGAGGAAAGGTCAGGGCCATTACTGTTCATCCTCTGGGAAGCAGGAATGTGAAATGGAGAAGTGATGGAAATCTTTCCGTTAGATTGTGATATTAATTGTGAAAAACAAAGTGTAAATTTTTACCTGATATTGGTGCTCTAGGTAAGAATAGGATTCATCCTCTGGGCGCCATGAATATTCATTACACATTTAACTCTAGAACAAAGTGTTGGACTAATGTTGAGCCATCAGAATCTGCTGTGCAGGGGACACAAAGGGGTCTGAATCCAGTCCACTGTGTAGGAATCAATGGTCAATCGCAGACCAGTATGTTTTGTACATCATGGGGTTGTCGGCAGATGAATCTCTGAGTTGAGTTTTGGAAAACCTGCAGAGACTTGAAACCCGCTGTGGATCGAATCAGGCTGGAGAAATATGAGGTTGTGTTAAAGGATAACTTTCGTTTTTTACAACCTGGACCTCTGTATAACGCATAATCTGCGGCGAAACTCGTTCATATTCCAATATTTTGTTATGATATGCTGGTGCTATTCCCCTCTGAGCCCGTGGTGGCATGTTATCAACATCCGGCGTCTCTAGGCAACTACCTCTGACGTGGATGATGTCATTACCGAACGCCGCGAGCAACCAGCCACAAACGGCTGACTCTGTGGCGGTCGGCTACGAATACGCAATAACAAACCATAGCTGTGCCAAACTACAGCTAAACTGCTCAGAGGGGGATAGCACCAGCATATCATAACTAAATATTGGAATATGAACGAGTTTCACCGCAGATTATGCGTTATATAGAGGCTGCGCATGGATGACAACAAAAGTTATCCTTTAATATTTTGTGTATTTCTAATGTGTAGTGCGTGGTCTCAAAGCAGTATCAGTAGTAAGACGAGCAGCATTAACAGCGACACTTTGGACTCAGATAAATGACCTTCAATGGGATCGCTGAGATCAGTGGATTCAAATGTGAAGGTGGAGTAAATCTAAGCAGGGTTTTCACAATGAGTTCAATTTGGTGAACTCTGACGCACAAACTCAGGCCACTGGCAAATTACAAACAGTCTTGACATTGTTGACAGTTGAGAGAAACGGGAGCTGGGGTCTGGGATGGAGGAAGACATGATATTAGCTGTGTTGCACCATCTAGAGTTATATAATCCTGCTCTGCTGGAGTAGGACTGCTCCCCACAGATGGTGCAGCATGCTCTGCAGCTACTCATCAGGCAGCAGTGGGTTGTACAAACGCATCTCTTGAATTAACTTCTTGCTAACCGGCAATTAGCAAGCCAGCTCTCGTTGTGGCTTGCAAGGCCTAGCATTTTACCGCTAATTAGCCTTTTACGAGCTAGCTACTTGCAGTTAACTGACTGTTCATTTATGAGTTAAAAATTTCAAACATCAGCTGGTTCCATCTTCTCCAACCCATTTTTTTTTTTTTAATGGAGCTATAAATAGATTTTTGTGTTTAGACTGATGCGTGTTTTAAAATCACTTTGGACCCTGCGGGAACTTGAGATGGGAATTCTCAATTCTCCATTTGACCGAAATACTAAACAATTAACTGAATGATTAACACAAATAATCATTAATTGCTGCTTTAATCAGTGCCAGATTGGTTACACTGGTGTATTGGCAGAAGTATGTTATATTTCCAATCCCTGCTCTTGTTAAAAGCAATAATAGAAATGATGTGGATCCAATAAGCTCAGAAAATGAAGCTCTTTGGATCCAACTCTACACCTCTTCAACCCAGCGCTTCTCTCTCTCTCCCTCCCACTCTCTCTGCCTCTCTCGTCCATGTTCACTTAGCCTCCCATGTAACTGACAGGCTGCAGTCATGGAGGTGAACAGCACGGCAGCCATTTTAATACCATCAACTCCCACGTTCTGCCAATTAGAGCTGCTGGCAGCGTCTGATGATGGAGCTATTAAAAGAGACGTTTGAGGTCTATCAGACAGATGGATTCATGCTTCCTCTGTCTTAATAAAACCCGCCCACAGCTCCACCCACAGCTGACACGTCTCACCTCCGCCATCGAAAAGCAGCAGCACCAAGGTGGGAGGAAATAACACCTGAATAATGTAAATATTGTCCACATGTAGAGAGCTGCTACATGTGTGGATGTATATGTGGTGGATAGAGAAGGGTCATCATTAAATTATATTAATAACAAAACTATTTATAGAGCACAAAACTGAACCGAGCTGGCAACAAATCAGAATCTAAAAGATGCAAAGTGACAGCGATAGAAGGAGGGAGGAGCTGCCTGAAGGAGATGGGAGAAGGTTGGATGAGGTAATGGTGTAAGAGGATGTAGTGGTAGGTGACCAAAGGTGGGGCGACTGGGAGTGGGAGGAGCTGATGGGAGGGGATGGAGGGCAAGAGAAGGTCTTGAAATGGGATGAGATATGGAAGAGTTGGGTGGAAATGAAAGTAAGTGGAGGGGATGACAGCGGTGATGGGAGGTTTGGGGGAGGCGGGATATGAGGGGGGTAAGGTGGGGGAGGGCTGGAGGTAGGAGGGAGTGGAAGGTGGTGAGAGGAAGTGGTGGAAGAAAAAAATGGTCAAACTGAAAATATCTGTGCCAATTTTACCTCACTGATCATTTCAGGTTCAACTCAACGCATCAGCCTCCACAAATAATGACTCATAATGACAATAATGGCTTTGTGTTCCTGGAAATTGACCAGATGAGCACATTTTATGCAAAGTAAACACAAAATGGGACGCAAATTTAGGAAAATTGTTGGGAAATAGTCTGAAAATTTGATCATTTTAGGTGCAACTGCGAGAGTCGCAGAGTGACTGATGATTTAATGAACCGAGGAGTGTGGAGGTCGATAGAGGAAAACTACATTTGTTAAGGGTCAGTTCAAATCAATCATAGTAATTCAGAAAGAGGATAAAACACAAACTATTTTCCTTTTGAATGGTTTTTTAAAAAGCTGTTATGATGATGTCATCTCGCCCTCATGAGGTCACTCTGTTATCCTTGTGACGAGTACATACAGTAGCCAAGGTGATCTATATTTACCTTTTTTTTCTTCTTCTACCACCACAGTCCAGTATTCATACTCTCCTAACATCAGGACAAGGCTCAGACTGGAGGAGTGAAACCCCATCAGAAGATCCAGACTGCAGTTGTCTGTAAAATCCAAGTTTCCGGAGCTTCTCGTGAGGTATTTGTGACCTTGTTTCTCCATGTGTTGACAACGTGCAGTGAAAACGTCATCGCACCGGGTAAAATAAACATGAATGTGTAATATACTGAAGTGATAAAAACATAAAGTGTCTGCAGTGTCAACCAGGGCAGCCGTGCATGTAAAGAATGTCGAACTGCACTGCATGTTTCACCATACAGATGGACAGGAATAACCCCTTATTCATGAAAAATATGACAGAATTCAGCTTTTACCGTATGTTCCTGTGACTGACAGCTCACCGCTGCCTATCTGAATTTTCCTGCAGTAACCTCCACCCATCTGGCTCTCCGTGCAGCGCAAAACAAACACTTAGAAATTCCTGCAAATTGCATCTGACCCACCTACACCAGCAGGTGTAGTTTGTATATCAGCACCAGATGGCTGAAATCAACTATTTTTGACTCATCCACTCAAACTGCAGCCTGTCAGTCGGCAGCAGATCCCTGCGGATCGCACAAACTGTTCGCCTCAGACTTGTACCGTCTCTGCTCAGGATGCAAACAAAATATCATCTTTTCATCATCTTGTTTCAGCGTTTACATGTGATGAAGGATTTTGCAGGATATACAAATATGAAAACATAGTGTTTAAAACATCGACAGCTACGTTTCACATCTGATTTCTTAGATGCTGCTTAATGTCATTGGTCCATCATTTTGTCATTAATGCCTCCCTTAGAGGATGCAGCATTCATTACACTTGGAAATATAAAACTTTATATAATATGACAAGCAGTGAAGCTGCTAATGTAAAATTTGTCTGGATGCTGACAGACAGGAAATAGCCTGCTTCAAAGCAAAGGGTTCATTTGTATACACGACTCCCAGAGTGTCCAAAATGGAAATGGTTCAGCCTCTGGGGAGCACAAACAGTCCTTTTAATTTATTATTGTGTAAATCAGTAGTTTACCTGCAAATAAGTAAAAATATTGGTGAAGTGAAAGATTTTGGCCTGATTGAGGCATGGCAGGTCAGTTATTAAATCATTGAAATAAAAAGAGTTCATCCTCTGGGGAACTTGGATGTGCTTTGAAAATGTATATAAATCATTCATCATCCTTTTTTTTTTTTCAATATGACACATATTTTGTTTAAAGTTTATACACTGTCCTAATAGGACTAGAGTTCACGCCAGGGGTCATAAAAATCACAACAATTTCATGATGAATCATTATGAAAATTTGACGTGAACTTCATGCTCCCCAGAGGATTGTTCATATACAGATACGTCTCTCTTTTCCTCTGAGGAGCTTGAAGCTTGTTCGTAAAATTCATGTAACTCTGGTCCATTGATATAGAGCAATGTGTTGGTGAAGTGGAAATGCTGCCCTGATGGTGACACTAGAGGGAAGGTCCGGGGTTATAACACTTAAAAGAGTTCATCCTCTGGGGAGCAGTGGCTCCATCACTGCTCCATCGTCCAGTGAAGATTAGGGGATAAGATGGAAAATCCAGGACAGATTCGAAGTGGACTTGAGTGTTTTCCCATCTGCTGTTTCCAAAGTCAGCTTTTAAACCACCACAGACGAGATGTCCTTAAACGGCTGAAAGAAGATAACGTGATGCAATCGAAAGCTCCAGGACTGTCACTAAACAGACAACACCCCTGCTTTTCCAAGGTTCAACCAGCTGGTCTTTATATCTTGTGTAAAGAAATGGAAACTTTGACTTGAGAAATAGTGTGTCCTTGTGTACAAGCTAAAATGTCCTGATGGCGGTGCTCGATGAAAGGTCGTCAGTGTACTCAGTGAACATCATCTTTCAGTTTAGAGTTAAGAGTTTGAGCTGGTGATGTGATTGGAAGGTAGCGGTCATCTGGGGTTTATGAATATACACAACAGAGATCACTGAAATCTAGCTTTCAGGTTTCATTTTCTCATGAACTAAAACTTTCTACAGTTTTTGTCCTGGTGGTGGCGCAAGAGAGAAGGTGATAAAAGGTCCAAAATTTAAATGGTTTACCCTCTGGTTGCTGTTAATGTGCTGAGTTAAAAACATGGAGACTCTGCAGATTAGATTTTAATATGTCCTTTAATATTTATTGCATAAAAGTGGAAATTTAGCTCTGATGGTGGTGCAGAAGAAAAGGTCGGCTGGACCACCAAAACATATATACTTATCCTCTGGGGATCATGAACGAGTACAGCAAATTTAATTGAAATATGGAAGTCAGGACATGTACAAAATTGACAATTTGAAAGTGGAAGGGAGGCTAATAGGTTCACCGCTGTCGAAACACCAATAATGGGCTTAATACATTTTAAACATGTCCTCAGACTTTGATATTTCTTGCTGCATCCAGAGAGTTGGACATTGATCAAACATCCTCACACTCACTGCTAATGTGTCAAAATAATCTACTGCTGTGATGCTCTTATCCTCCTGTTTCCAAAAAGCCGCTCTCTTTACATTTAATGATACACTAACTGCTAGCCCGCCGCCTTGTTACCAAGGCACCCATTAGATATTTCAGTTTTCTTTTCAATCACACCACTTTCATCCATCCTGTACTAACCTTCAGCTGCAGACAGTTCTGCTGGGAGACAATAAACTCTCTGTTCTTTTGATTCTTGGCTCTGTCTGCGGAGACGATGCCTTTAATCAGCCTGGTCCAATGCCGAGACTACACATGTCCTCCAATTTCACCACTTTTCATCTCTTACCTTTGAAATGCAGAACTTCACTAATGGCTTCCGCTTGTCACAGGATCAATACATTCCCTGTACATCCTGAGAGAATAACATACCATTAATTTGTTGGACCAGATCGCTCGTGACAGCACTGCGTCTACCTTTTAAAATCATTTTGGCACGTCATGTGCGGCTGTGATGTACTGTAAGCCTGAGCGACAGAGCACTCAGGAAAAGGATGGCTGAGCTTGAACTTTAAACCCTCCATCAGAGTCCTAGAAAGGTCCCCCCTCCCTCATGTAATCCATAAGCTCACAGTGTTAAGTGCAGGAGGATTATTAGCACAGAGGCGACGTGTGGAAGCAGATAAAGCCTGGACCATCTGGGCGTTCAGCATCAGCCCTCGGTGCTGGATGAAGCTTTCTAGGCCTGAAAGCTGTGAAGGCGGGAACCTCGGCAGATGCTCTTGGCTTGTCTGTTCGTCTGGCCTGTGGGTCGCATTCATTCGAGCAAAACGGACGCATTTCGTCACGTTTTAAACTGTGATGTCAGGAAGAAGAAGGCATCGCTGCCAGGAGGCCTTTTTGATCAAAACATTTTCTGTATTAATTCAGAAAAAAAGAAAACAGGTGGAAAATTTACAACTCTGACTGATTTATTCTTTCAGTAAAACCTTAACGACGGCCTGTGCTCGTGATGTTATGACAAAACTTGGACGGCTCTGTCATTCTTAATCTCTGTTTTGTTTTGTTTTTTTCATTTCCCTTCATGGCTAAATGGTGACAGTTCCATCTGTCACTTCATTTTGGCCAAAGTCTGTGATTATTTCTTTTTCTCAAAACAAATGAAAAATGAAGATGAAGATGAAGATGAAATGGGTGCATTTTCAGACCGTCATAATGAATGTACAGACTATCTCCATGAACCGCGTACTGGGTCTGTGTGAGCTGGTTTGAAAAGCTGAAACTTCTGAAAGTGCTCTGCGCTCTGGTGGATGCATCGCCTTGAAAGAGCAGCTGCATTCAGGTCACCTCACAAGGGCTTTCTTTACAGTGTGTGTGAATTACGAGGTAAAAAGCTACATGCGAACTGATGCTTACTTGGCTAACTTTCCTTTTGACTTGTGTAAAATTCCTCCAGCATCATAGCTCAGAGCCAAGAATGTGCTGACATTACCACAGAGTCCAATAGGGCAGGAACACAGGCAGAAAGACAGTAACAAAGCAGCTGTAATCAATACTTTTATACTGAAGACATACATATGAAACTCCAAGGTCTGAAGAACTCCCAGGAATATATTGGATTTATCTACTTACGTATGTGAAATGACTTCGAAGAAGAAAACAAACAGTCAACTTTCTGCTCATGCAGTACGGTCTCACCACTTCCTGGTGGCGATGCGCCATCATGGATTTCAGCGCGGCCGCCCTTTAAAAAAGAAGGTGAACAAAGGTAATGGTTTACGAGTGAGGGTGTGTCTCTGCCAGGGGCAGGTGTTTGTGGGATAAAACAACATGCCATGGTTGTCAAGACTTTAGTTATTTGACCTTTATTTGTGAATCTAGCTCATTTATTTTAAGAGTTTGCACTCCCGCTTTTATTTTGAAAGGGTCCACATGATTTCCGGTGTTATCGTTTACGGCAGTTGTGTCGGGTGTTTTGGCAGAAGCACACGGCCCATTGGTAAACTGCAGCTAAAGACACAGACTGCTAACAATGTATAACATAAAAATATATCGTTTGGTATTCGTTTCATCACTAGGCAGTCTTAGAGAGTGATATGATACTGTTGAGTGTGAGATAATGTTGTTGACTGCTCCCGATTAGCGCCGCTAGCTCGCGGTTAGCATCGCCGGTTAGCATGTTAAGCTAAAGCCGTTAGCCTTCTAAGCTAGCGTTTAGCTAGCTGTTGTTAGCATTTAACTTAAATTTTAGTTGCAAATGGTTACACTGTGATTAATCATTTGGGTCTGCTGTGTGTATTTCAGTTCATGGCTTTAATTCATAGGAGTATATTTGATTGATAAATATTAAAAAGTCTATGTTTGTTTACATTAAAAAAGTTACTATATGTAGCGTGTTATTTTGATTAACCATTCTAGGTTTATGACCTGTGTTGCCTGTGACAACTGTGTCGCCTGAGGTCCCTTTGTTATAAAATAAAAGAAGACAATGGATAACACGAGTTGTACCCACTGTGTGCTTCCTGTAAAGGAAGAACTTAAAAGTCTGAACAAGGGTTGTGACTCACTGCAACTCCACTGTCCTGCTTCTCAGCGCTCTCATAGCATCATCTTCGGCGGCAGCAGGCGGCTGTTTTCAGAGAAAAAGCTATAAAAATCCACTTTACACCACCTGCTCAGCAGCAAACAGCAGGCTGACACAGTTAGCGACTAGCTGGTGAACGTAGCGCAGCATTTAGCAGCTAAAGGGCCAAATATTTTCCTCAGGAGGTGGTGGAGACCAAAAACTCCGTAACTGCTGGATGTGTAGGCGAGCAGCTGTTTCCTAACAAGTTTGCCATATCAACTCTAAAGCCCGGTGGGTAAGATTTAGGGGGGATATATTGACAGAATATTGCACGAATGGAACATAATATTCATGATCATGTTTTTATTTGAGTATCGTCACTTGAAAATAAGAATTGTTGTGTTTTCAATATGTTAGAATGAGTCTTTATATCTACAGAGGAAGCTGGTCGTCTTTCATTATGTTGCACCGCCATGTTTCTACAGTAGCCCAGAATGGACAAACCAAACACGGATACTAGAGTTCAACGTTCGTGTTCTTCCCCGTCGTTTCTCCTCTTGGAAAGGGAGGAGTGAGGTGAGGGGTCTTCAGTTGGTTTCAATCTGCAACCTCAGCACTAGATGGCTCTAAATCCTCCACACTGGGCCTTCGAGTGATGATATGTCAATGTTACGTCACAACTTGTTGCTGCCCTCAAAAGGCCAATATATATATATATATATATATATATATATATATATATATATTGCAGGTTTGAGCAACTAGCAGTAACTAGCAACCTGTGTAATTGTTGAAGTATTGTGTTTACATTGGACTCTTCTGTAGTTATGTGACCAGAGTCAGTAAATGCTGTAAATGTAAATTTAGTGTAAGTACATGAGCAAAATCTAAGTTGGGTATTATAAACGTTAAAGTACACAGAAACACGTCTGAGCTGCTAGACAGCAATGAAAACTGCCCAGAGACAAAAAAAAACAAAACAAATCGTCATTCGATTTTAAAGTGGCAGAGACGTCAGAGAATAAAACCTCAAAGCGGCTGAATGAATACATACAAACGATAAAATCCAAGAAAATGTATGATTTGGGGGACCTGTTATAACATTTAAGGTGAAAACCCAGACACAGCTTGTCTCTATCAGTCCAGAACAGCACAGTATGCTAAAAACGGCCACAAAGGCCCTCAGAAAGGCCACTATGTGTCCAGCAGTGTAGGAAAACAAAAACAACTAAAAACCTTTTTCATGTCTCTGTCATCACTCTGAGGTCACAGAAATGTTTGAGTCTGTTTATTTGACCTTCGACTCCTCTTGTGTTTGCAGTATAAACATGCGGCTACATTAGCACAGCCTCTACAGATCTCTCTCCTCTGTTTTCAGCTGTTTGGTTGGCTCACCCCGCTGACTCGCTGTTCTTCACCCCAACCCCTCTCATCACAGTTATGAATATTTCCACATTAGCCGTGGGTGGCTGATAAAGTTGCATTGTTTAATGAGAAGTTTTCGTCGGTGGCGTCAGGTTGGTCTGTTTACCAGATCTCAGCTTGTGGGAGGCTGGCATCTGTTTCTCTCTGACTGGAAAGCTCTGAGAGTCAGCTTGTTAAAAGAAAAAAAAACTCAACAATGGCTTGGAAAATATTTAATATCCTGAGATGAAATAAGCAAATGCATGGTGAAAACAAATATAACAAAGCTTAATTGAGCAACTACATGAAGAATAAAAAAAATTTTAAGCCCAAACTGAAGGAGATGTGGAGTCTTTCTCTGCCAGCCCTTCATGTAAAAGCTCTCTGTCTCACTGACCAATCACAGAAGCAGCTGAACAGCTGTTCCTGAAACACAGCAAGCTGGTGAACTTCAGGTCAGAGGACGTGATGAATCGACCTCATCTGAGGTGGAGATGAGATGCTTTCCTGCACTAAACTCACAGGAGAGAATCTGTGAGTAAAGACGTGGCTGTGGCTCAGGAGGAAGAGCATCATCCACCAGTCAGGAGGTTGGAGGTTGACGTGTGATAACAGGCACAGAGATAACACGCAATCACTCCTCGTGTAGTTCTGCCAGGCGCGGTGGAGGGCGTGCTTAAAGATTGGAGTGATTACCAACAGTTATCTGGATGTCGGCATTAATTGGACAGGTGTGTTTTAATTACACGCTGTCACAGGCAATGACATTCCTCCGACATCTTCTCTCGTTGCATTTTGGCCGCAGGTGTTCACCTTTCCCATTTTTCACAGTGACATGAATCTGACGGCGAGCCTGGTTTAGGTCAGGGTCCAGATCTTTGAGAGCAGCAAACGGACCGCGCAGTCTGTTTAAAGGTCTCCCGACTTTTCCTGCTCTTTAATTTATCTCAATCATTTCAGCGTGTCTCCTCTCTTTAACTTCCTCCTCCGTCCTGTCCACCTCTTTGCACGTTAGTTTGGCGCAGTAATACTGATGTAATGTGGTCACAGGTGTGTGTTTATAGAGTATTTAATGTCATAATGAAAGGCCGGAACTATCCCTTTTATAATGCTGCATCCCCATCACATGGGACAGCTGGGGGTAGAGACTGGGTGGTTTCCAGCAGAGTTGGGTTTTTTTTTTTACATTTTGGCTTAGCTTGAACAATGGGCTGTTCTCAGGCATCCATTTTTATTTGCCTCTTCAGGCACTTCTGTGTTATCGAGCTCCAACGCTGATAAATTAGACCTTTCAGAAAAAGACAAATTTCCCAGTCGTTGTTAGGACTGCTGGTGACGTTGATGTGGAAGCACAAACTGCTAACGGATGGCCTAACTCATGACATGAACAGAGCTTATGTCTCCTGAACAGTGATTGTCAGTCATTGCTTAGCAACCGTATCGAGGCTTAGCAGGCCTGACATACCCTGGACGTCTGCTGTGCATGAGGCTTGAGGAGACTTTGGAGGAATGTGTCATTTCCACAAAACTGAGCGTCGCTCTGCTAAAAATCAGGAGCTGCTTTCACCTACCTCCATCTGAAATCGAGGACCCCTTGTTCGAAAACTGGTGCAGAACGTGCTGTTTCTACACTCCACACCGCCATCGTCTCTTGGGTCCTCAGCAAATCACCCGCCAAGCATGAAGTCGATCAGATGAACAGTTGTCGAGATACACAAAGGTAGTTTCTTCTGTTTTGCAGATGTGCACAACAACGTTGACAGCCAACTTGTTAGCATCCTGGGGTGAGCATGCTAACATTCGTACAGTGACCCTGCAGAGATCATGTGTGTCTGCGACCTGTTCGCGAGTGTTTCCTCGTCATCCTCTGCTCTGAGCAGCAGCGGACATGACGCCCTGCTCACTGCTCTCAGTCTTTAGTGAACATTGATTTCTCCTGGTTTCAACACAAGCCTCCTGTCGGGTTAGTGAAGCCTGTGGTATCTTGTCCATCAGTAAACGAACAGACCGGGGATGTCCCAAAGCAATCCACAGGATCTGGATCAGGATCAGCACCGATTGAGGGTTTTTTCTTCTTTTTTAATGGATCTGTATCGGCTCTATGAAGGTGGATCCATTTCTGATCCTTTGTTTATTGTAACCTAATCCACTGTGGCCACGCCGGCTTAAGAAATGTTCCACTGCAGTTCTGATGCAAAGTGAGCGCTCAGACAGAAGCCGCAGCTTCATTTAACGTCCACGCGGACGCCGCTCTGGCTTCAAAGCCGGTGGTTTTGCATCTGGTTTCATGAGAATTCTCAGGTGACGCTCACCCCCACAGTGCTTTCACTATTAGAAATACAGGGGGCTGTTCAAGGACAGCTGTGTTGCAGGTTGTGTGAAGAGTTCTGCCCCTGTCCCTCATATTTAAACTATTGTACTGCATTTAGTGTACACCTACTTTAGGTGCTGTGCAGCTGCTTCATGAAGGAAAAAACAAAGTGCAATGAAAGTATGTCGGACTGAACTGCCTTTTAATTTACATTTTCTTATCATACTGGCGTCATGTTTGTTTGATTTAGCGTCTGAAAAGTCATTGTGCTCAATAACCACTCAGCAGTGGCTCATCCGTCCCCTCAGCCGAGTCTTAGACTTGTGCAGATGTGATCCCATCCACAGTTCTTACTCAGATTTTCGTGATCATTTTCTGGCTCTGGCTCTGACGTCCCGACTCTTAATGTCGCCTACAAAGCTCTGACTGGTTTGTTGCTTTTCTAACCAGGGAGGCAGCTGTCAATGGGCACAACATCACAACTGTTTGGAATAAAAGAGAGCAGTGATTCAGAGGTCAGGAAGTTTTCACGAAGTGCCTGAAAAGCATTTGTATGAAATTCATTATCATGAGGCTGCAACATGCTTTCCTGTGTGCACATAAGCAAACATGCACAGGTGTTGTTTCTAAGACGTGATGTGTTCCCTTCACTTCCTGTGTTCTGTTTCAAAGTCGTCGCTCAGCAGGAATTCATTTCAGACTTCATTTCACCATGAATTCTCTTGAGATACATGACTTTTTATAAGAGGAACCCGCCCCAAAATGCCAGCCTGGATTATTAAACACACGGTTACGCAGATAATAAATGCAATGAAGCATTCACATACAGGAAATCACATGACAATTAAAAAACATTCTCACTCAGTCAACCAATCAGCGTGATTGAAGCTACATTACTCATATCGCTCTTCTGCTTCTCGAGATGTTCTTCGTACTTAAGCAGTGATCAAAGTTAGAAAAAAATCCTCACTACTAATAAGTTATTGTTTCAAAGCTAACCTGCTTCATCAGGACTGTGTGGGTGTGGTTTGATCAGATTTGATTGGCAGTGGCATCTCCTTGGCAACAGACAACCCAGCAGCTGCCATCAGCTCTGGATGGATCTTCAGCCTTCATGCAGGAGGGGTCGTCAAGTTTACCTGTCAGCCATCCTCACACCTAGGCCCCGCCCAAAGCCTGATCGGGCCAATCATATCACTTTACCTGCAACGGAGACCGATTTTTGACTCGCTGAGACGGAGCTAACAATCCAGACACACACACACACACACACACTCTCTCTCTCCAGCTGATTGCGGATCCAGATGTAGAAAAGTGCAGCGACGCTGTCAGTCTGTCTGCTTCCTCCTTTTCTTCTTCTCCTCCTGTGATGAATGGTTGTGCCGTGTCTTAGTGTAAGCACTATCTCAGAAAGCTCTGACCCAGATATTTTAATTGCTTATTCTCACTTACGGTGAGTCTCTATGATAAATAGCAGTTGTTTTTCCTGCCGAAGGGACTATTTTTGAGCCTCGCACATCACAGCGGGCTGCTGAGTGTGAGTGTGTGTTTGTGTATTCAAGTAGGAAACGTTCTGCTCTGTAATGAGGAAGCTGTTCTGTGCTTGATTTTTAAGGACCCCCTCCCCAACCCCCCCTCGTTAGGAGTTCTCAGTAATGTACAGTTAAACTTTTCGCCTGTCTCGAGCCCTGAGAAGCAAACGGGTGAATCTGGAGGTGAAAATGTGCCTCTGACTGATGAGACACACCTACACTGACAGCAGGAAGTGGAAAATTATTTATTCTTTTCACCCGTGTGACCTTTTTCTAAACGGGATGCTCGACATGTTTGCATGGAGGGAAAAGACTGGCTGAAGTGACAGCACACAGAGGAGAGGGATGGAGAAAACAGGGGGGGAAATCTAAAAGTAAAGAGTTATAATGGGCACAGCATCACCTGAAAAGTGACGCATGACCCAGAGCTGAACGTGCAGATCTCAGGCTGTAGAACAATCCTGACTTTCGTATAGAATCATTTTAGAATCAGCCAGAGTGACTAATGTGTGTAATTTCAGGGTTTTTGTGGATCATTGTGAGCAGATGGAGCTGCCCACATGAAGGTTTCTTTTGCTGAGCTCTGTATGAACCGCAGCACACAGTCCTGAGAGCGACAGACTGCAGTTTGACTTTGACGACGTGAGGAAATATGGAGACGAGCAGCACGCGGTCTGAGCGGTGGCTGTAGTTACATCTTGTGATAAACCTTTAGGCTCCGCTGTGAACAGAAGCTAACACACGCAGTCAAGTGCCAACGCAGCACACGTTCATCATTTCTGTGATTTACATACAGCAGAAGACACTTTCTATGAAGACCGCATTTATAGTGTGTTGTGATGCATTCATAATGCTCTATCAGCTGCCATGAAACACTGCAGATGTGACATATAATGAATCATAAGTGTCTTATAGATGCTCTTTACGGTTATAAGCTAGAGCCTGACTGATGGGGTTATATTACATTATGACTACCTGTTCACTCACAAAATGCTTTAGGTGTAAGAACAGTCATCCGTTTGGATTTTAGGTCTTTGCAGAGTGGAAATAGCACAGACAGTCCAGTGTCGTGGTGCCTAATTCTCTCGTTTGAAGCAAATAAAGCACAAAAAAACATGCATGTCTAACAGGGTGTAAATGGTAAATAATTCCACTTGCTGTAATTTGGTTTTTATTTATTCTATTGTTATTGGCTCAATAGCGCCCCCTCGGGAACTATAGTGTGGCGCTGTCAGTTTCCGAGAGGTGTGCTTGAGGTAGGTTGTGGAGCACAACCTACCCTTATCTATTTTATAAATCTATATGCAGTTTGAACTACTTGGATGTAGAGAGTGTGTGAGGGATATTTCATACTATTCGATTAAGGATGTTATCGAGGAGTTTGAGATACTCTGTAAGCTAGCTATCCAGCAAGCATTAGCATAAATGAATGTGCTGCTCCTTTTATAGTGTGCTGTGCACGAGACGCCAGAGCCCACTGACCAGATTGTTCTCCTGTTTACCAGGTTGGCTAATAAACGACACGAAAGAAGACACTTCAGCTTCCCAACGTCTTTATAAAAAATACACACAACGCAGAGTCGAGGGAGTTTGAACCAGCCAGTGACAGAGTGTGACTGAGCATCGTTACACATGCATAGCTGTGCAGCAATACAGGGCAAGCTAGCGAGGCTCGGCAGTTAGCTAAACACTTAGCGAGGCTAATATCCAAATAGACTAATCCGTCTTTACCGACATTACAGCAGTGCATTAAATAAATGCATTAACATTGACCAGACAACATCATGAAACACACAGAGAGAGTCATTGTGCGACATGAAGCTTTTAACTTACATCGTCTGCAAAACAGGATGAGCGGAAAAAGAAAGCAGGGGAAACAAAGTACAAACAAGTCATGAGAAACATAACATAAATGAATATTTTGTTTCTTTCGGGGTGAGTGTTGTAATCACTTACACTGCAGCACAGATTCACCAACAAGTATGAACCGATACGATGAAGCATGAATTATTACAGATGCATCAATATGTACCTCAGCCTCTAGTTTATAACTCGTCAGGAGCATCCACAACACTTCAAGTTCTAATTCATTATATGTCACATCTTTAGTGTTTCATGATTGCTGAAACAGTGCATCAGAAGGCATTATGAATTCACTTTGAACGCTCTCAACATAAATGTGTTCTCCATAGAAAGTGTCACCACAACCTTTTCCTCGCGCTGTTTCACTCAAGCTTAAACTAAGTCCACTTCCGTTCTGTTCAGGATTTCAAACATTACGTTACACGTGACTCTGGTGGTTTATGTGGCGACACATGACACACAGGTATTGACCACTGGGGGCAGTAAAGTTTCTGTCTGTTTGGGAGAACAGAACAGAGCAGAACTTCTTCTGAATCAGACTTTGAAGAATCCACGTCGGTTACTTAAGAAACTTCAGTTTTAAAGGGCGACTACACTCGCGTCCACGCCTGCAGGAGGCCTCATGGCTTCATAGTGTGAAGGGTCGGGGGACATTTCAGACCCCCGCTCAGTGCAGGATGGTGTTGGGTTGCAAAGCGCCTGCCGGGCGTGTGTTTTTCTTCCCTCCTGCTTGTCTTTATCTCCCCCTCCCGTCTTCTCTCCAGGTGCTAACGACATTATTGGTTTCCTGTGCAGTCCGGTCGGGCTGCTCATTGGTTCCCTCAGATGTCGAGCTGGCCTATCATCATTCGGGGCACTCAATAAAAGGAGCAGGACTTCAGTCTCTTTTGTTTTCCCTGCTCTTTGCCTGTCAGAGCTGTTCCGGTACCTTTTACACTTTTCTCACACGTAGTTAACCTTTGTTGTGAGACACGAGGATTTTTGACTGCTGCCACATGGATTTTTATTTGTTTGGCACGACCGTCTTGTCCGTCTTGTGCCACATGTTTGTCAGGCCGACACACAATAAGGACTCAGGTGCAGAGACTTAATAATCACCATTTTATTTAGGCACGAAATCCCAGACCTCTTCTGTGAGCAAAGGAATCAGGAGTTATGAAATTATCTAATATATCTATATATATACACTAATAAAGATATTCACAATAAAGCTGAACTATCTAAGAACGGAAAAGAAATCACAAAAAGCGCTCTAGCAGAGGATAATAACAAATTAACAGAAACACTATGATAACTACTACAAACTGACATCGCTCCCGGGGGAGGAAGAACACAAGACTAACAGAAAACAAAACCTGACTGGAAAATCTCACAAAATGAAAATCACTCTAAGAAAACAGAGGAATGCTGTCGCTAAGTAAGAAAAGTCTAACAAACAAAAAACTCTCTTAATGATGACTACAAAATGGGTTAGCTAGGACAAACAAAAAATGTCAAAATCACGAAGAGGACTATGGAACTCGTGGACGAGATATTGTGGCTACAGGAACGGGACAAAGATGGGCACGGCTCTCAGACTAAGACACACTGGCACAAGACAAGGGAGACGCAGACTATTTAACACATGGAGGGTAATCAGGAACAGGTGGAGACAATGGGTAATCAGGACGGACACACCGATGACACAGGAGGATGGGCAAGTGCTCTGAAACGAGAGGAGAGTTAGGCTTTCAAAATAAAACAGGAAATAATGAGACAAACCTCACCACGGTGTGACAATGTTGACAACCTTTGTTTTGTTTTGCAAGTAGTGTGATGATCTAAAATTAAACCACTGCAACACGTTTCCGCTTCTTTAAATTCCGCACCTTTAAATTCTTCTTGTCGCGTTATTGCCTCAGTTTTCCTGTCTGAGCACAGCGAGGATGTAACAACACAGCCAGTGTGTGTGATGATCACTACCAGCTGTAGGCAGCTCGCAGGTAAATATCTTCTACCAGTCTGTTGTTGCCAGCGCCATCTTCTTTGCTGTTGTATGTTGGGGCAGCAGCATCAGAGCCAGCGACACCAACAGACTTGATAAGATCATCAAGAAGGCCGGCTCTGTACTTGGACTCAGACTCGAGTCTTTTCAGACTGTGGTGGAGAGGAGGACGCTGAATAAACTGCTATCCATCATGGACAATGATCAGCAGCCTCTCCATCACACAGTGGACAGACAGCGGAGCACCTTCTCCCACAGGCTGCTACAGCTCCGCTGTCGAAGGGACAGATACAGGAAATCTGTCCTGCCACATGCCATTACACTGAACAATAACAGCTGAAAAAAAAAAAAAAAAAAAAATCTCAGGTCATTACAGTCACGGTACACTTTATTTTCTACACACTGCCATTTGCTGTAGATATTCTTTTTGTGCGATACTTCTTATCACTACTGTTTACTATTTTTGCAATTGTATTATTATGTATATAATCTGTTTACTGCTCGCTATTTTGATATTTTATTATGTTTAGTTTGTTCATTATAGTCCTATTTCACAAATTTTGACTTATTTCACTGTGTGTAATGCTGCTGCTGCACTGCAATTTCCCAGCTTGGGATAAATAAAGTCTATCTATCTATCTATCTATCTATCTATATATATATATATATATATATAACAGCTAACTGATCCAACAGCAGGCGACCACATAGAGAAGCAATACAGATTACCTGATTACCTATTACAAAAAAATGCAGAGCTTAAACAATTTGATTTTGAAATTTACACTTTGAAATCTATGCTTCTGAGATTCGGACGTATTGAGTCTTTTCTTATTGAATGAATGTTTTCTCCTGCTGATAAAATCTGCCAGAGACAGCTGTAACTTGCACAGTAGCTGTGACACTCATCACTGGGTCGGAGGCCTTCACCTGTGTGCGGCTACATTTGTTTTTGCTAATTAAAATGAGCGAGAAAATGAAATCTGGATCTGGACACAACCCTGCTTTGCAAAGTTCTGTATCAGTTCGCCACTGTTGTCAGACTTCTGTGCACTTTTAAACAGATTTTACACAACAGATGCCTAAAGACATGATGCCCGATATGACAAAGTACAGCTGTTTCTTGTACTGTAGTCTTTAGGGAATACTACCACTAAACTATCTACTGCTGATCAAATAATAATAGTTAATTTATACAGCATGCATCAATGCCTGCAATTATAATGTGCTTTAAAAGTAACAAGGAAGTGGGATCAATAAAATACCTGCAAAAATACAGTTTTTCTCCCAATAATCAACATCTCAGCACCTTGACACAAGGCAGGTGAGCTTCAGTGAGTCCTGTGGACACATTAAGATAACAGACAGAATAAAACAAAGCAGCAGAGGAAATGATAAGATGCTCAAAGTGCACATTAAAGCTGAAGAAAGCGAGTCGGCGTAGCTCTGATGCATGGTGTGACTGAGGAGGACAAATGGCGACTGCTTCCATTTACTCAAATCTGACCAATGAGCACGCTGCATTTCGTCTTTGTGGCACTTGACTGTTAAACTGCTCTCATATGCATTCCTGCTTAAAACTCCTTCATTCCCCTTCAGATCGGAGGAGCACTTAGACCCTCCATCAGAGGATCTGCATTTGACAGATAACTGTAATTCCCTCCACTCTAGACTGTGTTTACTGACCTCACATGAAAGTAGCTTTGCCCTGTGCATTGTGGGAGATTTGCATCCTCTCTACTTTAGAGTACTTAGGAACACAGAATTGCAGTGTCATCTGTTTCCCTATACAAGAACTAAATGTGTTTGTGCAGGCAGCAGTTTGTCTGTGAGGGAGAGGAGTGCTTGTCACAAATAATTAACCTTCGATGTGTGAAGCCAAACAAAAAGTATGTTTAGCAAAAGTCCAGTTTGTCCTGAGGGTGGCAGTAGAGGAGCAGAGAGCTCATACGGGGTTCGTCCTCTGGAGAGAATAAATGTCTATTTTACGGTAATCCGGTGACGAGATTTCGACTTTTCCTGAACAAAAACATCAGGATTTATTCTCCCAGGCCAACAAATATATAGAACAAATCCAATTCAACTGGAAAAGCAGTTTGTTGTCATGACCCAAATTATTTATCAGGGATGTTTTGTCCACATGATGGCACCAAAGAAAAGGTCAGCGGGGAGCATGAATGTGATCAGTAAAGTTCCCGGCTTTCCAGGTTTTGGGATACTTTGTTATGTATTCTGCTGTTTATGATTGGTTGATATGATGGTTTCATACTTTTGGAGGTGGCACGAGCCCTTAAGTCATCCAAAAACACAAGATTTCATGAACATTTGACGATTAGTTATGTGTACAAGTGGAATATTTTAAACTAATGGAGGAATGTCAGCGGTCACCAAGATCATTAGGTTTCTTCCTCTGGGGGCCCAAACATAAAGAATTTTTTTATTGGAAATTTGGCCCATGCTTTGGTTCATTGTCTGATGTGCAAACTGTGTACTGTACATACTCAGTGCTTTCATAGCACTCCCATGTTGACCTTTTGTTGTGAGCGTGACCTCAGAGTGGAGGACTCCTCATGAATGAGCTTGAATGAGCTCGGTAACATTATACAGTTTGACCCTTGTATATTTTGGACTGATGCTGGCAGTAGAATGAAGATCACAGGACGATGAACGTTGAGAGCAGTTTAAATGAAAATGCAGATAGTAATTTTACAAATATCATGTGTGAAACAGGGGAGATTCTGACTTGATCATTGCACCAAATGAAAGGTCAGTTGGGGTCATCAAACTCTTTACAAACCAACCTCTGGGGACAGTGAATATCTGTGCCAATTTTCATGGATATCTGGCCGGCAGTTGTTGAATTATTCTAATCTTTCCGTGTTATATTCCGCTGGGTCACGGATTAAAAGCAGAGCACAGAGCAGAGGTTGTCTTCAAAGGGACACTTCACATTCCCTGAGTGCTGATCAGCTCATCACAGCCTTTAAGGAGTTGGGAGACATCCTGTTTCTCTTTTTCAGGAGTCCTCTTCTTTGGCAGAGACACCGGCCTTAGCACTGAAAACAAACAGGAGAAACGCTGCCAAGAACCTCTGAGCTGGAGGCAACATCCAACGAGCAGAAGAGACGCAGCTACTGTCGAAAAGGAAGATGGAAATAATTAATCTGTCTGTGGAGCCAAAGATGGAACATCAAGTGAACCGATGCTCCAGTTTAACCCTTCAGATGAGAGCTGTGCTGAGCAGCAGATTTATTTGACCATGTACTTCTTTGTGCATTTGAATTATCATCTCGCAGTGATTTACTTATCGATAGAAACGGAGCACTTCGGAGCTGTGTGAAAGATAAGCTGGAGCTGTGATGATCCTTGCGAGCAAAATAGGTTAATGCAGCACCAAACAACAGGACCGGGATTAAAAAAAAAAAAAAAAAAAGACAACAAATGTGGAAGATTAAAGCAGCAGCATCTCCGTCATGCTGATGCAGAAATCCTACCGGCTTCAAAGCATCCTCACATTGTCGGCTATAAAAAGATTTGCAGTCGTTTGCAAATTTACATTCAGGGCACCAAGTTTACTCCAACAGTCCACGGCTGATAATCACCTTGCCATCAAGTGCTTATAATGCGTCACTGAAAGTCTGTTGAATACTTGGTAGATTTTTACTGTCTGGGTCAATCAGGGTTAATCTTTCTTTCCTTCTTTTCCTCGTGAGAAACGTTCAGATTCATGTGAATAGTTGAAAATCTTTCAAAATGTTCTGGAGAAGGTTTAAAGTATAGAATTAAAGATTTTGATATATCTATTCCCATTGGATTCAATTCCTTTTTGATTTATCACATCAAGGCTTTAAAAATTCCCTTAATACTGGTGTGAAGTCATGGTTTGAGTTCTGCTGAAACCTGCTGGGACATTCCTCTGAACCTCCAGGACTTGTGATTTTCTCAGCTGTCACACGCTGAGCAGAACTTCCTCTGGAGAACAGAGTGCTGGGTGCTAACAGGTAGCTAATAGCAGCAGGAAAGGTAGCTAATTATGAGCATTAGCAGCAGCGCGTGGCTCAGAGGAACCTGTTAGCAGGCATTAGCAACACAAGGAATGAGAAAATGAGCAGAAGAGCTCAGATTCAGAGGAAACGGATGATGGAGGGGTTGAGTGAGTGAGGGTGTGATGGGACTGCGGCTAACAAATGCATAGTTTCATGCCTAACGAGTCGAGAGCTGATTGCCTGATGGTGCACAGCTGCGCTCAGGTGAGGAGGCCGAGCCCCACCTGTAGCCACGCCCTGCAGGGGAACACAAGGGAGAGACAGACTGGAGACAAAAGGAAAAAGGGAAAACACAGGACACAGAAGGGACAAAAAGGAGGGGAAACCCACAATCAGCTGTTGGCTAACATATCAACATATTAGCCTTAATTTTTTTTTTTTTTGCATTAATTTTCTCTCCCTGTCTTATGTTAGTTCTGTGTCTTTTTTTATGTCGAGCTCGTGGTGCATCTGGTTTCTTTCTGCACTTTGAGCTGCATGTCTTGTATGAAAGGTGCAACACAAATACAGTTTATTATTATCATTATTAGTACATTCCAGCTTTATAATGTAATGAAATTTCACGGCTGCGTGTCTGAAAGTTTGATCTGGAGACCCGTCGTGGTCAAAAATCAAAGCATGTGCAGTAAATATACAGCGTGACGTCTCTGCGGTAGATACAGCAAAATAAACTTTCAATGTGATTAACCACAATAATGTGTCATTCTTGAGCAGCACATGTTAATGTGTTAACTTTGACAGCCCAGATAAACATATATCAGACTGTGCCAGACAGAGCAGACGTGATCATCCATCATACATCACCAACTCTGTGATTTACTGCAGGGTCTGAGCCTCCTCCTGTCTGGAAGCACTTAGATAAACACCTGAGATAAAACTGTCCTCGGCCCAATGAATCAGCAAGTAAACAACAAACCCAGAGTGTTTCAGCAGGGGGCGCTATGGACTCGCTACACGCTGGACCCATTAACTTGACTCACTGATGAAGAAACCCGTCTGGCTGTAATTATGTTTTTGGGATGAGCCGAAATGATCAAACCACTGAGGAAATCAATCGCGGTTCCAACCACAAAATATTAAATTGTTTGGCAGCGTTCACCCTGAACACCTAGCTTAAAACAACACGGTAACAATCATCCGTCTGAAGCGTATGTATAACTGATCCATTACACTGAGAGCTGTATGTGGGCCATCTACCGTGATTAAAAGCACATATCACTTTCTTTACTGGAGCCCAACAAAAACAACAGAACGAAGGGTAATTGTATGGCTGCCATTTTCATCCGTCCTCTGTCCCTCCATCTGCAGCTTTCAATTAGGCAAAGAGAAACACCATCTAAAACAAACATCTGGAGGTAACGCTGCAGTTCGTCTGACTCCAGCTCGCACTTTCATCAGTGCTGAGGGTGAACCGACAGCTAGTATACGGCTGTGCAGGAGAGGAGTATTCACAGTGGAAAAATACTTGATTACCAGAAAAAAAGTTCATTTCTTTCATTCTATCTGCCCACAGCGAGCATCAGCATAAAGAAAAGTGACACCTTCCTCTGTTCATTCACATTTAACCACCAGACGATTTGAGGAATCTGTGTTTCTTCCAAAACAGCAAATATACTGATGAATATTTCAACCTGCTCCCGACTTGTTTCAAGCATTTTCTGTTTCTCTTTCCTGTGCATTCATGACACACGAAGCTGCATCCTTCATCGACTTTGTCAGCAATCGAACCTTTAAAATTCACCCTGTGTGTCGTCAGAATGGGAAAGGGTGACGATAACCTTCCAGTCACATCAACATAGTGACTGTCAGTGTTGACGCACACACCGGCAGCGTTCAACAGATGTCAATACAGCCATGCCTTTCCTTATCGAAGCCACCGCTCACCAGCTGCATCTTGACACACGTGACTGCAAACTAAAGCGAGGACATACATCCTGCCATCCCAGAGCTGATGCACATTCACACTCCAGAGCTGCGTTTTTCCCCTCGATTCACACCTCGAGTCCACGCGTCCCCGCCGTCGCACCTACTTCTTCTGTCTGTATGTCGCATCTGACGCGGCTGATGTGTGTTGCACTTAAAACATCCGAGTAGAGTCACCTTAAAAAACCGAGTGGGACGGAAAGAGGCCGAACTCTGCTTCTGCATGAGTGATCATATCCTGTGTATAGATCAATAGACCCTGTGGACTCGGGTTTCTTGGTTTCAAGGCTGGAGAAATGAAATCTTTCCCCGCTCGGTGTGCAGTTCGTGTCCGTGCAGTTTGTGGTGTACAGTATATTTCTGTTTATACGTTATTATCTCCCAAGCTGTCGGCTCTGCTCGCCCCCAAGGACTGATGGCAGAGTTGCATCATCTGTATCGATTATTACCGTTTGTGAATTAGCGAGGGGCAAACCGAGCAGACACCCGGTGAACCGAGGGATGCAGTTGTCATGGGAACGTCGTCACGCTGCAGGGCAACGGAGAGAAAGCCGAACTTCTCAGTCAGCAGGTCTGGCCATGTGATGCCAGTCAGAGAATCGGCCAGGTTTGCTCTTCCAAGGAGAAACTTTCTTTATTTTTCTCTCTCTCCCTCTCTTTCTGTTCTCACTGCTTTCCCAAGTGTACCCAGTCGGACACTGTTGCCATGGAAACATAGCCGTGAGACTGTACAGGATGTGGCTGGAGCTCAGACGAGGAGAGCGCTGTTTGTTCGTTTGGAGAAAGAAGTTGGAATGGATGAAATCCTTCTCTGGCTGGATGCAGACCTTCATTCATTCTGAGCTAAAAGACAAAAATCACACGGAGCCTCAACAAAGGACGAGTCCGTGTGGGATTAGAGCTCTTCTGAGCTGTCTGCTCTCGACTGCACTGTCAAGAAAAGGATTTTTGATTTACTGAAGCTGGCCTCTGTATATTTCATTTGTACCTTAAAAGGAATGAGAACAAACCTGCCTGAACAAAAACGCTGCGGCTTCACGTTCTTTACACGTTAAAAGCTGTGTCCATGAAATCATTTGTTTCAAAGTTTCAGGTGCGCTGTGCCTGAAGCCACATTCATCGGTGAGGTCAGCGTGTACTTGACACTTTCTGTGAACTTTTCTAAAGTATATGACAAGGACAGGACACTTGAAAGGTACTTTTACATTGTCTGAATGTGTCCCAAGTTTGTTCACTTTTACATCTGAATGAAAACTCTCCTGAGCCTTTGACTGATGCGATTCTCTCCTGGACTTTTGTTTCCTCTATTGAATTTACTGTTTTCACTGCACTATAACTCCATGTCTGCTCTTTGGTTACCTTTGTATTTTATCTCATTTTATTCTGTTATAACTTTGTTTTTAAATGTCTAATGTGTCTATGTTTATATTTCAAAACAAAATTAACCAAAAAAAAGACTAAAAAACTTTCTTTTCTGTTTTTACTGATTTTTCTTCACTAATTAATACTTTAATTACATCTCTTTATATAATGAGCTTACATATTCATTTAACTTTCACTATTTATGGACTGTATATTTTACATTTTTAATCTTAAACTTTAACCTGTTTTCATTCCCAGAGCATCAAATACCAACGCTTTGGCACGTCCCTGAACGTCTCATGAAGACGTGCTAACCTTCACTGCCTGTATGAGTCCGCTGTAAACACGCGAGGCCTCCTGTCAGAGAGTCTTTCTAACATGTGGTTAAAGTTGTTGAACAGACTCACTTTGGTTAGATTTAAACACCTGAACTACTTCAGGAAAAGATTTTTCACTTTTGATTCACTTTTGGTTGACATGAAGCCATGTGTTTGACCCACTCCCCAGCCCTTCTTCATCCATTTGAGGACTTTTTTGCTCTCTATACTACGTCATTTTGCGTGCCTATTATTTCCATGGATGTGTTTATAGTGGATTCAGTTGGTCTCATGCAGACGGTAAAAGGTATTAACACGGGGAGCGAGACAAACCAGACCAGACTCTGAAATGTGTTAATTAGCACTGAACTGAAAGTGAAAGGATGGTGGGATTGTCATGAGTTTATCGGTTTTTGGTCAGATAAAACAAAGCACCGGATGAATTAAGACTTTGACTTGATGACGGCACCAGAGGAAAAGTCAGAGGATCACCAAAGTGCTTAGATTCAGCCTGAGGGGACCATGAACGCTTGAACAACACAATCCGTCCAGTATTTGCTGAGATATTTCAGCCTGGACCGAAGTGATGGATCCTCCAGCACGGCTGAACATCTGTAAATCTGACAAACCTGATTTGTTTGTTGTTTGTTCTGCTCATCTGTCTTCTGTTTCACCTCTTCAGTCAGTTTCTTGTGCGACTGTAACACAGACGTTTCCCCTCAGAATCAATAAAGTTTCTCTCATCTTTTTTCAGAATCTTTCTTTGATGTGATTCATGTGGAGATAATATGTCGATGTTTACTGACCTGAATTTCATCTTTCAGTAATTCTTATTGCACCTCATCTTTTTGGGGAGGAACTCATTTGAAATGTGTTGCTAATCTCTGACTCTGTCCTGACTGAACATGTGCAGGAGAGGGTTTAAAGCCTTTTACAGGTATATTTTTAGTTGTCTTCTGTCTCCGCGCTGCCCATGCAGAGTGTAAACCCACTGATGAATTCTCACAAGCTGCTTTTTTTTTCTTTCCTGCTGCAGCTTTGAACTCAAACACTCCCAGAAATCCACTAAACAAAAGCTGCTCAGAGACAAACTGCTGCACCGCGGCTCTGCTGCCTGGGATTAGCAGTTAACTATAGAGAACTACATTTTTCACCTAACAGGAAGATGCCTTTATCACACAGTTAGTGATCCATGTTCTGCATGAAAATCTGTCTGTAGTGTCTTTGATGCGCCCCCACAGATATCTGAAGAGATATTTTAAAGCCTGAATCTGGGCTTGCTGCTTGTCACCATCTTTGTGAGGAACTAATTAGCGGAAAGTGGTCAACTGTGTTTAACAATGTCACAAATTTAAATTTTCCTGATGCTGTGCCAGAATTGCAGCATATTAACATTATTTTTGGGTCTTTTGTGTGTGTGTGTGTGTGTGTGTGTATGTTTGCATGTGTGTGTGCTGGGTTTTGTCATGGTTTTTATTTATTTATGTAAACATGGCCGTGGTTGAGTCCTCTAAGTCGGGACGGCGTGTTAAACGTGAATAAAAATAGGACGCGATCATGTGCAAAACCTTTCCTGCTCAATCAAACACAGAAAAAAGACATTTTCTATTCAAACTGATGAACTTTACTGTGTTTCTGTAAATATACGCTCATCCTGAATCTGACGGCTCAGCTGGGACAGGAGCATGTTTACCACTGTGTTACATCAGCTCTTCTGTGAACAGCACTCAGTAAGCGTTTGGAACTGAGGACGCTAATTGTTGGAGTTTTAAAAGTGAAATTGTTTCTCACGCTTGCTCGATGTGCGACTTCAGTGGCTCAACGGTCTCCGTTGTCATCTTTAGCGCTTCACGATGCGCCACCGGTTTTCAAAGGGAGACATGTCTCATTTATAAAACAACGCCGAGAAAAAAGAGCCGAAAAATAATCAGATTTCTAAAACAGTGCACACCCACACCTGCAGGCAGTACTTCCTTCATAAATCACAGTACACGTGTAAATGTGCACATGTGTGTCGGCCTCATATCGTGCCCTTTACGCGCCCTCAACCATAAATAGTTAAAGCACAGCACCACATGAATGTCGATGCATAGAAACGAGCCTTCTGATCAACGGCACGTAACAGCAACAACTGAGAGGCAGATGAAGAAATCTTCCCGACACAGAAATGGAGGTTTCTGTGGGTGAGGTGGAGGTCAGAAAGCAGCAGGGTCACAAATAAAACCGAGTGCAGCGAGTGCAACAGACACAGAATCACAAGAAGTGGTCGGTGCTGAAGACGGAATGCAGCCCACCGTCACTGGTCCGCTGCTCCACCCGAGCTCGCGCCGCTGGAAGCACTGAAAAGCTGAACGCTCGGGGAAGCCTCGGACTGATGATGAGGGCGGGGAGTGTAACGACTGTGCGAGAGCTGTCACTGGCTTTATTTCCAGACGCTGTAAATTTACACAATGCTTGCGCAGGTGGTGTAGATGTGGCGGGTGGGGCGACTGTGTGCCTGACAGCACAGCCGCTGCAGCGATGTTACACAAAACAACTGAAATCGCACTCGGTGACATGCACGGTGTTGCAAGATATTTTTAGAAACTATTCACGCTCTTAAATGCTGTTTGATGTAATGTTGGATATCGACAGCCGGCCTTCCCCTCTCCGCTCTGCAGAGCAAACCCTCATTTAACATGTTTGTTTGCATCTTTTCTACTTGAAAAGTGCTTATCGAATACGTCTCACAAGGACAAGTACAAATACCACCACTGGTCTGAATGTTTATGACAACATGGATGTATAATTCATGTTTAATGTTAATTATTATACAATCTGGCTTAAATTCACCACCTCAGCATCTGTGTCGCTGATTTCCTGCCTCTAAAATGTTCGTACATCATTGTTCATGTGTTTTCCCGCCATGTTTAATTTTAATGATCACAGCTTTTGCTTGGAGTCTAGTTCATGGACTCTTTGGCTATGAAGCCACGCTGCTGTAGCACTGCAGAATGTGACGCTGATGCTGGAATAAGCAGGGACGTCGTCTGAATGGCAGCGTGTCCCTCCATGAGCACTAACCTCCAGACCATGACAGACGCTGGCTGTTGAACTTTGCACTGGAACAACCTGAACAGTCCGTGATGTCCATGAACACTGGTGTGGACTCGTCACACCACAGCACACTTTTCCTCTTTGTGTCAGTCCATCTCAGAGGAGCTCAGCTGGACGTCGTTGATATCCGGCTGTCAGAGTCTTCACATGTGTTTGGAGATGCAGACATGAGCTGCGTTCACTGACGATGGTTTTTTGAAGAGCTGCTGAGCTTTTAATGCGTTGCTGCCTGAGAGATCGAAGGTCACTGACATTCAATGTTGGTTTTCAGCCTCAGAGATTTCTCTGGGTCCTCTGGAGTTATTATGGACTGTAGATGGTGAAATCATTAAATTCTGCAGCCGTGTGTTGAGAAATGTTCTTAAACTTATGGATTGTTTGCTCGCACAGTTTTTCACAAAGTGTTGAACCTCGCTGTGAACCACTGAGCCTTCCAATAATGACTCACCTGTTACCAATCAGCCTGTTTACCTGTGGACTGCTGTCTTTGTGCTGTCGTCTGTTGAGTTCATGTCAAAAAGGATAAGTTATCACATTCTGTTTTCATCCCAACTCTTTGCTGGAGCTGATCTATTCATTCTGAAGAGAGTGAATATCTCATAAAAACTGATGAAAACATGCAATTTATTTCAGGAGAATGAGAAAGAAGTCAAACAGAACGAAGTTTCTTGATTGAAATGAATAAAGTGAATAAAATATTTTCATGTTTGGAGTAAATTTGCAATCTGATTCAAATCTACAAAATGTGAACAGAGTTTCTCTTTCAGTGATTTATCACTTTGACTGGCTGAATTAAAAGATAACTTTAAGATAACTTTTTACAACCTGGACCTTATTTGTAGCATTAAATGCGACCATTTACTCACCCAGACAACTTTAGTGGCATTTGGAGTCGTTTTGAAGAAATTAGCCCCAGAGGAGCGGCGCGTATATCCGTATAATGCGAGTACTCGGGGCATCCATGCGCAGCCTCTATATAACACATAATCTGCGGCGAAACTCGTTCATATTCAATATTTTGTTCTGATATGCTGGTGCTATTCCCCTCTGAGCCCGTGGTGGCATGTTATCAACATCCAGCGTCTCTAGACAACTACCTCTGACGTGTCATTACCGAATGCCGCGCGCTGCGAGCAGCCAGCCACAACACGGCTGACTCTGCGGCGGTCGGCTACGAATACGCAATAACGAACCACAGCTGTGCCAAACTACAGCTAAACTAGCCGACCGCCGGCTCAGAGGGGAATAGCACCAGCATATCATAACAAAATATTGGAATATGAACGAGTTTCTGCAGATTATGCGTTATATAGAGGCTGCGCATGGATGCCCCGAGTACTCGCATTATACGGATATACGCGCCGCTCCTCTGGGGCTAATTTCTTCAAAAAGACTCCAAATGCCACTAAAGTTGTCTGGGGGAGTAAATGGTCGTATTTAATGCTACAAATAAGGTCCAGGTTGTAAAACACCAAAGTTATCCTTTAAGTCTCATGTCGTCTGGGACTGAACATTTGTGAAGGAACCTGAGATGTTTTTGTGATAGCCAGAACTCCGTAAAGACTCAAGATCGCACAAAATCCTCGTTTACTTTGTAGCTGGAATCATAGTCTGGATAAATGAAACAGGCAAACATGACGGGAGGGTAAGAGTCTAAACCCAGAACCAGGCAGAGGCAACACAGGGGGACCAGCATGGAAGCAACAATGGCTGAAAGAGAACTAAGACAATCTGACAAACAGGTAGTGAACAGCTGGGAGGACAAATACTGGAGGACTGATGGATAAAAGAGAGCCGGTGACGAGTCAAACTGAACGATGGCGGACAGTAAAATGAACTGGAATGATGTGAAGGTAAGAAACTATAAAATAAAACAGGAAATGAAGTGAAGTCAGGCTGATTCAAGCATCTGCGCGAGTCCTCAGTTTGATTTAGAAAATATTGATAATTGTGCTGCATGTAGGCAAAATCTGCCAAAATGAACTTTAAAATGTACAAACAGCCCAAACCCCACACTGCAGGTTTTCCTCAGCTATTATTTCTATATTTTTCCTTCTTCAAGACGAGCTGGAGGAACGGGGGAATTGTTCATTCTCTTCTTGGGGAGGGCTAAAAACAGCGTTTCTGAGAAGAAAGAAGGCGATGAATGTGAAAGCAGGGTGGAGATTTATAAATCTCTGCTTAGAGCCAGGATATGTTTGGGTTCAGAGTTTTGCGGGAGGGTGCTCGGGGGGGTTCGATGATAAATGGTGCCACAGGGAGGCTGCATGAACTTTGAGTGAGGGAGAAGTAGTGTTTGCTGAATCGCTGCGATGTTTTGTTAATAGCCGTGTGTAGCGTGTTTCCCTTAGAGGGGCAGAATTTTGGGTTGGATGCACTTTATGTACATGGAGGAACGAGCTGAGGCTGATTGGTCACTGCAGCTCTGGCCTGTTTGTGCGAGATTAACAGCATCCTGTCATTTAAAGGATGGTAAAATATCTTTAAAAGTTTACCAGACGAGATAAAACCACCACTGTGGAAAGTACAAACTCCTCCTTTGATGTTGGAACTCATAAAACATGTCTTGATTTGTGAGTTGGGTTAAATTTTAGTGTTATAATGCAGCTTTGAGAAGGTTCAATGAGCCTTAAAGCATGAAAATATCAATCAAAGGTATGTATTTTTTAATCAAGTAGTCTTGTTCTCTGTTATTTTCCATTGCATGATGCTCAGCTTTGCAGACTGAATGTTCCTGCTGGCTCTGGAGACCATGAACAACAGTGAGAGAGACAGAAGCTACAGACTCTGAGCTGCAGGTGAAGATTACTCCACCCTGAGCCTTCATCATCAACCATCAACCAAAACCTGAGTGTGAAGTACAGTTTTCAGGCGCTTCAGCACAAGGCGGACGATCAGGGATGAAATTACAATAGTATTTTTGATCAGTACATTTTATAAATGTATTTTTTATTAACTTATGGACGTCCCACAGCTTGAAACTGTATTTTTCCTGACATTTAGAAGCATGCAGCAGGTCTGTTTTCTCCTTCAGAAAGTCATACATCTCTCCACAAGCCACACTGTAGCTCAGAATCCTTCACAGCTTCATAAGATCATCTTACTTTTGGTTTTACATGTTGTTCAACAGCTTTGACCCTGTGGCAGGAGGTGACACACACAGTTCAACGAGTCCAGCTTTTAAAATCTGCGAGCTTCAGACTCTTTAACCATCTTAGTTTAATGCAGTCTTCCTATGTTTTCATCTCCTCCTGTACGACACAGAACTCATCACACAAACTGTCCGTATTTGAGAAAAGCTCTCGAGCTTCGTGTCACAGCGGCTCCAAGTGACAGAAATGATCTGACAGATATATCTCCACACAGGAAATCACGTTTTCAGTGTGGCTGCTGTTTCGTCTTTACATTATGGAGCTTCTGCTGGATTCTTTCTGAAAAACTGGGGGGTTTTGATCAGTTTAGAGCAAAAGTCTGATAGATTGTTTCTGCAGCCTTTACACACAGAAGAACAGTTAAGGAACATCTGTTTGAGTTTTAGCTTCAGTTTGTTGAGGGCAGTGATGACAGGGGGCACCAGGCTCTTACTGGATTGTGATGTTTCACAGGTCAGAGATCTGCAGCTGCAGCTGGATGGGAGTAAAGTGAAGCATGAGTTCCGGGTCACGTGTTTCGTTGTGTGCTTTGCGTGCGATGGCTGTGTCCATGGGGGTTAATCATCACAGAAAGTCCTTCACAGAACATGAAGTTACCACCACAGCCGATGCTCTGACTTTTGGAAACAACTCTTCCTCTACACTCTTCTTCTTCTTCTGAGAGGAAGCAGGAGCTGGCCAGCTGTGACAACACGCCGCGGCACTTCTTGATAATCTATTTCCAGGAATTCAAAGAACGAAGAGAGGCTCGCCACATTCACGGCTGACAATAAAAACTGAAGGCTTTCGTTCTGTTTTTAAGGCAGCTGTGAACGATGTGACGCTTCATGCACACTGTAGCAGGACTGTGTTCGTCCGCTTTATTCTCTGGTCAACTGAATGCATCAGCAGCAGCATGCAAACACTGCTCAGACCATTTCTGCTCAGAATAACTGATGAATGCTGCAACAGCTTCACCCGTTTCCTTTTCATCTTTGAAGTCGTCTGGCGGCTCTTTCTAACCGAAAAATTGGGTGTTTGTGTCCGTTTCTTGTTCAAATACTCGTGCTTCTGGTTAGCGTGACACATCCGTGCCTCAAAAAAGAATGGCGACATTCTGCTGTAATATTATTCACTTTGTGAAGCCAAAAATGTACTAAATGTACAAAAACACTGCTTTGGAGGGGAGCTCCTCCTTCCTAACAATCTTCTCTTTGGCATTTTTTTTTGCCTTTATCGGACAGCGTCACAGGCAGGAAGAGATGACATGCAGCAAAGGTCGCCGGCTGGAGCCGAACAGGCAGAGCTGTAACCGCTCGGCTAACGAGGCTAACGATGCAGCTCGCATGCAGCTGGCTGCCTCTTCTACCTCAGTCAGCACGACACACAGATCAACAGGTTGTCACAGAGTCAACTCTACCTGCTGTGGCTACGACTGCGGCTAGCTTACAGGTGCTGATTACAGGTTTTCATCTCTGCTCCGGATGTTTGTTATTAGTGCAGAGTGCTGAGCGATTTCTACGAGCTCAATATAACTTTAGCTTTATGAGCCAAGTGAGGTTTTGTTTGCTTTTACAAACATTCAGCTTTTTCAAATTATTTGAACCCTTTAAGGCCTTTCAGTCACAATGTGACAACAGCACTGTGCTCTGAAACCGATTATTTCTGATGCCGAGCGCCAGGACAGCACATTCACAGGCAAAATGAAGGAGAAGCAAATATTTTGCATGTCTGAATTGCATCACACACGTTCACGCTTGTATCGAGGTCTTGAGTGTAAAAACCTCACCTCAGAACACGTTTCTAACTCAGCTGGCACATCATGTTTTAACAGGTAACATGGAGCAAGCATGTGTACGGGGGGGGGGGGGGGGGGGGTGACATTAGTGTGATTCATTGATAAAAATGATGAAATATCAACTGATTTGATTAATTTAAAGGTAATTTGATTAAAACTGTTGTGATATGATTAAAAAAACAGCCATGTTTCATCATTATCCCGTCTTCCGTTCATCATTCATCATTCTCAACACAGAATTGGCGTTTATCGTTCAAGGAGAGTCGCCTCGAGGGCGGAAGGAACGAAAACTAATTGAATGAAATGAAAGTTATGAGAACGCTGATGAAATTAATAGAGAAGTGTTGAAATGTATGTGAACGGAAAAAGTAGAGCGACTGATCATCCACCGTTCATCTGCCACAAAACCAAGCTGTTATTTATCATTTAGAGGAAGCAGTTTTTGTTACTTTAAAATATCAATCAAAAATCCGACCACAGACCAACTGATGGAGTTTTTGGCTCCTGACTTCAAACCCCGAAACTGTAACCGAGGCGCTCTGGAAGTCAGTCTGCCGTCCTTTACCTTCCCCAGCTTGATTGTCTTTATGGCGCATTAAGAGGATTTGATGTTTGTTCTTTTGAGTCCAACAACGGCTGCATCCTGCTTCACTCTTCAGTTTGTCAGATTTGATGTAATCAGGACAAACCTGTGACCTGAAGCATCTCTGTCAGTCTTCAAATTTACTTCTTCTGTTTTCGATGTTTTATCGTGTGTTGAGGACGTGACAACCGCTGTTTTCAGTGCAGACTCCAGGAAAAAGTTGGTGAAAAGTATCGTGATAAAACCATTTATCACGATACTTTTCACCACTGTGATCATATCATTGAAAAAACTGAGGAGGAGTTGAATTTGTTTTTTGATGACGTAAATATTTTATTTATGTTAATTTTGCAGTTAGCTGACAGCTGCAATTACTTACTAATAACCCAACCAGTTTACGACTTTGAAATGCTTTTTAAATCTCTCAAACGTTGACTATTTGTCAGAGTAAAACTTTACTGCAAATACTCTCCGACTCAAATGAAATTTTCCACCCAAGGCTTGAGAGTCTTTGTTTGGCATCGCCTCTTTTTTTCTTAAATAAAAGACTTGAATACTTTAATATATCCACTGCGGCATTCTCCAGCTCCGGACACCTGTAGTTCACTTCATGTTTTTTGAACAGAGGAAAATGAACGGTGAGTGAATGAATTATGGCATGTCAGAATAACAAAAAATGAAAAAGAAGAGCTGGACAAATGGAATCGGCCTGCTGTTTCATCTGAGACCAATTCGGCGAAGGAAGCAGAGTCTGAGCAGAAAATCAGAGAATGAACAGCCAGAGACTTCTCTGGAAAAAAAAAAAGACAGAAATGAGCAAAAAACGAAAAAAAAATTAACTTCAGAAGTGTCAAAAGAGGAAAAGACTGGAAGGGTTTTGTGATAGTTGCTATGCAGCGTTAACGGCAGTGAAAGGTAGCAGCACTGTCTGGCTGATTAGTGTATTAATTGTTTGATAGGTGTGTTTGTCTGCAGCTAATCCCCTGTGTTTACAACAAAGCATGGATCCTAATTAGAGCCGGCTAATCGCACCACAACACACAGCCGTCCAATCAATCAAAGACTACAGGAGAGATGAAGGAAAGGTGGGCTGACGGGTCGACAGACAGGAAGAGAAACCTGCATCCTGCAACACCTGCATCTTTTTAAATGGACTGATTTTGATGGGAGAAGAATCAATACCATACGTAAACGATGAACTCCTGCGGTTATTGTGCGCACGCAGAAATTTATCTTCTTCAACTAACTGCTTGAGTGCCACATACGCAGCATCATCGATCCCAGCTGTCACAGAACAGACTGGCAGTCACAGTGCATTTTATATTGATTGGTGACAAATAAAAAGGGAAAGCCAACGTATAGAGTGTTAGCGAGGTGCTGTCGTGCCTGCAGAGCAGCTTCTTCAGTGCTTCTCTGAGTCATGAACGCGATATTCCCTCGTCAGATGCATCAAACACTGTGGAGATTAACGATTAAAACTCTTTTATTGTCATTTCCACACACGAATGTAGAATCGGCTTTATGCACGTTGATGCTTGTTTCTGCTTGTGCGAGGTTCTCAAGCAGCAGCTGATCAGCTGCCGTTAGCCGCTCCTCCACCACATCATCGCGCTGATATCTCATCATGTCATTAAACATCAGAAGTATAATCAATGATTAATTCATAGAGCTCATATTGAAACAGACTTTTACGAAGTGCTTCGCAATTCAGGATCAAATGAAGAGATGATTAACAGGGAGATGATGGTGATGATGATAAATAAAAAGTGGTTAAATGAATCATAATTTAAATTTACTGGAGGTTGCATCACTCGTCTTATTTTCCAGGCCCACCTCATCATTTCACCTGCAGCTACATCAGCTGAAACTGTGCGCACACCTGATCTGAAGTCTGCACGAGATCACCGCAGCCTTCATAAACACCACGCTATGTGTAGGAAAAGACGGCTTTTCTTTGCACATGTTGGCTTTGGATGGTCGTAGCACATGATCCACACTCATCAGACCGCGCTGTGAGCCTTTGTGTGATGTGTGGAAGCATCGACACTTGTTATATTTCTGCACTCATTTATTCTGGGTCATATTAACCCCCACAGTCTCTGGCCAAACTCAGTATTATTGTTCTACTTGCATTTATCTGACACTCAAATCTCTGATCAGCTTCAGATATGGATGAAATGACGTGATGAAGACATTTTATTTTACAAACTGTTCAGTCCTCCCTGAGCATGAAAGATATTTAGTAACAAAATAAAATATTTCATGGAAATTATTGCATTTTAAATTTACAAATTGCACTCAACACCTAGAATGTGAATTGTTTATAAAAGCATCATAACCAATAAATATTTGCCACCTTTTCTCCATAACTTTATTGCAAGTTACAAGCAAGACACTGGAGGAGGACTCGATTGTCGATTACTGTGGCAATACCACTAATTTATTCATATTTATAGAATAACAATCAGAGCTCTGACAAGAAGATGCACAGACAAACAATTAATGTCAGTCGTCCACGTCAGTGGATGGTTGAACTGTTCTGTTTTTGTCATCCAGTTGCACAGTTCACACTTCAACAGGAAAGAAACAAATTTCTCGACAAACTCATTCATTCCAGCTGCAGTTAGTGCAGCTGTGAAACATGGCCACCCGCAACCACTGGGGAGCCCTTTCAACAGGAAGTGGACAGATGTGGTGCAGCAGGACATCAGCTGCAACTGCTGCAATGTTTCATTCAAAACTTTATTACACGTTCTGGTCAAATAAAGTCTTTCCTTGAAAACAGGAAACATTGTCATCAACCTGTCCTTCATTGTTTGTGTCTTCTGTCAAATTCTGTCAAAGTCTTCGCCTCCGCTTTTATCATATATTACAATCAAACATCTCATGACATGACATCGATTCCCGAGTCCTAGTTCATCTCCTGATGTCCTCGTCCTCCTCCTGCTCTGTCCTGAGCCCTCAGGCCTTCCTGCCGCTTTCTGTCCCTCCAGTGTTTCCGGCCGAGCTGCTGGATCCTTCACTCAGGTGACTGCCAGCGACTCTGACTGAAAGGCTTTAATGGAATCAAGTTGTCCATGTTTTGTTTTTTTTTTTGTCCCCTCCATGCTGGGAGTTTTTTGACAGCAATGTCAGAGTCCTCCGTTGCCATGACAACAGACACAAGTCAGCCACTCAGCGATGCCGGGCCCGCTCCCGGGCTCGTCTCATCTTTTGTCTCTCATGTACGCGTCTTTTAACTCCGACAGCCGAGAAAGTACTCGGAGCGAATCAAAAAGATGATCGTCCACGCTGGATCTGTGTGATAAAGCAGTTTAAGTGAACACTGATTTAAAAAGTCTAGACTGCATGACCTCACAACAGAAATGCAGATAATAGTCTTCATGTTCGTCGTGGTGCATTACAGGAAAGTTTCAACTGTCTATTAAAGCCTCATTTTGTGCACAAATTTGAAAATAACCAAAAAAAAAAGAGTGTCTGCTCTTGAAACCGTTTGACTGCAGACCGGATTCTGGTCTCCTCTGAACGGTACCTCAGTAACTCACAAATGTTCATTCTCGATCTATGGGAACAATGGTATCGTTAGAAAGTGAGGAGATTCTCATATCTCATATCTGTAAGTGAAATGGGGCTGTATTTTCAGAACAACGGGCCTTCGGAGGGTCATTGACCGTTTGCTTTCGGAATAATGGGCTGTCCGACAAATGGGCTTTCAGCCCGGTGGGACATTTTTCACACTACTGGGGTTTTGGAATAACGGGCCTTTGGAACAATGGCACGGCACCAGTTAAATATGAAGCTGGTGGTTGCAGCTGGTTAGCTTAGATTAGCATAACGACTGGAAACAGGGGAGCCAGCTAACACGGCTCTGTCCAAAGATAAGAACATCTGTCTGCCAGCACCTCCAAAGCGATCCTACTCACGACTTGTATTTTGTTTGTTGACTCCGTACAAAATCCAGAATGCAAAAACAACAATAGCTGGACTCTCTCTGGGCTGGGACCAGTTGCCAGGCAACAAGTGGAGACTAAAGGAAGTTGCTGGTCAGTCACAGGACGTTAGCATGAATGTACTCGTGTGAGTTTCATGCTGAAACTCTTATTTTCTCCATTGATAAAAATATAAAAATGAGTATCACTGGTTCCAGGATCCAAATTCCTACATTTTAGAAGCTGATAACAACAAATGTTTGTAATTTTTGGTTGGACAATGGCCTATCACATAGTCTAAAAACAGACACTGCAAATGTTTCTTGAGACAGGGAGCATGCATCTCGTTGGCCAGGCCTCTCTGCTGACTGGGAGCTGTGGTAAACCCATCACAAACAGCTGTGCTGGTTGCCGCTTCGCCTTCTCCTCCTCCTCTTTTCCCTCTTCCCCCCACAGCAGCATCCTCTGTGTGAGCCGTGCAGCTCTGTAGCTGCCTTCAGAGCCCTTTGGGTGACACTGCACACTACATGTGCCACTGATTTTGATGCTGACAGATAAATGAAAAGTATTATAATATGTGTTTTTGTCCTGCAGTTGAAACTTCATGCAGATATTTTAAATGGATATTCTAAACTTTAAAACACAGCGTTTCACAGCGGGCTGATTGGGTATTTGCAGAGCAGGATGAGACGACAACAACACAACACACAAACAAGCTCAGAATCAAACTAAACCCAAAAAGTAGTGACACACCATGAACCAAGAAGCTTTTAATCCCGCCTCTAGTCTCAGCAGCTTGTAGAGGAGACGCACAGAAGAATCAGCCTCGTCCTGTTTTTTTCCCTCTTCCTCCCAACAAAAAGCTGCATGTGTACTCAACTCTCACCATCGTCATGTAAGCTTCTATTCAGCGGGGCGTCTGGCAACTCAAGGCAAACTCCTCTTTCCCTCCAACGCTGCGGCTGTCAATCAGGACCCCCACCCACCCCTCCAATGGCTGCCTGCCTGCCTGGGGGGAGATTGCCCTCTGTTGCCAACTGTCAGGACTGCAGGAGGAGTGATGGATGGATGGAGGGATGGAGGGATGGAGGTGCTTTTCCTCTGGGACTGAGATGAGGCTTTCAGCTGAAGCGTGGCTGGACCTGGACCTGGAAGACCGTCACACACACTTTCAGCCTGTCGTACACATGAGGAGCAGCTGAATGAAGAGTGAATAAAGCCTTTGCAAGCCTGTTTGAAAATACAGAAACAACGGTAGCTTCATGCTCTCTGGAGCTCATTCTTTTTGTACACAGCAAAGTCTCTGAAGCCACGTTTCCCAAGTTCAGCGCGAACACGAGGTGCTCCCTTCTGTTTGCACCTTTTCTTATAAGATGCAATGATGAGTGAGAAGTGTATCACCTGTGATGAAGCACTGCGAAACACGAAGTCAAGAGACTTCCAGGTGAAGTGAGAAGCGTGTGTATGTGCAGTGCCGCCATAATTAAGCATTGTCGTTTGCACAAAGGTCTTTCAACTAGCGGAGGAGAAACGATTTGTTTCTACAAAAACCCAGGTTTGACCTTCAGTTTCTCTGTGCTCCACGTGGCTCTTGTATGAAAGGAAGTCCTCCGTTTTTTTCAGACAGCTGGAAGTTTGCATTGACACAAAACTCTGCCGGTTGAATCCTCAGCAAAACCTGAAGGAGAGTTTTTATCTCAGCCGCAGCTCTCGAGGTGTTTTTCACTGAGGAACCCTGAGTCACAGAGAGGAAACTTGTTTTGTGACTGAGCTGAGTTAAATATTACATTTTCTGGAAACCTGATTAAACATTCAGCAGTTTAAATCAGGTCATTTTCTGATGCTGGGTCGGTTCTGGATTAATTCAGTAGCTGTTGATGTGTTTTGTTCCATTTTACAACAACCAAGCGTTCTGACTTTGCTTCCACCACCATCCCGACCTCCTCTCAGAGAAGCACAGGACTAAAACTGAGATAATTAAAACTGACGGCCATAATGAATAAAACCTATACAGATCAATGGACTGTTTCCCACACTCACGCCCTCCTTAGTTGCTGTCGCTACGCCCATCCAGCTTTCAGCTGCAGCGGCGAGCTAATTCAGCTAACACTGCTCATAATGTTCCATCTGAAATCAGACTCACGCGATGGCTGCATACGTGATATCATGTTAGACTGAGGCTAAAGCTAGCAAAGTTAGCATCATCACAGCTGAGGATCCATTTAAAAAACATGGAAATAAAGAGCATTGTTCCTGTATTGTTCACTATAGAGCGTCTCAGTTCTTGTGTTATTTGTGTGACGGGAAACATGTGAGATCACACTGTTCCTCTATCTGTCACATAAAAATTCACGCTATAGAAAACTGCTGAGGTAGAACATGGAGCATGTAGTCAAAAAGGCAGATAAAAAGCAAAAGAAAGGCTTAATAAGCACAATAAAGATGATTATCATAATAAGAGCGTTGAGATTTATTAGGATCCCATTCAGAAGGCCGTGTTTGCTTGAGCAGCTGTACATGAATTAGCGGCTGGTAGCTGGATTTGAACGCAGCAGCTGTGATGTGTATTTTTTTATTTTTCTGTGTCAGACTCCTCTGGGAGAGGGATCTAACATCCTGTACTGTATGTGCTCGTCTCACCACAACCACAGCACTCCGACAGCTTTTTTTAACGTCTCAACATTAAAAACAAACAGAGTGACAACAACTTCTTCATGTCGCCTTTTCCTTTTTTTTTTCTTCTTTTTTCTTAGCTCCTCTTTTTTTTTTCTCCGCCTCCCTCCCTGTTTCATTGATGTCGGCTTTTCAAGAGCACAGGAGTAGCATTCAAAAGAGCGCCGTCGCTGTTTTCTCTCCCCTTCCCGTCCCTCTGCAGCAACACATAGAGCGCTTTCAATTTTTAATGCACCGACCTCAGAGAGAAGACGCCCCGAACAAGAGGGAGAGGAGTAGTAATGATGAGCAGCTTTAAACAGATGAGACATTGTACTTTGCTCAAAATATCTTCCCTGCTTTCAGCCGAAAAGAAGAAGCAGGATGCAGCGAGCTGCACCGACGTTTCCCAATACAATATTCAGAAAAGAGCATAATGCATCTTGTGCCAATATTTGTTCTTTCAGCATTATTACGAAGCCTTTTGTCTTCTTTGTCTTCAAAGAGAAAACTGGTGTTTTTGCATCTTTCAGCCCTACAAATAACGTTTGCATTTCTATCCGACGTTCTCCAGAATGTGCCCCTGAGATGAGCAGCCGACCTGTCCAAGGTGCAACCAAAGTCAGCTGCGATTGGATCCATGTGACCCCCCAAAGGACGAGCGGTTGTAGATAATGGATGGATGGATTTTCCAAACATATAGTACTCTACTTTAACGTTGCTAAATTGGTGATAATGGCTGGTAATTGGCGGTAATGTGTTGTAATGCAGGGTGCGTTTACCCTGATGTGGATGTATAATGAATATCCCCGCTATGGTCCCCCGTTGATGTCTCATCCACATTCACCTCTGCTAAGTACTCTCTCTCTCTACCTGCTGTTTCTGCTAATTGTTAAACTCATTTGAAATTTCGCAAACACATTTTGAGAAGAAAAAAGAAAACGTGACCACCTGCAGCAAATAAGCTCGGCTACACAAAGCAAAGTTTCATCAGGGGAGGCGATATTACACATGGCTGCAATAAACAGAGTAGAAGAAGAAGAGGTCACAGCGTATTTAAACCTCTGAGGAGAAGAAGAAACTAAACTGGTCGTTTGGCCATCTGCAAGAGACAAATGGAGCGAGTTCTTCAGGTGTTATGGGAATTTATAAGACACCAACAGAGGAAACGGCGTCTTCTTCTTCTTCATCTTCTTCTTCTTCTCTCGGAGTGAAACAGCTTATCAGTCATCAGTTAAATGTTTAACTACAGAAGTTATTTGGAAAAGGCAGAAACCAACTCAAGCCAGCATGAAGAAGTTTTGCAGTATTCAGGAAGTTCTGTTGAATTTTGTCTTTTCCAACAACCTTTTCTGATGCGATACTTCAAACTGTGCATCAAAAGACCTCGACGAATGACTCAGTGTTTGTTAAAAAAAACTAATGAAATACAATAAAATACTACAGCTTCATGAAAATGTGCTCATGTAATCGCACCTCGACTCACCAACAGACTCTGTGATGTTTGACCTGCGACGGCTGTAACTGTAACCGTAGAAACCACAAAGCTCCTCCGTGGATGGCAGAGGACGGACGCTGGCACGCTCTTTTTTCATCTTTCATCTTTATATCATTATAGATGCGATATCCTGGTTGCAGATCTTGCTGCTGTGCTGCACATATGCACTCCTCTCTGCACTGTGGCCAGCGTCATGACAACGATGATGTGGCATTAAACAGCAGTTTCTGAAGGGACTTTGTGATCCCGCTGTTAAAAAGGAGTAGCCGTGGTTCGGTCAGTCCGACCCCGGTGATTTGTCTGACCACAGATGGCGGCGGTCTGTCCGTCAGATAAGGTGCAGGAGACCTGCTGGCTTTTCTCCAGCAACAAAGAGCTGCTGATAGCGGCCACGGACGCCGCCATCTTTCAGTGTAAAAACCTTTTTTCCCACATGGTCTTTCTTTCTGTGAATCTCACGAAATCTGCTTGTCCCCGCTTGCTTTGTGAGCATGTCACAGTATGTGGCAGGTACCAGCCCCCAACCGCCACTTCCTGTCAGCAGACAAGACGAGGACAAAAGGCCGCAGCGCAGCCAGACGAGGAGATGTAGTGGAGTAGAAGTGTTAACCCCCCAGCACCCTGCGGCAGAATAGCTTCGGTTCAGCTCGTCCGCCGCGGCGAGGAGTAACAGGTCACAGACTCGACCTCACTGGGAAAATTACAAAATAAAGCCGACAGAAGCTGCCGAGGACGAGAGCGAGGATGAAGACACGTGGAAAACAGGAGAAAAAGACTTTCACAGATCCACAGTGAAAGCCTGGATCTGGACTCTTCAGGTTCGCTTTTATCTGCTCAGAAGATGAAGCTTTTTAAAAGCTCCTGTTGCAGGAGTGTTGGCACATAAACAAAAACATAATGACAGTAATGAATGTTAGAAAATTAGATTTTTATTCAGTTATTCAAATGTCTTATTCCTAAATCTAATTGTCTTAAATGAAGTCTAAACATGTGTGATTATGTCTCCCGTTTAAAATATAAAAAAATCTAATTCTGCTCCACCGATCGTCTTTATTCTGACTTGATGTCGACGCTCCTTCCTGTAAAACTGCTGTAATAAGCGTCATTTTCTCAGCACTGCTTGATTCCTTTGTTGTAATATAAAATGAAATGACTTCAGATGTATGCTGTTTGGCAGTCAATCAATTCAGAGAGCCTCCCCGTGTTGCTGGGGTCACACTGACGAGCTAACTGCTATTACATAAGGAAAAGTTGCACTTTATTAACAGGAGTTTTGTATTAACACTGTGCCACCTACTGAAATGAGGAGGTGTGGCGCTCCGGCACTTAGATGTTTCGTTTTAAAGTCAATATAAAGTTAAAAAAAGGATGTCTTCCTCTTGTTTCTGACCGTCTGACATGCCAGCAGCAATAAATTTGGGTTTATTACTTCACACCAGACTGACATTATTATTCACACGTTTGGTGAAACGGTCATTCTTTGGTTCATGAAATCCACGACTGTCTGCATTTGGATGCAGGTTGAACATTTCTAAATATTTTTGACAAAGAATAAAAATAATATGGAGGATTGTTTGAATTGCTCCTGTAGAGGCGAACTCTCTCTCAAGGCTTTTTAGTTTGGGCCGTCTCAGTGAACCACACTCCAATACAACCTGTTATTTAAAGGCCACGTTAATTAATAATGATGAATTAATTATTATTATAAGACAAGAATTAGAATTTATCGTCTTGTGTTTTATGCAGAGACACAGATCACAACATGAGCCTTCGCACAGTTTAATGGAGTTAATTAAACCAAATAATTTAGAAGTGAATGCACACAAAGTGTTCATTCTAATCCTCCACTGCATTGTAAAACTGAGATGTTGGTGTTCGCCCTGAAAACAAGCGTGGTTTAGCATTAATGCAGATTAAATCAGCAGGTCAGCGAAGAAGCTTGTTGGGTTTGTCAGAGAAAATTTCCATTGGAGCCGACAGCTGCCCGTGCTTTCTAAACACCGTCAGCCAGTAAATTTAATCAACTTTATTGGTGCTCCACTTGTCAGAATAGTGACTACGAAGTGTGTTACTGAAGACAAGACTAAATAAAAACCGCTGAGATGAACAGCGAAAGAAGTAAATCCAGTTTACAGATGAATAAAACAGCCAAATGCAACAGGAGCAAAAGACATAAAGGGAAAACGTAACGAGAGCAGTTTGTCTAAAGAGTTTTAGATGGTGATTTCACAGACAGGCTGATGTTCAGGAGACGAGCATCTTCTGTCCGTCAAATTTACTGAGAGACGATCGAGCCTCCGACTGCTGAGCTCAGCTGAAAACTGCTGCCTGAGTGTGTGTGTGTGTGTGTGTGTGTGTGTGTGTGTGTGTGCAGATCAGTAAAATAACACAGATCTGAAGGAATTTAAGACAGCACATCCCATTTAACCCTCCTGTTGGTCAATTTTGACCCGTTTTCAAGTGTTTGCATATCATAACTATGGTTTTCTCTCATATAATTGCTTGGATGGACTCATGGATGGTTCCATACTATGCTCTCTGCAAGTAAAATTAATTATGACTATATTCTTTGAATTATGTGTGTTTTATTAAAATTTATAGCATCTGTGGTCTTCCGGGTCAAATTTGACCCGGCCACAATAAGTGGTATAATGGATCAAACTATTGTGCTTTTCAGTACAATAAACGCGCACACACACACACACACACACACACACATGCACGCACACACACACATTTATACTTCATGCTTTATAAACAGTCAAACCACACCGGGTCGGGTGTGACTATTTGCTGCCATTAAAACATTTTACATTATTTCAAAACAGTCTCCTGACTAAACTTTGACATGTGCCATTCTGTGATAATACATCAATTTATGTGCCTCAGATCAAAACCAAAGTCAAAATAATCAGAATTTCTGTTTTTTTTTTATCAAAAATGTGTAATTTTTTATAAATTACATCTATTATGTCAAACATTACAAAAATAAGTGTAAAATATATGTTGATGTGTTGGAAACAAGTTGACTAAAAAGGTTCAACACAGAATTTGATGATTATTTTATACTTCATGCTTTACAAGCAGTCAAACCAGACCGGGTCAATTTTGACCCGGGAAGACAAAAGGTGCAGAGTAGATGGGAAGACAATACGAGGGTTAAATGAGGGGTCAGCCTTCAAGGAAAACATGGCAGGTAAAAAACACATTGAATTTTTTGGTGTGCCTGCAGGAAGGCCGTTTCCTGGTTCCAGTGGTGCAGGAAGTATTCAGATCCTTTGCTTGAGTAAAAGTACTCTGCGCGTACTCAGTGCAGTAAAATGTAAGATGCACCAGAAGAAGAAAAACGGAGACGGAAAATGGCCACACAAGTTGTGACAAGCTTGGACGAGACTGACGTCGCTCAAATTCAGTCGGCAGCGATTAAAGCGCCACGGACATCTGCTCCGGTGTTACTGTGCGTTGGCGCCGTTAAGGCCGTCACGATCACATTTTTTGATCCAGTTAATCGACACATACATTTGTACATTCAGTTCCTCGACACAGCATGAAAGGTGGGAACTCTACTAGTTGCAAACATATTGCTTGCACTTGTCCATCTCGGGAGCCTGAGCGAGATTCTAAAAGCATCATTAAACGCTGCCTGGAGCCTCATTTCTGCCCGAATGTAACTGAGTGGGCTGAACGGAGTGGAGTACAGGACTGTTTCAGCATCGACTGGAGGCATACGAACAGGTCTGAGCCGGCGCTTTAAAGAGACAGGGTGACCAAGTCATCAGCATATAACAGATGGTTCAGAAGACCTGCCCCCACAATGCATCCTGTCTTACTTCCTCTGAGCTTCTTACAAGGATCGTCCATACAGACTGAAGGGAACAGGTGGCAGGACTCCACCTGTGTGTCCCATTGGTCGGCAGAAAGGTAGCAGATATGCTCTGACTGCATCTACCTTGCGTGGTTTGGGCTGAATGCCAAAAATACAAGATCCTTAACAGACACCAGGGGACCCCTCGCTCTCGTAGCTCAACAAACAATTTACCAGGATGGATTCAGTCAAAAGGTTTGGACACATCCATGAATATGTTGCGTTTTCGACCAACTTCCTTCAGCGCATGTACTCAGAAATCTGTGCTGGCAGCTTCAGTTGGTCTTTAATTTCCTATGCTGGATATCTTACCAGCTTTTTCTTTGACTACTGTCATTATTATTTTGCTAAATCTTTCTGGAGTTTATTCTCATGGCCTGAACTTTTTCTTTTCATGAGGCGGTTTGCGTATTTAAGTGTTCACACACTTGTTAACGCCTAACTTTTCCTAATAAAGCGAGCATTGTGATTTAAAAGCTTCGTTAGCTTTTTAGGGAAAGTTGTAAACACAGCAAGTTTGCAAATGACTAAATTCTGTTTTTATTAAATCAGACTTGTATGTACAAATTTACATTGTAACAAACACAGAAAAAACGCTAATATGCTGATGTTAACGGGCATCATTTTTACCATATTCACCATCTGAGTTTAGCAGGTTAGCATGCTAACGTGCAGCTGAGGCTGATGAGTGTCACAGATCAAAGCGACGTTAATTTTCTCATCCAACCCAAAGTTAACGCAGCACACACGAGGAACCGTCTGACATTTCTTTAAAGAGCAGAAAAGTTCGAGTAGCTCCACGATGCTCGCTCTGTCAGACGGAGAGAAGGGAAAACACAACAACACAAAGTCCCACCATAAAGAACAGAGCAGCGGGCTGCACAGTGCAGCGGCTGAGCGCTGCTGTGGTTTATAGTTTGCATTGGCTTGCATGATCAAATCCAACTGTGTCACACTGTGGCTTCACTCCTCCAGCTTCTCCCTGCTCGCTTTTCCCTCCGGACCCAAATGGGTCACTGAAGAGAGGCTCAAAGTGAGAGCCCAACCAAAATATTTGAAAGTGTTTCCTCTAAAAGGAAAGAGTCGGGGTGCACTGGGGGATAGTGGGGATAAAAAATAGAAAGATTTATTCTAGCTTTTTGTCATGGTTTCAGTCTTTCATATTTTCGCGAGCGGGGCCCTCCGGGAGCGTTGCCGATGGCGCTGGACAGAGCAGCCCGGACAACAAAAGAGGAGTCTTTGCTTTCCATCCATCCTGGCCTCTCTCTCTCTTGGGGTTAAGATGACCATCGATCGGCCGGGCTGATAAACACAAAGAGCTGCTGGTAAAGGAGCTCACAAAGCGGTCTAGCACTGCCTGTCAATTACCCACAGTCTCCACTGAAGCCCTCTCTGTCTGTGTCTCTGCCCTCCACTACATCTCATGTGCTTTGAATGCTGCCGTGCTTCACATCAGTCCCCCCGGCACAAACATGGTCACACGAGGGGTTGGACAGACAATCAGAGATAATGTTGTTTATGAGTCTTTATAAAAATATATTTAAAGTGTGTCCATTTCACAGCTCAGAGAGTGATTTAGAAGTTTCCCCTCCCTTATTTCAGCCACCCACACATCTCATGGGAATCACTTCTCCCATGTCCTCTAGACCCACCAGCATCCCCGACCCCCTCCTCCTCCTCCTCCTCCTTAGTCTCTGGCTCTCGCTGAGAGATCACATGCTTGCAAATGGGCTCCCGGGCTGGGCGGATTGGCGGTTGGAGGGCTCCCTGGTGGATCCGCCAATTAGCCCCGGCCCTCGGCCTCAGAGAAGTGGAGCGAGGCCGGCGGTGCAGAGAGCTCCGTGACGTCCCCAGAGTTTCCTTTTAACGGGTGACCGCCAAAGATGGGTCGAGGAGAGGCGAGGAGAGGAGAGAGGAGAGAGGGGAGACGCGGGGCGAGGACGGCGAGGATAATAGATGACCCTTTTGTCTGTTTTGCCGCTGAGGATTTTGAATCAATTGCAGCTTGTGTCGCCCTGCCAGGCCCCGCAGCTTCAGCTCAGGGGGAAGAGATGAGCGGCAGAATGTGCTGAAGAAATCTCATCCGCCTCTCCGGGAGGGCCAGGTCTAAATTAATGTGGAGACATTTGAAAATGCATCTTTTTGTCTCCGTCTTGGCCGAAGATGACGTTTACCATCAGTGAAAATGAAGCTTCGAGAATGAGGCGATTAAAAATTTTCACATTATAACACGGATGAGGAAAACCAAAGCTCTTCTGCTGCCGACACACACGTCACTCAGCTTTCTGTCACCTCTGATCTTCTCTGTTATCACTCATTCAGGCCTTCAGGACAGCAGGTTTGTGACGACTGCACCAGAATCAGACTGCTGAATGTTCTCAATGCAGCAAACCAGGAGTTAATGTCGAATCAGCGTATTTTAAGACAAACGTTATGTGAACTGCGACCGCTCCCTCTGTGAAAGTCTGGCTGCACTGGATCTTCTGTCTTCTTCTTCTTCTGTGGCTGATGTAATGATAACCCTGCAAAAAAGCTTTACAGCGAAAGCACAGTCACATTATTTGCAGACCAGATTCAGAAAACAAGCAGTTTTTCTCTCTCCGACTCGAATCCAAACAGCGCGGCCCGCGAACCCCCCCCCCGTGAGCTCGCTGTGCGATCGCAGGCGGCCTCTGGTGTCGACGCTGCTGTTTACACAGGACACACACAGACGAGTCAAGTAGGTACCTATTTACCCACAACCCCCAGTTCGTTAAATCAACAGTTTCCTCTGAGCTCTTCCAGGAAAGGCAGAAAGGGAGTGAATCAACGAGAGCACACGGAGTCACGACTCCCGCGGCGAGATAGCAGAAAGCGTGCACAGACGTTTCCGGCAGCGGAGCGCCGAGGTAAAGTTTGCCCCAAACTCTTTATGAGGAGGACAATGCAGCAGCAGAATTAAAGAAAGTTGGAAAGCCGAGATTAGCCGCGGCTGCGGAGAGACAGAGGGGAGGCGAACAGCTGGCTGGGACAGATACTGCTGCTTCAGACCTCTCCCCAACCCCGACGGGTAAACAAACTGGCAGTCTGTTTGATTTATGGAGCGCGTCACTGACCGGATGGCCATTATTGCGCCTGAAAGAAACGGGAGAGAGCGCCGTCGTCATCGGCGAAACGTGTCCACGCGGCGGCTTTTCACAGGTATGGCGGACTTTGTCTCGCGCTCTTTGTCAGTTTGGCATCTCCAAACAGTTTTCTGATGCAGCCGAGCTGAACGCCACCGCTCGGACGCGCTGTAAATCACCGGCGGCGAACAGAGAGGAGCTGTTTGGCGCCAGGAGACGCATCTTTGTGTCTCCTCAGTGGAGACTCGGTGGAGTGATTAATCATCACACTCTTCAACGTTAGGAGGTAATTTATGGCTTCAATTCATGGCCTTTATCATTACGTGTGGGCGGGTGGATGAAGAGGAGGCTTCGTCTCAGGAAGATACAGCTCGAGAGCTCAGACTGAGAAAACAACTGCTGTTCATTGTAATGTCACATTGTGCTTTTATTGATGGTACATCAGTGTGTTCCACGTTCACGTGGGTCCCACTGGGGGTCAGTGAGGAACCATCTGCTCCATATAGGCCCCTGAGGTCAGTAATGGCTTCTAGTGGAGCTGTAAGTGGGGCCTTATGAGCAAAAGAGGGACTCGTTTTAATTAGAATGGAAGTCAATGGAGGAACGTTTCCATCACTTTTATGTGCATTTCTAATACGCACTAAAAATGTGAAACTGACAGAAATTCAGATGCAGTGAAGCTTGATGGAAGCAGACTGGAAGCTGCCACTCACTGTCACAGGTCTCCACTCCACCAGAAACACCCAAAAATGCCACAAGTCACATGACCATCAACAGCATCACAGGATGCCTTCAGAAACACTGATGATTATTCAATAAATATCCAGTTTTACTTCTTTTACTGGAGCCGCTTCACTTTGGTGTCGAGGCAGCAGATGAAACGCTGTTGTCAAACTTTCTGCCTCCCTGTGGCTCAAACCTGCCGTCAGTATCGCCGTCAGCTGGTGACCGAAAAACATGGCGGAAACACGTCCGACCTGTTGATGTGCAGGCAGCCGATGAAACCAGAAAAAAAACTTTTCACAGAAACGTCACATCACACCTCAGATCAGTGAAAAATTGCCTTTCTGGGCTTAATTTCTCTGCATTAAAAATGTGCTCGATGCTCACTGCTGCTCATCTCTTTATTTACTCCTTCATTTACTCTTTCTCTGGTCCACCTGCACCACTGAGACTCGACACGTGTGTCAGATAAAACACACATTTTTAATTTCAGTAAGACTTTCATCTCACAGAGCCAACAGCACAGCTTCACTTCAGTCCTCCTCTGACCTTTGACCTCTGCCCCTGCTAGTAGCATGAAGCAGATCTAAAGCCGGGCTACGGCAGTTATCCCCGATTCAGAAACCTGGTCTGGGAGCTTAGTTGGTCCCGATGTTCTGGTGGTGTGAGGGGTTTACAGATCCAGCCTTGAACTGCTCACTGACTCGGCGCTGACCTGGTAATTTCATACATGTTTGATATTTTATATATATTTAATAACCAATGAGAGATGAGTCTACGAGGACGAGGAAGTGAATGACAGGACTGATGGTGCCAGGCGACGGTAACATTCTAGCCCTCTAGGCTAACGTTAGCCAGCACAGTACATCTCTCACGCAGACCTGCAGGTCGTCACGGCAGCAAGCGTCTGTCTGCATTTTACTTCCCCTTTGAGGTCACGTCAGGAGATTTTCCTTTAGTCTGTTCATGTTTGATATTACAGAGAAGAATCTGTGAAGTTTGTCGTCATGTGCGTGACGCTACGCGGTTTCATCGGTCAGGATTTTAAAGCAGTAGTGTGACCACGGCTTAACGTACGGGACATATTTAAGATGTTCTTCTTTATCTCTGTGACCTCGCCCCCTCCTTCCCTCCGCTGAGAGAGAGATAAGTTGTTCTCCATCTTGCCGCCGGGAAGATGGAGTCCATCGTGCTCTCATTCATCACTTTTAGATCAGTATTGATCAGCTGGCCGGGCAGCGGCAGCGGCGGGGAGATTTACGCCGGCCTTTTACCATGACAATAGGGGCGTTTGACCCGTCCAGCGGCTAAAAGCCTCTCAGCTCGCCCGGCGGCTCTATCATCTGCAGCGCCAGACATGATGGCCGATGAGATACGCTGAAGTATCAATCATCTGGAGCTTCGTCTTCTCCTCCTCCTCCTCCTCCTGACTCTGTTGGTTTTTCGGAGGTTTGTGGAACGTGTGAACAGATGATCATGCGAGCCCTAAGCACCTGTCACAGCTCACATATGCTCGGGTCGGATTGGACATCGGGGCGTGTTACGGCTTCCACAACAGAAACCAAATGTAAAATAACGGAGGAGTAATGGACGCCGCCGGCCTCTTTAATCAGTGGTGTGCGTTCAGTGAGCTGCTTTATGGGTCTCTGTGAGTCACTCTGGACCTGATTTGGATCTGAGCTTTTTCTGGCACTGTCACATTATATCACAGTGACGACTGTTAGCACAGTGGACATCTGCCAGGCCAAAGCTGCAGAGAGAAAATATCCTGCTCTTAATAGTCTTAGAATTATTGGTGAATTTCTTGCTCTGTGGAAAATTTATCGTGTAGTAATTTCTATCATGGAACGACCACAGTAAACTGATCTATGTCTTACAATTTCACAAGTGTGAATATTTCCTGTGTCAGACAGTTTAAAGCATTATCTGATCTTATCTTCAGTTCAAATCTGGTCAGTTTTTAATTCATTTTCTGTTACTTCTGCAGGTAGGATGTTGTTTTCGATCGAACCGGACTGTTTTATACTTTAAGAAACTTTAAACTCGTCATGTTCGGTTGTTTTTTTGTGACAGTTGTGTTGCAGCATATTTGTTATCTCTGTGAAGACGTACATTTAACAATATTCAATATTAGTTTAGTTCACCCCAGATATTCTTTACATTTCTCCTCTTCAGAACTTGCACAGTGCAAGTGCACACTTATTTCTAAGCGCCTAGCGCCACTGAGCTACAGATAAGGAAAAGTAAGGTACCTTTATTTATAAGGCAACTTTCAATAAAGCAATTCAAAGAGCTTTACATGAGACACAAAACAGCTTTAAGAGAAGATGTAAAAAATGAATGAAAGGCGGCGGTTGTGTTTAAATGATGAAAATATGAATTTTCAGCAAAAGATGACATGAAGCAACGCGTGCAGCTGCTCTGCTTCATGCTCACATCTCCTCTCTTTCTCACACCTCCACACAAACCACTCAGACGACCCTCGAGTTCAGAGACGCAGCACCCACCTGCAGGAGGAGACTCCTCCCATCGGACAGGAGGGTAAAGTGGATTTGTAGGGGCCGTTTCCTTTAGTGGACTCGCAGCCCTGAAGGAAACCGCCTGGTAAAGACTTCAGAGCTCGCTCGGTTTTACGTTGAACATGCACTCACCCACTTAACAGTAATATAGTGGAGGATGACTCATCTGACCGTATGAGGTTTTTCTGTGACCTGTTTTAAAGGCGCACAGATCTTCTCTCGGCCGTGTCGACCCAAACTCTGGGTCAAGCTGGCCCCAGTATTTTTGTGCAGGTCACAGAGAGCTCGACAGGATTTTAATTTCTTAATTGTATCACCTGGCAGCCTTTAAGGAAGCATCGTTTGGCATGTTTCTCCTTTATGAAGGTGTTTCCAGCTGCCTTTCTTCAAACGTCACTGTCAGGCCGAAGCTTGTACTAAACGCAGTCTGAGGGATTCAACGACTTATTTATATTTGAAAAATGTCACAAGACAGAACAAATCCTTTTAAATTCTGATTGATGCTTATTTTCTGGTCGCCATGTTGGTTACACACACGTCAGACAAGATGTTTAATGTCACCTCGCAGCCGTGGAGCGTCAAATTGACTAAAAACAACTGTTTGATGGTAAACGTGCTCCTCACTTCCTCTTCCTGCCTCTGAGTCCTCCAGCCTGACGCCTTCTCCCGCCGTTGTTTCCCGCCTGTTTGTGCTCAGAGGCGGTGCCGGAGCCGCGGTGACTCACCTCCAGCTCCGACAGCGAAGCTCCTCTCGACAGCTCGGCGTGTTGCAGCGAGCGCCGGCTCCTCTGTCGCTGAAGTGTTTGTGTGCAGAGTGAGCCGGCTGCTCGTCGGACCTCTCGGCATCCTGGGCGAGATGAAGGTGGGCGGACTGTGTCGCCGCGTGCTGCTACAGCGGGCGTTTCATCTCTCCATTCAGTTTGTGAGTTTTTGTTTCTTAACTGCGAGGACGGTAAGAGTCTGGCATCGAGACTGAAGCCACACTCGCAGGGAAAGAAACAGAGAGAGTGTGACTCAGCGTGAATGTGTCTGTGTGAGGGAGTTTCTAACAAGTACAACTTCAGCTTCTGAGGAAAGAGTTGTTTTCTGCAGGGACAAAGGTTTGCATGCAAATATGTTGGCGAGTTGTGAGAGGAGTAAAACATTTTTCCCACAGTTTTTGGCTGTTAAAAAAAAAAAAAAAAAAACAGGAAAACAAACTGGAGACTCAAACAGCTGAACCAGAGAAACCTGAAAATGTGACATTTGGATTCAAAAAAGTTTAACATCGCTGTGTAAAACATGAATAAAAGCAGAATGTGATCATTTTCAGTCATTTTCATTAGTTTCCTGAAGTGTTCCTGAGTCCAGGTATTCATCTCTTTATCCAATCATGTCGCTCCATCCTCGCTGTGAACCACTGAGCCTTTCAATCATGATACTCTCACCTGTTACCAATCAACCCGTTTACCTGTGGAATGATCCAAACAGGTGTGTTTGGAGCGTTCCACATCTTTCCCAGTCTTTAGTTGCTCCTGTCCCAACGTGTTTGAAACGTGTTGCTGCATCAGATTCAGAATCAGCAGATATTTACAGAAATCAGTGAAGCTGATGAGCTCAAACAGTAAATATATTGACTTTGTGCTGTTTTCAGGTGAGTTCATGTCAGAGAGGATCAGCAAGTTATCTCATTTTGTTTTATTAATGTCTGCTCTGGAATCAGTTCACAAATCCTCCATCAACATCAGTACATGATGGCAGCTGAACGTATCACATGAACTTTGCATTCCAGATGGAAAACCTGGTTTCACCTGCTCACAGGTTCGGGCTCTGCCTTATTTCCTTAACATTTGATTTTTAACCTTTTATGTATGAAGACAGGCTCTCTCAACCATGAACAGCAGCAAAGGGACACAACGTAAAGAATGGACCAGCTAAAACTGAAGATTAGATTAAACCACGGACAGTATACATGTATTTCATGCTCTGATTGGCTGCTCATAGCCCATACTGGCTCCCCAGCGACTCATACAGTGAGACTAATATTGGACGATGTGTTTTCGTGGAAGTCGCCGTCGTTCTATATTTGAGGACTAAACAATCACGTGTTCAAATGTGCTAAGAGAGAACTGATGTTAGGCTGGCTCCTACATTAAGCTAACCTACGTTAGCGTCTGACAGCACGCCTAACTTGTTTTTTGGAGGAAAGAAACTGAAAATCTAAACTAGCTGAAAACACCTCCCACTGTCTTCACTGCAGAAAGGAATCATCCGTCAAGTAGTGGAAAAATACTGGTGTCACACAATGTCACAAAAAGATCTGAAAGTCTGAAGAAAAGGTAGCAGAGAGATGAAATCACTGCAATTATCTGCTTCAAGAGGCAGGCTGACAGCGGAGGGTGAGAGTCTGTGAGAGACACACAAAGGTGGGATTTACATCCTGTTTCATGTTTCACCTTTACAAGAGGAGAGACTTTTGGGCCGGCGCAGCGCCGCTCTGTGATGATCGTCACACATTCGCAGCAAATACAAAAAAGAGACACAACAGCTGCGACAAATCCACGAAAATGACTTTTCATTTCATTTTATTCCATCAATAACTGTTTTCACAGAGCTGAGACTCAGAATATCTGATCAGCGTGTTTCTTTGTCCCTGAAATGAACAGTGGTCCTCTCCTCTATCCACTCACATGCAGATACAGTGAAACAGGCTGATTAAAGTGGCAAAAACACAACATGTACCACCACTCACACGCCAGCCTCCTTCCTCCTCATCACTCTAACAGCAGCGTCTCCTGGATGCTCCTGGAGTTTGTGCAGCAGCTCAGGTTCGAGAGGAGGAACACTTGAGTGGAAGATAGCTTCGCCCCCAACTCTGCTTTCATCATGTGGTACAGAAGCACCGCAGAGCGAGTGAGGATTGAATCCACCACAGAGGATTTCATCTCCCTTAACCTTCGTTTCTCCGGCTGTTTCCTGCTTGTTTCTTCCGATCATAGCCCTGATCAGTTTCAAGCGCTGACGGAGTAATGGCTGCTTTCAGCGTCACTTTAAATCACAAGCCCCATTTCCTGTGGGTGATGAAACTGTCGTTCACGCTGCACTGAAGCAGCTTGTCGCTTTGGAGGAAAACCTGTTGCAGTCCACAGCGTCCGCAGCGTTCACTGTCACACTATTCAGTGTGTTTTAGCCGGGACTTAAGCAACAAACTGCTGCTGCCAAACAACTGGTGTCACATCAGATAGCAACACAGCAGATACGCTGAATTCAGGGGAAATGTGTATAAAATGATACCTTGACGGAAAGGTGCAGCCATAAAGCATCTTGTCTTGTGTTTGACTTTAAATGTCAGTCAACATATTTACATATATGTATATACATTCCCTCTAGAATTGGTCTTTTGAGGATTAAACCTTCACACGCTGCATGTTTGAAAGGTGGCAGTTAAATGTTGGAAGTCTTAACGCTGAACAACTGCAGCTCTGATGAGACTCTGCAGTGTTTCAGTGGATTAACCCCTTAACGTCGATTGTTTCGCATCATACCGCTTTAATCCACATGGCAGCTGAATCGCTCATGCATTCCTCTAATACCAGTTTGTGCATATTCAACACACACCTAGGAACCTTTTGCAAGCACTGGTTTCTCGTCGGACCGGTCAAAGGGAAAGAACCCCTGTTCTAATTGTTGGTTTTAAGCCAATTTTGTGGCTGTTTTGATGAAATAAATTGATTTTGAATACACAAAAAATATGTTTTACTGCATTTAAGCATTGAAAAAAGTGGACACTGTTTGTTGAACCCTGTTCTAGTTGGTGAACTACCTAAATTTATATCTATTGTATGTGCTACAGAAAAATGAACAAACTCCTCTTAATTTAGGATCAATTTGAAAGCAAAAACATGAAGAATTAATTTTTTTTTTATATAATTCTAAATAAATTCAGGCGTCAAGGGGTTAAAAAAGGAACCATTTTATTTGCAGAGGGAACATTGTGAACACAACTAAATTATATTATGAACACGTTTTTAATGAATAACTTTTAAATACTTATCAGCAAACAGTTGCTTATTTCCACATCCAGCAACATGATCACTCTCGTGGAGTCGTGTTTGTGTCACCTGATGAATGTCAGTCCAGTCTTCCCTCTCTTTCAGCTCTGTCTTTGGTCTCCACCAGCTCCCGAGAGACATCCGTCTCTTTAGCTGCTAAATGCTCCGCTATGTTCACCAGCTGGTCTCTAACTGTGTCTGTGTGCTGTTTCCTGCTGAGGTACAGTGGCTTTTTAGCAGCCTTTTCTCTGAAAACAGCTGCTCGAAGCAGCTGAAAACGACACGATGAGAGCGGTGAGGGCGAACCAAGACAGTTAAGTCGTGGCCGGACACATAAACAATGAGCTGAAACTCACTTAAAAGCTCCATAAAGTGCAGAGAGCTCTGCAGGACCATCAGTAGCAGAGACACCTCCCTCACTGTTTTCACACTGGATCATGATACACAGTGATTATTGCCACTTTAAGAAAGTTGTAATTTGTATGTCATTTGCATGAGTGGTCGTGTTGGCAAGTTCAACCACTGTAAATGGGCCAATCTAAACGTCTCTGTGCTCCAGTCGCTTCTGAAATGAGTACTGAGGAGTATAATGGTTTGGCACAATGCAGGGAAACAAGTGTCAACCTTCACATGAAGCACAGTTCAAGCTTTTCCATGAGTGTTTCTATGAAAATACAATGTTGTGAGAAATATATGACGCAGAGAGGCGAGACAGACTGGAGTGAAGGTAGCATACGTAGCACTGGTTGATCCAGACTCTTCAAGGACAGATCCAGAATCAGCACCCTGGACAGCGTTCGTGCGTTAGTCCTTTATGTCCAGGAAATTAAGAAACAATTTGTGTATTTGAGTTTTCAAGTCACTTTATATGGAACTGTGATTCAGGACCATCACAAAAGAGGGTGTACATTTTTAGAAGGAATACATTTTGGCCACTTAAAGGAGGATTTTGATTTATTCCAATTTGTGGATTCATTTTGTACCTTTTCATCATCGTTTCCATCATCAATAATCACAACACACTCACTTGTCACTGACTGAGATCTGGAAGGACGGTGGAATCACTAAAATAAGCGCTGAAGATCACATGAAACTGAAGGTTTTTACAGCTGAAATGCTGCTAATTAACGATCATTGAACAGGAAAACTGTGCGCACAACTACAGGATGTGCAGCATCGGTCAGAGTTGAAGCAGGAAGTTAAGGTTAAGTTTCGTCTGTGATGTCTTATTTCAGTGTTTCCTCTTCCGAATAAGCTAGGAAGCTAGCTGTTGGTTTGTTTCCAGTCTGTCTATCTGCTCGTATTCCTGACTTGTCTGACTTCTTTCCAGTGATGTCATCGCATCACCTGATCTCAGCTATTAACTCTTTGAGTACAATGTTGTTACTGGTGGAAAAGATGGACAGAAGTAGGAGAAGAAGTTGTAAAACAGTCAGACTGGTCTGCTCTGTGACGGGTATCAGTCACAGCTTCCACTTCCATGTGGACTGAGTGCTGTTTGTTGTACCTGATCACAGCATGTTAGTACAGCTGACAGTGTTGTGGAGGCTCTTGGGGCTCAGCGGGCTGACTGACGGCCCTCTGTGACAACGGTCCTGAACCACGGGAACTCGTTAGGGCACATTTTGACTGTGTGTGTGTGAGAACCTGGTTCACTATCAGGTGTTTTTTTGGTGTGCTGTCTTACACAACATGCGTGTCCTTTCGCAGGAAGCAGCAGCTCTGTTCTGTTTGTCGCCCACACTCGGCTCGCTCGCTCTGTTCAGCAGGTTTTCTGCTCGCTAATCAGGTAGAGAAGCTTCCTGCCGGGAAAATAAGAGCCGACTCTGCCCCGGGAAAACAATTCAGCCATCATCCCGCCATTACAGCGATGGCCGCAGTCCTAATTTATCTCCCAGTTTGTCAGTTGTTTTTTTTTTTCTCGCATTGGAGGAGAATTTCCGAGCAGAGCGAGCGCCGGCTCTTAATGCTCTCTCGTGCCTCGCACACAACAAACAAATGAGGACAGCAAATCTTCGCTGCCAAGTAGATTTACTTTTATCTGCGGTATCACCTCGCTCCCCGACCACTCATAAGATTAGAAGGAGCAAGCTGCAATATTGGATCTGTTTTGTCAGCTCTGACGACGACGTCCTGCTGCCTTTTCCTCACAATAAATCTGGGAGGTTTTTTCTCTTCTGTCTGTGCTAAGCTTTAACCCCCTCACCTCCTCCTCCTCCTCCTCCTCCTCCTGCTCCTCCTCTGTGAAAAACAATAAACCGCAAAAAGCTGGGAGGTAAAGGACAACGCTTAAGTTTTTTCATGTTTTTTCTCTGCAACCAGGTGAGTCGACGGACTACGTGACAGTTTGGGTGGGGCAGGTGTAGGAAGTTAAAAAAACCCAGGGCTCACTGGACCAGCTGAAACCAGGGACCCCCTTTATCAAACACTGTGTGGAAGAGTGAGTACATCCATATCCTGCATGTTGTGATAAACACCAACTCTTCTGCATCCATCTGTTTGTGCAAAATAGGCTCATTCATAGAATAAAACACCCCAGAACACTGTTCACATATGACCATATATGGCAGTTCTTGTTTAACATCTCCTTATATGGACAAATGGACTGTCCAACACCAGAGGGAAAAAAAAACTAAACATTTGTCATATTACATAAGCGTGGACGTGAACAGGAATAAATAACTGTGAACTAAAGGCTGCTACTCTCAATATTTTCATGATGGATGAAACAGATTATAGATGATGGATCAATTTACTACCCTGTTAGAAAGGTGTTGCTCATAGCGACATCATCGTACACCTTGACCACAGTTCGTAATGAGCAAACTTTGTTTACCATCAGGACCACATTATCCAGTTTGCTGTTGGACCCAGTCATTTATCTCTCCCCTCATTTCCTGTCATCTCTCTCCTGCTCACCTGAACTGCTTCAAATATTCCAATAATATATATAAAACATGGAGGACCCATCAAAGTTCATAGTTCTCCACAGTGGCGTGTACTGGGGGGTGGGGCAGGTGGGGGCCAGTTTTTGAAAAACGCGTGCTAAAGTGCCCCCTGGGAGCCAAAACACGCGCTAAAGAGCCCCCTGGGAGCCAAAACACGCTCTAAAGTGCCCTCTTGGACTCCAAAACGCATGCTAAAGTGCCCCCTGGGAGCCAAAACACGCGCTAAAGTGCCCCGTGGGAGCCAAAACACGTGCTAAAGTGCCCCCTGGGAGCCAAAACACGCGCTAAAGTGCCCCGTGGGAGCCAAAACACGCGCTAAAGTGCCCCCTGGGAGCCAAAACGCGTGTTAAAGTGCCCTCTTGGGAGCCAAAACACGCGCTAAAGTGCCCTGTTGGATGCCAAAACGTGCCCTTAAGTGCCCCCGGGGAGCCAAAACACGTGCTAAAGTGCCCTCTTCAGTGGCGAGGATGCGCTATATGTGCCCTTTTTTTCCTTTTCGCCCCTGCCCTTCAAAAAGTCTGTGCACGCCACTGGTTCTCCACCTGTGGTGCAAATGACAAACAGCAGACTTTTGTGGATTTCGTGTCTGTTTCTGCTCAGCATTTGTTTTCATTTATTTTTAGACATTTTAAGCTACAGATGAGCTTTTTAAAAAACCAGACAGTTTTGGGGTGTAATTACATCGTTCTCTTCAGCAAACCAGCTGAACCTAAACTACATCAAAACCCTGCTTCACTTCTCAAACTCCACCGTCGACATGTCAAGAGTGATTTTTCTGCTGCTAACTTCCTGGAGGGAAGCCACCTGGAGGAGTCTGGTTTTCATAAGAGCTTTTTATTTTGTGCCTACATGCTTCAGACGAGCGCTCGAGATGACTCAGGTTGTGTACAACAAGTTTATCATATCACAGCTGAAAATGCGCTCGGCCAAAACGCAGCTATAATCCGAATATGTCGAATAAATGCATTTCATGTCATGACATAGTGTCGTCGTGAGGGTGGCCGGCCACTGAAGGTGGCCTCTTCCCAGCGTCAGGAGGAGGAGGGGGGGGGGTGTGTGGGTGTGTCTCCTGCCTGGAAATGAAGCTATTTCAAAGGTCCGTAATCTGTTTATGTTTCCTCCGTCCCGTTTTTGTCCGTCGGATCGATTCAAAGCTGCTTTTCCTCAGGCCTTATCATGGAAGCCAGAGGGGTAGACCCAATCTAATTCTGCACTCCAGCAATATTCCACAAAGCAATATAACCAGACTGCGATCATATCACATCCAAAGGGAAAGAGCAATATTTTTTCCACCATTCTTCTCTTCTTTCTCTCTTCCAATCCTCCACTAATGCTGGCCTTTTTTTTCTCTCCCAAGGCTTCCCTCTCTTATTGGACAGAATGAAAGGACTTCAGTCAAGTGCTGACGCTCAGCTTCACCACGAGGCCGGTGGCTCATCTAAAAGCGTCCTGTGGGGGAAATAGTTCCTCTACACCATCTGTCATATAATTTGATTAATTAGCCGTCGGTAGCACTGTTGCCCCCCGCAGTGGGACTGAGGGTCGGCACTCGTCCATCCCTCCATCCTTCCGTCTGTCACACACGATATCTTGGATGCTGCTGATCAGATTTTGATGAAACTTCAGAGAGGGATATTTGTCACTGCTCCGAGTCCCAGCTTGGCTGCACTGATATTAAATATTTTACAGTATGATTATCTCAGCCAAAATGTTCTCAGTGTATTATGTTACCTCGACTAAAGCCACAAGTGGAGCTGTTGTGGTTCAAGCATTTTTATTATTGAACCAAAATCCACATGAAGCAGCTGAACTGTAACGTCATATTTGGACAGTTCATCAGAATAATCTATCTAATAGTCTAATTGATGTGCAAGTTTTAAAAGTTATGCTAATGGCTTCCGACCAGGACGTCAGGACCCTCAACATGTTTAAATATAAATCTGTGAGGTCAGGACATGATTAATGGAAAAATGTTGTATGTTTGTTTCTCTCTGCCTAAAAAATGAAATCTAATGAAACAATCTGACGTGAACATCTTCATCAATCTTTGAACTGTTCAGAAGGGTCGAAAAGGTTCGGAGCCAACAGCCAAAGTATTTCCACACTTTGGTGACTTTGAATAACCAGAAATTAAAGAAATGCTTCTTAATTCTTATGTTGAACAAATTGATTTAAAAACATGAGACGAGTGTCAAACGGGTCAGGGAAGCAGTTAAAAGATTTATTGTGAGTTTGTAGAAGCTGATGAAGAAAGGGAAGATGAGCTGTAGCAGAGAACAGGGACTGGAGCTGGATCAGGGCAGAGCGAGGCTGAGAAGATTCAGGTCCTGAGAGGTCTCCTGGGGATCTGGGTGAGTGTGGATCTGAGACAGGGTGGCAGGGATTGTGGCAGAGCAGCAGACCTGAACAGGTCCGGAGTCAGGAGCAACAGGACTGTAAAGACACAGAGAACCGCTGACTGGTAGACGAGACTACGACCTGGCAGGGTGGAGGCGGCAGAGCGGAGTACATGAGTCTTGATTAGGGTGATGAGATGCAGCTGGTGGCTCCACCCTGACTCCAGCACACCTGCAGACAATCACACAGACACAGTCACACAGAGAAGCTCCGAGGGAGGCGACAGATGACTGCAGGTGAGGTGATGTTCAAGGGGTGGAGGAGCAGAACGAGCAGAAAAGTCAGGAAAGTTATTTGAAGGAGTTATGAATTAAGAAAATTTGTGATTGATGATAGATGGCGATGCTATTTTCCACTAGATAGCATATGCTAGCATTTTGCACCAATATCCATTAGCTGTTCTAAGTTTCTTTATTTTTTTCAGGCAGAAAAGCTTCGGGATGAAATGCTTGTGTGACGAGATGAAAAAAATGCTGCATGTGCGTTGTCTCTATGGCAACAACATGTTGACAATTTTAACAATTGGCTATTAGCTAAACAAGCGCGAACAATTGTGCATATCTAGACAGGCTCCATTCATGAGATATCGTGCTTTGTGTTTGATTGGTTCTCGTGTCTGGACACCTTTCAGTGCTGGAAACATCCCAGTACAGTGTGAAGCCTACCAGCTGTGAAGATGATGCTGTCAAACCTGAGGAGACATCGTCAGGTTACTTAACGTGACCGCAGTCAGTCACTTATAATATATGATAAACTACATCCCGCCCCACCGTGTTATAAACCTGTGTTCAAGGTGTAATTTAGCGCTGCGTGTTGCTCGCTGACGTGAGTGTCATGAGGTTTAACACTGCCTGGTTTTAGTCTTTGTTTTTGCATTTTTACTTCAGCTTTGCGCAGTTAAAAAAAACATTTGTGAGAAAAGTAATGAAAATGTATGAGTTACATTAATTTGTGATTGACAGTGATTGACAGTTACATTAATTATTATATTCTCAACAGGGTACCTAGTAATCTGTTACCTTACATTTAAAAAGTAGGCACTGTCAGTGACGCTCTATGGTTTGCTTCACAGATCAAATGTAAACAAACGTAAAATATAGACTGAACTTTCAATAAACCCGAACACGGTAAGCTTAACTCGAGTGGAGCTTCTGATGAGGTTTCCAGACAGACTAAAGACAACAGAACGTAGCACACAGCCTAAAGGAGGCGGCGCACTGTTTGCGGGGGATGATGTGTGCCTCGTGTGTGTGTGTGTGTGTGTGTGTGTTTGGAGCCTCTTCCACAGTTGGAACAGCGTGTTGGATCTGTGTATCCCTGCAGGAGAACACACACTCTCACATCCCAGCACTGTCTCATGACATCAGAGCTTCACCTGCTCACAAACAACAGGTTCATCATTCAGGTGCAGCAGCAGGTGAGCAGCATCCTCCGCTTCGTGTCCAGAACATAATTTCAGCTGATTGCGACATTCTCCTCTTATTAATGTGTCTTTTATTTTGGCGGACGAACACTCATCCCACCTCCCTTCCCACAGGAGAGGGTTGGCTCTCTCCATGCCAGTGGCTGCGAAAACCAGCACATTTTTCATTAACAGGATTACCGTCCAACAATGTAAATACAGACGAGTGTGTGTGTTGTGTTGCGTTGCGTTGCCCAGGCTGCCAGTGAATTTAATCACTAACCATTCCTTTTTTTTTTCCTCTTCCACCGCCAAGATGTGAAAGCCAATCAGCCTACTCCAATATGTGCAACATCTCTGTGCCAGAACTGATTGAGAGTCTCAAGCGAAGGGTAAGCGGAGGAATGTTCTGGCAGCCTGCAGGGCGAGGGCGTTCGTTTTGTTTCCTGCTTTAACCAATTCAGCATCTTTTCCTACAAAAGAACTTGAAACACTGGACGACAATGAGATGACTCACCTTCATCGCTGATTGTTCGTGCCCGGAGTGTTCACCTGTCAAATAAATGACTCGGATAATACTTTTTTTGTACGTCCTTAATTACTCTCCCTGTTTTTTTCTTCGTTTCTTTTGTTCACTGCTCCTGTAGATCTCTATACAGACTAAAAAAGTTATATCTGACCCTCCTCTGAGCAGCAACTGTCCAATCACAACTTAGCAACCGTACCTGGGCACCTGCGGGCCTGTCAAGCTTGGCGCTCCTCTGTGTTGTGAATGAGGCTCTGAGCGGAGGTTTGAAGGGTGGCGTCTCTGTAGTCTTTCAAAAACCTAAAAACATTGCAGCAAAAGTGAAGTTATCTGCTCCAACATAAGCTACAAATGTTAGCATGCCTGGCTAACTAGCTTGCTACTGTAATAGCCGAGCATTATGTCCAAAGGCAATGGGCAGGTTATATTAATATTAATTAATTATATTAATAATATCGCTGGGATCAATAAAGGATCAGAAAAATATCTGTTCGGGACCAACAAATCCACAACAAGATGCAGCTATACAAGAAGAGTATTGACAGCAGCTCAGTCTTGGTCTTTGGGAAGTTCGAACTGCAGCAACTCCAGCCAATCATGCGTTAGATACCATTGCATTCGCCAGACTCATGGCTTAATCCGCATATCCTGAAATCCTGAAAGAATTTTCATATTGTCACCAAAAAACAAACAAAAAAGTCCAAAAAAGGATTAATTGTGGCGCCCTCTAGAGGCTGCAGTGTATTAAAGTGCTTTTCTCAGTCTTTCGAGCAGTGGAGCTAAAACCTTAAAATACGTACTGATGGTGGTGCAAGAGGTCACAAAAACCTTTATATTTCACCCTCTTGGGACCATGAATTTTCACAGCAGCCAGCATCATCAAAAAGCAGCCTGTAGTTGTTGAGATGTCTCACTCTGGACCGCGTTGGACGAACAGAAAGACCCACTTCACTGCTCCGGCCCTGCTGCCAGCGGGGATAAAAATATGTGTGTGTGACAGAAAGTGAGAGGAATTATTATTGGACGGTGTGAAATCCAGCAGGACTGCTAAACTGAGTCCTGATCTGAAGGGCAAACTGTAATTAAAACATGAAACGTGGCGGTCTAATTTGTTGTGGAAGTGCCTCTGAGGGCAGATTATGAGGAGTTTCAAACGACACACAGAAGCTCTTCGTTCTCTTGTGACCAAGAAAATGTGCTTCTGTAAAACTCTCTTAAATGCAGAAGAAGTGCAAACACAGCAGCTGCATGCGTCTGAGGCAGAAATAATAGAGCAGCAGTTCGTCCCTCTAATACTAATGTGGCTTCATCCCTCGGCCTCCAGCTTTTCTCCCACTGAAAATGATGAATCCCTGGCAAACCAATAATGCAGCGGCAGCAGCGCCGCCAGATGTTGTGAGAACAACTAAAACTGGTGACAGAAGAAGAAACAACATACACACATTTCAGCAGTCACAAAACAATGCAATTATTTGTTTGTTTGATTGACAGATTCATTTTGTACAACCTGTGCTCAAGTCCGCCTCCAGGAAGCCGGTTATTTAACCTCGGTGCTTTTACCTCTTATTTTTTAGACGATTCTGTCATGAATAGACCTGCTGTTGTCTGGTCAATGACACATATATATATATATTTTTTTGTTATTTTGAGTGCAGTACTGACAGTAGAGCTAGTCGTAAAAGTAGATCCCCAGCTGGATTTGAACCGGTATATTCAAGCCAGTATTATTATTATTATTATTATTATTATTATTATTATTAATTTATTTTATTTTTTTATGGAAAGATCAAATCTGTTTCTTGTCACTTAACACTTAATGTGTTTGTTCTCACAGTCATCTCTTCCCTGATTTACCTCGAATTTCTTCATTTGAGTGAAACAGCGCCCCCCTTTGGGCTGGTAATTTTTAGTCAGTTTGTGTGGTAAAAGAGGGTACTGCACCCCTAATCATGCTTAAAAGTCACACAGATCTATCAATAAAACTATTTCACAGCAGACATTTTGACTTGCACAGGTGGATTAATTAAATTAATGATGGCTTGGTTCCATTAAGTGTCCCAGGGAGCCTTTCCAGTAAGCCAGAAAAAGCCAAACCCTGGAACTGGCTCATCTAAATGGAATGCAGCCATCACTAATGTTATTAGATACACCTGTGCTTTTCCTGCTGTGATGTTAGACGGTTTATTGTGAGAAAGACAGACTAAAAGTGACATTTTGAGGTGTCACAGTGACACTGAGCCGGCTCACAGACAGCCACAGACCTTTCTGCATGTCGTCTCCTCCCAGCATCCCTTCACTCCGCTGTATGCTCTCAAAGGTAAAAGTGAGTCTGCAGTGCCGTCAGCTGACTCATAGAAACACCTGGGAGCTGCTCTCTAAGATAATTCCTACACATCATGTGTGGGTTGAATTGAGTCACTTGATTAATGCATCTTATTATGCAGTTATAGACATTTGTTATTTGCATGCTGCCTATTTCCATTCCATTCAATTATATCAAATCATACTTAAAAGCTCTTCGTATGTTTTGTACATAAACCTTAGTTTGCAAAGCTGTTTACACTCCGCCGTCACAGTTATTACTTTTCTGCTTGCTGTGACGCTGCTGTGGATCTCTCGTTATCAGCCTGTTTGTGTTCTTCTTCTTCTTTGTGGACGTTACTTTTCCATGTTTGAAGCAGCTGAATGTGATAAACGATGCCGACAGTCGAGATTGTGGAATAGACCCGGCCGGTTTGTTGTCTTAATAAACGTCCTCGCAGCCTGCAGACTGCAGCAGCAGTGGATGAGTTTTAAAAGTGTGACGTCCTCCAGCACTGAATAATTCCTCCCAGTTTCACCCCGTTTTTGTGTGTGTGTGTGTGTGTGTGTCATTCTGACAACATCCTTTGAACTCGTCTTTCTCCAGGTTGCATCAGAAAGATGTGAAGCAGATAAATGAATAATTTTTGTTAGAATTGTCAAAAACTGTCGCAGCCTTCATCTGATGGGCACTGAGATCGCTGTGTGTGTGTGTGTGTGTGTGCATGTGTGTGTGGGGGGGCGTGGGTACGTCTATGCTTCAGACTATACTGATTTTGACTTTCCAAGGTTTTTGCTTCAACGTGTACACTGCAGAACAAAATCATCCTCGAAATGAATCTCATTGAAGTAAAACTCGCCTCTGCGCTGAGAAGAAAATATTTCCAAGTTAAAATCTTTATGTTTATCAAGTGTTTCTGAGATCATTCAGGTTCCACTTCACCACATGAGATTACCACACTATTTGTCTCATAGCAACCGGTCATCATTTTTTATAGAAAATGTTCAATTCAGAGCTTAATTTCAAATTCAGACAGTGTTGTTGTCCATGTATCTTTAAAACCTCAGACACGTTGAGTAAATAAGTAAGAGTCTCACACACCCTGACTCCAGCTTTTCTCATCCTCATCTTACTGGATGCTAATGTTTAGCATGTTAGCATGTTAGTACACAGAATGGAACGGGGACATGCTAACATTGAGCATTTTAAAGTTGACTCCTGACTCCAGCTCTTCACATCATCTCCTCAAACTCTGACAAAGAAAGCAAAGAAGAACAAAGTCCCAAAATATTTAACTCCAACCCTGCTCTAAATTAAAAGGCAAATTATTTAGTTTTAAGAACCTGCATCTTGAATTTCTGGGGTAAAGCTGCATGTATATTTTTTGAAGTATGTGTCTCTTTCATCAAACTGGATTTATCCAGCATGATCACATCCCAGGTCCTAAAATACAGACTCCATCTGTCATGCCTGTGTCTGTATGTTGAATGATAGCACATATACTGAGTATGTAGTGCACAGTATGGAATTTCAGATGGACTGAGTCTCAAACAGACGCTTTGTCAGGAAAGTGTGGATTTACGGGGGAACTAAGGGGGTGAACCCAAATGCAGACACAAGGGGGCGCAGATATAAATTAACAAATTTATTTAACACAAAGAAAACCAAAACTTGGGAAACTATGAATAAAACACACACCAGGGTAAAGGGCTTACACAGAGAACAAAGACAACACAGGGAAACAACACACAAACACAAAACTCAACGGGGCATGGGTAAAGACAAAGACAGCACTAGAGACTTGCTAACAAAACACATGGCGTGACTAAGACAATGCTTGAAACAAACTAACAGGGACAGAAGCAAGGTTAGGGAACATGGACTACACAAGAACACAGAAGACAAACACTTCACATGAAACCGGGTACAGACGAACCAAAGACAATGGACAAACACTTACTGAAGGTATGGGCAAAGGCAAGGGATTCACTGACAACCTAGGAAACGCAGACACTAAATGACACTGGACGAACATTTGCACAAATGCAGCAAAAGCAAGAACAAAGACAAACCAAGTAAACACTCACATGAAACACAGCAGGGACATGAACAAAGACAACACAACGAAGAACATTCACTATAGAGTTACGGTATAAGTTATCAAAACAGCAACAGACAACGACCTTACAAAGACAGAGAGGAAGACACAGACTTATATACACAAGGAGGGATCCCAGATCACAGGTGGAAACGATTACAATCACAAGGGCGGGAAAACACAGGAAGTAAAGCAAACAAAGAAACATAACATGAACCGTCAAAATAAAACAGGACGTGACAAAAACCAGACAAGGACAACACACAAGGGGAAACTTCAACAAAAAAAACGGCGTGCACGGCACGGGTCATGACACGCTCAAGGCGCCTTCTCGTGTCTGTGTGCGACATGCAAATCCTTCCTTCGCTTTACAAGAAACAGACCACCGGGGCTCTTCATTACAAATCAGATTATTTCTGCTGCCATTAAGACATCACGGATTCACATTCAGGTCCGCTCAGCATTGATATACACCAACAGTCACTGCTCTTGTTCTTCCCTCAAAATTGTCCAAAGCAAACAAAGTTTAGAGGAGCTTCCTGTCTGTCACTTGAATGACACATAACCACACCTGCAACATTTCCACTGACTCACAGCTCTTCTGCTTTTCAACAGCAGCGGCGGCGATGTTTTATTCATCGCGGGCCGTCGCTGTCGCCTTGACGGCGTCCTGGTCACGGCGGTCTGACAGGGACGAAGCGGGGAATCGCTGGATGTCTCATTTCCCGACTCGTCCTGATAAGGTTTAGTAAAAAGGTTTAAATGGCAGTGACAGGTGTCGGCCTCCAGACTTCACTTTACATCACTGTCCTGTTAATTTTTCCCCCTGTTATCTCTCTCCTCCTATTTGTCGCTCTGTTTCTATTTCATTCCCACTCTCTCTTCCTCTCAGTCTCGTCTGTCTTTCATTTAGAGAGTCTCTCTCTTTTTTTTTTGTTGCTGATTGTTGTGGCCTGAGGCGATGTTGTTGTGCTGGTGGTTGTCATCATTCAGCAGTAAAAAAGATATATTCTCAGCTGTTTATTTCTTTTCTTCATCGTGCCACAACATTCCTCCCATGCTTAAAGGATTAGATTATTTTTGTGTGACATCCTCAGCTCTTTCTTTTCTTTCTCTCTGCAGAATGCTCTCCGGAGGAGGAGGAGCAGGAAATCTGTTATTCAGTCGACACTTGTGCAGTGTTGTGTTCAGATGCTCTTTGGAAATGCATGATGATATTGACACGAACAGGATGCTTTTAACTCCACCTCTAAAATCTGGAGGTGGCCCAAGTTATGAAATCAGACACTGGAGCAGATCGCCAAATTAAACCCTCAGTTTGCAGATTGATTTTCCTTCCTTCCAGCAGTCATTGGCCTCAGTTCGCTTCATGGGAAACTTAGATAACTCATCCATCACTGTCAACCTATAGCTGCTTTTTTTTCCCTTTTTGGTAATTCATTGTGCCATCGCAAAGACTGTTGGTCTTGATTTCCATGATGCTCCAATGTTCAAGTCAGCTGCCAAAAGTTAAACACAGAAACAAACAGCATGTTGATGTTGGAGTTCAACATCCTGCTTTTAGCATGTTAATGTCAGACTGTCTCAATGTTTCTGTGTCGCATCTGGAATACATGTTAAATGCTATTGGATGGTAACACTGAGTATGTAATGTTTAGCATGTTAGCATGTTAGTGCTCCACAGAGTGGAATGCTACCCAACTGAAGTACAATCTTGAGGTACTTACTACTACAATTCGGGAACATTGTTCTTTTGACTCCACGACATTTATTTCACTTTGACTTTAGTACAGATTTACATCAATGATCCAAAAAGAATCAATGACTACATTTCAGTTATCTTCATTACAGATAAAAGAAAGACCACTGATTCAAACAGTAGGTATAAAGTGAAATATACTGTACAACAACAGGTGATTGATGATTTAAGTGATTGATGCATTAATAATATATCAATAACTCAGTGATATATATTGTTCTGAAAGGGGCCAACCTGCACAATGACTGCTTAAGTTTATGTTGAAGCTAATATTTGTACTTTTTCCAAAGTAAAATTTGGAATCCACGACTTGCAACAGATTCAATGTGTTCATAGTATTTCTATAGAAGTAAAAGATCAGAGGACTTCTTCCAGCACGTTAGATGACGATGCTTCTTTCAAAACCTCCAGTCCACTGGCCTGGACCAGGAAGCTGCACGTTGAATTAAAGGATTGCTGGAAACTTGGTGACGCAGCGCTGTAGCTACTGCAGCTAGCAAGACAGCAGGTAAATACAAGTGCTAACCAGTCACATTGATGCTAGCTGGCCTCCTGTCTGCAACAAGCCTCTTTTGTTGAGCGGTTTATGGTGCAACAGAGCAGACCTCTACAGCTCCAGCTCGTTGCCCCCCCCTCCTCCTCCTCCTCCGACACTTTCAGGACGATTATTGGACGTACCTTGACATACGTGGTTTCCGCCGGACAGGGATTTGAACTGGATTTTTGTATCTTTGTGTATGGTGGCCCTGGCTGCATGAATACAGATAGGCTGTAATTTCCCCGGGGGTGTTAGACCTGCGTCCTCAGACCGACTGTCATCTGGAAACAAACTCCCATCATCAGTCAGAGGATTAAACAGCCGATCCAGATCCAATATTGTTCATTTAATCCACGTTCTCTGCGTATATGAGGAGGTGGATGAAAGGGAAATATCTCTGTGTTTTCTTCTGCTGCTTTGACCTGTTTCATTTGTATGCACAGAAATATTAATAACACAACAGGGATATGAAAAGGTTTTTACCAGCAAATTGATCAGTATGAAGGGAGGCAGCTGCTGTTTGTGAATCAGAAAATAACATTTCACTCTAATGAGTAATAACCACACGTATCAAAAGGTCGGAAAAAACATTCGGCGTGTTTTAACAGCAGAAAATATCAACTGCCGAGACGTTCGGAGCGATGCACTGCAGAAACATGTCAGTGTCTTAATTTAACTCCATTATTCACAGACCAGCGGATGCCTGAATCAAATAACCGCCTGTTTTGAATATACGCTGACCCTTTCACAGGAGTTTGTGGAACGTATCAGCCTATCCTGAAGTGTCTTTGTACCAAGAAGAATTATGGAGATAACTCTCAGTCTCCTGCAAATGCTACTCCGGCGATGTTAAACCCGTCGACCTGCACAGGAAGGTCGAGCTGACGGAGAACATCTGAGCCACAGTGGAATATTTTCACACTGTTCGGATGGATTCTCACTGAGAGGATGAACCCTCATGATTTTGGTTTTCTTCTGACTTTTCATTGCGCGCCAAACACTTCAATCCACACTTCGCCGTCTCGTACTCCAGCTGGCAGGAACATCTCCTCTTTCGCGAACTTAATATTGTCCTAAAATTCCAGCAGCGGCTCAGAAAAGTAGAATTAATGATGTGTGGGCTGTCAAATATCTCCTAATGCATTGTATCTCATTTTATAGATGCAAATGTTGCAGGTGTGTGCCAGTGATGTGGTGAGGATTCAGGTGTCTGAGCTGACTGTGGTTACGATGCATAAACCTGACAGCCATATACAATCAACCTAAATTCAAGGTGCTGGCTGGTTGATGTAATCTAGCTCTTAAACTGTATCTCTATCAGTGAGGTGGATGAGTGCAGATGGCAGGTACAGGATGAAAAGACAGGAACAGGTAACAGATCCAGACACGGGAACAGGTAACGAGAAGGTAGGTTCAAGTTTGGATTCAGACGGCTGCAAAGCAAAGGCATAAGAACAGTAACAATCTTGCAGCTGATTGGCAAAAAGGTTCTGGTATACTGACAGGTAATTTGGGAATGCAGAGCAGGTGAGCAGGTGTATGTGGGAGTCAGATGACTGGGACAGCTGGAAAAGTCTGAGAGCATCTGGTGGACAGGTAGAGAATGGCAATGAAGGGGAAGTGGGAGGGAGCGTGAGGCTGAATGCAGCTGCTCTTCAGAAATGCTGAAGTTGTAACCATTATAAACTTTATTAATAGTTTATGAATCTTCTGCCACTGCTTTTACGCTCAATTTCAACCCTGATTAATAAAATCTCAGAGCAGCATCAAATCTTCAGGAAAGTATAGTAAAGCATAATAATGATAGTAGTCATGCATAAAGAAAAATATAAAGAAAGATGAAACAATGAAAAATGGAAAATTGCCAATAAAAATATGCAACAAATATGCACAATATGTTATGGAAATAAAAGAGCTGTACAGTTTATGCAGGAATATGCAAAGTATAAAGTGGGAGTGTGCAAAAGTTCACAGTGTGCAGTGCAAGAATATCTGAAATGTGCAAGATATCATCCAAAAAAGATGTGTGTTAATATAACACTGAGTCAGATGGCAAAAAACATATGCAACTTATGTTAATGTTTATGTAAATCTATGAAATTTTCTTTTCTCTAATATGAAGGTTACCACGAGGTTACACATCTGTAGTTTATTACACATGTATGTTAACCTGTGCAGAACACGCTGCTCTTCTCGGTGAACATTATATTTGACTTGTTCGGTTCCCAGGAGATGCCTCCTCCTGAGCTGGGAAAGAAGTTACATCCTGGCTCAAGGTGGATGTGTTTTGCAGTGCTACGTGTTTATGGACTTAAACATCCAGGGCCAAAGTGTTTTGCATTAAGCAGCTGCAGGAGTGAGTGTGTCAGGAGGTCGAGCGACGGCGGTTTTAATAATCTTTAAGATCTATAAAAAGGCAGATGTGGCAGGTGTTCGGAGGCAGCAGCCTGAGGGGCCGAGTGAAACCATTCCATGCGCTGAATGTTTAATCTTTACGTTTACTCAAATTACACACACAAGCAAATTGATATTTGCTAGATCGACTTATCGATCGGTGGATCACATCTGATGATGAAGCACTTTGCGGCTTCCCCCTGCAGGTCTCCAGCTGCAGCTCCATCACAGCAGAGAGAGGCTGCAACGCGTTTAATATCCTGAACGTCTGCGCACATCTGAGTGAGTCTGACCTAAACGTGACAGCACAGGTTTGTCTTTGTGTCCACGTTAATGCAGATAAATCTGGAAACAATTCATTAGACGTCATACGCAGCACAGTGATTCCACAATATCGACCCATGTAAGCCAAGTGGTGAACCTCGCTCCATCCCTTCATACCGTAGCACAATGACTGGAGTTTATTTTTTACCTTCTCTCTGTAGACAAACTGAACATCTGTACTTCTACTGTCGGTGATGCTTTAAGACCCAACTCCTACCTGATAATTATATCTGATCCAAGTGTGAACCCACTGTGACGTCACCCATTATGACCATATTTGGACAAAAGGGTGGAGCTTATGGGAAGATGTGCACTGCCTCGCCTCTATCCTGAGTGGATCTGTCAATCACAAGGTACTACCACTGCAACGTATTCCCTGCTTTATCATCTGTTTCACTCTAAATGGGACAAAATGATCCTCATTCTGCTTTGAAGAAGCTTGAAACTAGCGATTGAGGTTTAAGGAACTTGTGCATTGGCTTCACTTGCTAACAGAACTGTATTTCTCACTCATTTCTACTAATTTTGATTCTCTCTTTTTTTTTTTTGGTTCTCTTGATATTCCTGAGGCATTTCTTGTTTGGCATGTCGAGTTTCTCCATGTTAAAATGGATTGACGCTCACTGCAGCTCTTGAATTGACCGTTTGTCGCCACAAATCGTCACTTATTGCTGAAACAATGTGTGCGTGGCAAGTGTGCGTATAGAAACACAGAGTTTCTTGTAGTTTAAAACATTACAAATTGAATTTAGAACCATTGCTAATAAAAAAAAGGTGCAGGAAAACCTCTTTTCCCTCCATGTCTGTCTTCAGTGCAGTAATCCCATCAGTGTAATCAGGTTTTCTTCCCACCAGCTCAAGATTTCTTTGTAGGAGGAAGTGACTTGTCGACTGCTGGAGCGTCCTAATAAGTGAGAATAAAGGAAATAGAAGGCAGAGGAAGTGTGAAACAAGCCTTACGTCTCACTTACAGTGCCTCCCTGTTTTCACCTTTACCGCTGGAGTCCTCTGACGGATGCCTGGTGTACGCTGTACAGTCACAGCGCGCGAGCCGAGCCCGAGGTGAACAGCGGTCGACTAACGAAGCCTCAGTGAAGGTAAATGAGAGTCATCAGACAGCAGGAAGAGACGAGGCCTCGTTCCACCAAATGTTCGCTGTGTGATCGCTGTGGCAGCTCCTAAAGGGCAAGAGGCTCGCTTTGTTACAGCAGCTACGCCTCTGTGTGTGTTTGTGTGTGTGTCTGTGTGTGTGTGTGTGTGTGTGCGTTCCTCTGGGGTGTTCATTATGGTGTGTACACAGCGAGGGAACAAGATAGCATGCTGACAGACAAAAAGGCTCAATCTGACTCTGTTCTAACAAAGAGGAGCAACTTCAGAAACACCTTAACTTGGTGTATTTTCAATAATCAATAATCTGATCAGCGTGGAACTTCAGCTCCAGTATGATTGACTCCACCGCTGCAGGTAGGAGGTTCTTGTTTCCACTGTTGCCATGGTAATACTCATGGTCCTACACAGCACGTGTTGCCCAGTCATACCAGTTTCCGAGCTGGTGAAAATATTTTACTTTCTTACTTAAATAATGAAATGAATGTTGTAATGAAGTGTAATTTTCTGATGAACTCCAGACGACTGATTGAGCCTCGTTGCAGCAGCGGAAACACCGAGTGTGAAACCGTTCTGGCAGCAGGTGAGTAATCGAGTCTTCTGTGGATCTGAATCTGAGTGTTTTTGATTGATGTTCCTCAGAAAACACAGTGGACTTTGTAGTTCAAACAGCTCATTCATTCTGCACGATATATTATTGATAGTTTGTGTTTCACAGCCTAGGAAACCAGCATATATTCATGTTTAAACTGGTAATTGCCGTGTTCACATTGTGGTGCATTAACTAGGCTCTGGGCTCTGGGAGGTCTGTGACGGCTCACATGTTGGCCAACAGTAATCTGCAAACACTTCAAGTGTCATGATCAAGATGTCAAGAGAGCAACATGCTGCAGTGATGCTAACAGTAGTTTGATCACAACAGAGACTTCTGCTCACAGATTTTCTGTTTTGCTCTACAAATGTTCATTAGTTTGCCTTCAAATCGCTGTAACCTTCATTCATTGGCTGTGTTCACCAGTTTAGCACAGCATGGCTCCACACAGCACACTGTACAGCCTCCACCAGCACAGGGCCGTCAAACAGGCAAAATAAACGAGGAGGTGCTACGAAAGCAGGTGTCCCCTGGTAACGTGAACAAAGCTTCAGCATGGCAGCCGTCTCAACGCTTATATTTTATCTGTGTTTCGCCTCCCTTATACTCCTGGGTTCAGAGCGCCTTCCTATTATGTCAGGTAAAATTTCCCCCATTAAAATATTTTATAAATATTTTTATATTGAAACAAGGCTTCAATCCAGCTGTATAAACACAGCAAAAACAATTATTATGATTTTATTTGATTCCTAAACCAAAATCTACTGAAAATATAAAAATGTCTGGTTCTTCATTTAGGAGCTTGTGAGTTAGTTTTCATGGCCTTGCAGCATGGAAAACACTGAACCATGAACAGAAATAGCTGCATATATGTATGTGTATATAAGGCATAATCTTTCTTTTTTTCATGTTTATCGTTTTTTATTATTATCGCTGTTTCAGTGTGGAGAGCAGCAGCTGTGAGATGCTTTTAAACAGACTGCAGCAGATGCAGTGAAACAGTGATAATAATAAAGAGTGATAAACACACAAAAAAAGAAAGATTATGCATTATAAACATGACTGTTATGACTGGTGGAGGGAGGTGGATGCTGGCTGGTGGAGGGAGGTGGATGCTGGCTGGTGGAGGGAGGTGGATGCTGTTTGGAGAGACATTTTATTTTAATGGAGTTGGGAGCAGAATTCGGTCATGGAGTGACCTGAAAGTGAAGCTTGCTGAGTTTACAAGCAGAAAGCAAAGCGGTATCAATATCCTCTGCCCTCATGCTCTGACCTTTGACCTCAGTGCACGCTGAGGTGGAGAGCCTCCTGTTGACCTCTGCTGCTGATTTGTTTGTTTGTTGTCATCAGTTATATCCCTCATGTAATGACCTGCCTGCGCGCTGTTATGAATCGCCCCGAGCGTTGATCAAGGTCTTCAGGTCAGCAGGGAGCTGAGAGCTGCAGAATCACCCTTTATGTTGGTTTGTCCACATGTGGTGTGTCACCCCCCCCTTCCCTCAACCTCCCCCCGCTGGGACCGGATCAGAGCATAAATGCATCACAAGCAGCAGCAGCGCTGTTGTTGAGGTCACCATCAGCAAGTTTACATTCTGCTTACACCAGATTAACGGGACTAATCAGTAAACTTCACCCTGTGCCTCGACTGCAGGCAGCAGCAGAGGCCTGTGAGCCATCTGTGGAGCCCGACTCGGCTCCAACTGGGTCTCTGGATCTGTTTGTTTAATGGACAAACACCTGCCAATACAGGCACTAACACCACGGAGACAGATGACGCTTCATTCTGATTGGCTGAGGGGTCTACATTATTTCCAATAAATGACAGGGCTCTGATGAAACATCAAAGGTCATGTGGTGTATCACCAAAACTGATGCAGCAGTAATGGAGACGCACATACTCTTCTTCCTCGTCAAAACCTGGAGCTTACTTTACCCACAATGCAACTGACAGCTCAGTCAGAGATTCAGGTGTGTTACGCTAGTAGCGGCTAATGTAGCCTGAGGCCTGCGGCAGAGATGAAGAGCAGCTACAGACTCCTGGTCAGCTCACTTCTTTCTAACTCCACACCAACAGATTAGTTTCAGTTTCACAGACACTAAAGCTTTTTACTGCTGCCTCCTCACATACGGTCGTACTCCCCAACACATGAAAACAGACTTGTTGCAAATGTGAATGTCGAGGTTTGAACTTCATCCAAATGTACTAAAATTATCAACAGGATCAGAACAAGTAACAGTTTTTGTTCATCTATTGTGTTGCAGAGATATCAACTGAAGTTAGCATGCTAACCAGCAACTGTCATTACACCACTTTGTACCTCAGAAGGCGACAGTCCGATAGTGCAGCCCTCTGTAGTTCACTTACGTAAACAAGTTGCATACATCTTCTAGTAGCTGGCAGAGTTTGATGCATTTCACAAGTCATCTCAGATTTTTTAGTCTAATAAACAAGCAAAATAAACTCACAAAATGTCAAGAAAGGAAAGCCGCGTTAACCCATCATTCAAACTCAACAGAAACACAATAAAACTTGTTTTTCCACTGTTTCAACAATCCGCAGCTGTTTGGTTCTCGAGTTAGACGTGACAACATTCCGGCTCTAGACGCTGGTGAGTCCTGGTCTGAGCGTCTGTAAATCATCCTGTGATCGCTGTCTTCAAACCGGCCTCTGCTGGGCTGGAGGATGTGTTTGGTCCTGGTTGGCCATGTTCACTGGGAGGCTGCTGAGCCCGGTGCTCTGAGCTCTAAGTCGTGCTACTACAGCCATTAGCTGCATGACTACCTGAGCTAACTGGCTCGTAGCCACAGCAATGAGTGGTTGCCCCCCCCCCCCCGATTGTTTGGGGTGATGTTCCACAGTTGGCCTATTCTTATATGAAACACCTTTAATAAAAAGAGATCATGAAGGAAAACTGCAAACTAATGGCAGCATGTTGCGACACATGAAGTGAATATAGGAGCCTATAAGGGCAGCAAGCAGCCCTTCAGTCAGTTCACCATCAGTTTTTATGGTTCAGGTTTTGTTTTGTTTCATCATAATGATGCATGTGTTTCATATAGTCTGTATGTTCAGCCCGTTTTACTCCTCGTGATCGCTGCCTTTCTGTCCAGAACAGTTATGAAAAGTACTTTTCACATTCCAGGAAGGGATTTCTGTATGAATAAAGGTAAAATTAAAATAAAATTTGAGCAAATTTATAGTATTACACAGAGAAGTTGCCAAAAAGCCAAAGCCATTTTCCATTTCACTGTCAGTTTAATCCATGTTGCTCATTATGAGGAGATATTATGTGCAGTCTGCTGTGTCTACTGTCTTTTTTCCTCCATTTATTTACAACCAGCCACATCTTGGAGCTTTGTTTTTATTATAGGAAGTTAATAACCACTGTCAACGCGTTGCTTCATTTTAAGTTCCAATTAGCACTCTACCTGACAGTGTTGCATTAATGGCACACTGTTCATTAAAAGAGTGGTTAATGGTGCTTATCAGGTATTAAATATCCTGTAAACGGGGCATGTGTGCCGCAGCTGACAACAGAGAAGAAGAAGAAGAGAATCAGATCATCAAGGTCGACCGGACGTCAGAACAGAGCGCCGCCCTCTGAAATTAGCTCACGACCTTTAAAAGTATGCTAAATTAGCAAAGCTGTCCAGTTCATAAAGCCTTGAGGTAAGCATGGTAAGATGTACTGTCCTGCCATTAGGGGAGTGGTGGAGAGAGGGTGGGAGTGGGGGGGGTGTAGCTTTATTTAGCAGGTGCAGTTTATTACCCGTCATCAAATCCCCCTCCGAACAGGAACAGCTGACTCTGCAGAAATACGAGGAGACCCAAATAAGCTCAATCAACAGAACTGATAATATTTCATATTCCTGTGTGTGTGTGTGTGTGTGTGTGTGTGTGTGTGTTCTCCTCTGCTGCCCAGACAGGAGCCCATTTTTCAGCCCCTTCCCTCCCCACCCATGGCGACCTCTGCAGGGTCGCCCAGGTCCCCATTGAGGAGACGGGAGCGGCTCTTTGCCTTTGGAAAACCAGGGCGTCTCTTTGTCCAACCAACCAGCCGATGTTTGGGTCGAGTGCACTCTCTGGGATTCCCATCATCAGCTGCTGGGGCGGAGGTAAATGGGGAGGGGTCCCCTTTTTTTGTTCCTCCTCCTGCTGGTTTCCTTTCCTCCTTCACTACCTCTAATCTCACACCAGAGTAACCAGAGGAAAGGAAAGAGGGAAAGAAGGAACATGAAGGAGACACAAGTGAGCAGAACTTAATGAGAGACAAAAGAGACAGAGAAGGAAATATTTTAAGGAAGAAAGGAAGGCATTGGCAAAGGAAAGATTGTTAGGGAAGGAAGAAATAGGTGGCCTAAGACAAAAGGAACCAGGAATGAAAGTGTGAAGGTAAGAGGGCAGGTAGGGAAATGAGGCCTTCCTAAAGGAAAGGTGAAGATAGGAGAGGCAATTGGAGGCAGGAAGGGAAGGAGGCAGTGGTAAAGGAAACAAGGAAACAAGGAAGAGATGGAGCAGAGGCGTTTGGGGAAGGAAAGGAAGATGGACAGGCAGAAGTGGAGAGGAAGAGAATGGACTATAGAATAAGAGGTGGAGAGAGAGAAGAAGTGAGGAGCCAAGGAAGAAAAGGAGGAAGTAGAGAAGGAAAACAGAAAGTATGAGGTTGTGAAAGAGTGGTTGTGGCAGGGAAGGAAGGCATTAAAGGATTAAGGTGATAAAGGAAGTGAGGAAATCAGTGATGCCAGTGAAAGAAAGGCGATAGTGAAGGAAAAGAGGAAGCAGTTAAAAAAAAGAGGCAATATAGGAAAGGAAAAGGAAGTGATGTAGGAAATTAAAGGAAGTTGAGGTTTTAAAGGATGGAGATGGTGGAGCAGAAATGGAAAGGAATGAAGGGTGCAGGGAAGTAAAGAGAAGGAAGTGAGGATACAGGGGTGAGAAGAGAGGTATGAAAGGTGAGAGTAGAAAGAGAAAAGCAAGAGTGTAAGATGAGGAGGCAGAAACGGAATGGAGGAAATAGTTCTGGAAAAAAATGGTGCAGTGATGGAAAGTAGGGAAGGAGACAACAAAGGGAAAAGGAAATGAGGAAGAGAAAAGGAGAGGCAGTGAAGGAAAAGGGGAAGCAGTAAAACGAAGCGAGTCGGTGCAGGAGAGGAAAAGGATGTGGTACATAGAAATAAAGATGTGGAGGATGTAAAGGAAGAAAAGGGATGGAAAGAAGGATGCATGAAAGGAAAGAAGATTAAGGGTAGGTAACGTCCACCATAATCCATTTGCTGTGTTGGTGATTTTTAAGACCTGTTTCCTCTGTCACTTCCTGTTCATGACACAGTGCCGCGGCGAGCAGCTTCCCCGCGGCGCAGAGACGCTGCGCACCTGTTAGTGTCAGTATGTAAAATTAAGGGCAGGAGGAGGACTCATTCGCATTCAGTGTGGTCGAGGTTCCGCGGCGAGTGTGCGAGGTTGGTGCTCGGAATGGCCCGTTACATTTTCATTTTACAGTTTGAGGGGTTTAACTGACACTCTCACTCTACAAGAAGCTTAAATTTAGGATTGGCAACTGTAGAGGCAGCCATCCGTAAAATCAGCACAGCAGCTGCCTGAAGAGCAGCAGGGAATAATATAAATATAATATCCAAAAGACAATTAAAGGAGCATTTCATTTTGTTTCAACTTTACTTTAGTTTTTTGCGGCATCAATCAGCAATGACAGCACTGTATTCACATAGCTGAGTTTCTACAGCGTCTCAACAGCCAATCAAAGCGCTTTACAACGAGCAGCATTCACACACACGTTCATACGCTGGTGGTGGAGGACACCAAACCTCCGTACACGACTTGCTCAGCAGCAGACAGACAGCCGGAGAGGAGCTGTGACGACAGTCTGCGTTTAAAGAGCCAGTTTCTCCCTCAGGAGCTGGTGGAGACTAAATCTGAGCTAAAAGGAGAGTGAGTACTGGACACCAGCACGACTGATGGGATGAACTCAGTCATTTATATTTTAAACTTGTGAGATGGTGTTCACAAATAATGTTTCAGCCTGCGGTTGTATATCACCTTTTGTGTGCATGTGAAAAAAATGGCAAAAAAGGCTTGTACATGCGTAATAAAGTTTTGCAGCTGTAGAAATATTTTGTGCATGTGTGAAAACATTTTCTGCACACAGGTATGATTTACACATGCACAAGGAGTTTGTGTAGTTTCCAATGTTGACAGACGGAAAACATAACCAGAAAGAACCCACCCAACCAATCAGGGGGCTTCCTGATTGGACCGTTGGGCTTCCACTGAGGTTTCTTTTTTTGGGGGGGGGGTGGCATCCTTGTGCTAAGCTAGGCTAACCATGTCCTGGACAAACTGGTATCCATCTTCTCATCCGCTTTTCTACTCTGTGGTCACGTGACAGAGAGCAGGTTTCCTTCTGCTGCTGAGGCTGCAGTCGTGTCAGACTTCAGTTCAGGACTGCGAGCTTCATTTTCGCTCATCAGCATCGGCTCATTAAAAAGTTCACTTCGGGCTGTTGACTCTCTAATAGGCCTCCCGCAGCTCCTTAAACGCAGGCCTTGCTAACAACAGACAGTCCTGTTGTCAGTTTTTCATTCATCTTCCTCTGAACCAAATCCTTCCCTCCGCTCCCACCTTGGTGAATTCCCAAAACATCGCCCGCTTTTGTTCGTCAGATCGTTGCGCTTGCTTTTCTATTTTCTCCTCTTTTTTGAAAAAAAAAAAAAATTCTGTGATTGAATTGTGTTTTGCAAAGTACTAGAGGCAAAGGAATTTTCATTCGTATCCGTACATGAGAGCACACAAAAGCAGCCATTGTTGGTAGTCTAATGGGAATGTTAAGTACAAGCAGGCAGAGCTGTCTTTTATCTTGGGTATTAACAACTCTGTCACAACCAGCAGGAATTTGGAAGCTGAGGGGGAAAAGCATCCTTTTTTTTTGATCCCTGCCCGGATGCACCGGCTTTCATCTCTCTCAGTGCTCTTAAGTGAACGGCCTGCTGTTTGTGGAGGGAGAAATGGAATCAAAGCCAATGATTAGAATGAAGTATTTGCAGAGGTTTAGGGGGAAGAAAAAAAGAAGTAACTTTAAAGGGAGGAAAAAAACGCAGTAGAAAGTTAAATTTACCATCTCTAAAAAGTTGTTGGCTCTCTGTTCGCTGCAGGAGCACCGGCCTCCAGCAGCTCCTTCTCATCACCATGCAGAATAATCCTCTCTTTGTTCAGAGAAACAGAATTGTTGCTTTAAAAAAACACACCAGCGTTTTACATTATTTCGCTCTTTCAGCATCTATAAGAGGCCTTGAGCGGTGGTGTTATTCTCCGTGTTTCTTCGCAGCCAGCACGGCTCTCTGTGTTCTGTCTGATATCCATCCCTGCATCGCCTGCAGCAGGAATTAGGCTTTCGTTTTCCCAATTTTTTCGACCTGCACACCTCAGGGCCTTGCACCTCTTTACCTCTAGCTTTTGTTTTTTTTTTGTTTTTTTTCACAATAAAATACAGTAGCTTACCGCAGTAGGTCAAGTCCAGTTCCTCCAGATAACATGGAATTACACGGCTAAGTTATCTAGCCGCAGCATGAAGGGGGAAGAACCTGAGGGGAGTTTTAAGTGAATGTCAATGGGGAGCGGTGGGCTTTAATGGAGGCCACTCTGGGTCGATGGGGAGGAAACCAAGCGGAAGGTCAAAGATTTTCCGAGTCAAGTCGAGCCGTGTGTGTGAGGTTAACTTACAGAGGAAAAAAGCCAGAAAGTAGAAGAAGAAGAAGAGGGGAAGCATGGCTCCCCTGCCGAAGAACGGCGCTCTGCCCCCCTTGATGCTAATCCTCTGAAAGCTGTTTTCTAGCGAGGATTAGTGCCAGCGAGAACAAGGCTTAGAGCTCTCCGCCGAGTCGAGATGAGAAATCGAATACAGGTGCTTGTCGGGGGCTGAGCCCGATGACTTTTCTGTGTGCAATATCATACAGGGGGGATAGCTCTCGCTGCACCAGCTGGTATTACATCCTTCAGGGTGAGGTTGTTGGAATTCAGGCCAATGCTGACTCGTGCAGAACGGAGAAAAGAATCCTGTGAAGCTCAGAGGATCCTCTAACCCAGAACTCACAACTTCCCCTCCTCGCACAAAGTCAGGCTAATCTGCTTTTAGTGCCGCAGCCGGGCGTTTTCATCATTACAGACTCATTTACTGCAGACTTTTTCAATTAATCAGCGAATTATTTGAGCTATTGAATTACGCAAATATCGGCAAATGCCCATCCAAGTGTCCGTTCAATCTCACCAACAGTCCAAACGAGCCCAAAAATAATTTAAAGTGAGATGAAACTGATTCACGTTGGAGAAGCCAGAGTCAAATTACGTTTGATATTTTACTTTAGTCTCATTATCAAACTAGGTCATCACCTATTTATCTGCTAATCAAATCATCGTTGACATCACTGACTGCATCAGGCATAAAGTTCAGATCCAGATAACGAGGCTGCTGTTGTGCACTGTAATCCTGAAGATCTGTCTCGAAGTGTCACTATGTTCAAAAGTAAAGTCTCAGGATTTCTAACTACCCCGGTTGCACCAATCAGCCAATGAGGTGGGATGATGAATGGGTCCATTCTGCATTCTGTAACATGGGGTTAAGATCAGCACGGCTCGACGGCTTCCTGTAAGCTGACTTACTGAAGTTAAATATTTCTGTGATCGACGTAACAAATCAAAGTCCTCTTAGCAACTGGCAGAGCTTCTGTGTGGCGTGGAAAATGACAGGATGCTCACTACTGATTGTTTAGGTAACGCTAACATGAACACAGTGGTTCGGTTTCCAAACAGAAAAATGTTCTCAAGCATCAAAAATTAACGTTCTCTCTCTGAATCTGGATGCCGTTCAATTATTAACGTGGAGCTGATTCTTTCTCCTGCATCATTTAAGATGAGAAGTCTAATTTCAGCAGGTTACTTTCAATGTAAATGTACATTTTTAAAGCGCTCGCTTACTCCGGCCATCAGGTAAATAAAGTGAAGTAAAAGGTGCAGTAGCTCTCTCTGAAAGGTGGAGGAAAAGTAGAAAGACTGTAATTACAGTAAGTACAGCGTTTTGGTCGCTGTTCTCAGTTATTTGCTCAGATTTCAGCAGCAGCAGCTAATGAGCGTGTGCTGCCTTCGCTGTGATGTTACGCCTGATGCAGCAGAACAAACACACAGCATGTTGTACATTATATAAAAATAAACGTGCTCTCAGCTCGTCCTTGTTCAGGGATTATTTTCTGTCAGGAGGTGGTGTTTATTTTTTTTCAAGCTGCCAGCTGGTGCGGTGGTATGTGTGTGTGTGTGTGTGTGTGTGTGTGTGTGTGTGTGTGTGTGTGTGTGTTGCGTCCCCCGGGGTCGGCGGCTCGGCACTTGTAATGCATGACTGTGCTCACCTGTTCGACATGGGAGACGCATCGCCTCCATCGCCGTGGCCGCAAGACGGATGAGGAGGAGAAACAGCAACATCGGCGCTCCTGGAGGTGACCCAGCTTCGTTCGGAGCCACCCGACAGCGCGGAGGACGGCAACGGGAAGGTCGGCGGTTCAAGGTGCCTTTGAGCAAGGCACCGAACCCACAACAGCTGCGGGTGAACCTCGGGAGACTGTCGCTGTGACCCACTTCAGTACCTTACACCAAAGCTGTGAAGTACGCATTATGTACAGTAATGAGAGTGACAGTGGGCTGTTTAGGCGATTAGTAGAGGGAAATTAATTTGCTTCAGTCTGTAGATGATGATCAGCAGCGACTCTGAGCGCTGCTGAAAACTTAGTCCATGTTTTTGTTTTCTGAGGTTTCTCTTGAAATCAAATCACTCCTCTTTTCTCTGTTTCGTCTCAAGTGTGAACGTCCTGCACGGTCAAAACACAGTAAGGACTTTGTGGAACGTGGTTTTTTAAGGGATGACTGAAACTCCAGGTCAGTCGGGAAGGATCAGGGGAGGGCAGCAAGAGGATCTCTATTACATATGTACGTATGTGGATCCTTGAAGCAAGGATCAAACTACACAATATGAGCCAAAAAATGGTGCGTCCTGGCAGAGCGAGGGCATCGAGAACACCCGGACATACTGTCTGCTGTGTCAGAGAGGAGGACAGCTGATCGGACGTCTGGGACGCTTCCAAGGCCCTGACAAAGAGACCGTTCAGGTCCTGTAACGTGACAATATCTACGACATGCTCTGTGACGCTCTGGACACCCACAAGCTGTGTGATTGGACGATTGTGTCGCCTCATCCTGACATGAGCGGCCTCAGTGTCCTCAGTCAGAAGATGATTTGTTCACACCTACCACAGAAAGCAGTCAATCCAAACACGAAGCTAGAGTCTGCCTATCAGTGAGTGTGTTCACCTCATCGCTGGCCGCAGGTCAGTGTCTTTGACGGCGTTTACTTCAACACTTAATGTTAGAAACACCACCAAAGCTCCAGACTGGCCTGTGGAGGTTTCCCGCTGTGGCGTCGTTACTGACGTTTCCTTCCTCCTCCTCCGTTGTCCACGGGCGAGCGCAGCGAAGCCAAAGGCCACAACCCATCAACTCCCTCATCAATACCTGATAACCTTTCTATGCGAAACGCACCACGCCTCCCTCTGTACAAATAAACAACACGTCCAATCAATACCACCCTGTTCGATAAAAGGAAAAGTGCAGCAACACATTACGGACTCCTGCTGTTTCTTAACTTTGCAATTAGCTGAGGCCCAGTGACCACGCCCCCCGCTGCGGCCTGCCAATCACAGCCTCCTCCCTGCAGCGGCAGCTCCGGCGTGTCCAGCCTTCGCCCGCTTGATGACGAGCTCACCGCTCGTTACCGAGCAGTGGGCGGCGCTCCTCATTAGTGTCCTTATTAATGAGCAGCAGGGCTTCTAATTAAACAGCTCAGTGGCTGTTAAGTGGCTTGTCTTTATTTTCCCGGGCAGCACCTGAGCGGGGCGATTTGTTCGCCGCACACCCCAACAATCACTCCCAACGCCGACGACCCTGCTCAGTTCCCAACATCCTCTGCTCTCGTAGCTGATGAGACAACAGGTTTCATAACCCGCTGTTCTCCTCTGCGTGCCCAACGCGAAGACGAGGCTGACAGCTGACGAATGAGTCAGCGGCCCAGTTAGAGCATCAAGTGTCTGAGCAGATTATGCTCGACTCCCTCAGAAGCTGCAGATGTTTATGATGCATTCAATCTCACAGGAAGGAGATGTTTTTACAACAACTGGACAAATTTCTGTATGCACATGTCCTGGAAATTAGAACAGACTGCCATTCACTTCACTCCAGTATTCAGCCTGACTCTGTGTTCATATGAAAGGGAGATTATTTTTGCCCTGACCAATCTGTAGAGGTTGATGTTTTCCTGTCAATATCACTTTCAGTCGACGGGGAAGCTGCAGCGCCGGTCGCTAGAAGCACTTCACTTTTTACAAAGAAATATGCTGCTGGAAGAGCTCAGTTTCATGCACACTTGTCACTTGTTTTTCTGGCGATGGAAGATGGAGGATGATATTATTAATACTGCCTACAAAGCTCTGATTGACTTCATTGTTTTTGCATCGACCGGCACAGCCATTAATGAACACTGGGCCTATTTAAGTCACGAAAAGAATCAAACCCTCGGCTGTTAATTCAGAGGTTTTAAACCAGGTGGGCTAGCTGGCTTTCATGCACCTCAATTTCAATGTATTCCAATGAGCCCCTGATTTTTCCTCTAGTCTGAATATCAGGACATAATTTCACAATAGTCGAACTGGTCTATGACAAGTTATTTGACAAACGATGGTTGCATCTGGTGGTCCTCTTTGCACTGGTCTTTGAATGTCGTACATGATTGTTCTCGATTTTTCTTCTTGACCGCCTTCCAGTCGATGCTGTGAGAGGTTTTGCTCTGGTGGGTCAGAAAACCGTTTGGGATTGTTATATTCAAAAGTAGTGTTGTGACGTTCACGAACGAACTGGTTCTTTTGCAAGGCTCGTTAACATGAACGATGGGAACCGAGTCGCAGCTGGGAACCGTTCTTTTTTTTTCCGAGTTACATGGGGAGGAGCGCTGCCCAGCTGCACGCTGCTTATTAGATATGCAAATAGCATAGCAAATAGCAGCACACCACCTTGTGCATGCTGCCTTCACGTGAGTGCACCAGTAACAAAAAAAAAGCAAAGCACTGTCAAAGCAGAGTGAAATGGCGCCACCCTGTGGAATATTTACAATTAATCCAGATCAGACTTTAAAATCTAAACCACACATGTCAAATAAGATTATAATCAATATTTCAGTAATAATTTAAACTCATATTGGTGGGATATCTAAATCCATTCCTCCCAGTGGTTATTTCCAAGATAAAACAAGTTAAGGCCAGACTGCCTTCTTAAAAACTATAAAAATGAGCCAAATGAGCCAGTTTTTTGAACGGCTCTTTGAAAGGAACGGCTCACCAAGATCTGGCTCCCCTCAAAGAGCCATAAATCCCATCTCTATTCAAAAGGATTGAGCTTCATGGGAGCAGGAACATCTTTCTGTATCATCTGCATCAGAAAGTCAGAAAAAACATTAGGATTCACCCTCTACTATCAATATACATGACAAATTTCACAGGAATCCAGCCAGTAGCTTTTGAAGTTCATCCTGTGGGGATCATGAATATCCTCAGCTAATTTCATGGCACTTTAACCTGCAGCTGTCCAAACACCAAAGTGATTTCCCACTGGTGAGGTACAAATAAAAAAAGATTTGCTTTCCCTCCAGATTAATGAGTGAGAGCGGCTCCAGAGATTTTTTTCTTCTATATTTGCTGACAACATATAAAACGTTCTTGGAAGTGATTTCCTTGAATTATTTTTTTTCCATTCTGGTGTATGAAGCGTCTAACAAAGATCCATGTCTGCAACATTTAGGGTATAAAAGAATGCCGCTGTACCGCCGCACCGCTGCGGGGATGAATGTACATCGTTTCTTCCCCGCTTCATTTCAAGTACCTGAAGGTCTGGAGGCGAGTCAGAAGAGGAGAAAGAGAGGAGGGAAGAAGAAAAGAAAAGGAGAGAGGAATGTCTGTGACTGTCTGGCAGCGTTGGTCGTTTATCCAGCACACCGGCGGTCACGGAGCCGTGAATAAGGGAAGCGGGGAAAAAAAAAGAAACCGATCCCATTTCATCTCTGCGGGAACATGACAGAGGAATAAAAGCAATACTAAAGTTCAATGGGCCCTGCAGATTTCCTTCCACATGCAATTTGTCACAAGCAGCGAGGTCCTGGAGCTCCACTACCGCCACCGCCACTGTATTTGTTACAATGCCGTATTGTTGGAGGAAGCACTCGTCCCTGCACATACATGAGTGTGTGTCCTTTGTCATGTTTGGAGACCAAAGTAATACCTTAAAGAGCAACTTTTAATCTTGTTATGAAGGAAAAGCGTAGTTGCGCCGACCTCGGCGGGTTAAAAGGTTTCAGCGTGCTGTACTTGTGACCACACCCAGCTGTGATGTAGTGTCATACTGCCGTGCATTATTACCTGCTGCACCGCACAAGGCGAGAAAACAGCCGCCGCCTTCAGGGGAAGCAGCAGGATTTTAGCCTGGCCGGAGCAGCTTTTTCGTGCATTCTAGGTTTTTTTAATGTCAGTAAATCATGAAGAGATGGAAATCAACCATGAATTGATTTTACAGTATATTATTTCACTGTATCACTGAGCTCCATTGCACAGGTTCAGAAATATGAAACTTTTCTGACATGAGTGGGTCTATTTTTAGACCAACCTGGTGTTCTGGGGAGGGGGGCTATGATGAATTTTCACTGAGAAACATTTCTGGATTTTCTCCGGAAACAGTAACAGAACTTCTTCCAGACTGAGACCAGGATCAATTGATAGTAAAGTGACAGTAAACATAAATCACTAACTCTGGTCACGCCATCATGTTGTCAAATTGGGATTTTATGTTGTTAAACCTCAGACGCTCCTGGTTATTGGCCCTGAAAATACTTCAGTTCTCCAGTGTATTGGCCCACTTGCCCTCTATGTCAGACCAAACTCTTAGGATCTTGGCATTCGGCCCTCAATTGAAACTGAAACACTGTCCAGAAACTGGTTAAATCCAGTTCAGAAATCAGCCCGTTCTTCTCATTCACGCCTTCATTTTCTCTGGTCTTGACTTGTGTGACGTCCACTTTCACTCGCCTCAGTACGTCTGCAGCTTGTGCAAACTGCAGCTATTAACCACTGGCTGTAGATCTCACACCGCTCCTATTTTAGTCTCTATTTTAGAGAAGTCCAGAATTGATTTTGAGAGCCTTTGAATCGTTTATAAAGCACTACATATAAGGCACATCTCCTGCCTACATCTCTGAGCTATTAAATCCCTACAACACTGAACGCACACTTAGGTCATCCAGCTAAAACCTGCTGGCTATACTGCGTGCCAAGTGTAAAACCCCAGACGACTGCTCTCTCCTGGCAGCCAGACTCTGGAACAATCTATGCCCTCCTATTGAGAAACAATATCTGAAACCTCATTTCTTTAAGTTGGCTTTGCTATGATTTTCTAGGGTTGCTCTGGGTGCTGACTCTTTGCTGCGTGCTCTCTGTTTGTACGTGCGTTGCATTTGTGTGGATGTTTCTCTCTTGTTTGCACTGTGCACTTGTTTTTTTTATTGTTCTGTTCTGATGTTGATGTAAAGGACTCTGTAACCTTGTTTGAAAGGGTGCTATAAAAGTGAAGTTTTACTCCGTGCCGGCAGGCTGTGACGTAGTTTTGTTGAATCATGACTTCGCGTTGTGGAGTCCTCATGTCATTTTTTGATTTGCAATGTGGACCCAAAATGCAGAACACAGAGCCAGAGGAAAGGTAGAGTAATGAGGTTTATTAAAGTAGCGGGGAATGAGGGTGGAGATGATGGAGGAGCTGGAGTGGGCAGAAGGAGTGAAGGGAAGCGTGGCTGGCAGGGGTGGCTCTCAGGCTGTCTGCCCACCTACTAGCAAATGGCAGGTAGGCAGACAGGTGGACTGGCAGGTGGGAGATGATCCTGAGACACAGAGGAAAACAGGTTACTACACAATCACTGAGAGCAGCAAACCGAAGGCCTGGAGTGTAACTGCCACTGTGGTTGAAACAAAGATCCAGTAATGAGTGGGAGTGGAGCTGCCGGGCTGACGAGCTGATGGACAGCAGGTGTGAAGGTTCAGCAGGTGTGCCTGATCAGCAGGGAGGTGGGAGAGTGAGAGACGGGTTGCCACGACTCCCACGGATTTTAACCTCGGCTGACGTCGCACGCAAAACAGACAAGGAGTCATAACTGACACTCTGAGCTGCAGAGGGGTTTGTTTTTGCTGCAGTACCACAGTTGTCCACTAGGATGCAATGACAGCAGGAATGACTCCAGGACTCATGTCCATGACCTCAAACAACCATTAAACTGCTGGTTAGCAGCTCATACAGTGTGCACAGATGGACTGGTGTGTCTGCATGAAGTGAGCGAATAAAGAAAGGATCACACACACACACACACACACACACACACACACACTTAGCACAAAATCTTATAAGTGGGCCTCATTTTTCTTTTTATCTTTAATGGTTTGGGTTTTGTCCTTTTATTGCTCTATAAAACACTTCGTGACATACTTATTTAATTGAAAGTGCTAAAGTCTAAATCATTTTGACTTCTGATGAATCAGGTGGACTAAAAGCAGAGATGGCAGCAACTGAAGGTCTGAAAATTAGGGGACCAACAGACACATAAAGAAAGATTACATTACTTTACACTGGCACACAGTCATAAATCAGCTGGCAGTGAAGGTGCGCGCAGCGTGCAGGTGAGGACAAAATCCAATAAAAGCACAAAGAAGAAGAGGTGGCTCCTCAGGTAGCAGCAGCCCTCCCTTCAACTCTTTCCTCTTATTGATAACAGCTGATCATTGTCACAGCTCCATTCTGTGATTGATTGGATCATCAATGACTTGTAAAGATTATGTGCTAAAACTTTTATTGCACTCATCAGTCAATCATTTAGAGGATTCATTTGAGTGAGCTGCCTGTTTCCTGCGTTAATTCTCTGTTGACACGCGAAACCTCAAAAGGTTGTGAACGCGCTGATTATAAGCACTGACGCGCTAAACATTAGCATCGTCATTGTGAGCATGTTAGCAGCCTAACAGAGCAGCTGGCCTCGCTGCAGTCTCTTTATCGTGTTCACAGAAATACTTCCCATTCTCTAACTGACCTCGGTCACTTTCACTTGTGTGAAGTTATTGTCGGTAAAACTCACAAATATGTCGCATTGCTGAGCATCATCCATCCTTTCGCTACTAACGTGTGCAGGGAGCGTTGTGTTTCAAGGATAACAGCTTCACACAAAAACAAAAAACCAAAAAGTGTTTGTATTCCCTACTTAATTTGTCATGTGAGCTATTATAGTGTACTCTCACCGCCTCAGTGTTTTCTACCACTCTTTATTTGTATGTGCTGACTAATTCGAATCCTGTCTTTCAGTATATCTGCGTCTTTGTGTGGTCAAATATCAAAGCTGAATAAGTGCAATTTAGCTATTTGGGATCTGGATGATGCAAGTAAATGTTCACCTCACAAGACAACAGCAGATAAATATCATGCAGGAAACAGAGCTGGTGGATCCACATGTCAACAGTAAAGGCATTACAATAAGCAGCAGAAAAACAGCCCTCCCTCTTTTTTCTCCTCTCTACATCCTCTCCGTCTCTCTCCTCCTATCTATAGCCCAAGTGCTGATTACCTCCCCATGAGGCTGAAGGCTCGAACACGACTGAGGCCTCTAAATTAAAGACTTCTATTCCTCTTCCTGTGTAATCAGCGGCTCTTTCCCGCTCCTCACGAGTGATGTTGAGTTTCCTCTCAGCACTCAGAGGAAATAAGCTAAATTTTTTCACCCCTCTTCCTCCAAGTTTGGTCTGAGTGGCGAGCGAGCAGTCGGAGCTGCAAGGAAAGAGGGCGCACCCCCTGCAGAGGACGCGGGAACCTAAATTCACAGCGAGGTTGTACAGCCTCCTGAGTATACTTGAGCTGTGGGGATGTGGTGGCCTTCAGTTCCCTCCGCACTGAACAGCTCTCTGCTGCGGAAAGGTCGACACAAAGTTCCTCACTAGCAGTGACTGCAACACTTTTGTAGTCCTGCAGGTTTCTATGAGAGCCTTAGCAGCGCTGCTCTGATCCTGCTTCCATCCCTCGTCATGCAAATACAGAACAAAATACTCTGCTAAGAGGAGCCACTCTCTGATTGGAACAGTAATAAAATCAGTAGTATTCTTATTAGTAATTGTTCTTTTATTGTGGATGAAGTGGTCGGAAAGTACTGTAATCCTGAGGGGGAAACACTTGGGAATTAGTTGAGAAAGATGTTATTTTCTTAGCTCTATTCGCCGTAAATGAAATATTTCCCACTGTAAGTAAAAGCAGAGCCAGATGAAGCACATTTGAGAGCAAAACTTGTGACCTGCTGCCACCCGAAAAACAAGTAAGTAAGAGACAGTGCATGAACCTGTTTACTCATACCACATAAGAAATGCATGCCAGAATTGCTAATTTGCACAAAGCACAGAGAAAATGTCATTAGTTTGGCAGGTATTCAGACATAAACCATACATTTTTGACCTGAACCAAAGGATGTTGAAAATTCACCCTGAGGGAGACATGAATATCTAAACCAAATTTATGTAAATCCAATAATATATAAAGTGGTTGCACAACCTTTTGGGAAGGACTCAAATGCAGACAATGTGCATCAGCAACAATTCAGGGCTTCACTGCAGTGAATGTGTGAACATGTGAAAGCTTGCATGCAGACAGGAAGAGGTGGCTCACGTGGCAACAAAGAAACTAGAAAACTCAGTAGAATCTGGTTTAATGCTGCAATCCATTATAAGTTTGATGTTGATGGTTTCAGGTCTGTGTTCCTCACGTCCAATCTGAATGTGCCCCTGTGCATCTGCAAACTGATGTTTGGATGGCGAGGGTCTGAACTTCACAAGCAGTTTGCACACTTTAAAGAGGATGGGAGGAGCAGGCGAGTAGCACACGCTGTTACAGCACGTTTCACAAACACTACAGGAAGTAAACATGGATGAAATATCATTCTGCTTAGTGTTCACTGTGTGCACCCCCATGTCGGTGAACTCAGGCTGGATGGAGCTTCCCACTTGATCGACTGTTCTGCTGCACGTTTCCATGTCAGAGGTTGTTCTGGACGTGATGGACGGCAGAAAAGGGGACGCCAGGTGACTGCAGGGCTGAAAGATGGAGTGAGACAGGGGGGAAAATCTGAGGGCATCTGGTGGACAGCTCGAGGATGGCAGGTGTGGGGAGTTAAAGGATGGCCTGGGAGGAGTGAGCAGGGGATGGAGATGGGGATGCAGAGAGGGGGCTGGAGAGAGGGGCTGAGGACTGATGCAGACTTGATGACGCAACCAACCAATTTTTTGAACTTCATAATTAACTTAGCTTAAGTTTGATATGTGAGTTTGTGACTGTAATACACTCTTCCTGCTCCCTAAAACACTAATTAAAGATTAATTACCCATTTGTTAATGTCACATGTGCTATTCATACATTCTAAATAGATGTGCGATAGTCACTTATACTATGTGAACACACACACTTGTTGCTAACAATCCAAGATGTCCAGTGTTCATCCAGTAATCACAGCAAAAGTCCATTTCTGTGAGCTTCAATTTGAAAAGGATGTGAAATCTCTCAGGTTTTAATGAAACATCACTGCGTTTCTGACTAACGTGGCCTTTTATTCAAGTGATTTTCTTTCAGAAAGCTGCACAGAAAGCTGCTGCCCGCCGCAGGGACGGCGAACGGCGGCTGGGTGAAATCGCTCTGTTCCCGACCCCGTCGCCTCCTGTGGCTCCTGGCACCACGCTGCTGCAAGGCTGTTTGTTTCTTATTTAATGGGGATAAAATCTGTTTTTGACCTTCTGTTTATCCCACATCTCCCATCCTCACAACTCGGACTCTACGGGGAGCGGCACCCCTTGCTGCATTTACTTGCAGTCGCGCAATAAATTTCCGACCAACCAACTGACCGACCATGTGCTGTCGGCTTCCACCCCGGTCGATCTGTCCCTGCACATTACGTCTCATTTCCACAAAAACAGTCAACAACAGCAACAGGTCCTCCTTTGTAAAGGTCTAAAAGGAGGAAAAATTGGCTGCAATAATAAAAACAATCAACTGAAGCGAAGAAAGAACTGAACACATCCCGACTCACTGTGCAGACTTTATATTTTCTATATTTACAGTAAGAGACACAGAGAGGGACTGAGGCTGCCTGAGGGTCCTTGGTGGCCAAAAGAATCGACAACTAAAAGGTGGAAATGTCCCCTTAATTGCTGCCGCCCACCCTCCATTGATTGACACGTGTGTCAGCCAATGCGATGCAGCGCCGAGACTCGGCGTCCCCTCTGACCCCAGCAGATCGTTCGGCTCGGTCGCAGCTTTCGTCCTGAACTTGGGGTCACAGGAATGTTTGTTCCAGCTATTGTTTGCCGCGACCTTTCACCTCTGACCTCATTACAGCTGCTGTTGGTGATGTTGACCTTCGAGGATCACAGATTCACTGTCACTGCCGGAGGGGAACAAAGCCACGGAAATACATTTTTTTTTGGACCAAGTTCATTCACCTGCCAACCACACACACACACACACACACACACAGACAGAAGCTTATGTGAGGCCTGCAGTGTTTAATTACAACCTCTGCCAGAGCTGTTTGTTCCATTAAATTATGCATTAGCATTAATTAACATTAAATATAAAGTAATTTAAATAAAATCTGAACTGTACACAGTAAGGTTGCATTTAAAAATGACTGTTTTGTTCCTCTGCTGCACAGAGTCACCGACATGTTTTCAGACTTATTCCCAGAGGACCCAGTTTATTACACTCATGTATTTTCAGAATAAAGTGACCAATGCAAATGCTACATGAGACTGTGTTCCTGAAAATCCAGTAATTCTCTTCACTTCACCTGCAAAAAAATCCCCCAGGAGCCTCCGCCCCAAAAACTGTGCCGGAGTTCAGACTGCAGTTTTTGAATTTATGAAGCCAAAGTAAGTCAAGTTGCTGTTTAAGGGCTGAATTATCATGCTGGTCTTACACTCGTCCATTTTAATGACAGTTATTTATCAGAAATCTCAGAGTACAGGTGACTGGAAAAGCAGACATTTGTGGTTGGGTCACAGCATAAGCAGCAGGTCAAAGTACTCAACCATCTCTAAATTTGATTTGCTGCTCACGCCTCAGCGATTGTGCAGCCACAAGCTGCAACATTAGCATCCAAGTTTAAGAGTCAATCACAGGTGAGGGCTTGCACATGCAGACAGTGGAGTATTTTTACATCCGTCCGTATTTATTAATAGATTTTTATTCCTGTACTGGAGAACATGCGCACCCTCCACAGATCGAGATTTCTCCCCTCCAAGTGCACCAGCATTCATTCTCACCAGGTCTGAGTGTTGCATTTAATACTTACACAATATTTCCTGGCTTTAACAGCTTAAAGCAGTTCATTCAACCTTGTGCCGCATGTTATTTTTGGCCTTTGCTCGTCAGGAGAACCCGACTCTTTGGGCACAACGTAGAGTTTGCAATAATGAAGTTATAGTTCTTGTGTTTCCAAAAGAAAGCACAACACGTCCTCGTACCAAACAACCTTCGTTGTCATGTGGTTGACGCCGTGAAAGAGCTGCATTTTCCTTCAACTTGGGCACCAAAGCTACTTGTTCGTTTGGGTTAAAAACGTTAGCGTTACCGCCAAATGTACTTTGTAACGTGGGTGAATCTTTTTCTCATCAGCCTAAAAGTAGAACTTTTAAACCAGTGGGGGCAGATTTCCCCCTTCATGCTTGATAAAAACCATCCACGGCACGTTTTTCAGCCTCAGCTGACAACAGAGTCAACCTGACCTTTGACCTCTGCTGAGCGCTCCCCGAGCCGTGTGTGGGTTTAGCTCGGCTGCAGTAACCCGTCCCTTGCCATTTATTTTCCCAGCGTCCTGCTTGACTCAGTTTGGCTCCTCGCGAAGGTTTGTAGTGCACTAGCGAGCCGCGAGGAAGAGGAGACCCAGAGGTTGTGCCAGTCTGAAGGTGGAATGCCTTTGATTATACGATCTAATCCTCAGTATAACATGCCTGCCGGCCAGGCAGGCGTGGGCGGCAGGTAATGGCGGTTGGAGGCGGTGGTGGTTGGGGGTGGGGGTTGTTGTTGTTGTTGTTGGATGTTGCTCTCACACATCCCTCTGACACAGGTAGGCGATTCATCCCCGGCTGGACGAGCTCCAGGCCAGAGTGGCGAGTGTGATTCACATCAATCCAAATTCACCTTCTTTATTTCCCCCACAAACCTTTTCCTTTTCAAGCACCACTTCTTCTTCTCTGGAACGCAGCTCTGTTTGGCACTAAACGCCGCGGCTCGCTCTGTGAATGTGCGTGTTTGTGTGTGTGCGGTTTAATCCCCCGCTACCCAAAGACCTTTTTTTAATTTTTTTGGAAAAGTGGATTTCAGTCGAGGAGGAGAGCCGAGCCTCTTCTCTCTGTGTGTGTGTTTTTTTTTTTCCGGGGCTTGTGATGTCGGCCGCCCACGACCGCGGAGGATTTGGTCCAATCTTTGTTTACAATGCAGACACTGCTGACTTTTTGCTCTGTTCCAATTTTTCAATTATGTGTCCTCTGGCGGATAGCAATTACAATTCACTTGACGGAATACGAGCATCTTACCCCCCCCCCCCATGTGTGCCATGCTGCGGTGACGTGGATAAAAACACTTGTTATCTTTAATATGACTACAATGTTCATTCCTCCCGATGGGGCTAACTAAACAGAGGCTTATCTGTAATTCTGACACCACAATCCATCTCTGACATGGACAGACGCAGTGCATTAAGCTGATGCAGAACACGCAGCTCTCTCAGGCCTCCCCCACATTCTCAAATAAGCGTCTGTTTCAATTATTTTACATTGGAAGTCCGATTTGTCTTACTGTCACATTGAATTGCAGCGGAGGGTGAATTGATTGGAGTATATTGGATGGCGAGGCGAGTGACAGGGCGGCCTCTGGTTAAAGATGGAGCGATGTGCCACCTCCTCCACGCTGCTACATCTCATGCTGGATGTATATCCTGTAAAACCAATCTTTATTTTAACCATTTAGTCTGTGTTCAAGTGGTGCAACGAGCAGGCTGGTTCAAGCCTTCTCACGTTGGTCTTAAAAACACAAAGTTTGTCACGGCACCCGTGAGTTTGGAGAAAATTTGGGGATTTGAGGGGCGGTGATTCGGTTCTATTGCAAAATCAGGAAGTGCATCTTTAAAATAACCGGTGTGCCAAACGGCAATGTGTTACTAGGTTTTTTAATGTGGTTTTTCCTCTTGGTAAAAAGCTTTTTGACAGGCCTGCATGTTCCTGACTTACTGCTGTTTTAGCCATTAGCTACCAAACATCTAGCGCCGCATACTTCAGGACATATTTACCTGTAAAAACCTTTCAGCTGATGGCATGTGTCAGTTCAATCCCTTGCAAGTCCAGATTTTCACCTCTCAGCGAGACCCGACCCTGTACCTGAGCCAGACCACTGCCACTTTACACCCAGTCTAATTGAGTCCAGGTGTGGTCCAGGTGGACTCACCATCCAGTCAGTTGCACTAGAACAAAGAAAATAACATTTAACTGTAAAAAAGAAAAAAAGTGATTGAACGCATTGATTTGTTTATGTTGACTGACAAGAAGCAATATTGATCCTAACCATCCCGAGATAAGACTTTAAGTTCTTACCCACCGGAAACATATGGAATTGTCTTAAATTGGCTGATTTTTTTCACTCGTTCTCCAAAAATATGTTTTTCTGACTCAGTATGTCCTCATTAAGGTGGATTTTTTTTTTTTACAGTGCACACGGACTGAGAGCGTGAACGGATTTAACCCTGAACCTGCAGGGTGAATTGATTTTATTCAAACAAGAACAGGGGGGAAAAAAACCTTGTTAGTCTGCTGGTCAAACAGCAGCACCAGAATTCACATTCACATGTTTTGAATGTGAGCACAGCGCTGCCATACAAATGGAAAACCTGAGCGCTGATTGTAATGGAGGAGGCGGCGGCGGCGGCAGTCACCTGTTCGCAGGCTGGCTGTGGAGTTTCAGCGGCGACTGTCAGCGGCTGACAGAGAGCAGAAAGACACTTAAGATAATTGGCTCCCATTCCTCCCGCCATCACCCGAGGTAAAGAATTAAAATAAGAAATGGGGGGAAATGACTCTAAGCTCTCAGAGCTCGGCGCTGAATCATACATCAGCCGTCAGTCATCGCTGACGGAGAGCAGCTCAGATGAATCATCTCCTGGCACCTTCCTTTTTCTCTTTTTTAAAGCGCAGCTATCTCAGTCATTAGCTCTGCCGGCCTTATGAGAGGTGTGACAGAGTGTGTGTGTGTGTGTGTGTGTGTGTGAGGGAGGGAGAGCGCATGCCAGGATGATCCTTGACTGTAATAGATGTCAAACGACGTCTCGGAGAGCTGGACTTTGTGAACGGCGCCGACCCGAGCAGAGCGGCGAACGGCCGGGGGACAAACGGCGTCGACAGTGATGTGCCGAGAGGAGGGAGGTGTTGAGGGGGATTTGATGGGGGATGGTTAATATGCTCCTGGTGTATCTGAGGAGGTGGTGGGAGGCCAGTCGGCTGTTGTATTGTCTTTGACAGAGGTTGGTCTGATGATTGGAGCTGTAGAGGAAGAGGAGGAGGAGGAGGAGGAGGTGCTGACATGTACAGTATGTTTGGAGCCTGATCTCAATGACAAACCCTCTGTTAGCCCCAATTTGTGTCTCTCATGTAAAATCATTACATTCAAGTCACAGCATGAAGCTTCTGTTCTCCTCAAAGATGACATGTCACCCCCCCCCCCGCATGTTAGCCGTACACAGCAACTGCTCCACCTGACGTACAAGGAGCGATCACCAATTTGGAAAACCAGAAGGTTGCTAACAATGTTGCTACATTACTGTTTTTTATGATTTAAGCAAACGTAACTGATAATAAATTTTGGTTCGCAAGATGATCTGTTCAGCTAGCATCGCTGCTTGAATTAGGAAACAGACAAACAGCTGAAATATCTTCTTTCACACAGTACGTATTGATACAGACGGTTATTGACATTTCAGGTGTGACGAAATTACCATCAGATTTATTTTACAGAAAAAAAGATGCTTTAATATGAGAGAGGCACAAACTGGAGCCAGCTGACAAACTGACAGCTCCAAGAGTCAAGTTCCAGTCAGATATACAAACATGCATTTAGCATCCTAGCTAATGGCACCGCTAAAATCATTTTGCTAGTCAGACAGCTAATCAGTTCGTCATCTGAAGCACCTTTACAAGTGCCACAGTTTTAGCTACAGTTACAGAGTGTCTGCTGGCCAGTGCTCAAACCCAAAAAGACCCACAAATGTAGTAGCAGGAAGCCAAACTGGACCCATCTACTACTGAAAAGCTTGGACCGACGCCAATGCAGAATCTAGAAATCACAGCTGATTGCTATCAACAAGTGTTGTCAAAACCAAACTGTGTCTCACCGAATGTGACATTAGTAACTTTCACATGCCATCCATCCTCCTTGGCAGTAAAAATCCAGGTTTTGTTATTTCTCTCTTGCTGACTGAAACAACATGGCTATTCTGCTCATTATTTCATCAAGTGACGGACGACAAACACGACTCGTTTGGAATTAGCTTCGCAGCTGTGTTGCATCGAAGATAATTCAGAAAACTTCAACAGCCCTTTTGAACTTTGATCATAACGACTGCTTGTTCGGCCGCTAACATTCGCGTTGCTAATGTGCTATTATCTTTGCTCCTTGAGATGAGTCTGTTGTGGTAATCAACATAACACACACACTTCCATCATGATCGGCGCTGTCCGATCACGACCGGGTCTTCTGGGATCCATCTGGTATCACACATAATGTTAAACAGACACAGCATCCGTGGTGGTAGTATGGGACATGACCTGGACCCGATGTGGAAGGATTTGGTCGTCAAATTTTGAAAACCAAATTCCCAAAATCAACATAAAGCAGAAGTCAGTCTTTCCACATTTTATTTGATGTGCTTTCCATGATGTTCCTGCGTGTCCTAATTGATTCCAGCAGTCAGCAGCTTCTCCATTTCCTTTTTGCATTGCATTGTGGGAAACCGGTATCCATCGAGACAACACTCAAAAAAATCCACAACGTTTCGTGTGCGTACTGACAAGTTTGGGTTCACCTCTTCAGTGTGAAAGCACTTCAGATTGAAAACTCGGTGGAATCCGAATGAAGTCTGGAACTGAGACACCGAGCTCAAGTCTTGTTTCATCAAAACATCATGTCAACAAAGATTAATTGAATTGAATTGAGAGACACATGGAGAGAGAGGATGAGGAGGCAGGGTGGTGTGTGTGTGTGTGTGTGAAGCCTCTCGCTCAGCCTCTCTTGACCTCCCGCCTTTATTTAAGTGCTGAAAGAGGCAATTTGCCTGCAGTCCGCTCGCTGCTCCGTCTGAAGTAATCTGCCATTTCAGACCCATTTTTACCTGATTGCTTCGTCAGAAACGAAGTGACACCGAGGTCGCACGCTCGGATTGGAATGTAGATGCAACGCAAACACTGTACACCCACAGATTGAAAATGAGGAGAGGACAGAAGAGGGAGAAATAAGAAAGAAAACATTTCTGACATTCTCAACTTGTAGCAGAGCTGATAAAACGTGAGGAGGTGGAGGAGCGCGGCAGGTAGGCGACCTTCAGCGTTGCTGCGCCCTGATCCACACGTGCAGGCGGAGGCAGGCCAGTGACAGCTGATGTTTCAGCACATCAGTGTTTATATTCGAGACTTGGGCTGCAACTAATGTGGTTTTTAATTAATTTATTGATTATTCTTGTACCTTTAAAGCAGCCGCAATCAATATTTTTATGTTAACAATGGATCGCAGGTGGCCCAACGGGTTAATTGTTAAAATAAACGGTTGCCCAAATCGATCAATACGATGACTTTATTCCAACCAAAAGTCCAAAACTCAAGGAGGATAAATTTATGTTAATATAAAAGAGACAAATGCAGCAAATTCTCATGATTTGAACCACGGAGACATTTTTTGTTTCATGAATGAGGAAGATAATTAATTGATTGATCAAAATAATAAAGTAATTAATGCCCTGTCAGTCAAACAATAGGTCTACTAACTGTGATAAACTCTCATTGAATTATCACTGAAGCTAAAGAGCCAGACATGTTTCTCTGGCTGGAGCTGGTAGAGACTAAAACAGAGCTAAAAGAGAGTGAATATTGGATTTCTCAGGTGGACACACGACAACACGACTCTGATTATTATGTATGTATGTATATGTATATATACACAGGCGTATAGATAAATGCTTAATTAATATATTGATTAGGCCTCTTCCCATCAGCTGATTGGTTGGCTAATCAATCATCAGATATTCTGACTGACTTGATATGACTTGAATAAGTCCTAAGTTTCAGACTTTAAATGACAAATTGAGTGATAAAGCACTTCTGGCATCACATAAATATACACAAGTATGCTTTTATTGTTTAAGAAGCTCTAGAGATCCTCAAATAAGTTGATTATAAATTGGTAAATTGATCTGTCTTTGGGCTTCTGTGACTAATTCAAAATTGATTAGTTACAGAAATAGAAAAAAATATTAGTCAGCCAAGGATTTTGAGGACAGACTTCATGATTTAATGATTCTGCTGTGCATTACCACACAACAACAAGACACAATGAACGACAATAGAAGCAGAGATGACACGCGGTGATTAATCATTTAGCTTTAATGTGTTGTTCGTGCACTGCAACACGAGTATGATCCAGTGATTCCTTTCAGGACAACATTCGTCACCTCAGGGCCAAATAATGAATTTAATTGAAAATAAATTCACCTATATACTCAGATATTGCTTCATATCCTGTTTATGCGTAAGTGCAGGACAATTTTACGTGCATCTTCATATCCTGAACACGAATAGCTTTTTGTGTATGAATGAACAAAAGCAGTTGATTATTACCATGGAAACAGTCCAGGAAACAGAAGGCAGAGCAGCAGAGCAGAGGGTGTTCACATCAACACCGACATGACGGCGAGGCCAGTCGCAGGCTGCTGCAGGCAGGAGACTGTGCTTATAGATCTGTACATGCAGTGAGGAACATAGCCCAGGCAGTGCAACATCATGCAACATCAAATCACAAAACAGACTGACGTGGCCAAAAGTATGTGGACATCAGAATACTACACACACACAGTATGTAACATTGAGTGGTCACAACCAGTAATAACTACTGCTGCAATACTGTCTCAAGAACAGTGACAGCAGGAGAGAAAGACTATACATTAATATGATACTGTCAGATGTAACAATGTACACCAATCATCAATCAATCAATCAATTAAACTTTATTTGTACAGCACCTTTCACACAGTTTCATGCAGCTCAAAGTGCTTCACAGATGACTGAGAGGCTGATAAGTATGATTATGTAATTATACTTAGAGCTGTCTGTATTCAAATCGAGATGTGATGTAGTGCATTATGCAATAAACAGTATAACATATTTTATAAATATACACAGGATTATAAAATGGTGTAATATTCTGCAGTATAGTAAAATAATATTGGATATAACCTATAAAGTTAAATGTAGTGAAACAGTACAGCAACATAGCAGTTCAATTCAATGCAGTTCACTTTTATTCATATTGCGCTAAATCACAACACAAAGTTATCTCACGACACTTTCCATATAGATTCTCCCAGGAGGAAGCACTTAGCGAAGGCGGCGAGGAAAAACTTTGAACAGCAAAAACCTCGAACAGAACCAGACTCTGTGTGTGTGTCCATCTGCTTCAACCGGTTGGGTTTATAGACCCAGACGGAGAGAGAACGATATGCACAGCAATGACAATAATAACAATAACAACTGTAATATGTAACAATAGAAATTCGTTTTCGGGCCAAGAACTATCACCTCAGTTTAGCAGTAGAAGCTGCAGGTCTTCCAGATGTTTATATCCTTAAGACATGCTTGAAGTTTAGTTAACTGATTGGTTTAATTTGGCTTCATCTGGCTTGATACACATAACTGGGTGTCATCTGCACAGTGATGAAAATGTACGTTCCTGAGTGTTTCCTGAAAACATTGCCTAAAGGAAGAATATATAGAGAGTAAATAGAAATGATCCAAACACAGAACCTTGTGGAACACCAATCAAATGTTTCACTTGCTGTAATAGGATGTGCAACACTAACTAACATTAAAGGTAAAGAGAGAAGTCTTTTGTCTGATGCAGGTAGAAGGTATTTGTAACTTTATCTGATGCTGCCTGTCTGCTCTGATGGTCTCTAAATCCTGTCTGAAAATCACTGACTAAACTATTGTTAATTAGAAAGTCACACAACTCACTGTTTTCTCAAGGATTTTAGAGATATAGCACAAAATAATGATAATAATAATTATTATATTATAGTACATAATACCATACAGTCGATAGCATGAATTTGTATGCAGCACTTGCTGATCAAGTCCAACGAAGACAATGAAAAGGGAGCGTAATGTGAGTGTCTCAAGTATCCTCGACACTCTGTGGGAATTGGTGCGTATTTAAATGTGATTGCGGCACCATGGGACTCTCTCTTCTGTTAATGCAGCCTCCACTCTTCTGGTTTCAGGCTCTCCACCGTGTGTTGGAACGTGGCTGCAGGGATTTGCTCCCATTTAGCCACAAGAGATGTCTGGCAAAAAAAAAAGCCTGGCATCGTCTGAGCTGGACGTGGTCGAGGTCAGAGCTCTGTGCACGCCGGTCAAGCTCCTCCACACCAAACTGGGAAAAGCATTTCTTTCTGGGGTTGGCTTTTACACACGGCTGCATTGTCATGTTGAAACAGGAAACAGACACATTTTTCTTCATTGAAACTAAGAGTTCAACACTAAAGAGTTCATATATGCTTGACTACATTCTGAATTTAAAAACAAAGAAAGAAAAAACATTTTTACTTCGTAGTTTGTCTTGATTTGATGAGAGTTTTGGTGCTATTTCTAAACCGGAACAAGTGGCTGCAATTTCCTTTTATTTTGGTATCACTGCTTATTAGAAGCTACAGAATGTTTGAAGATGTCATCACATGATTTCATTATCTAGTTACCTTAAACTGTTTTGTTATGGTGACAGTTACGTTGTTATTTCCAAGCATCAACCTTTTCTTTACGTGTGACTGTGGACGAATTATCGCGTCCTCACCGTATTAAGCACGATCTGAAGAGCTCATTACCACAATGCTAATGAGCTCGTCATCCCAGGACATCAAAACTTGTGATTGTGATTTAAGCATCTCATAATCTCAAGATGTCAAATGGTGTTTTGTGCTGATGATGCTTATTTTGAATATCACACTATTATCTTCTAATCACAGCAGAAGAATCTCTCATCTTGAAATGTCAGACGGTTTTCTCATGATTGTAATTACACATGCTTACTATTTTAAGACAAACCATCGAGAATAAAACCTTTTTCCCTCAATTTTATGGGTGAAGCAAAGCAGAGTTTTGTGCTATTCAACAGCTATAATTGAATTTACAGTAAATTGTCTGAATATTTGCTTCTGTGTCAAACACATGTGATCTTAAGCGATTCCTTGAAATCTCAAACTGCTGCAAAACTCGGTTACATGCAGGTGTTTACAGGTAAATAAACATGCAGTTATTGTTAAAAGACTAAAGGTAAATATTTACTATATTTATTGGAAAATAAAATCTGCAGAAGGTAAAATGTTTTCTGTTTTCTTTGAGATTAAGATTTGGTGCAGTTATACCCTTAAAGGATTCGTAGACGGTGTGTGTGTGTGTGTGTGTGTGTGTGTGTGTGTGTGTGTGTGTGTATGTTAAAACATGCCAGTTATCAGCTCAACAATTCCAGCCTGAAGATGAAAGATTTCCTCTCTGAGGAAACTTTTCTCTACAAACAAACTCTGAGCACAGTAAACTCTGAAATCGGAGGCGCAGCCGCTGGCGAGCGTCTACCTGCTGTTACCTTCTGAACTCCAAACAAGTGTCGGAGCACGCCGATGTGTCACCCTCCCTCACCTTGATTTCCCCCGGCGAGCCGGCCGGCCTATTTGGAGTTTCAGGTCGCTGCTCTGGCCTTTTTGCGTGGAGCCCTCAGTGGGTAAGAAGCCGGTCCCCGTGGCTGTTCGCCCGCCCTCAAAGGAGCCACCGGTGACCACGGAGCAGCCCGCTCGGACTAATGAGGTCCCTGGGTACACGCAGCCGACAGGATGGCGCAGGCTGCATCTTGCTGCCTCAGTCCTGTCCTGCCTGTAATATGCTGTAAGCTGCTCTTCAACATGATGCAACAGTTCTGCTCGGCAGGAACATGATACTAGACTAGATTTTGGTCACTGAGACGTCTTGAACAAAACAACCAAGAATAGTTGTTTTATTTTTGTTTTTTTTTATTCATTTTTTATTCTAAAACATCACTTCATCTGAACATTTTTTGCATACAGGACGGCTTATGATGACCTGACATGGCTAAATGAATACACCTGCAAATGAGCAGTACATGTGCAACATTTAAGTCATTCAGCCTGCTGAATTCAAGCAAACTGACCAAATACATAATACCTTTAGGTTGACTTTGACACCTTCAGACATAGCTAGGCTAGCTGTTTCCCCTTTTCAAGTCTTTATGTGCAGCTAAGCTAACCGGCTGTTAGCTGTAGCTTTATAATTCCGGTGAAGACATCAGAGTGGTGTCAAGCCTCTCATCTAAATCTCAGCGAGAAAGTGGATCAGCTTATTTCTCAAAATGTCAAACTATGCCTTGAACATACATATTTGAATGCCAAGAAAGAAAACAACAAAATCGTGCTGCTGAGGTGCAGGCTGCCTGAACATTTGTGCTTCCAGTCACAGTCAAACTGTGTTGCAGGTATGGCAGAGGAGAATCACAACTTAGTTTCATCCAGTGAACACGTCGCGTTGCATTTGCTTTTTGCAGGTGTCCATCACGCCAGCTCTAACAGATTGGACATGGAGGTGGTGGGGTGGGTAGATGGGGCCAGCAAACACTGGGTTTTCACCCAGGAGACCGCTGGTCATGTTCTGTGTCAAACCAGAAGTCAATGTTGACTTATTTTAACTTACCAGTACGAGTATTTCAGAACACTGACCATGTGACGACAAGCATCTCTTCTGATGAAGGTCCGGTTCGCCTGTTGCCAGGTGATCATATATGTCGTAGGTATGAGAATGTGGACCTTCAAGACTATGTTACGTTCATACGTAGCTCCTTTGATCATGTGTTGGGCTGTCAGACATATCTCAGCCTGCAGCAGAACAGTAGCTGAATCCAGTGTGACAGTGAGTCCCCATTTCCACCTGTTTGACCTGTAATCAGTGTTTGGATGTTATCTGTACAATGGCCTTTGCATTTACGACAGTATCAATGCTGCTCTCGTTATCTTGATTCTGGCCACATCGTGATGGCCAACAAACATGATGCACATCAGCAAAGGGAGGCGATGCCACACTGACGAGGTGATTCACTTTTTGTGAGGGAGGACTTCTGAGCAGCTGCTTCTTTGTGCAGCTTTTAGGCGTCTTCAGCTGGCAGCTAGAGGTGGACTATGGCAACCTTTTCACCTTTTGTTGTTTTTTAACCTTTTTCTTTGAAGGACATGGTCGCGCTGTCCCAACTGAGACCTGATCACAATGTGAGCCACATGTGGCTGATTTGATCTCATTGCAATCAAGATGTATTCTGCATGAATTTCCACCTTCTGTTAACGTGTCTCTCCTGCTCCATGCAGGACATCCAGAGGTGAAATATGACAAGGTGTAAATGGGGTCTGACAAATGACTGCAGTCACTGCTGATGTGCTGCTTTCACTTTGTTTAGACTAAATTAGACCATTTAGTCCGCAAGTGTCTTGAGAAATTCATGCTGAAAAACACATTGAGTGCACTTAGTAATCTAAAATGTATGTCAGTATGTGTCTGATTCCCTCAGACTCCATGCAGCTGTTGTCTTTTTCATCTAATTTTGAATCAAAATTTGAGTCGATCTCTTGCGATATGGTGTGTTTTGTTCAGAAAGAACAATATTAAAAGCAGAACATCAACACATTGAAAGCTGCTGCTGCTGCTGGATGGATGTCTGACCCGTACAAACAAACTGCAGATGTCTCCTCTTCAACGCGTCTCTTAATGTTGACCTTTTCCAAAAACCCTGTTCCCATGGGGATTTCTGACGACACAACAAACGGCAGGCTGTGACGCAAAGTGATGACTTTTCTTGCTTACATCCTGGATTTTAACACCTGCGGCTGTTTGTTCTGTCTGCTGTTCTGTAACATTTCACATTTTCAAAATGGAGATGGACAGTGTGTGTGTGTGTGTGTGGGGGGGGGGGGGGTCAACACAAAGGTCAACCCTCACCTTTCCCCTCTGGCAAAGGGTGCCAAGGAAATGATGTGGCCACTGTGTCATTAATTCCCATGAAAATCACAGGTTGGCAGGGAGGCTGCCATCCCAGCCTCCCCCGCCCCCTCATCCACAGACAATTACAGGTCATCCGGGCTCTCGCCGTTCTGCTGTTTTCTGTGGAAATTGCAAGCTGCTGCTTAAGAGCCCAGGAGAGTGACTTTAATTAAAGGCTGCAGTGACCGACTGCTGCTGGCAATCAGCAGACGCCTGCTCTACCTGCTGCCTCTGTCTGTCTGCCCCCCCCCGCCTCCTCTCTCCTCTCTCTGAGGCCTCCCTCCACGTCTGATCTGTTCTTCTTCTCTGTCCTCAGCTGCGTCTGCTCCTCTTATTTTAGGCTCCTGCTAACAGTTAGCAGCTGCTAAAGCTGACAATTCTGCAAAGTCAGTGAGATTGTTTCAAACGGAAGTCAAGAGGAAGCAACTGCTGAGTGTCAGTGACATTCGTGGTCCCCGGATAACGACTGTAATTATTTTTGACCCCCACCTGAGCATTCATCACAAGGCCATCATCAGGAAAGCAAAAATACACTTTACACAGGATGCATCAAAAGCTGACAGGCACACTGACATTTACTGAACACATTCATGTTCCCCAGAGGACGAACACACTCTCAAAAAATACCACCTCCATATCATGAATTTCAAAGTGGATATTCATGGTCTTCAGCGGATGCAAAATAATGTAGGAAAGGTCATGGGGTCATAAAAATCAGCAGGATTCATCCTCTGGGGACTAATGGAAAGGTCAGGAGGTCACTAACATCGTTAGACACCGCAGATATACACTGAATTTAATGGCAACTTCAACGGTTATGAGACCAAACTAAGCAAAAATGATCATTATTATTATAATTAGGGTTCACTCAGCTTAAACTATGGCTTCAATAATGCCTTTTAAAGTCATACTGTAAATTAGATTCTGTCTCATAATTACATATATTAATAATAACAATTAATACAGTTAGTAGACATGTGTGATGGTTGAACATGTGATTCCAAACTGTGGGTATTAACGAGTGTCTCACTTTCTGGCTGATGTTGAACCCGCCTGCATGTTACCTCCACCCCTGGAACATGCGGTAACCTGTGTGACTGATTGTCTGCAGGTGTGCTGGAGTCATGGTGGAGCCACCAGCTGCATCTCATCACCGTAATCAAGACCTCTACATGTATTCAGCTCTGCCTTCTCCACCCTGCCAGGTCGTAGTGTCGTCTACACATCAGGGGTGCTGCGTTGCAGCCTCGTATGCTGCTCTTTGTGATTTACGTCTGTCCTGTTCTCTGTCTTCATAGTCCTGCTGCTCATCCAGTTCCCCAGCAGACCTTTCAGGACCTGAATCTCCTCAGTCTCCCTGATCAAGCTGCAATCCCTGCCCTCTGCATGGCTCCCCTTCTCCTTCTTCAATTATCATCTCCTACATATTCGCAATAAATACCTTTTAACTGCTTCCCTGACTCCCTGGCTTGTCTGCATTTGGGTTCATTTTTGACACTGTAGGGGCTCGCTCCCATTCTGATGCTACAGCATCAGTGAGGTCCAGCACTGATGTCGGGTTTTGAGGTCTGGCTCACAGTCAGCGTTCCAGTTCATCACTAAAGTGTTGGATGGGGTTGAGATCAGGGCTCTGTGCAGACCAGTCAATTATTTTCACTCCAAATTGGGAAAATGATTTCTTTCTGGTGCGGCTTTGTGCACGGGGGCAGCGTCGTGTTGAAACAGGACATAAAGTTAAACTTTATAGCTTAAGATATCAAGATTTCACTTGATTTTAAAGGTAGACAGAAGTATGTGGACAGGAGCGTCTGCTGCTATACTCAGTGTCACTGGAGACACTGTTGACTCCAGTGTTGGTTTTGCTTCTATTTTAATGATTAATATTCATTTTGTTTTCAGTTAACAGTAATAACTTCAGTCAGCACTCGTCTCTTTAACTTCCACACTGGTTTCCTCACTCCCTCACTCACACTCCCCTCTCTCTTCCTCTTCTTCCTGGCCATCGCTCCCATTTTCCTCCCCTTACTCTCCATCTGTGTGTGTTGGATTGATTGTACCTCGGGTTACATATTCTGTCCACATTTCTGTTCTCTGCCGCTCGCCTCTCCTTCACATTCGTCTCTGGAGTGCCGGCCGACCGTGGGCTATTACTGTCTCATTAAAGGGAGGCTGGGGAGACGCTGGCCTGATAAATCAATCAAACTTCCTCTCGCTGTGCCAGAGGGGAGATGGATCGAGATGGATTTTGTCCCAGCGAGAGAATATCCCAGGGTGCACCTCTTCCAAATGGTGTCAGAGGATGTATATGCTGAGGCAGCACGCTGAGTCCAACAATAGCTGAGCTTCTATTTTCATACATTTAGTGGGATTACATTGGCAGCGGAGGGACAGTCTGCGCTTTCATTATGTCGTATCACACACACTCTACATGCATCACGGTCAAAGAATCCTGGTAATTAGACAGAAATAACTGCTGTCTGAAGGGAGCTGACTCTGATTCCTCTGCTACACATTTAAACTTTATTTAAATTTTACTTCTATGCTGTTGGCTGTCACACTGGTTTATGTAACAGATTAAATTAATAATGCAACACATTATAAACACAGTTTTTGGCCAAAGGGAAAATGTAGGAGAGAGTTTATGGCCATATAGAAAAACATAAGATATAATTTATGAGTGTACACAATGTAAGAGACTGTTTACTTTCATATATGTGTTTACATGGAAAAAATATTTGTTTCTAAAATTGCTCCTAGATGTCACCAAGCATCTACAGCCATGCTAGCAGCTGTTTGAGGTTGTGCTCAGAAACAGCATTGCTTTGAGCTAAAAGCTAATATCGACATGCTAACCCGCTCACAAGGACAGTGCTAATATTGGTGATTGATGTTTAGCAGATGTAATGTTTTCCATGTTCACCATCATATTTTAGCCTGTTAGCATGCTAGCATTTGCTAATTAGCACTCAGAACAAAGTACAGTTGACACTGTTGGGAATGTCATTAGTTCTGCAGGTATTTTGTCATAAAACATGACGTTTGGACCTGCTGCTAGCTCGGTTATTAGCACACATCCCCCCTGAACCATGAATGTCTGCAAAGAAATTGAAAGCAATCCATCAAATATCTGTCAAGCGTGGACTGACACGCTGAAAAAGCTCAACAATACAGTTTTTAAAAGAATAGTTTTACGCTTTGGGAGATATTAATACTTTTTTTTGCCAAAAGTTAGATCAAGATCATTCATGTCTACACATCAACTGTGCAGTTAAAGCTAGGAGTCAATTAGCTTAGCTTAGCAAAGCATTTCCACCTCACAGTAACTGCATCACTTTATCCTGACTGATGCTCCCTCCTGTCTGCTTACTCTTCTTCCTGCTTCTTTAATTCTATTATTGTTGTGCTTTTCTGTGGACTGAAGACAAGCCACATTTACACATTGTTCTTAATAAGGTCAACTGTGTCCCTGACCTCTGCAGCGAGTTCGTCTGATTAAATTAGAATCCATCCTCAATGTGTCTTGGGAGTGTTTACTCCGTTGCGTTATGCAATTACAATTCTATCACCGAGATGCATCGACTGACGCGATCATGCAAGCTAATTTATTTATTTATTGAACAACACGTTTTCTCTCAGTGCTGCTCAGCATTTTCCAGCACGGTGTGAGATGTTTTTGCTCCTGTTTGGCAGGTGAGTCACTAAAACCCATAAAACTGTGATGTATAGAAACATTACCATAAACACACCATGGAGCCACTTCTGACCCCCCTGAACTTTGGTCTGTGTTTGCTTGGTTTCTTATTTTCAGAAGAAATTACATTACTCTGCGTGTATATGCCACTAATATAATAAACATGATGTACACTGATATACATGCACGTTATGGGGCAGTTTGTATGGGGGGAAGGGTTTAAAGCTGTGATGTGAACCTAATTTGAGAGTTTATAATTGAAGAGTTGTTTCAAAATATAAGACATATCCTTTCTTCTTTCATATGCTTCTATAGTGGAACTGACAACACAACCAAAACACTTGTTTGAGCATGACGGAGCGCGATCCTGCTGTCCTGCACCGCGAGTTCAATCGTTCCTGACGCGTGTCTGGATTTCTTATTTCAAGTGAAATTTTTCCTCCGCGTTGATCGGCTGTCGTTCAGCCTCCTAACATCTCGTGAACAGATGTGACAGGCTGCCGTGGAGACGAGCGGCTCCTGTCAAACTGCAAATGAAGAAAAGTAAACAGGTGAAGAATGACAACAAAGCACCAGCAAACATGACACTCTCTGCGATTGATGAAGTCCCCGTCAGAGCCAATCAGGAACGAGCACGTCTCCTCCATCTTAGCTGTAAATGGAGTTTCCTCTTTGAGTCAGAAACATTTAAATGCTGGGAATCAGATGTGAGAAGCAGCCTGTCCACTGGTTTTGTCTTGACAGTTGTCAAAACTCAAGGAGAAGAAGAGCAGACGATAGCGCCCCCTTTAGGCCAGTCACTCATTTTATTCCCAGTCAGCAGCAGCACAGCTAACGTCTCTTCCTCTGGGAAAAAAAACACTCTGCATTGTGCTGAGGTGGAGAAAAGTGCAGGTTCACATTAAAAGACACAAAATGTGCAGACTTCAGGCTCTAAACAGAGAGTTTTAAATACAGCCTGAAGACATTGTTGCTCTTTTAATTTGCAGCTACAAGTTTTGACCTGCTGGGCTTTGTTTTATTAGACAGGAAAGCTGAGAAAACGCTGCAGAATTTTAAGGCTGGGCATTAAAAAATATCAAGTGAAGGCAGTTGCTTCACGGTCTTCAGCCTTCACTCAACACTAATTGCGCTCAGCTGGCTTTCAGGTGATTGGGAAGTTGCAGTTAAGTCAGTTTTTAGATGATGGTTGAATCATTTTTCGCAGTCTGTTTTCCATACATGGCTTTGACAGCACACACAAAAATGGATGAAAATGATTAATGAATGCACGATTGGGTTTTTTTTGTGTGTGCGATAAAAAATGAGGAGTGTGGCCCCTTTTAACAAGAAAAGCACCCAAATAAACCTCCACCAAGGTTGCAGAGCCCTTCGAATGGTTTCATCTGAATCTGGAAACAGAAAATAATTCGACACTTTTTACCATTCTAGCAAGTTTATGAGACAAAAAAATCTGTTTAAAAAAATGTTTTAACAAACTTAACTGAAAAAATAGATAAAATAGATAAATATTTTGAATCTTTGCCAGCTGGCAGATGTTCAACCGGAGACGCTGAAGACTGTTTTAGAGCTTCATGACATAATACCTGTATTGTTCAATAGCAACATTAATGAAAACAGAAGTATGCAAACTCTAATTTCAGGTTTTGAGGCAAAAAATCTGCAGACGACAATGTCTTAAAAATGGCTGACAGCCGTCTGTCCTCTCAGTCATCCATCAGTGTATCTGCATCATAAACCTCCATCAGTCTGTTGGTCCCAAACTGCCGCCGAGAGTCGTCAGTCGTCACACTCTAATCACTCACTCACTCCTGAAGGCTGCTGAAGGTCAGCGCTGCTCCAATCATTCTCTTGCATTAGTGTTTAGTGTTTTTCTGCACATTATGTTGAGGTAAATTTGTTTCGCAGGTTTATTATAATATTGAAAGTACTGATTGATTGATGTCACACCAGCATTCCTTCACTCTTACTGCAAAGCTTCATTTTTAGTGTATTTCATGACTGCCATCATTAGGAGTTTTAAGCTGTGAAAAGCTCACTGAGCGTCTGCAAACATTCAGCTGGGTCTGAATCTGCTCCGACATTTCCACCATCCCGTGTAGAGAAAGTGTTTAAAAGCTACTTCCTCATCGTCCTCAAGCAGATCAGAAGGAAACCTTTTGACTCAGAGCAGAAAAGCAGGGGCAGCAGTAACCATGACTGCTCTGTTCCTGCATTGATTGTACTGCAGTAACATTAGCTACGTCTGTGTTTAACAAGTCAGAAGTTTGCTGTGAAAAACATCAATTCATACAAAAGTCTTGACCCATACTGAGAATTTTGCTCTTCTTAGAGCGTGACCTCAGAGCTGGGTGACATTTAAAGGTTTGTCCTGAAGGTGGCGCTAGAGGAAAGGTCACCGGGTCATGAAGGTGCCCAGACTCCGGAGCACAAAGACTCAAGTGGACACTGAGAGATTCTGACTAAGCCGAGCGAACTGAAGCGAGCTGACACGTGTGAGGCAAACACCTTCCTGAGGCTCCCTTCACAAAATCTGGATTTAGCAGTCCTGCAGGGCTCTGACGTGCTCACACGTTTGTTCTGATTAGTGAGTCAAAATTAACAGGAAATGAGACGAGGAAAAACAAAAAAAATACAGTGTGTGTGTGTGTGTGTTAATGTGTGTGTGTGTTATGTGCTTTGTGGCTGATCAGGGCCAGAAATGGTTCAGTTCCCCTGAGAGGCCTTAATTAGCCAGCATGTCTCCTACTGCGCAACATCACACTGCCATCAATACACACACACACACACACACACACACTGTGTTTGTGTGGCCTGTCCTCCTTCCTGGTCTCCATGGTTAAGAGGAAGTAGTGTGGCTCCGGTTCTACCTGTACAGCGACACCTGTAGCTGCTTGTCTGCTTATCACTCTTCACTTATGTTCTACACTCTGCAGACAGTATTTCTGTATTTTTCATCAGTATTTGTACATATTGTGATTTTTTTGCTGGTCTTCTTTGTGTGGCCTGCCCTCTTCCTGGTCTCCCGGGTGGTGACGTGATGGTTCAGGTCCCACTTGGCGACACCTCAAGTTGCTCAGTTGTCCTCACTGATCCACGCTCTTCACATCCAGTCTGCGTATTTTATAATATATCAGTCTAAAGTTTGATTTTGCCTGTTTCCCTCTTTAAAGTAGTTGTTCTTGAGTTGACTTGGTTGAGTTTTTTATTACCTGAATCGAGGGTCTGAGGACTGAGGGTGTCGTGAAGGGACGGGGCTGCTGGTAGGAACCAGCTGCTTTTGGATCACTACAGCTGCGACATTAATACAGTGTACAGTATGTGAGTGTGTGTATTTGCAGCGAACAGTTAAAACAAAAGGAACATCCGCTCAAAGGCTTCGTTTCATTTTCCATCCAATTATTCTGCGAGGAAGTGGCGAGCAGCCACCGCTTTGTGGGAAGCATTCCTGCTGCAGAAACAGAGCCGTTAAGCTCGGAGCTTCGCCTCGCTCGCTGCTAATTGAAGAGAAATTCTGTTGTCTCTGGTCCTTCCCAAACCCCAATTTGTCTTCTTTTTGTTCTTTACTGTATGACTGTTAAAATATGCTGATGAAAGGAGGCCGAGCGTTTGCGGGGAAACAACAGTAAACCAGTGTTTTTATACCCAGAGGAAGTCGGGCTTCTTGTTAGTCTGCTTTTCTGCCTGACTTGACACTTTTGCGGGATCAAACGTCTCATCACAAAATGCAACCTACAAACAAAAATGCTTACCCATAATCCATCAGTGCAGGTGTGTGATGCGGAGGGCTCTGAAATGAACAGCAGAGCTTGTCGTTAATCCTTCAGACAAGCTTCCCTCTAATTAACAAGCTCGACTTTAGCAACACAACGGAAAACGAATTGTGTTTCCTCCACAAAATATAATTCTGCTCTTCTGCCGCAGCCTGTTTTTAGCTCTGCTGCTGCCATGACAGGAAACAGGCTTTAAAGGAACATATTTACCACAAATGATGCGTTCTGAAAATAATGACCATTTTGTGCATCACACTGTGTTTACTGTGTTTATTATAGCAGTGTTTTAAATATGTTAACTGATATGATATGACACATGATACAGTGTGATGTGCCAAAAGTATGTGGACAGCTAGACATCACATCCAAGGCTCAAGCTTCATTTCTTTGTCATTCTACAACACGTTGTTGCACAGCTGTTGTTGTCCCTTTATGCTACATGTTGTTTGTGGTGAGTGTGGAGGCTGAGCTGAGTCTCACAGCCTGAGGACAGAAGCTGCTCTGTAGTCTGGTTTTCTGGCAGCGGGTACTTCTGTATTGCTTGTCAGATAACAGCAGCAGGGTGAACAGGGTGTGGCTGGAGTGGGTGTTTCTTTTAGTGTACTTTGGGCTCTGTGCACCTCTCTGATATCACTGATGCTCGTTAGGTGAGTACCAATGATGTCCTGAACAGTTTCAGTCAACTGCTGCAGACCAGTCCTATCCTGGGCTGCATATGTCTTCTTTACAGTTCATGCATTTGCAATTGCAGTACACCTGTCTACCACAATATAATTATTTATTCCTGTATTCAGCTTCTGCACTATTTTGTCTTTATGCCTAAGATTCTCTCTTTTCCTTGCCCGATTTTCTCTTTATTCATATCTAAATGAGCATTGTTGAATGGCGCCTGAGAACTAAGAATTTCATGGCAGATAACTCCTTTAGTGTGATTTTTGTGCTTATGACAACAACCAAGTCAAAACTTGTGGTTTCAAAACCATGGGCAATAAAGTGCACAGGGCATGAACAGCAGTCTCCCACACCACCTTCCTCCATATGCAGACCTTCTTGCTCTTTGTTCTACGTCACCTGACTTCCTCTTTTGCTCTTGTCATAATTACTACGACCACTAGAGGCCGCCTATCAATAAACATAAATATGGGTTACAATGGCTGACTTAAATTAGTTTTATTCAGCTTATGCAGTTGTTTTACTGGTGGGGACGGACATGTGCCACTTTAACACCATGCTGTATTTATATTCTTTGGCATAAAAATGCCACAACTTGTTCTGAAATATACGTTATCAGCATTTAAACATTTAAAAACATGGGAACACAGCAAGAACGCTCACGGGGGGGGCAGAGGTTAATACGGGCCCAGACTCTCAGTTTTGCCACAGGGGCCCCTAACAGGTTAATCCGTCCATGTCAGTATTAATACAAATTGCATGTGATTTGTATTAAATGAGCTAAAATGGGTAAAATGTGAGGTCCGGTAATTTAAAATGTCCCTGGTTGAGTTTCTGTTCATTTTGTCAAAAACTGTCACCCAGTTTACATGAGCTGTGTATCGTGACTGCCACATGTGATACACCAAAATAAGCTAAATCAGCACCAGTCTTTCCTGACTTGTTGTCATGTTATATTTGGAAAAGCTGTCCAGTGGCCCCTGTAGATTTTGTTGTGCTGATGTAGAGAAATCAGCATGATGCAAAGAGCGACGTCGAGCGTCATGGACAGGATGAAGTTTCCAAATCTGGCAGCAGAGAGCGGGAGCCCTGATAACGGTACAGCAACAAAGAGGCGACATCAAACGCAGAGAGCAAACGCTCACCTGATAGCTGCGGAGTGGCGTCGAGCCCACATCACGCTGCAGAGAAAAGAGAGGGCAGGAGGAGGCAGCGACAAGCCGCTCTCGCCCGTTAACGCACAGTGAAAACAGCCAGAGTCGCTTCTAATGGCCTCGCCAAAACTTTTCATTTTATAATTGGCAGCCAGCCGTGGCGAGATTGACAAATGAGTGTCAGCCATCAGCGATTCCCCGAGCCATGGATGCCAAAGATGGAGAGCGGGAATCAAAATAATTAAAATAAATAAGGTGCCAAGTGATGGCTGCGCTCCCTCCAACATGGCAGATGAGAGCTGCCAGCAAAAAAGGGAAGGAGGGATGGTTCGAGTGTCAGTCTTCACCTCCTCTCCAGGACCTCTCACCACTAAACCGTTATTAGTGACAAAAATCTGCCAGCTAGTCAGTCGCCTGTGTGTGTGTGTGTGTGTGTGTGTGTGTGTGTGCAAGCAGAGGCCTGATTAGCTGACTGAAACAATGCACTCGTAATCAGTAGGCGTTTACACCTCAGGATGAGCTCATTTTCACTTCCCCTGGTTCTCGTCTGCCCTGTTTGTTTGCGTGTTGTTGCACAGAAGAAGAAGTGAGACGCGATCAGCGTAATGAAGCTGCTGGAAGTGCAGACGAGAAGCAGCTGCCCGTGTGAACGCAGGGGAGGGTGCAGCAGCCATGTTTCTCTCTTTACACCTGAGCGTACATCTTGTATCTGGCTTGCGTTTCGAGCTGGAGGCGTTCGACAAAGCCACGTTTTCAACGACACACAGCCTTAAATCCCAGTCAGAGATGATGTGAATCACGACCGTATCAACTTTCTTTGTTGACTCAGGTTTTCGTCATTCGGCTCGTATTCCTTTCTAAATGGACCAATCACGTAGCACCTGGCTCAGTCAACTCATCAACCCTGCAGCATCAACCCTGGTTCTTCAGCCACTCAGCGCCAGTTCATGTTTCAGCCACAGTGGAAGGTGATGCTTGTGGCCTCGTCGTGGTGCCCACGCCATAGAGGAAAGAAGAACCTCTTCAAGTTGCTAGACTCATAAAATGCAAATGACAAGACTGACCATTCCCTTGAAGACTTCTTCAATCCAGCATCTGTTCAGTGTCAACCAAATGACCCTGCTGTTGTTATAGATGTTATCTGTCAGTTGGCCTTGAGTGACCCTAACCTGAAGTTACAAAGAGTTCATCTCCCACAGTCCGCCGCCATTCATCACCATGTCCTGCCCTCTGCCTCAGCCACCTGTCCCCCCTCCCCTTCACGCCAAGAAATACTCCTTCATCTTTATCATCCCTGAGTTTCTGTCTGCGTTTGGGTCAGTTCAAGCAACGAATCATAACAGCTAGGCAAACAAAACCACCTGATCCTGAACAAACGGCAGAACAGTCAGACTGAACGATGTGTTCAAATGGACTGGCATTTCATTCCGGTTTTCAGGCTCAGGGGTGTGCCTTTAAAGGATAACTTTCATTTTTTACAACTTGGACCTTATTTCTAGCATTAAATACGCCCATTTATTCACCCAGACAACTTTGTTGGCATTTGGAGTCATTTTGAAGAAAAAAGCCCCAGAGGAGCGGCGCGTATATCCGTATAATGCGAGTACTCGGGGCATCCATGCATATTTTGTTCCCCTCTGAGCCGGTGGTCGGCCAGTTTGGCACAGCTATGGTTCGTTATTGCGTATTCGTAGCCGACCGCCGCAGAGTTAGCCGTGTTGTGGCTGGCTGCTAGCAGCGCGCGGCGTTCGGTAATGACATCATCCACGTCAGAAGTAGTTATCTAGAGACGCCGGATGTTGATAACATGCCACCACGGGCTCAGAGGGGAATAGCACCAGCATATCAGACCAAAATATTGGAATATGAACGAGTTTCGCCGCAGATTATGCGTTTATAGAGGCTGCATGGATGCCCCGAGTACTCGCATTATACGGATATACGCGCCGCTCCTCTGGGGCTAATTTCTTCAAAACGACTCCAAATGCCACCAAAGTTGTCTGGGGGAGTAAATTTGCGTATTTAATGCTACAAATAAGGTCCAGGTTGTAAAAAACGAAAGTTATCCTTTAAGATGGAGGTTTGGCTGTGAAGGGGCGAGAAAATACGGTTCCTGGTGTACCACTTTATCAGTTCAAATAGCATTTAATTATGTTAACTGACAGACTGATGTGGAGCGATTTATCAGAGCTTTAAAGAAATTTCATTGTTTTTTGCTAACTCACTGTGTCCGGCAACAATTTTGAAATGTTGCTAAAACAACAGTTTCGTCAGAAGTTGCCGGTGTAAGCTATATTATGCACGGCTACAATAAACAGCGTGGAAGAAGAAACAGTGCGAGGTCGCCAGTCTACAGGAATCTGTTTTGTTTGGTGAAATTAGCATTCATGTCAGCTGGTCTGTTGTTGGTATTTCGTCCATGTTTCCACTCGTTACGGGGACATCCAGGAAGACGACAACAGCTGAAAACAGCTTCTTCATTCCTTTGGGTTTTGTAGAGGAAATGGCTCATCGGTCATATGATTTATGTCAGAGCTTCTTGAGCAAACGTGTTTCCATCTCCCATTTAGCGCATTAGCACTTCCTCGAAAAAAGCAAAAACCCACTCAAGCGAACACAAAAACTTTTTTGAGAAGTTTTTTCAACCTTAGCTGTGTCCATCAAGCTTTTCGAATGCGATACTTTAAAATCCACATAAAACACCTCGATGGAAACATGGCGATTGTCTCCCTGTTACAGTTCCATTTCCAGACCTATTGCACATGTTTGCACCATCAGTAAGACACAACATGAAACATAAATCACAGCTTTAGTAAGTAGTAGCTAATAAATGTTGGAGGTACATATTTTTATGCTTTTGATGAAGCCAGGCTAGCTGTTAGCCAGGCTACGTATTGTGACTGAGAACATGCACGTTAAAATCACGAAGAAAGAAATTAAACTGACAATTTATCTTCCGATCTGACTCTGACGGATGACAACATGTGGGGACGAGTGCAATACATTTATATTTTTAGTGTAGAAATTGTTAGCTTGCAAGCTAATGTTAGCTTTGTTGTAGCTCCCTGTTAATAGCATCGTGTATCAGACATGTATCTGTACTAGCAGGATTTCACAAGGATCAGGTGTTTTGATTTTTGAGGCTGAACTGAATTGGCAGCAGATTTAGGCTCTTTTCGTTGGCTTTGATGGGGCTCGGCCAGGAGTTTCTTGGCCGAGCTAAACACATCCTACAGCCATCTCTGCACTGGATGCACACAGATGAAGCTATAACATCCACCGTCTCATCTGACTCTTATTTTAGAACATGTGAATCTTTTCAACTCGTGTTTCTCAGAAGAGAAACACTCGTACTGTCTCGGCTGTGTGATGAAATCTCATTTAAAAAGCTACTAAGGCTCTTTAAAAGCCATATGACTGGATGACAGCTAACACACACACACACACACACACACACACACAGCTTTTGTCTCCTTTGTATTCTTGGCTCATTTCTCACCCCCCCCCCCCCCCCCCTCTCTTTTCTATTTTGTTCGCTCTAATATTCCATCCTTCACTGTGCTGTTATCTAATGGAGCTCTGCCGTGATGTGCGATGCTACGTGAGATGGCAGCAGAGCAGACAGGTGAAAGCCACTTTGTCATGACTAAAAACCACCTGCGAGCTTCCAACATGCTCATTAGCACCCTTTTGCTTCTCTTCTGATCACTCGCCCCGCTGTTTTTCTGTCACTAACCCCCCCCCCCCCCCCCCCCCCCCCCCCTTCGCTGGTGCCAGGCTTTGTTCTGAAATGTCAAATTGCCATGCGGTCGTTGACAAATGCTGACGCTGATTACAGAGGGAGCGTCCTGGACAAACAGCTCAGGATGGGCAAGTGACGCGAGAAGGAAAAAGAGAAGTCCCTTCAGCTTGTCAGTCTGAGCCGTTATTATCGATCTACGGGTTGCCAGATCTGAGCTGAACCCCCACCTGGCAGCTCTTAATCTGATCCAAGAGCCTGTGAGTGAAATGTATTTCTTTATTTCCACCTGCATTAAGAGTGACCACCCACAGCCGACTGATGGTAGGCTATTTAACCAGCGAGTGCGGATCTGATAATGCTACAGCTGTCTTTGCCACTTGTTGCTTTTATTAATAATAATATCGCCCAATGACCCCAACTGCTTCGTGTGAAAAGCTGCTTTAAAACAAAAGTGCCCACCTCAACTCGTCAGTAGCATTTAACCTCTACAAACAGATATCTTATGACTGTAATGATTAAAATGTAGAAATAACAAAGAATCTCCTGGATAGTTGAAACATCAAACTATGCTACGTACTACACTGTGTAGGTGTAAACCAGCTGCATCACATCCAGACCTCAAAGAGAAGGACGTACGGCGGCCTCCTTTAAAAATGCATCACAAACACGAGAGTGTGGCACAAAAACTGTAAGTCAGCAATCAGCGCCAACTAGATCAGAAATGATCAGTCGATTATTTAATAGATAGAAAAACAACTGGCAACCACTTCAGTAATGTGTAAAGCAATAACAATAAGAAAATAACAAAGATCCTCGATTTCCAACCTGTCAGATGTGAGCATGTGCTCCTTCATAAACTGAATATTTTGAGTTTTTAGCTTGCGACTGAACATAACAAGGTATTTGAAGGTTTGACCTTTTTCACATTTCATAGGCTAAATGACTAACCAACAAAAGCAATTGTCAGATTATTATATTTAAAAAATTAGTCAGCTGCAGCCGTAGTGCTAACTGACGCTCCAAGCTTCCACTCTGAGATTAAGTTAACGGCACCTTCGACCTTCCACCGTTGAATGTTGTAAAGTAATCGCTTAAATAGCGAATGGTCGACACCTAAAGCTACATTATGTAGACTTGTTGAGAAAAGTCCTCTTGTATCAACATTCAAAGAGTATTTTACATCCTGCATTGAGTATAACGCAGATGTTGACGGGAAACTCCCACTCAGAGGTTTAACATAGATGCTGTTTCTGTTTATCAGATATGCAAGAAAAAAACAGCTTCATCCTCAGTGAAAAACAGCAACAGCTGCGGTCGCACTGTAGTTTATATTTCCTGACGCCACAATGAGAATTTCAGTTAAATTAATATTGCAAGAGGTGAAAGCGGATGATAGAGGGAGAAACTTAGAGTTTTTCCAGAGAGATGTAGGAAACTTCATTTAGTCTTTTATGAAAAAAACAATATTGTTGCTTAATCATTATTTAAACATAGTAAATAAACTAAAGGCGGGTTCAGAATATCTTCATATTTGTTAAAATGATCACTGTGCCAGATTTGGAGATTATAGATTAATTCTTGACATGACTTGACTGAGAGAGATGACAGACTCCCCGACCAATCACAGCTTGCTGCCTTTCACAATCTGCATGATGTCATCAGGGAGGAGGCGTTCTGGGCCGACGTCAGGGAACCTTGTCCAACAAGGCATTCGTGATGATTTTTGTTCGAACCATAAGGATTTCATCATCCACCTTTCCTCTACCGCCACCATCAGGCCAAAATTTCCAACGTCTGATTTTCCATTTATTTACCATATATGGATTTCCAGAGATCACACCAGGTTTAAAAAAAAACCTCATCGGTCTCCGTTGCATCTTTTGTGCAAATAAGACCGAACACGAGGAGAGAACAGCTGAAACCGACACTCGTCGGCCTTGACTTGCTGCCTCTGGTTTTACTGTACGAGAGTGCAGGCAACTCTGAAAAGCATTAAAAGTTTTTTTTTTTTTTCCTCTTTGTCGCAAAGCTAACTCCGGGAAATAAAGCCGGTTGAGTTTTGAGTTTTCAGTCCTTCGGCTTTTCTTTCATTTATTCTTGCAGGATAGAGTGGAGCAGACAGCAGAGGACATGCGGGAGCAGATGTGTCGTGTCTCTGCAAAAAGAGCATTCAGCAGAGTTGCCTTCTTTTTTTTATTTCCTCAGATATGAGCCTGAATAAGGTCAGAGAATAACCTTTGAAGTAGTGCACTATAAACCACACAAGGGCTGACTGAGAGACAGAAAGAGTGTGTGTGTGCTGTGACATTTCCTCCATCCTCTAATTTGAAGGCGATCCACTTTAAAGATATTGGAGGTGGAAGGACTCTGTGTGTTCCAGTGTTTTAGAAGAGTTTATCATCTGTTGACCTTCTCAGCCACAAAAGCCACAAACTCAAGGAAAGAAAAGGCAGGAAAAAAGAAAACAGCCGCTGCTCTCTCTCGTGTTCAGTGAAGATGTTGGTGCGTGTCCTGCAGCAGCTTGTGATCAAAGCCAGCAGAGCGGCTGTTCGACCTGGATCCTGGTCGAACAGCATGTCAGCTTCCATCTTCTCGCTGATTGGTTGTTGTTTTCTGACCATCAGGGGAGTGAGTATGGAGTAATTAGAGGGGGGGAGGTGTTTCGAGCCTTCGGTCCCCTTCATTTTCTGTGTGGAAAATTATAGTTGGAGTTTTGGATGAACACAAATCAATACAAGAGATGAGCACCTGCTTTATAACCCACCATGCTCTTTTAAAATAAAGACAGAAGTACAGGCCTGAGTCTCTGCGTGATTTCAGGCTGAATTTCAACCTGTTCTCATTCCCAGTGTCACATACCGACACTTTGTCACGCCCCTAAACGTCTCATACAGACGCACGAGGTGCACTTCACACCAGGCTTTCAGCTGACTGCAATATGAACTCATCCACGGCATTATTTGACACTCAGAGCTGCTTCTCATCTCAGCCTTTCGATCAGAAAGCTTTCCTAACACGTAGTTAATGTTGTGAAACAGAGATGACGATATACCAGTGAGACGACAATTTAGGATCAATTCAGCAACTATGGTCCAAAGTTTCTTCATCAATTCGTTAAAACCAACAACAATTTCTTAATCTGCTGCAGCTCTTGTTAGTGTCTGTGATTGGCCTCCTGTCATGCTAACACAGTATTTAGAGTTGTAGGCTGACACAGACTGAAGGACACCGAGTTGAAAATGCTGCATATTGTTTAATTCAAGTCTTTAATTCAAGTTTAACCCTCGTATTGTCTTCCCATCTACTCTGCACCTTTTGTCTTCCCGGGTCAAAATTGACCCGGTCTGGTTTGACTGCTTGTAAAGCATGAAGTATAAAATAATCATCAAATTCTGTGTTGAACCTTTTTAGTCAACTTGTTTCCAACACATCAACATATATTTTACACTTATTTTTGTAATGTTTGATATAATAGATGTAATTTATAAAAAATTACACTTCATTTTTGATTAAAAAAACAGAAATTCTGATTATTTTGACTTTGGTTTTGATCTGAGGCACATAAATTGATGTATTATCACAGACTGGCACATGTCAAAGTTTAGTCAGGAGACTGTTTTGAAATAATGTAAAATTTTTTAATGGCAGCAAATAGTCACACCTGACCCGGTGTGGTTTGACTGTTTATAAAGCATGAAGTATAAATGTGTGTGTGTGTGTTTATGATCCATTATACCACTTATTGTGGCCGGGTCAAATTTGACCCGGAAGACCACAGATGCTATAAATTTTAATAAAACACACATAATTCAAAGAATATAGTCATAATTAATTTTACTTGCAGAGAGCATAGTATGGAACCATCCATGTCATTTTCAAGCAATTATATGAGAGAAAACCATAGTTATGATATGCAAACACTTGAAAACGGGTCAAAATTGACCCGAAGACAACAGGAGGGTTAAGTTCTGCTCAGGGTCACATGAGAAGACGTATCTGCTGTATGTTTAGCCTAGCTTAGCACAAACGCTGGATATCAATGGAAGTGTTTTAGCAGCAGTTAGAATTCAAGCTGCTGGGTGCATACACCCACACCTGAGGTCTGCCTGAACTCTGTCAGCAAAGATCAGCTCACTCTTGGATTGGTGGTCAATTTTAATGGAGCTAGGCTAGCAGATTGTATCTGCTTGCAATCTTTATGCTAAGCTAGGCTAAACATCCTGGGTTCCTCTTTATACAGGATGCACACAGAAGAAACTGTGTGAGTGTCCCTGTAAAACTTTTTGACTGGACGTGAAGTTGGCAGCTTCGTCTTGACAGTCCCCGCCATCGCTGAGGACCACGATGAGGCGACCCGATGTCTCCGACAGGCCTTTGTTTTCCATTTATGCTTCTTTTCTGTCGAAATGACACTGTGTTTGTGTTCCTGACCTCAGACCGGCCTCTTGGAGCTATCTGCTCCGTCCAGGTTCCCTCTGCTTTCCCTCCTCGCCATTATTAGTTCTTCCTGCGACAGCTCCAATCTTTCCAGCCGGCCAACTCGCCGTTTCCAAACATATCTGCCTCTGATTCATGACTCGCCGACGTTCTGAGGCTGCATATTCAGAGCAGAAATGCATTTGTTTGCATTTGTTCCCTCCAGAGGGGGAAAGGGGGACAACAGATGTCGCCATGTTGGCTCTGGTTGTTTCTGATCAGCCACAGGCGACGCCACGACTCCCATCCATCAGAGCAGGTCGGCCGCTGTCATGTCACCAACACACACATACACGCACACACACACACACACACACACACACACACAGTTTGTACATATACAGACAATAACATAAGAGTATGCATAGATAGAGACACAAAGTGTGCATACAGTGTGTGTGCATGAGCAAAAACAGCATTTGAGAACACACATACAACCACACACACACACACAAACCATGGGGAGTAAATGGGCTGCAGTTGCCATAGAAACAGTTGAGTCCCACAACATCCATTCCAGAGAGCCTTCAGAGAAAAAAGAAGTGTTTGTCTCATTTTTCAGATGTGTGTGTGTGTGTGTGTGTGTGTGTCTCAACATAAAGAGCCGCATACACTCACACACACACACACACACACACTGTGAGCCAATGTGTGTGTTTGAATGTGAGCGTGTTTGTGTGTGTGTGTGGCAGATCCCCCTCTGTGATCACAAAGAGCAGCTCTCATCCCTGAGAATCCCATTTCACGGCCAGGCTTAGCGATGCTGGTGTGTTATTATGTGTGCGCGCGTGTGTACATATGTGTGTGCGTGCTGGTGGCAAAGGAGGGGGGGGGGGGGGGGGGGGGTCCTGGATTACTGGGCCGCTGCTCATACAGGTTGGGATTATTTCAAATAAGATGTGAAATTCCTTCAACACACCACCAGTTGGAAGATATCAGTGTGCGAAGCCTCTTACGCATCCAGACTGTTTTTGTTAGAATCGTTGAGACCAGATTTACATTTACAGGAAGTCCTGCAAACAAACAGGCTGCTTGTTTGTCCGATGACCCACACAGCGCGAACGCTCTCTGATCTGCCACCTCTGACGCTAACTTTAGGAAGCTAAAGCTGCTTTCACATCTAACCTTTTCAGTTCGGTCCAGACAAACTGCGTTTGTCCGTTTTTTTGGCCTGGTGTGAAAGCTGTCAGTCAAACTCTGGTGATGACTAAACGCCATTTCAACCAATCGCAGTCTGTGATGTTTGTGGTGTGAAATAAAGACAGACTGACCGCAGGACAGCAGATACTGTACGTATCTGCTGCAGACAAATCTGCAAACTGTTCATTGGTTTCCTGATCTGAATAACGTATATAGAGCCTGTACTTTAAATCCATTTTGTTACTATGGTAACACGTATGCCGTTTTCGCGTGAGTGCAGGGATGTGAGTGTGAAAGAAAGTGTGTTGAGCTGTCTCTGGAATAAATGGTGAGTGAAACAGCGACTAAACAGAAATAAGTGACAAGTCGGAGGCACAAGGTTTCAGGACTCAGAATGCAGACCACAGACAACTCAGCGAGGTTTCAAAATAAAGGAAATTTATTAACTCAAAGCGCTCAGGACTAATGGCAAAATACAAACTAAGTAATGTAACAGAGTACAACAGAAAACGCTAAGGATAACTTGACTAGAAAAAGAACAAAACATTCAAAGGCTCAAAGATGGCTCGATAACAAAGTAGCAAACAAAAGACTCAAGGCTGGACTAATAACTAGACTTACAGGGACACAGAAGACAAGGATCATGGAACGCTAGATAGCAAGGCAAGTACAGGACAAGGCACGAGACAATCTGGCACAGGACAAAGGGAGACGCAGACTATATATACACGAGGTAGCAATGAACAGGTGGAGACAATTAGGGCGGGGAAGACAATCAGACAGGCGGGAAACACACCGGGAAGTCAAGGGCCTGAAACGAGAGGAGAGTTAGGTTTCACAATAAAACAGGAAGTGCAAGAAAAGACATGACGCTCGTGAACAAAACACTTAACAGATCTGACGAGGCATGACAATAAGCTCCTGATTTATGGAGAAAAATGGTTTTATTTTTGTCCAGGTTCAGACTGCAGTTTTGACTAATAATGTTCATAATTAGTTTCCTCATTTCAACCAAAGTAGCATAACTGATCTGTCCTGTGTGTTCAGGATGGCAGTCCTCATAGGTGCATGAGTCGGGTATGAGGGCCCCTTAACAGAACTCTGCTGAAGGCCCCAGGAAGGCCAGGACCTGATCTGCAAACTACACATGTGAAGCAACATTAAAGTGTTTGCTTCATGTAGCTGGAGGGTAAATTCAGATGCTGTGAGCACAACAATGGTTTCTTGATGTGAAGTAAAAAAAACAAAAAAAACACCACATACATTATTTACACAGAATGATTTACACATACACCTCCATTAATTAGATGAACAAACTGATACACAATGTAAATGTGATACTTTCAATGATACTTTCTCTAATCCTGATGATACTAAAAGGGAATACTGCGGGGAAAAACAAGGATCAAAAGATTAAAAGGAGAAAACTCTGCCAGTGCTGTGAGATTATTCCACTTTTATCTGATGCAGTTTCAGGAATTTGCGAGAATTAAATGTCAAAATATTAAAGCTAGAGCCAACATAAAATAAGAGGGAAAATGAGATAATGACACATTATCCTCTGGAATACTTGAAAAGAGTTGAAGTGAAATTATCTCACCCGACTGGCAGTTTTGTTTCCCGCTTGCTTTAAGACAACACTCTCAGATCGGAGTTATCAGGCTGAGCAAACGGCTGGTTTACATGGAGATTTTTTTTGCACTGATGATAGGTTCTGTGTGAACGCTGGATTGCTTTCAGAAGCAGGAATTTACATGTAAAAAGAGGAAAGCCAGGCGCCGATCGGCTCCTTCTTACCTGTGTCTTCACTTCTGTTTCACAGCGGAACAAAAACTATTTGGTTCGAGGCTGCCTGATAGTTGCTGTGATTCTCCGTATGGTCTGAGAGAAGTTATTACAGTTTACAGTGGGATAAAGTGCAGTTCCTGGATCAATAGTGGAGGTTAAAGGTCAGATCGTGCAGACAATAGAGGGAGGCAGGAGTGATGATGATGATGGAGGATGAAGGAATAAATAGGAAGCAGAGAAGAGGGAAAGCTGTGAATGAGAGTGGAGCAGTCTGAGGCTTTAGACAGACAAATCCTCCACGTGGAGGAGATAAAGGAGACAAAGTGAGGGTAGAAAGCATGTTTCTCTCAAACCGAATCCATACAGAGTCGCCGCCGCCGCCGCGGAATACAAATGTGGAACTTTTGTACGCTCCGTGCAGAGATTCATTCATCATCTGCAGCTTGAAGATGGACGACGGAGCGGCGGCGAGTTTATCTGACGGATCAGAAGCTGCTACAGTACAGACCAACACTGAGCTGCAGCTGCTGTACCGCTGCTCTCAGAGCTTCCACATTTGTAACATGTCATCATACAAATACTGCGGATGAAATGCACAGATTAAAACTGAGCTTTAAACTCAGAATTTTGCTTTCGGTTGGACTTAACCCCTTAATGCCGATTGTCATGAATTCCCATCAAACCGCTTTAATCCACATTGCAGCCGAATGGCGCTGCATCCCTCTAATGCCGGTTTGTGCATATTCAACACACACCTAGGAACCTTTGCAAGCACTGGTTTCTCGTCGGACCGGTCAAAGTGAAAACTACATGTTGTTACACTGTAATTGTTGTAAGCCAATTTTGTGGCTGTTTGATGAAATAAATGAATTTTAAATACACAAAAAAGATGATTTTAAGCATTGAAAATAGTGGACATATACTGTTTGTTTGAACCCTGTTCTAGCTGGTGCTATAATGTAAATAGTTGGAAACAATTTTGTGGCTTTTAGATGGATAGATACTTTATTAATCTCCAAAGAGAAATTATGAATTTTGAAAAAAAAGTATTTTTATTGCATTTAAGCATCATATCTAAATTTATATCTATTGTATGTGCTACAGAAAAATTAACAAACTCCTCTTAATTAAGGATCAATTTGAAAGCAAAAACACAAAGAGTTAATTTTTTCATGTAATTCTAAATAAATTCAGACGTCAAGGGTTTAATGACACGATGTCCCCGTGTTAATGTCACTTTATTCAAATTAGACTTTACCTGCAAACATAAATGTGCTGTAAATAGAAAAAAGGAAAGACTAGCGCCTTCCTTTCCTAACAGATTATTGTTTAAACCATTTACTTCAGCTTCGTCTTCACCAGCAGCCAAACCGACATCAGTGCTGCCAACACGTCCGGGACCGCACCTCCGCCCTTCACAATAAGACAACAGGCTTCATCAGCTTCGGATTACGCAGTAGAGGCTGAAGCTGGGCAGCAGTCCTCAAAGCCAAGAGCTAAACATGTTGACACTATTATACCCGAGAAAGACCGGAAAACCCATCAGGCCGGATGTTTCCCACTCAGGACGCGGTTTCTGGAACTGTGAAGATCCATGTTGACCTTTATTGATCAGTTTATTCAGTTGTTTTTTAAATCTGAAGTCTGTGACACCTGAATCAAACTTGATTTAAACCAGTTTCATCTGAGGATTTGGTTTTCCCATCCAGGCAACGTCAGAGGGAAGCTTTTCTGATTCCAAATAAGTTGTGAAAACCAAAATAAAACCAGAATCAGTCATTTCCAAGCAAAATGTTTCCTGACATCATTTTCCTGAAGTCTTCCTGAGTCCAGGTATTAATCTCTTTATCCAATCACGTGTTGACAAAGTGTTGAACCTCGCTCCATCCTCGCTGTGAACCACTGAGCCTTTCAATCATGATGCTGTCACCAATCAACCTGTTTACCTGTGGAATGATCCAAACAGGTGTTTTTGGAGCGTTCCACATCTTTCCCAGTCTTTAGTTGTTCCTGTCCCAACTTGTTTGAAACGTGTTGCTGCATCAGATTCAGAATCAGCAGATATTTACAAAAATCAATGAAGCTTCACGACATTAAATATATGGACTTTGTGCTGTTTTCAGGTGAGTTTCACCTGAAGTGAGATCACATTCTGTTTTATTGATGTTTTAAACTGACTCCCAACTGATCTGGAGTCAGTGGTGTATTCTGTGAGAGATTGGATCTGAACAGTTTTGACCCCCCTGACCTTTCCACAAGTGCTACCATTACAACAAAATGCCAACTTTGAACACAAGGTGCTTTTTAAAACATGATTTCAAATATTTTTCCTCCTCTGGTTCCTGTTCACTGAATTTGTTTCCTTCAGGTGAAGGTCTGCTGGGAGCCATGAGGCATCTTTGCATTTAATGCTGAAAGTAGCGACTGTTTGTTCTTCTAAAAGAGATAATTCATGTGTTAGCAGCTGGTGTGTGTCGTCGCTTCAGCGTGTTTGTTATTAGGGGATAACAACATGTCAGGACATACACAGATGCATTGTGTTCTTAATGTGCTGACCAAGAAACACTCCGACACGACAAAATATTCAAATGAAGTCCAGCAGGGAGTGTGTGTGTGTGTGTTTGAAGTGAACGGAGATCAGATGGAGCAGATGGATGGTGATTGCAGATCTGTGATCCGCAGCCAATTAAACAGACGCTTCCGGCGTAATTTAACTTCTTGCTCATTTTTTTTACATTTAATGTTAATTTTTTTGTGTGTACCTGCATGGTGCATGAGAGGGAATTTAAAATTTTAAGAACTTTAAAAATCTCACAGGGTCATTCAGTCCCAGTAAATTTGAATTCACATTCGATAGAGCAAGTATATTTTGGAGGAACTTCTCTTCACCTTTCTGGCTTTTGCTGCAGTTACTTACAGTTTAACGTCCTGTCTGTCACAAGCACCAACAGATTATTGTCTGTAAACTGAAAGAGAAACGTAAACTGGACTGTTAGAGCTTTAACGTGCAGCATCAGTAACTTTAACAGCTCCGCTAAAGTGAAGCCAGCACATCTCCATCGCCCCCTGGTGGCTGGCTGCAGTATAGGTCACAGTGCAGTACATACCCAAATAATTTTTCCAACAGCTGGTTTCTGCCATGTTCGGCAGTTCTGATCAGTCTGATATATTTTCATGATGTTTCTGATAAGCTTGTTTTTTATAAGTTAATGCTATAAACGGGTAAGGCCATGACTGGCAGCTGACCCCAACCCACCATTGATTTGATAGGGTGTATGGGTGGGACCTCGATATCCTGGCTAAACTCATTTCAGTGCCCCCTAGAGGTTAATGAATTAATTACACTCAATAATGATGATGGTTTAGCTCTTATTAGTGCATAAATGAGAGCTAATAGAGCTAAAAATGGAAAGTGTGTCTGTAATCAGAGGAAAGGTCATTAAAGGACACTACAATCAAAAATATGCTTTTATCCTCCGAGGACCATGAATATGAACAGCAAATTCCACAACGATGCAGCCATTTATTATCGTCCGTCTATCTTCTAAGCGGGCTCTGAGGTTAGTTCTGGAGGAAAGGTCATGTTCTCATTTAAATGAAAAGGGTTCATCCTCTGGGGAGCAGAAAAGTGTTCAGTTAATATCACAATGTTCTGTTCATTCCTTTTATGTATATTTGTGAAGTGAAAACTTTGTCCTCATGATGCAGGAAGTCATCAGCCACTATGGTGACAGAGAGGCTACAAGAGCCTCCGTCTGCACTCAAACCTTCGTCTTCAGGATTACTTACACACCTGGCAAGCCCCTCTCTCTTCATTGTTCATTTTAAGGTCTTTGTGGTGAAGTGGGACCCTATAATGGTGAGCAACAGCAGGACATGAGTACCCTGTCTGTAACAGAACACATTAAAGTACATTTCCATCAGCCTTTGTTACAAATACATATTTTCCCCTAACTCAGATCAGAGGGCGAAGGATCTGCTGCCTTCATCATCTTCAGGCCCCGCTGCCAGCCGGGTGAAGATGCTCATATGATCTCAGTTCAGAGCTGGAATTGAGTTTAGCAGAGCCGGCGGTCAGCTGCTGTTTCTGGACTCTCCTCAAACTCTCCTTTTCCTTGAAACTGTTATCTGCTCGCCTCCTCCGTCGGCTGACAGGGGATATTATTTATGCCCTGGAGGTAGACGAGTGTGTGTGTTGGTGTGTTTGTTTGTGTGTGTGTGTGCTCACGCTGAGACACCACTGTAAGGGTCCTGACCAGGGACTAAATGGGAACTTTGATCCAGTGGGGATCAGTCCATTAGGGCGTGTTTCCTCCAATCAGTTCTGAGTCATTTATCAATCGACCAACCAACCGGAGCGCAGCGGCGCGCCGGCTGGACGCCTCGCCTCCATGTTTTCTTTCTTTCTTTCTGAGGTTGTGCTTCACGCCTGTGATTGGCTTTGCTCTAAGTCGCTCAGGTGGTCACCACCTCGGGTCTCTGGATCGATTCCTTCGCCTGCTGGTCTGACGCGTCAGTCATTTACAGAGGTGCCAGCTTGGTGTGTTGTTTGTTTTAAGTGCCCTGTTGTGCCATATGGGTGGTGTCAGCTCCGGTGGGTGGAGGTAAAATCTCCCAGAGATCTGATAAATTCCTTTCAAGAGGAGATCTGCCTTTCAAACCTCGAGTTTATTTAACAATTCACTCATTGAACATCTGCTCTAAATGATCACGTTTCTATCTAATCTGCCTTTATTTAAACTGATCAGACTGACTCAGTTTGATTGATTATCAATTGTTGATCATGACAACAAAACCTCCTGGTTTTAGTAGAGAATTCTAGTTCAGAAGATGGTCTAAAGTGAGTGAAAAGAGGAAGATAACATCCTAGAAACATTTAATATTTGCTATTTTTCATTTGTTATTGTAGACATGAAAATGGGCTAATTAAAGGATATTGGAAATTTTTGGCACATTAGAAATCTGCAGTTTTGTTGCCAAGTCCTGGTTTTGGTTCACTGTGAAAATTCATAAGGAAACTTATCAGCATCACACAAACACAACAGTTCATAATCATGGCTCTGCAAGCACAGATCGACTTAATTTAATATTCTCATCAAAACCAAACTACATGGGGCGAAAGAGTTTGTGCAAATTGTTCTTTGTTGGTATTTTAACAAGACATCGCAGCCTCCAATGGCTTTAATGTTCATTACACACACAATAAAAAAAACTGCTGCACACAACGCACTGAGGGGCTTGCTGACGTGTTGCTGAAGCTGAAATCTGAATTTAGCAGCATCTTCTCAGCTGTTAGTCATCTTGTGTATACAGGTGATCATTTGGTAAATATTGGGAAATGAAATGACGCCATATCATCAATACAAAAGAATTGATTGAAATCCAATCATTTTTATGTATTTATCATAAATACCTCATGGTGCTTGAGGAGGCCTGAGGTCATTAGTAATGTGAGGGTTCAGACTCTTTTTAGCATGAATGCAGTGAGTTCATTTTGAATATTTCTTATGCATTTAAAATTTTTACTTGATTGAGGCGTTGAGAGCAAAGATCACAAAAATGATTAAAATTCATCCTCCCTCCAGGTTTATTGGAAATCCATCAATGAACATTGATTTGACTGCGAGTGATCCTCAAAAAAAAGACTTCAGAAACAGTGTCTTCCTCACTTCCTTGAGGTGAACACACTGAACACTCAGCATGCATTAGCACAAGAGTACTTAAAGGTCCACACGTGAATTTGAGTTAAGGTCACGGAGGTCAGAGCAATAGATTAAAGTCAAGAAGCTGTCCAGAACGCTACAAACACTCCAGACGTTCAACCGCTCCGTCTGTCTCCGCTGCCTTGAAGCAGGCGTTAATTAGTCAATCAGCTGAAGCGTTATCACTCCGGTTCTCTGCTGACTGCAGGAGAATAAATGCAGAACTCTCTCATTCCTGCAGCTTTCCTTCACCTCTCACTCGGAGAACGCCTTGCTTCTTTGTCGTTTTTGGGTGAATGCACACATGGACACTAACTACAGGAAGGAGTACACACACACACACACACACACACACACACACTGAAGACTATGAGAAGCTTCAGATTAGCGTGTGATGTGAAATTCTGCATTTGTCTTATTTAACCCAACAAACATAGGTATTTAATTGTAGATTATATGAGATAAAAACACTCAGGCTCTAATGGAAGTGAACCACTCTGGGATGTAGAGCTCTAAACTTTAACGTTTTGAGGAGTCTGATTCGTGAGGAATTTTCTAGGCAGTCTTTACGTAACCGCCTTCATTATCGGAGTAACAGACGTTAAACCAGCGGCTGTTCTGACGCTGCAGAGGAAGGCTTTGTCTGAACTGGATGGAGGTTTTGTGTGTCAAAAGCTATTCTTCCCCCTCTCCTCTCCTCTCCTCCTCCTCCTCCTCCTCCTCCTCCTTTAGTCCTCTGGGCCAATTTTTGCAGGCAGCGGGGGACGAGAGGAATGAGTCTCCTCACAGTGAGGTGTGGCGCTGAATGGGGAGAGGATGATGAAGGCTGGAGAGAGAAAAGAGACAACACTTCACTGTTTGGCAAACTGAGTGCAGAGGAGCTTCAGAAACCTTCTGCCTGTCTTTGTCCGACTCGAGAGCGAAAGCTTCATATTTGTTAAGTGACACACAGATTTACTTCTTTTTCCTGCTTCCTGCGGACTCTCAGGTCATTTTGTAGTTTTGCTGTTTGTTCATTTGGGCGCAGAATTTTTTTAATTTCACACATTAAATTACCTGAAACTTTACATTCAATCATCATGGAATGGTCATGAATCATCAATAAAACAAGTAATCAGTTGTTAAATGAACAAAATTAAGCTTTAAATGCTGCTTCTGGTTCTCACTTTACTTTTACATTCATGATTACAATGTTTATCCATTATTTTAAGGCTTATTTCAGTGGCCTTTCCCTTAATCTTACAAATTAAGGGACATTTTGAGATGCATTGTAGCCTCATATAATAAAAGGTGTGTAAATAAATTATGACACAATTAAAGAATTTTAAATCTGATTGAAAGAACGTTTGTTGGCTAATGATTAGTTTTAATAATTAAGAATTATTATTATAAAAATATTTGTTAATACATTTGAAAAGTATTTCACCATGTGACAAAGGTTTTACAGACAAACCTGATTTTTTTAAGTGTAAAGCCTAAATAAACTGTAATGAGTCACAATCTGATTTGTCAGAATGTAACTGGAGGCGGGCTGAATTCTAATCAGATTTCCACGTGTTTTATACGTAGTATGCGCAGCTTGGCCACATTTGTAAATAGTCACTAGTTAACATCTTCAGTAACAAGTTAGACAGGTGTAGACGAGCTAGGGCTACCTGAGCTAAAAGGCGAGCAGGTGCTGGGCTTTGTATGATCAGGTGACCTGGCTAAGATGAATGCTAATGCTGCTGCTGCGTGTGAAATAGGCAACAACATGTTCTCTGCAACAACTTCGGTTGTTGCAGAGAACCACTGCTTTAACAAAGAAATCCACCTGACTGAGGCCATGCAGCAGCATGTTTGCTGACGAACCTGCCAGCTCTGCCTGTCTGATCAGCAGATTGAGGTACAACGAGAACACTTCTCAATACCAGGTTGAATGATCGGAACAGATCGTGATCAAACACCGTGTTTACATGCAGAAAGTTTCACTTGCTAATAATCAGCGTTTTGAGTGTCTTTCCAATGATCGTCTTTCAAATATCAGCCTGTTTGCAAACCTAGATTTAGCTATTTATCGTCCGTATTGTTGTTTTGGGAGTGAAAGCAGCTTCATTTTTCAATGCGATGGTTTTCGTGGTGGGCGCGGCTCCACTTTGCCTCGCTGATTGTCGCCGGTGCTGCAGAATAACACCAGAAGTGATACTTAAACTGTATTTCATGAAACGGCTTCCGGAGACAAGCCTCGCTTTGTGTCTGTGTGCACAGTTTAGTTTGTTTGGTGTTCAGAGACAAAAAGCTTTTTTCTGCTGCACTTCTATTCAGAAAACAGGGAGGAGGAACGACACACACACACACACACACACACACAGCAGGTTGTGTCTCTGCTTGTTTTCAGCATCGATCGCAGAGATCGACCTGCTGAGCTTCACAACATCCAGTCGGTAACCAGTCAACAACTGACCGGCCGCTCCATCGATCCTCTGCTTCGCTGACTGACTGATTAAAAGCTCGACACGACTGTTTCCCGCCTGTTTATTAACTGACTGACTGGTTTCCTGTTCGAACGGCTCAGTCACGGCAAATGTGTCCGATTTCACCCCCGCTCGATTCTTCTCATCCTTTCTCTATGATTCATTCAGAGTAGTTTTTTCTCTCGGGATCGATGAAGGTTTCTCTAATGTTCATTAATGCCGAGTCCCGGGCGGGGGGAGCGTCCTGTACGCAGCAGGCCGCAGGTTTGATCCCCGCCACTGGTCGTCTTTCAGCGCTGTCAAAGAGCCCGGACGTTAAAAGGGTTTGAAGGGTCGATAACTCGCCGTGTGACCGTGCTCGATCGACAGGCTCATAAAAGCTCCTGATTGGCTGAGAAATTTTCCATGGATTTATTCTGAGAGGGATGTTTAAACTCTGCAAAGTTAACGGCTTATTGGATGTTTCCTGACGGTTTTGTTAAGACGACGAGGACTCGGAAGATGCAAAGTGACGGGCGACTTCTTCTCAAAGAGGAATTACAGCAAGTTTATTTACACCGAACTCAACATTCATAACGTTCTTCAACCTTTTAGTGGGTAGAAATTCTCTTCAATTTTCCCATCAAGCGTTTGGGTTGAAAGCAGCCTCGGGCTACAAAAAAACATCAGATGGAGAATTTCACACGTTTGTTTTTTCACAGGGAACCTCAGCTTCTGCCATAATGGTGAAATACCAGCACGCTTTAACATGACTGATGTTTTTGCGGACTACTAATGATAAACTCTCCGCCTGGTGAGAATAAATGAACAGAAGGGGAGGTGGCGGAGTGCTGCTTCTTATTTATTTCTCCGGTTTTTATCAGCGCAGGGCTTCAGAGCTGCATGTTTTCACGGTGAAGTGGTAATTTCTTCGGGCGGGAGCGGATTGTTTCCCACCTTTGCTCGCTCGTCCTCCCACTCGGAGCTCGTCTGGAGCTCAGCGCTGGCGTTTTTAAAGCTGTTTTCTTGTGGCTTTAGTTGGCAAGGGCGAACGCACAAAGACCCTGCGAAATCACATAAAAACCCCCTCTTTGAAATTCTCCAACCAGTGCATGCTTCTTAACATGCGTGTCAGAAATGCAGGAAGAAGCAGTCATGTGACGAAGGATCGCATTAAATATGAGAAACGGTTTGTGAGGAGCAATCAGTGATTCTTCCCGGGTTTAGATGTACTTTATAATACTTTTACTGTTATATACATACTTTTTATGCAACTGAACATTCTGTGTTTTTGTATCTGTCCCTTGAAAATGAACAAATTAAAAATTAAAAAGATGGATCTGTCGCTGTCATAGAGTTTGGGGTTTATTGGACCTCTTCAGGTTTCTGAGCCCTGCGCTCTTCATCATATAAAATCAGTGTTTTAGCCTCAAATCACATGTGCTTCCATCTACTGTCTTTACTGACAGTTCTTCAAATAATCCAGTAAGTTTTCAGCATGGAGGCGCTTCTCTGTGGTCCAGACTGAACACAGCTTGGAAAAGTTTGCTCAGACGTTTGTGGTTACCGGAAGCTGAATCCTGCTGAATTTGTTGGTCCCCTGATTTTTCCTGTAGCTCCACCGTGAGGCCGACATGTTTTCAGTTAAACGTTTCAACTGCTTTTGGATGGATTGCCAACGTTCATGCTCCCCAGAGGATGATTCCTAATGAAGCCAAAAAAAAATCATGTCAAGCTTAATTATGTAGCAGGTTTAAAAACAGCTGACATTGACCAAAGTGCTGCACAAATTAAAGTGAATAAAAATACATCAGTCGGAAAAAAAGCAAATAGGAAAAAGCAACAATAAATGGCAGCGATAAAATACGAGATATTATCAAAATATGAGCACACACATAAAACAGAAACTTTTAAGATCAATTCAACAAAAATACTAAAAATACTAAAAGCAACCAAAGGCCATTGAACACATGTACGTCCTGAGTTTTGTCTTAAACGTGTCAGCGGAGCGGGAACGTTTGAGTGAAACTGGCTGTTCAGAGGTCTGGAGCTGTAACCACAGAGACGTGGTCTCCCTGAGCCGCAAGCCTCCATCGTTAACAGTTAAAAACAATAGTTCTGAGGACAGAGAAGTTCTGAGATGTACAGGAGTGCCAGGTCAAGAAATGAAAGAACCTGAAACTCCTGTGCGGGGATGCTGGTCCCGGTGTACTCCCAGGACCAGTGAGCTGCAGTAATCGAGCCTTGACGGGGATTCAGGTGGAGGTAACTCGTGACATTGAGGATGGAGTGAAAACAGCAACCTTTCAGCACAGAGCTGATCTGTTTATAAGTCTCAGTGTCGAGTCAAAGATCACACCACGATGAAGATCAAGTGTCAGTGGCCCCAATGGCTCGCTGTGCTTCCTGTGGTGCTGGTGGGACTGAAAGTATTTATACAAGACCATCATTTATATCATGAAGTAGCGATAGTGTTGCAGCATATCTTTAGTTTTACATTCTGTGCGACCACCATGTTGGCTGCACTTTCTTCCTCATAAAACATTTGCAGTTATTTTTAGTTATAATTTTTGTGCACGTGCATGAGAACAAACAGAGACCCACTCAGAAGAATGACGCCGTCAGGGGTCCAAAACTCCACGGGGTACCGTTCAATACAAGACACTTCTTAGATTCTGTGTTTTGTGTCTTTAAACTCACCTTTTCCCAGCTGCAGTGGCTAAAAGATTGCTTTTCATCCAACTTCCATTTCTAACATTCTTCCTGTAATTAATTTCTAAAGCTTAGTGACTGACATGTCCAGGGTGAGGGAGGGGTGTTTAGGTTCTGGACTGGGGCTAGAACTGTTCTGAGCACATTCATGTTCCCCAGAGGGTAAGAAGTGAGGTCGCCTCGCTTTGAAAAGGGGTCGTGGCAGAATTGCACATGACTGGGTGGAAACTCCCGAGGAAAATGGCGACCTGCAGGGTCATGTGGTCTGAGCTCCAGCTCTGGAAGCAGGCTTAACATTTTGCTAATGATCACAATGCAGATTGTCCTCTCTCTTTCCCTCTTTCCTTTAATTAGTGTTAACATGTGATCGGGGACTCGAACAGCCGGCTCTGCCTCTGGAGGACGCACCATCGCCACCTGCACAGTCTTTACCCACAATGCTCTTTTAATCTGAGGAGGAGGAGGGGGGGAGACGGGAAGGGATGTGATATGAAGGTGGAGGGATACAAAGTGTGATGCTCTTCTCTTTTTGAATCTGTGCCTGTACCTCTACCTTTAACCTCAACACCGGTGGTGACACCACAACAATGGTTCCTCTCATGTTGTCCTCGTTTCATCCATCCATCCATCAGCAGCTCAAACAAAGCTCTGCGGGAGGAAATGGCCGTGTGCGTTGACGTGCAAGCCAAAAACTGCAGACTGATGCTGTTGTCGGGCGGTTGTCGCGTTCATTCTGCTGTGTGATGATGCTCAAATATTGGCAGGGACAATTCTGTCCAGAATCATGTGGAAACCTACACCTTTGCATTTTGCGACCACATTTTGACACCTAGCACTTCTTCTTGTGGTTCTTTTAGCCAACTGAAGATATGTGAGCATTTATATCTTTGTGATATGATGCGAATAAGGGTGGCAGGTCAGAAAATGCTTACATACGTTTGACAAACACTGACAAACAGCCTAATTTGTCAGTTTGTGTGATAAATTCTTGCAGTTTTAGACACAAATGTCACTCAAAGTGTTTTCCGTACAGGTGGGCACGAGGATTTTAAGGTGTTTCTCTAAATGCACACCTGAGTGTGTGAGGAATGTCAATGCTGATCAGCGTTTATGTGTGAACGGGTGAATGAGAGGCTTATTATGAAGCGTTATGTCTGCAAAGGTAGAGAAGCCTCGTATAAGTGCAGTCCTTTTATCTCGTGTGACAAAGCCTTCGAGCAGCTGCTGAATTCTGACTCCTGCCTGTTGTTACAGAGTCCACAGAGGGAGGGGGTCACAGTGGATGGACGGGTCAACAAAACTTCAGACTTTGACATGAAAAGACCACCTTTCACTTCCCATTTCCTGCAGACCGTCACACAGTCCTTTCCTAACATAACCAAGTTTCTTTAAACCAAACCATGAGCTTTCCCGAAGCCTGATGTCCGGTTTGTGCCTAAACCTCTCCAAGCTGTAACGGAGCGGTGTACGATCATAAAACACTTTCATTATGAACAATGTGTTTGTGCTGAGGGCTGAGTGGACAGTTGCCGGGCACGCTGTCCTCACGAGCCTGAATGAGTGTACAGAAGGAAAATGACAGTCTTTTCATCCATGCAGTCATTTATTTTATTCGCCTCATCCACCTTAGCTCTATAAGCCCGCACTGAAGCTAGAAAGCTCATTGTGAAACTGGGGCCGTTGATCCATAAGTATAGATTTACTTCACGTGGTCACAACATCCTGTAGAATTGTGATTTGAACGGCTGCCTGTGGATGTTACGCTCCACTGCACAAGCAAAGGTGGAAAATATAGACTTGCAGGTCCGCCCGAGTCCGTGAGGGCTAATGCATATGTAGAAATGCACGGATGTGAGCTCCATGAGACATCTATAATGCTTCAGAATCGCTTCACGGTGCGCCTGAACTGTAGATCGCCCTCAAGACACAAAAAAACATCAGTGAAACAGCAGTGAAAAGGATAAATAAATTAGCACCGTCTGCATTCAGTCTGATCTGAACACAGTCTCATTAACGTTTGACAACTAACGCGCTGCGCAGGTTACATATAGAGAGTGAGTCAACAATTTCAGATGCACACACACACACGCACACACACACACACACACTGTATCAGTAGAATATATTACAATGAGTCAGAGGCTGCTGTGTGACTGCAGGATTTGACTTCACTCTTTTGAAGAATACAGTAAAAACAAGAGAACACGCAGCAAATGAAGGTGTGTGTTTGTGTGTGTGTGTGTGTGTGCGTGTGCAGAGCACATCACGTGTGTGTTTTTGCTTTAGCTGACGAAAGACATTTTCTCCGAATCCATAAATATCTTCCATTTTGTGTTTTCTGCCTTCGCTCCCTTTCATCCGCAGGACGCTGACATCAGGTTTTAATGAGCGCCCTGTTGTTATCATCATTAGCACTAATGCTTATTATTTGTTGTTGTGCATTAGGACTCTGCGTGCAGCATTAAACTCGAGCAGGGGCAGGCGGGAGCGGTCATTTCGACCGGGTCGAAGGATCTCAGCCTGTCTCTCAGTAATCATTTATAACGAACCGAAGCAACCTGATTCTTCGCTTTTTGTCTGGACTCAGGCGTGGACCTGATGTGACGTTGACATGGATTCAGAGTTTGAAGTTCAGTGAAATGTTTCCTTTCTGTCGCTGATAGAAAGCTAACGACATGAGGGCGAAGGCCACTGCTTCTGGTACAATATGTCATTTTGGGATGTGGCTATTCAGTCATGTAGGTATTTCCCATGTCTGTCACATTGATTATTTCGTAACCACGGTAACACATTCTCCTCGATCAATCAGAGGTTTAAAAGTTAAGTTAAGTTAAAGCAGAGTGTGCCCTGTGGAGGTTCCTCATTGAAAAGTAAAACATGGCGGCCGCTCTTTTATATAGCAACTATCCCATAATACTCCCATACCAGAAGGCTCCTTTCTGTCCCGTGTCCTGCCGTCCGTCGTGATGCAGGCTGGTGACAGATTGGGTCAAGTTACGGTCTCAAATATTAACTGTCAACATACGTAATGTCTTCGTGAGCTCTTTGAACAAACACATCAGGCTCAGCTGTCAGTCAGCAGGATTTCATTTGGCCACGTGGGTCCATGATGATTCAGGAAGACACCAACAATGAAAGAGCTGCCTGTATGTGCAGGTGACTTATGGTAACTCCTCTCGGTCTGTTTGTGCAGTAAGTCAGCGTGAACAGGAAACAACCCGAACGAAAAGGCAGCAGCGTATTCTGTGTCAAATGAACCAAACTCAAGGAAGGAAAGAGATGATTTTTAATTGATGTTTCATGAAGTGGGAGGAAGAGTGAATCGTTCAGATTACAGGAAGTTTGGGTCAATTTGTTGCAGATTTAACTCTGAATTGATTTCATGTCCCGGCTCTCGGTTGAGAACGTGAGGATTTTAAAATGTCTATCCTCTGTGATGGATTTTCTGATTGTTTTATCTGATGGGGGCTATTGGATGTAAAAATGATTGTGGTTACAGCAACATTCACAAAGTAGATCAATTCAGGAAAAAGTGTCTAATTTGCTTTAAAAGGTCAGTGCACTAAAAATACACATTCTCTCACGGTAAGCGGTATGTGGACAGCTTTAATCTAATTTTGCCTGTCGTGAGAAAGCACAGCTGAGGGTTTCGCTGCCAGACGTAGAAAATATCAGCTCCATCGTTTCCAGTCTTAAAACCTGGGCATGTAAAAGTGGATCCATCTGTAGGCTCGATACTGTACGTGGCACAGTGCTGTTGTTGTGATTTGGGTGAAGTGACCCTGTGACGCAGTACCTGTGCTGTGCTGTGGTTGAACATGTTAAAGGTAGCTCCTCTGCTACCTGCCCCTCCTCACTCCCTCTCCTCCATCTGCGAGAGTGAAAAGCTCTTTTTGTTTAGCACCAAGTCGCCCTAAAAACTACAATACCAGGAGACATGTTTAATATTCCTCCCTGTACATCAGATATTTTCTTTTGCATGAAATCAGATATTTGCCCCGTTAATATTCTCCAGCTTCCATTATGCACAAAAAAAAATTATACTTTGACCAAGAAAATGAAGCCTGGGAGGCGTTTCACTACAGGGCTGCTGCCACACCGAGGGGGCCGGCGCTGACGAAGAGCCACAGTGACCCCTACAGGACGGAGGGGGAAGGACTGCAGGATGACGTGGGGGGCTGTGGTGGGGAGGGAGAGGGAGCAGCAGAGGGAGAGAAACATTCAAGAGGAGGACAGAAGGAGAGGACGAGGAGCGAGTTTAAGAAAACAAAGAGGGGAAGAACAGAATGAAACATTGAGGGGAAGGAAGGGCATTCAGAGAGGAACAAGGTGAGGAGAAAGTGTGATAATTTACCCCCCCCACTGATCTGAATTAGGACGCTTCATTTTCATTTATTTTGCTGATGAACGTTGAGAAATATTTGCCTTTACAGCAGACTTGTTCTGACATTTGCAGAAAAGCATAAAAACCCGCCCACCTGAAACCCTTTTATTTTTTCAACAACTGATAATAATAGAAATTAGGAACAAAAACAGCCACGTTGAATATCTGGGTTCTTTTCACCTGGATATAATTACTGTAAATGAAAAAACTGTGATGGGTTTGGCCACTTGAGATGAATCACTGCGTTTTCAAGAGGGCCCCGATCGAGTGGGTCTAACAATTTGATTCCATAGCAACAGAGGCAGAGGCAGTTTTAGAGATGAAGATGCTATAGATTGATAGAAACACAAAGGAGAACACCTCCACCTGGTGAAGGTACATGAAAGAGAAGTTTTCATACACAAAAAACACAGAAATAACTAAATGATTAATTATGACACACAGTTATACATAAAAGAATTGTGAATAATCATAAATCACAAACATGTGATGGTAAATTCCAGCTCATGAGTTTGATAATTACACAGTATGTGGTCTGTTTCATAAAGAGGGCAATTAAAGTGAATGTTTTAATAAAGAAGTAGAAGCCAGTCACATAGAAAAAAAATCAAATGGTATCAAACACAAACGCAACAAAATGACTTAATGAAGGAATCAAATTCAGGCCAAAAAAACAAAAGAAAATCAGTAAGTGCTGCACAGGAAATTAACAACAGCTTCATTTTTTCATTCTTTACATAAATCCAAAAATGTCTCACCTCTAACTGCATGTCTCTATTCTTCTTTGTTGTCATCACTGTCTTTTACATCTCCGATGAAGTCTAATCAAAACAAACTTCACCGACCCGCAGCAGCAAATAACAGTTACATAATGTTTCTTTTGCTTCGGCGGGTCTGAGAGAAACTGCATCTAAGATGGCCTGATTATACGGGTCAGTTTTATAAAAAGTCGATTATACAATGCCAATTATGTAATCAGCGGATCAAACACAGAACAAAAGATAACGGGACAAAGGGTGAAGCACGTAGGCAGGGAGGAGCGACTGCATGTTCACGGCTCCGTGTCAGGTTTATTGAGTTTTCCCAAACGCTTCACTTCACTGCTTTAACTACCACTACCCAAAGTTTGCTTCTGGTTTATCTACGAGATTCTTATATATTACAAATTATAGCACGTCAGACTGTGAGGGGTAGAAAGACGACTTATTTCCACTGTTGCCCACAGTTCACAGACCTTTAGCAAGATGGAAGCTGGCATTAAAATATGCTATTAACAATAATAAAACACTCATTAACACGTCCTGATTGGTGCTCCAAAGGCTGTAACACCTTGTGATTTCTTTTGATGTGAAAAGTCCTCAGAATGAGCCAACACAGGCCCCCAAAATTCAAGGCAATTCAAGTGTTTGTGGTGGTCGATGGCGGAGCTTTCACAGATTCAAAGCTCAAGCATATTTACTGGAGAGGAATAAAAGAAAGAAAATAACTTCTTTCCCAGCGCTCGACAGACGAGGTCCAGAGATGAATCTGGATGCAGCAGCACACGGTGGTGTTTAATGCCAGGATCAGACTGCACAATTGCCCAGATTAGGCGATCACAGAGTCATGAATTCTTGCTGTGATTTGGCGAGGAGACAAAGCGGACTGCACCTGGACCCTGACCAAACGCAGCTTGACGTCCTTCACGAGCTCCACGTTCACGTAGATCGCAAATGTTGGCAGCGGCGTTTCACGAATGTGTGTCACTTGCAAATTGCAGGTATATTTGTGTAAATATCACAAAAGAAAAATGTTGAAAATTTGATAAATACATGATCAAATGCAAACAAAGTTTCATAATAGTACAATTACTCAACAGCACGCTCACTCTCTGACAGCATGACTGAGAATCTGTCTGCATGGTGTTTGATGGTGGAAATAATCTCCTGTTGAAAAGTTTGTTGAATCATAAATGAGGTGAAATGTCATTTCTCTTTCACTTCTCGATGTTGTGTGTGAAAGAGTGTTCTGCTCTCCCATTGGTCGACCTCACAGAACGCATCATAAAAGAAAGTTAGTGAGAGAGAAGTAAAAAAAAAGTCTGGCGTGCTCGTCTTTTTGTCAGATCTTGGGACATGAGGTCTCCCAGCTGCTCCCACTAAAGAGAATAAAAGCAGCCACCGTCCCACCCAGCGCTTGTTTTGTTCCAGATGCCCCCCCCCCCATCTGTCGGGTCAGGCTGTTTTTTGGTTGGAAATCTGATTACAGCATGAGGCAACATGTGCTTTAAACTTTGCAACAGTTTGCGTTTGTCTCATTACAACGTGATGACGCCCGAAGCAGCTTCATAATGAAACGCTTTTCCCAGTTTGCCGTGCTGAGCTGAACTGGTCTGCACAGAGCTTTGACCTCATCCCCATCCAGCACCTCTGGGATGAAGTGCAAAGCCAGACCTCATCACCCAGCATCAGTGCTGGACCTCGCTCATGCTCTCATGGCTGAATGAGGGCAAATCCCCGCATCGAGGGAAGCCTGCAGAGAAGAGCGGGGGCTGTTAGAGCATCAGATTAATACCCTGACATATGGGTGTCATGCTCTGGTGTCTACATACTTTTGGCCATGTAGGGTCTCAGTGTTGAGGAAAAAGCACTATTTTCCCCTCCAGTGATGGTGAATTCAGAGTCGACTGCGTTTGCGAATGAATCGTCAATCTGCCCTCCACTGATGCTCCACCTGACAGTTTCCACCTGCTCGTGGTTCCAACACAACCATCCTCCTACTTTAACGAGTTTCCACCCGACCGTTTCCTCCCTCCTGGCGTTTGTCGAGAGGTCGAGGGGTTGCCAACCCAGATGACCGGTGGGGCCCGCCAGAGCAGGTGTTTGACCATATTGGCGTAGCCGTTAATTACCCCGCAACAACACAGGCACCGGGCAGGCACCATATTGCCGCCATATCGTCATGACAACACATCAAACAGACACGGAGGGGCCTGGAGTGTGGACTCAGGCCTGTGGTGGTGAATTTTCATGATGATGATTATGAATAGAGGGGGAAATAATTACAGCCCTGCACTTGCCAAAACCTACTCCATCTGTGTGTGTGCGTGTGTGTGTGTGTGTGTGTGTGTGTGTGTGTGTGTGTGCGTGTCGAGGCAGGGTACCCGCAGCTCCGCGGTGAGCGCCACGCGATTCCATTCCAGATGAAATGGGATAGCAACACAATTATCTCAAGTCCAATTCTTTGAGGCCTATTGTGTCTGTAAACTGAGCCTGAGCAGAGGATTAATGTGTCTGTGGGGTTTAGAGAGGAGGGATGGAGGGGTGGAGGGGTGGAGGGAGGGGAGCAGTGGAAAGCTGTTGCTTCATCTCTCCGGCGAATACACTCCACGCTCTAACCATCAGCGAGGTAGAGACGAGGGAGGAGGGAGGAGAGCAGAATCAGATCCGGAGGCAGCGGGAGAGGGACGGGCCTTCACCGACAACAGAACGAGAGGAAGGAAAAGAAGAAAAACACACAGAGACAGGAGAACAAAAAACAGCCATTTATACTGTCAAACGAAATGAATGTAACGAACATAACGAGTATTGACCACACTGCCCACCCAGAGAGCAGGGGGGCGGCGAGGGAGACAAAGAGATAGAGAGACATACAGAAAGAGAGAGAGAGAGAGAGAGAGAGAGAGGGAATCATAACCATCACAGCCGTCACCACGGCAACAGATTGGCAAAACGCTGGCCGGTTCTCCCAGGATGCTTGGCTCCCCTCATCTGGTATAATTTACCGTCCAATGATGAAATGAGGAGCAAGAGCCCGAATCTCCAGCTGAGAGAGTTTAGATTTCACCGAGGCGACGCGTTGCTGCTCCTGCTGCAGGACGAGCGCGAACAATCGCTGCAACAGGAGAGCAGTAACGGTAGCGCTGCTGCTAACGAGTGTTACAGAGACAGGCCGAGTACTGTGGCGTCTGCAGTAGTAGGAGCATATACGTGTATGTAGGAGGGAGATCTGCAGCGGCGGTCGTATTAGCAGAAACTGATCGCTGCTGCCACCTCCATACTCTGATGCATCATTGTGGAGCTACACAGACTTCAGTTTAGAGGAAAAAGTTTCCCAAACATTGTTTAAGGAAAACAGATAACAGATTGCAGAAGTTCATGTTTGTTCTCTGCTTATTTACTGCAGGTCAAGAGGTGTTGAATTAAGTGACCTCTTAAGTAGCAGTAAAATTTGCACTTGTTTCCTGTGGTTGCCATGGCAGCGGCGACAAGTAGGAAAAACCATCCCCGGCAACAAATAGAGTGCACATTAATGACAGAGGCAGCTGCCCACCCTCTCCTGGCTGCAGAGGTCGGCGTAGGAGCAGCAGCAGCAGCAGCAGCAGTCGTACTAGTGAGCTATTTTAGCTGTTTTCATCATATTTTGGTTTACTCTTTTTACATCCCATTCATCTTTTTAGACCGGCTTGTGTGATGTCTTTCTGTTGTGAAACACACTGAACTGCCTTGTTGTTGAAAGATGCTCTACTAATAAAACAGGCAGTAGCTGGTGTGGTTAAATGGTAGCAGGTGTAGTAGCAGTAATAGCTGCAGGAGCATCAGTATGAGGGCTCAGAGCAGCAGCAGTACAGCAGAGTGTTTCTGCTTTTTGTAGCAGTGATGTTAGCAGTAGATATTTTATTGTTAGGAGTTGTACTGACAGTAGGTGTAATGTAACAGTATTAGTAGTTGGAGCAGCGGAGTGATAGTAATACTGTAAGTGTAGTACTTGTAAAAGATATTGCAAGAGAGTGATAGTAATAGTGACAGTTGTGGTATTGCTAACAGTAATGATAGTAGTACCAAGTGGTAATGATAATGATAGAAGCACCGCCAGTGGAGGTAGCAGGAGCAGCAATAGTGACAGCAATTGTAATAGCAGTACTATCGCCGCTGTGAAGGTGGTGGAAGGTAGCAGTAGTACTATTAGATTTTGGAGGGGCAGAAGTACAGCGACAGTAACTGTATTAGTAACAGTAATAGTAATAGTCCTGTAGAATAATAGCAGTAGCAGTAATAGTAGTATTTATGTTTTTGTTGTAGCAGTGTTAGGAGCAGCAGCAGTAGTATTCGATATTAGTAGTAGTAGTAATTACAGTAATATCGCAGTGATTCTGGGAAGCAGCTCAATGGTCCAGAAAGAAAAGCTGCGAGCAGCAACGAGCAGCTTTCAAAGGTGAACGGAGTCACTTCAGTGGGTTCAACTCAGACCAGTCTAACACTTGTTTCATCATCACAAAGCCTGCAGCTTTGCAATAACTGCACTCAGAGTTCCTCCTTTTCTCCCCCCGTCACTGTGTCTGATCTGAACTCGGGGCGTATGTTCAGCAGGCAGCTCAGAACATCTCCGGCGAGGTTAATCAGGAGTTAAAAGTAATACTACGCCCACTTGCATTAATTAATGTGGTGCTTCAGATTCTGGTTCGTCCTCGCCCTCAGAGCATGCACACCAAATGAAACTCTGTCCACTGGATTTGGAAGTACACGTTTTGGTGATTGTGGCGCCCCCTATGGGTCAGGCTCATAGAGCACATTGAGCTGAACGTGTATGTAAGTCAAGTGTGAGTGGTTGGTGGAACTGATGTTCAGAATGCAGAACACCTGAGCACAAACACCTGAGGAACACCAGCTCGTCACGTGATCATTTTAACGAGGATCACCTGAACGCAGCCTCAGTCTGGTTTGCATGAACAGCAGGTGGAGTTTTTGCTTTTGGGAGTTGTGAATTCAAGACTGGGGGAAAAACCTGCTTTGCCTAAAGTCAAAACCAGACTCCAGAGCAGAAACCAGACGAGCAGCGTGCAGATCCTTGTTAGTATTTGTAGGAGACGGCAGCCCCTTTGACTTACCACAAATCAATCACACAGCTCCCGCCCCTCCCTGCCAAAAACAAAACACAAAACTTTTCCATCCACGCTTTCCCATCTGGCTCGACGCCCTCAGGCTGTTGTAACTCTGCCGGTTTGATGTTCTTCACTCTGCACTACAACAATAACAACCTGCCTTTCTGTCGAATCAAACCCACAGTGCACCTGCCGTAAATCAGACCTCAGCACATTCGCTCAGATGAGCCTGGAGGGAGGCGACATTCTGTCCGGCCCGCCGCTGAAGGACGCCCCCTCCAACAAAATAAACACATCGAATGGAAGTTCAAGGATGATCAAAAACATATTATTATTCTATTGAGGCGCTTCGGTTTATGATTTAAGTCACAATGATGACCTCCTTTTTTTCTGTTGCACGTGATTCAACCTTTGATTTGCAAGAAGTAACAGAAGCACCGAGATTTACGACCGGCTTGGTTTCATGTGAACATCCCATAAACTCACCTCAGTGTGGAAATACGTTTTAGTGCAGCAAGATTATTTATTAATATCTTCTAATTATGAGTCTAAATATTAAGTTAGTACTTATTAATTTGTTAGTTTAATTTAGACTTTAGTTATAATTATGGTTTTTACTTTAATGGGTTATATTTGATGCGATGGATTTCAACTTTTAATCTTGTCTGTGTTTTTGTGATATTTTCTTGGGCTTAAATACTCCCGAATTATTGTAATGAACTATAAACTGGACCCTCTGAATACACAGGTGGTGTTCTGTATCCAACCAAACCACACAGGTGTACAGGCAGACAGGTGTACAGGCAGACAGGTGCACAGGCAGACAGGTGCACAGACAAACAGGTGTACAGGCAGACAAGTGTACAGGCAGACAGGTGCACAGACAAACAGGTGTACAGGCAGACAGGTATACAGGCAGACAGGTGCACAGGCAGACAGGTGTACAAACAGACAGGTGCACAGGCACACAGGTGTACAGGCACACAGGTGCACAGACAGACAGGTGCACAGACAGACAGGTGCACAGGCAGACAGGTGCACAGACAGGTGCACAGTCACACAGGTGCACAGGCAGACAGGTGCACAGACAGGTGCACAGACAAACAGGTGTACAGGCAGACAGGTGTACAGGCAGACAGGTGTACAGGCAGACAGGTGCACAGGCAGACAGGTGTACAGGCAGACAGGTGCACAGGCAGACAGGTGTACAAACAGACAGGTGTCCTGTCTGCTGTGTGTCAGTCATATCTGCTGGGCTGCGGCTGAGGACTGAGCGGCGGCGTCCCGCTGTCTTCGAGGAGAGCTGGATCAAAGACTGCAGTGGGGAGCGAGCTCTTTAAAAGATGCAGAGAAGAAGAAGAAGAAGGCCGCATTCACATCAGACAATAATCCTCTGCCAAATAAACCCTATGAGCACAAATCAATGGAGACATGATGTCTCATTCATCCTTTTACAGTGACGACACTCTGCCAGGCTGCTCCACAAACGCACCACGAGCTTCAAAGACACGATGGAACCGAGGTCTTCCCTTCACCTGCGGGCTCTACCTGGCCGAATGCTCATTACAGTCACTGAGGTGTTGGACAGAAGCAGCAGGTGAGGTGTAGGTGCACACTTTCACGCTGTCTCCTGAGAGAGTCACTGATGAAATGAATGTACGTCAGAGAAAGGTGAAGAATGATGCATGAAAACTCACTGCTGAAGTTAGACGAGATGAACGAGCCAATCGCAGCCACCAGGCCAGTGGAGCAGTTGAAGTTAGGTGCGATGTGTGCCTTCACAAACTTTCTATAAATGTAGAATTTTATTTTGTAACGTTGTGTCACTGTGATGTGTCAGCTAGTCATTGTACAGAAAATGATGGGCTATCCAAGTCATTGTGCTACCTAGCTAGCTAGCTACCTCAATCATTTCGAGGTTGGTCTCATTCCCAGAACATCAAATTCTGACACTTTGTCATGCCCTTCAACGTCTCCTACAGATGCACAAAGTAGCATTGAGCATCTATATGAGGTACAACCACATCGGTAGCTTTGTTAACGAACCCTATCCGGTAGTTTTGCTGTGTAAACAACCAAAAACTGTGCCCATTTCACCACATCTGGCAGGAAGGCTTTGTTCGGGATGAGAACGTGTTGGACGGCCGGAGAAGTTGCTCTGACCGTCTAATATTGATGCTGATGGATTTGTGTTTAAGTTAATTGGAAGCCAGGTGCAACTCTGAATGAGTCTGAATAACTGGCTCTTTTGGGGACAGTTAACTTTGTCTTTTGTCTCAATACTCTGTCAATCAGCCCATTGCTGGCTAGCTTGCTAGCGACAGCTAATGGGTTTGAGATGGGTTTGTTTAATATTCTCATTGTTCTTTGTTTTCATACGAGATACGAGAACAATGCACAAAAGACTCAAGTCAAATGTTCATGTAAGTGGAGGTAATTCTGTTCTTGCGTCAGTGCTGTGAAGGTGTTCATTTATGTAATGTAAAGCTATGTGTTTGAACAAAACCTATTACAATAAGCACATTTTTACTTTTCCCTGCATCAGCTCATCCCTGCTGGAATCTGATGGTGCATCAGAAAAAATCAAAAATCATTCATTTTTATCCTCTCTTGTCCATGAATGTCCACAACAAACTCCACGACGGCGAGGCCAAAGGTCGTCGAGGCATCTCACTCTGGATCAAAGCGTCGGACGAGCTGAACGAGCACCTGCCTGATTACTTCCTGCAGGCAACAGAGGTGCAGAAAGACGGCGGCCATGTTGAATTTCACTTTCACCTAGATTTATTGATCTCTGAGCTGCAGTGGATTTACAAATTGACCAGAAGAAAAGTTGCGGTTTAAATGATTGATCAGCAGATCCGGAGCACATCCCTGCAGCGAACTCCCGCGTGGAGCGTGATTTGAATTTCATGCTCACATTCATTAATGGAAGAGGGGATTCCTGCCGTCTGGCTCTCATGTATGACCGCTTCCACTATCATCAAATATTGCCTGCTGGCCACGAGTGAGCGAAGATTAAAAAAAGCCAACAACGAGTTTGACAGAACTTTTAACAAGCAAATCCGCCATCAGAGGAGGCTCCATTGAAGTATGAAAAGTGTGGCGTGGTTTTGGAGAGTGTGCTTAATGACGTCGAGGTTGTCAGACTTTGTTGAATCTCTTTCACAGACGGGGACTCGTTCAGGGTTCTTTGAACATAGAATATAGTATCTGCTGAGAGTCCTTGTGCTGTGTTTGGCATGCTTTTGAAAATATGTTTTCAATAGACCGTGTCTGAGACAGATGCCTGAGTACCAGTTCGTCCCATATGGATATGGATAGTCTTCTAAAAATCAATGCCACTTCACTACTCTGCATTGTTAATGCTTCCTTTCAAAAAACGTTGCACAACTCATAAGTAATGTTGGCACTGCAGAGTCTGAATAGGAGAGAAAAATCAATTAGAAACCTTGAGGATGAACTGGAAGAATGACAGCTGCTATCTGTAATTACTTCAGAAATTAAGGACTTTTCATAAAAGGGATTTAAAAAAAAACAACATTTCATTATGGAAGATCCTTTGAGCAGAAAAGTTCAATCTTGACCTTGGAAAGAGTAGCTTGACAAGAAGTCTTAACTCAAGGTCCTCTTGCTCGTTTTTTCTGACGCTTTCAACTGCACGTCACAGTCTTCCTCGGCAGCTGTGCTGAGTTTACACATTTGGACATCAGTGGCCGGCAGACAACCGTCTGAGCACATTTAGCTCTCCGTGAAAACGTGGAAAACGACGGCATGTTGGAATAATCTTGTTGAGATGAAAAAAACAAGAAAGAAAATGTTGCTAATGTTATTAATCAATCAATCAATCAAAATTTATTTATACAGCACTTTACAACACTCAAGGTGACCAAAGTGCTTTCCAGTTAAAAACAAGCAGTGAAATTAGAAATGAAAAACAGATTAAAAGATAGCAACAATAGAACACATATCAGGGAAATAAAAAAGAGATTAAATGCAAATAAAATAAGATAGAATGAAATAAGATATGATAAAATAAAATAAAATAAAATGTCACCACATTACTGTGTATTAAAAGCCAGTCTAAAAAGATATGTTTTGAGCCGAGTTTTGAAGAGGCCAAAGTCTGTGATGGTGCGCATGTCAGGGGGTAGTTTGTTCCAGAGTCTGGGCCCAGCTATGGAAAAGGCTCGATCCCCCCAGTGTTTATACCTGGCCCTTGGGACTTCCAGTAATAACTGATTTGTGGACCTTAGTGCCCTGTTTGGGTTTCGGACAGAGAGAAGTTCTGTCAAATAAGTAGGAGCTAGGCCATTGAGGGCTTTAAAAACAAAAAGTAAAATTTTAAAATCTATCCTAAACGATACTGGAAGCCAGTGGAGGGAAAAGAGGACCGGGGTGATGTGCTGACGCCTTGAAGTGTTCGTCAGGAAACGAGCTGCTGCATTTTGCACCAGCTGGAGGCGGCTCAGGGCAGACTGGGAAACACCAACATAGAGAGCATTACAGTAGTCTATTCGTGAGCTGATAAAAGCGTGAATAGTCCTTTCAAGGTCGGTGCGATTTAAAAAAGGCTTTACTTTAGATAAAGTACGTAGTTGATAAAAACTCGCTCTAACCACGTTATCAATCTGTTTGACGAATGAGAAACTACTGTCAAAAATAACCCCAAGATTCTTTACAAATGGTTTTAGCTTCAAAAACATAGAGTCCGAATCTGCAAAAACATTGTCACCAAATAGAATGAACTCGGTCTTGTCCTCGTTCAAATGAAGGAAATTGCTCTCCAGCCATGACTTGATGTCTCTGATGCAGTCTGTAAGGGACTGAAGAGCAACACTTTTGGTTGGGAACACTGGTAAATACAGCTGGAGGTCATCAGCGTAGCAGTGAAATGCTAAATTATGTCTCGTTATAATTGACCCCAGCGGCAACATATACAGTGAAAAAAGTGAAGGTCCCAAAATAGAGCCCTGGGGAACTCCACAAAACAAAGAGGCAACAGAGGAGGACAGGTCACCAATCATTACAGAAAAGGTCCTGTTGTTTAGGTAGGACTCAAACCACTTGAGTGCAGTACCACGGATACCAACATAATTATTTAAGCGGGACAAGAGAATGGAATGGTCTACTGTATCAAATGCTGCCGTTAAGTCAAGCAGCACAAGGACAACAGGACGTTTAGCATCAACAGACACAGCTATGTCATTGTGAACTTTAAGCAGCGCAGACTCTGTGCTATGCCGTGATCTGAACCTAGACTGGAATTTTTCCAGGATAAAATTATTTTCTAAAAATGCCTGTAACTGGATAAAAACAATTTTCTCAAGGACTTTTGAGATAAAAGGCACGTTAGAAACAGGTCTAAAATGAGATAAAACATTAGCATCAAGATGTGTTTTTTTAAGAAGTGGCCTCACAACAGCATGTTTAAAAGAAGCCGGAACACATCCTGAGCTAAGGCAAGTGTTCATTAAAACCAAGAGGACAGGCCCAACAGTAGAGAACACCTCTTTAAGCAGTTTTGTTGGGAAAACATCCAAAGGGCAATTTGTTGTTTTCACATGTTTCACTACATCAGCAAGGGATGAGAGGGAGATGGGCTCAAAGTGGTCAAATACTGAAGAGTGTGGGGTTGTAGCAGACTGGTCTGGTCTGATGCTGCCGCTGCTTAGTGCTCTCACAGACATCACTTTGTCAACGAAAAAGTGTAAGAAGTCCTCACATGTAGAAACAGTGGTGTCAGATAGAGGACTAGAGTGGGGGCTCACAACAGAATTAATGGTACTGACCAACACACGGGGGCAGTGTCTATTAGACGAGATAATGTCAGACAGATATTGTGATTTAGCCTCCTTCACAGTCCTCTGATACTGAGCGAGACTGTCCCTCAGTATCTCCAGCGATACATGTAGCCTGTCTTTCTTCCAGCGTCTCTCCGCCTGTCTGCAGCGCTGTCTGAGAGTCCGGGTTGAATCATTCAACCAGGGATCGGGCCTGGGCTTGGTGGACCTGGACCTAAGAGGGGCGATACTGTCCAGGATCTCAGAACAAGTGGAGTAGAAAGATGACAGGATGCTGTCTGGGCATCCAGTCAGATTAATTCCATCACAGGCGAAGTACTCGGAGTTCATAAAAGCAGCCTCAAACTCTGCAGCTGTTAAGGGAGTAATAGTCCGACGACGAGATGCTGGGACGGGAGGCTTTCCAACAGGCGGAGGAGCAAGAACTTCAAAAATCACTGGGAAATGATCTGAGATGGGAGTCTCAGATATTTCAACAAGTGATACCATAAGTCCATGAGAAATAATTAAGTCCAATGTATGCCCAGCACTATGTGTAGGACCATCCACAGTTTGTATAAGGTCAAAAGATGACAACAGATGTTTAAAATCAGTGGCCAGGTGATCGGACGGACAACAAATGTGAATGTTAAAATCCCCACAGATTAAAAGCTGCTCATATGTAGAAGCCACCTCTGCTAAGAACTCAGAGAACTCCTGAATAAAGTTCTTATTGTATTTAGGTGGACGGTAGACCACAGCACACAAGATTGGACAAGCCAATTCCACTGTGAACAGCTGTACCTCAAAACAGGAATAATTATTTACATGCAACTGTCTGCAAGTGAAATTATCCTTAAAAACTGTGGCGACTCCGCCCCCTCGACCTGACGTTCGCGGTGTACTGAGGAAAGAGCATTGAGGGGGGAGGAGCTCAGTGAACGCGCTGTCGTCACCGGGTTTAATCCACGTTTCCGTCAACAAGAGGAAATCCAGCACGTGTGTTGAGAAGAAATCGTTCAGGATAAAAGTTTTATTTGTCAAAGACCTCGTATTAATGAGGGCGAAGCGCAGTGGTATGTGGTCGGTTCGCTTGGAGCCACGAGCAACAGGACGGAGATTTTCCTGCACGGAGCCTCGTCTGTAGATGCTGACCCGCCTCGGGCGGCTGGGATGTGTGTAGCCGGCATCTGGAACAGCTGATCGGAGCCAGCTGACCTCCGAGGAACACCGCACAATGAAGCCGTCATACTCCCGGGGTAACCGCAGCAGGTGACGATGATCGTACTCCGAGGACTGTGACAGGTAGACTCTCAGTCGAACAAAGACTCCGCTTCGTTTCCCCCGCTTTCTGTGGCGACGTTTGCGGGGCGGAGGAACAGGTAGACGCCTCAGGTAGTGCGGCACAGACGCCAGGAACGGTGGGAGCGTCTTTGACTGTCCACTACAGTCATAGATAGTAGACTTTATCAATGAATCACGAATATCCAGGAGGGTCTGGCGATCATACACCAGCAACGGTGACACATTTTTTACAAAAAGTGAAATATAGAGCAGTAGCAGCAAAACACAGAGCAGAGGTAGACGGCTTGCCATACACAACGGCGCCATCTTGAATTATTATATTATAATAATTATTTATTATCACACTCGCACTGAACGCTGACGTGCAACTCTGTCCATTTCGCTGGAAGCTCTAGCGCCCCCTTCCGGCCACATAGAGACACATGCAGTCTGTTACACTCACTCCACAGTTTCACCGTGGTAACCAGGGGGTTAACACATAAATTATGGGAATGGGAGTATTTCACTCTTTTCCATGAAAGTGGGATTTCTAATCACAACTCATTACTTTCTGAATTAAACAGAAGTGTGGATCATGAATCGTAACATGGTGTTTATTCTGACCTGAGGTTATTACTGCAGGAAGGAAAATCAATTCTTATTTCTATTTATTTATCTATTTGTGGTCTGAGGGACAGACACATTGTCTCCAGATGTTTAGTTAAGTATTATGATCTTCACTTAATGCTCCTCCTGCTGAACCGCTCGCATTTTTGTTTTCAGATTGTCATGACAACAGCATCTTCATGGCCTCCTGTGCTTCCTGCCAGTCACTCATCCTGTCGTCATTTCAGGCTCTGCCACCTTCTTCATCCAGCAGTCATCCTGCCACTCCTAAACGCCTGACTCCCACAGCCACCTGCACTCCTGCTCCTCGTTCCCTCGTTAGTCTCTTTGTATATATGACTCCCTGACAGGTGGTCTCTCTGTTCATGGTCCTGCTAGTGGATGAGGATCTTGCCTGTTTTTCGTTTCTGCCTGTCTAAACTTTTACCAAGTGCCTTTGTACTCTAATTGCTCTGGTCCTGCGTCTTGCTCTTGAGTCCATGCAGCTGTTAATAAGGCCACAGATTTTGGTCTCCACTTTATTCACATTTATTCTAAAAAAAAAAAAAAAGAGTTAAGTACCACAAAAGCTGTAATAATAACAAAAACACAGACACACATGCACATTAGGAGAAAGATAAAGTTTCTGGGTCCTTGTGGGTATTTCCTCTGGGAAAATGGAGGTTATGGGAAATACCAGAACTTCAGCTCTAAATATTCAGCTTCACACTGACCTCTATGAACTTTGAACAGGCACTGTCAGAAGCTGCTTGGCAGGTGACTGCATGAACCATCTGTCCATCATCGTCTATCACAGGCCAACTTCAACCAATCAGATCAACGAATCATTTGACGTGACAGGAGAGTGAAACCCTCGCTGAAGGCGGTCAGGAGAGGAGTGAAAACATCTTTTCATGGAGAAAAGCCTTCAGATCTTTGTGCTTCTTTCAGTGAAGAAATTCTGTCCAGTTGTGATAGAACTGATGCTCCAGCAGCACCAGCGCTAACCTCTTTAGCAGCCGCCATTGTTGTTCTCAAACATCTAAACATAGCATACTCATAGCATGCTGATTGGTGCAGCCACACACACGCGTTTAAGGCATTGGCACTGAATGCTGGACATAAATCTTTATTGCAAATGAGCTGCAGATGAACAAACTCACAGGAGACACAACTTGTTAAAACCAAGTTTTGACAGTTTGTTTCATTTACTGGCCGCACTGCGAACGGTTTCATTTATTATTTGGTGTTTCCTGATGCGCACACGGGCTCCTCATCATGTTGTCTTAATCTGTATGAGCGCGGTTCAGCTTCACAGCTTCATTTTTAATTGCCTGTTTGCTCTCTGGCTGCAGATGAAGTGAAGAGCGTCAGGCTCAATGTTTGTTTACATCGTTAAAGACACATGAAAAGATAAAAGAGGATAAACAGAGGAGAGGCCAAAGATCACTAGCATCACTCTCAACACTGTCAACACATCTTCTCTTCAAATCCAGAGCTCGCGAAACATAAAAAATGCACCACGAGCATGAAGACACAAACAAACAAACAAACAAAAAGGCACCTTTCTAACATCAAAAACTGAATCAGAGATCTGAAGCATAAATAGACGAGTGGGTGAAGGAATGGTGCATATTAAACATTTCCATTTTCTCAACATAATACACGGCATTAATGGCTGCCATGTACGTGATAATAGATGATAACATGTCTTATACAGATATGAGGAGGACAAAATGAATTATGTTCCAAATCAGGAGATGTGTGAGTGTGTTAGAGAAACCGAATTAATTAGTGAAAGTGTTAACGCAGACAAAGCTACAGCACACGCGTGTGTCTCTGAGACACCAGTTTTAATCACGTCAACGTCTTCTCTGAGAAATGCTGTTCTGTCATTTTGGCAAATGGCCCTAACTACTACAATACCCATGATCCTCCATGCGCCGTTACTGTGGAGACGAGTCCAGTTAGAGCCACAAATCACAGCAAATTCAGAAGAAGGAGAAGAAGACGTCAATCAAAGACCTAAACTGCTGTAGCTGTCCGTCACCTGACGTTGTGTTTGAGAGAATGAACCACACTTTCACCTCTGAACACCCAAAATAAGCTGATAAATTCAACAGAGACCTGCTTTGGCCTGAGAGTGAAGTGGTCACTCAAACCTGGTTCAGCTCTTGCAAACTGCATCATATCTTCGAGCCATTTCGGGTTATAAAGCAACCAGCAGGCAGGATCCAACGCTGTGTCCACACAATATAAATATTCCTCATAAAAGAGTACCGTTTTCCACCCATTTCCTCCACAAAAAGGATGCTTAACGATGCTAAACTTTAGATTTAACACAATACTAGAGGCTTAATTAAACAACAATAAAAGTCTATCTACTGTGAAATTTTCTTCATCCGCTTTGAGAGGTTGAGATGAGACTTTGTGTTTAGATGACTCAGTTCAGAGGTGGTGTAACGGAGGGAAAGGACAGACATTCCCAGCCTCGAATCTGAGTCCCATTTACTCATGAGGGAATTCAGCGACCCTTTGTAGACATTAGAGAGTACACGAATCCTATAATTCTTTTATTAGCTGGGTTAATGAGAGAAAATCAGCCGAGTGAGGAACCTGGCAGCTGTTTAGGAAACTTCAAATGATCAGAGGATGCGAAGATGCAGAGTTGAATGAAAAAAACGCTCCTTTGCATGCTGAAGTGCTGCAGGTGAGGCAGCTAAAACAGCTGAAAAGAGCCTCAAAACTTGAGGAAAAATAAAAGCACCAACTTTTGTCTTTGTGCTTCTGTGACATCGTTTTCTAAACGGATAAATTCGGGGATGCTTCTGTTTCTGTTTTGAACAAAGCGGCCTGAGACAATTTTATCTCTTCACACACAGTTGTGTTTCCTCCACTGCAGACCACAACTGCTTTCAACTTTTCAAGAGTGAGCTTCTACAAAGGACGGCTGCTTTTAAATGCAAAGGGGGGGAAAAAAAGAGAGAGAAAAATACCAGCATGGTGATGAGCGATAGAGCAGCTAATTGTGTCCTGGGAGATAAAGACGGCGGCAAAAGAGAGAAGTAGAAACTCCCTCTTGGTTATCAGCTTCCTTCTGAGACGGCGGGCGGCTTGGAGTTTCTTCTCTAAAAAAAAAGGCTTGTTAAAAGGAAATAAAGGTGTGAGGAGGCACAAAGGACGCTTATCCACCTTTCACGGAGCCGACAAAAGGAAAAAATCTCAGCTCCGGCTAATTACAACCGAGGTGATGAAAGAGACGGAGGGAGACTGAAAAGAAAGAAAATCCCTCCTTTTTCTTACCTAAGAGAAGGTGGAGAGGTCAACAGTTTCCCCCCGAAACTCAATCCTGCGGAGGGAGAGGGGGGAGGGAGAGAGGGGGGTTTATTTGATGGACGGGGAGGTGATTAGTGGAAGCTCGTCGTCGTTGTCTTGCCGCCACGGAATGAAAAATTAAAACTGTCTCCCAATCAAATGAAAGCAAAGTGCCCTCAGAGCTTTTCTGTCTCGCTCTCGCTCTGAACAATCCGACTGTCACATGTTCATTCGAGCTGCGCCGCAGCGGTTTAACCTTGTGAGGATTTCTATGACTTTGAGATGTTTGAGACAAATAAAGGCTGAAAATGGAGGGATGAGAGGAGCGGGAGCAGATCCAGGCAGGTGTCGTGGCGGCTGGGAGCGTTTCCAAGGATCTGATGTCTTTATGTTCAGTTGGCACGATGCTGCATTTTGTGATTAAGTTTTTTAAAAAAGGATTTCTTTGTGTGTTCCCTCAGTCTTTTATGTTCAGCTCAGAAAACCTGAAAACCTGTAATTCAAAATTCACGTTGATTTTTTTTAAATGAACCAAAAAATAAAATTACATTTTTCTTTCCCAAACTGCTGCATAAAAACCTGCTGTGTTATAATTAATCGATTAATCTTTCAGTCACACTTAATATGATATTAATTCATAAATTGACAAGAAATTTGCAGACGTCACCTTGAACTACTAATCAGTCAGAAAATATACATTAAATTATTAAAATATATGTACAATCACCAGATGGCAATAATTGTATGTTGTAGCCACCAAAATATACAAAATACTGAAATTAGAATAAAAAAAGCAGCGATCTGGATAAACACAATTTTAAAAATCTCTTCTAAACTGTTAAATCTATATTCAGTGTAAATGTCGGCAGGAATATTTTATAATATGTTTTCTGCGTCTTTATGTTTAAAATACAAACACGGTCAAAAAAACATTGATCCACGTTCGGACTCGTGGTCAAAAATCAACCATCAGGCAGGCGGCCAGCACAAATGTTAGCATCATTAGCAGCACAGAAACTGTAAGGAGACAGTGTACGACAGCTTTTTCCTTTAGTAAATAAAGTGAAAAACGTTTTGTTTTTTAAAAACTTTTAATCAGCATCAAGTTTTCTGTCAGCTCTCTGCTGATTGAGGCTCCGACTGAAGGTGACCTGTGCATTAGCGGTTAGCTCGTCTGTTGTTTGTGCTAAGTTCAGCTTCTGAGGACTGAGAATAAAGTCCCAGATCTCAACAAGTTACTTAATGAGAGCGGTGTTATGATTACAAATAGGGGATGAAAAAGAAGCAAGGTGTAATAAAAAAGGGTTAGTAGTTGCTGTTAGCGGGTGGAGACGCTGGCGGCGGCGCTCGGCGCTGACAGGAGTCAGAGTTCAGCCGGTTTGTCGGCGACACCGCGGAGGAGAGGCTCTCCACGCCGTGAGCTGTTACTGTCTGTGACTGTGAATGTCACGAGGGGAAATCTGTGGAGTGGAGGACACAGGAAGGCTGCGCCCTCATCGACAAACACGCCGTCTGCGTGGCGGTAAATAAGCGGGAATCTTCAGCCTCTCCACGCTCCACTTCTCCTTTCAAGAGCCGGCGGCCAATGTCAGCTCGAAATTACCTGTGAATACGGAGACTTTGTCAAAGTCACCGGCGGCTTTTTCTCCTCTCGCAGAGTTCAGGAGGTCTTTCAAACTACCTGTTAGCCCAGTGCCACCAGGACGCCGGACTCTCTGCTTCCTGTTCTCTGTATTGAGGGGGAGACACCAGCGCTGCTCTGTTTGCCTGCAGCTCTTCTGCGTCTGTAAAGACGACTGTTTGACTTCTGGCTGGATCAAACATCAGACGACAAATGCTGAAATGAGCCCGACGTGCTCTTTGTTCACCGACTCTGTGTGTGTGTGTGTGAGAGAGAGTATTTTTATGTTTAATTTGACTCAGCCGCTTTGACATTTTGCCCTGAAGTCTCAGTGTAACAGAAACCTTGAGCTTGTTTCTTCTCCTTTCACAACTTGATCTTATTTTTGCTGTTAATTGACCATCCTCTTCAGTTATATGACCATTTAATATGCAGGTTAATTGGTGCTGAACACACAAAATCAGCAGCTGGACAAACGTAGCTGTGTGGAATCCAGCAGGGCAGGTGTGGTGTGTGTAACACTTTTAATCAATGTTGTAGCCTTTGGCAAGAAATGTGTCTGCAAATCTGCTGCAGTTCTAAGTAAAATATATCATCAAAGCGCTGCTGAAACTTTCAGCTGGATGTCTGAAATACTTTGACTTTACAGCAACATTGAGCTCCGTGCCGCTGTCAGATCCTGCAATCAGGTGGAAAACAACATAAAACCAAATCAACAACCCTTTGCTCCACTAAACCCTCTGACTGATTCGTCATCATTAACGAATCTCGATGAAACGTGTGTGCTTGAGAAAACAGAAAAAATTCAAAATGTCGCATTTTTAATAATGTGAATAATAATCAAAAAACAGAAATTCCTCGTTTTGTTCCTGAAGTCAGAAAACTTCATTCAAAATCTCACAGATATTTGCAAGAATTTTAAAAAACAAACTTCACAACATAACCTTGAACATTGCGTTGTTTATCTAGAAGTGATGGCCGACCAAACAAAATGCACTATTTATTTATTATATGTCCGTTCTGCCTCCTTTAACCCCTTAACGCTGATTGACGTGAATTTGCATCATACGGCTTTAATCCACATTGCAGCCGAATCACGCATGCATTCCTCTAATGCCGGTTTGTGCATATTCAACACACACCTAGGAACCTTTTGCAAGCACTGGTTTCTCAAAGAACCCCTGTTCTAGTTGTTGTTACAATGTAATGGTTGTAAGCCAATTTTGTGGCTATTTTGATGAAATAAATGAATTTTGAATAAACAAAAAAGATGTTTTTACTGCATTTAAGCATTGAAAAAAGTGGACATATACTGTTTTATATCTGTTGTTTGTGCTACAGAAAAATGAACAAACTCCTCTTAATTTAGGATCAATTTGAAAGCAAAAACATAAAGAATTAATTTTTTAATATACTTCTAAATAAATTCTGTCACACCCTCCACCTCTGCCCTCTCCTAGTGGCAATCCCTCTCCCCTTTCCCCTCCTATCTCTCCCTCTTCCTCTCTCACTCCTTCCTCAGGTGGGCGTGTGCAGGCTGGTGTGTGAGGCACAGACAGGTGCGGTGAATCTGCCCATTAGTAACTCAACTCACCTGTGGCGGGCCGTGGTCTACCTCTGCTCCAGTGCTCTCCCTCTGCCATAAATACCAGCCTCAATCCATGGCTCGACGCCGGATTGTAAACTACACTCCTTTGGATCGCCTCCGCTGTCGTCTGCCTGGTTCACCTCTGATTCCTGACTTCTCAGATTCCCCAACGCTCCTGCCCATTCCTCAGTCGACCCACCTCCTCTGCTACACCTACCCGCTGCCATCAGCCGCTCCGTCCAAGCCTATCCCTCGGCCTCCTTCAGTAAACCCTTTCTCTCGTTGGTCCTGTTTTTTTGTTAGTTGTTCGCAGCCTCAGTTGTTCCGAGTTATTTGGCCCTAGTTCCTTTGTTGGTTTCCAGTGTTCAGCATTTTATGTTCCTTTGCTAATCTTGTTTCTCCTGAGTTGTATATTCCCGTCCAGGATTATCACCTAATTGAAATTAGCCCAAATGAAATTGAAATTGTGGAAATATTTTGCTAGGAATAGTTTGGTAGTTGGTTTCACTGCACTGTTTATTGTATATAGCACTCTGGGGTTTTTGTATTCACTTATTGTAAATAAATTCTTGCATAAACTTATTTGTGTACTGAGTTCTTCATCTGCACCTGAGCCTCTGACCTCCGAGCCGTGACAAATTCGGGCGTCAAGGGGTAAACACGTTCACGCTTTCTGTCGGTGTGCACGGACCACATGCACAGCTTGCATATATTTTGGGCTGCACGCATTATATTTACGCCACACAGATCCTGGCAGTATCATTTTGGCTTGTAGGAGATGACAAAGACAGAGAATATGCACACTGGAAATATGTAACAGGAGCTGCAGTGTTTGATTTAAAGACTTTCTTGGGCATTTTGCCATTATTTGACAGTGACAGGTGAAGAGACAGACATGAAATGGGGGGGAGAGAGATGCAGGAAAGGTTGGAATTGAACCACCGACAGTTGCTGCCATTCAGCACGCTCTGTAACCATCCGTCTGCCAAGCAGCTCCAAATTAATCACTGTTTAACTCCGCACCGAGTCAGCGGCGAGCTCTGACGCGTCGTCAGGACTGCAGCTCAGGCGAGCACGTCTCGTGCAGGTCGGTCATGAGTGACGAGATTTGATGACATCAAAACAAATTTCAGACATTCACACAGGTCACCTTAATTCATCGGAGGGGGCGAGTCTAGTTAGTCCACGTCCATGTTCTCTAGCAGCTCTGTGAGGCTGTAATTCAGCACATATTTAAATTGTCGTTCTCAGTGTTTATTGCCATTTTTACCACCTTACTTTAGCATGTTAGCATGCTAACATCTGCAAATTAGCAGTAAACACAGGCTGACAGACAGAAGCTGATGGGAATATCATTCTTTTTGCAGGTATTTTGTCATAAATCAAAGAATGAGACGAACACATATTTTGATCAACAATCAGGATTAAAGTTTTTGCACGTCATCCTCTGGGCGAGTGACTGTAGCATAGTAACAGTTGGCATTTAAAAAAAATGGTGGCTCTAGATGAAAAGTCAGGTGAACAGCAAAGTCGCTAAAATATGTTTTGTGAAGGGCAAAATTTCACTGCAGTCAATCCAACTGTTGTTGAGACATTTGAGTCTGGACCACAGCGGCGGACAGACTGGCTCGCCAACCGACTGACAGACCAACAAGCTCAGGGCTCTCTGAGTGCGAGTCACATCCCCGCCAACCAACTTGAATGAAACAATGCTGCATAACGTTCCCCTTCACCCGCCTGCCTGCAGCCACACATTCAAAGGTCAGGCTCGACAACATGCAATGCTCTTCAAACACGCGCAGAGGCTGTTTTCTTCTCTCTGTTCTGCTGCTAAAGGAAGCTGCTGCAGGTGATGTCACATGACTTGGCAACAACAACACACAACAATCAACCAATTACTAACAGCACACGCACACACAGCCACACACACACAGCCACACACCTATTGAAGTCCCATTTTGTCAAGTTCATTGATGTGCCAGATGAAGTGCGATGTCCGCTGAGAGTTAAATCCTGCGACAGCCAATCAGCACATCGGCTCCTAATTTAATTAATAACTCCTCAGTCTAATTAGCAGACGACGGGCTGGGAGGAAAAACAGCTGCAGTCACCTGGGCTTCTCCACTCCTTCGCACTCCCCGAAAAGATGAAAATGACAAGATGAGTCTCTGGGGGTGATGGCTCGGGATGTGTTGAGGGAGCTGTGTGTGTGTGTGTATGTGTGTGTGTGTGTGTGTATGTGTGTGTGTATGTGTGTGTGTGTGTGTGGTCGCAGGGTGTAGAGGTGTTGATCAACTGTAAATCCTCCGGGTGTAACTTCTGTTTTCCAGCAGCAGGAAAGCAGCCACGGTGTTATCTGCAGGCGGTGAAAACGTTCTCCAGTAAAAAAAAAAAAAAAAAATTTTAAAAAGGCGTTGGGTTTACCGTTGGGATTTGATTGACAAGTTGCGGAGCAGCGGCGGCGATGGCGACGGGGCTTGTCGACGCTCGCCGTCTGGTTGTGTGAGTAATTAAAAGTGATTGAGATGGCCCCCCTCACATCCAGAGGTGATAATATCATGAGGGTGTGGAGATCAGTGCAGGAGGAAACATTTCTACAGCTGGCTCCGGGGTCAAAGGTCAGACGCAATGAGTTTTCCGCCGTTATGAGACAGAAAGAAAAACTCCGACTTCGAAAAGGCTCGTGTTGAACATCTGCACTCTCTGCTGTTCATAACCCAAACTCCCTTCATGTGTCTAATAGTTCTAACCTTATAGCATCAGTGAAGGTAAACACACCACAGACAGATCGAAGAGACGCTGAAACACACGGTGCTGCCGTGGAAACAAGCTCTGAGCTCACAGCAGATTAAAGAGCGAGGTGACGCTCAGCCACGCCTCCTCCACAGCCGCCTCTGTCCCCCAAACAGCCCAGCAGGCTTTGATTTCAGCGAGTGAAGTTTCCAGACATCTTCCATTTCAGAAAGTTTGTCATCACAAATGCAGTCGTTTAAAAGTGTTTTCTGCAACCTGGACATCGATCAACGTTCCACCGTTCAATCACGAATCAGTTTGATGATTCAGTTGTTTTCGCAAGTAGGAAAACATTACGTCGCTGCTCCTGACTGCATCAAGTTCAGCCCCTGATTCGAAGTCATTTTAAACCATTTTGCTCAGTTCAGTAAAAACCGAGCGCTCCCCTCAGCCAACCCCGATCTGTACAGGAGTGATCGCAGCGTGACTGCTTTTGGTCACTTTCATGTTCTGTAATTGAGCTTTTAGCCAGAACCACATGTGGCGTTTGACCTGCAAACTGACGAATCAGCACTAAGCGGGAGCTGCGGTGCTGAAAGGACGGCGAGCAGCCCGACCGTGTCCTGCAGGACCACTGAAGTTCTGCAGTTTTAATTAGGCTTTGTGGGACGTGTTTTTTTTTTTTAACTTCACCCCCAGTTCACAGTGAAGCTGGGCCTCCTGAGTCATCATCATCATCATCATCATACATATATAAAATAGATTCATGAATAGAAGGTTGGAGATTGGTGTGACTCATTCAGCCTGTGTGTCTCTGAGTCAGTGTGGACTGACACAGTGGTGGAATCTGGTCTAGGACAGCAACTTAAAACCATTCAAAAAATTCTGCATGAATACGTTTTAAAAGTCTAAAAGGGATTTAGCTTGTGGCAAAAACAGTGATAAAATATTGGCCAGTACAAACAATGAACTGATGATTGAGCTTTTTTAAGTTATGGAGTTAAAATGTGTTCAGTATGGCTGATAGCATTAATGCTAACTAACGTGTTGCTACCACTTGCAGCACAGTTACAGTTTTGATAACATTTAGCTGTAAACATTTGCTAACACTGCAAAAAGGAAAGCTGTGCATATCAAAACAACACATGGAATTATTATTATTGAACGTATTCTGTCAAATTTCATGGAAGAAAAGATGTTGAAGAAGGGTTCATACTCTGGGAAGATGATGACGTGCTCCGTAGATGCCATGTTTGTAAGGCCATATTAAACAATGCTGGGTATTCACATATAATGATGGTGCAGGAGGAGAAGTCAGGAGGTCATCAAAATTTCATCCTCTGGCTACTGTGAATATCTCCAGCAGCTTTCATGGAAATCAGCCACCAGCCGGGCAATAAAACCAGCGTATTAAACCAAATCTGACGTGGCAGGGGACATCATTTGCACATATATTTCCCAGGAAGGAAGCAGCAGATAGAGAGTAAAATCCTCCACAACAAAAAGCTAAAGAAAGTAAGGCTCTCTTGTTAAAACCTCTGAGTTTCCAGCAAGCCTTTGGACCGACTCGGCTGTGATAAAAAGCCTCTGATGGCGGAAGGCCTCCGTCTGGCTTCCTGCTGAACAAACAGATAAATCAGAGCGAGCAGGAGACGGTGAAGTGCCCACCACTCGCCTCCTCTGTCAAGTTGCTTGATGTTGCCTGAAGTGTAAAACAGACCCCAGTGGCTCGCTGTTATGGAGACGGCAATGAAACTAGTGATGGCTCTCCTGACAAGCTCCTGTTTCTAAAGACATTTCTCCCTCCGTCCTGCTCTACCTCTCTCCACCTCCCAGCCTCTCTCTCCGTTTCTCCATATGCATGTGATCAATGTGTACAGGTGAAGTGGGAATCGCTTGAAAGTCAATTGAAATACAACAAAGCAGGCGACTGCGGAGCAGCGAGACAGAAGACAAACGCCTAGACTGAAGTGGATGATTATTATTACGGCTCTTCTGGAGGCTGATGGACTGCGGATGTGAAGCTAGCAGGCAGGAAGCTAACAGATGCAGAAAAGGAAACTGAAATCAGGGGAAAAACACCACAAAGTAACCCGGCAGCACTGACCTCCAACCACGACAGCAACCTGATCTGGACTGAAACATAGATAGTTACTATAGAAACTCTCAACAACCTCCAATCTCTGAAGCTGCGTTTCCATTGCCCCTAGAAATGCGCAAATCCTAAATATCGCAATAAAAAAACGGTAATGGAAACAACTAAATTTCAAAAATCCTCTCAAATATCGCAAAAACATTTTTACGCTCTCATGAGGTGGTTTTTCAGAAGTGTCGATATTAAGGTGTATTGCAAAAGTGTAATGGAAACACTTTATTCGCATTTACACGTCTCCAAGGTCAGCGGACTCCCCGTTCGGGCCGGCCGCATGCAGTCAGATATAACGTCTTGTCAGTTTTTGAGTGTTTGTATGTTTCTGGATCTCAATAAGTAGCAGACAAAAACACTACAGCTGTTCCAGCTGTCACGCTGACTGATCTGTTAAAGACAATCCGACAGCTGTGATCTCGTCCTGTGCGCACTTTGCAAAATCTAATCATTCCGTTTTCATTAATCGTGAGATGAACTTATGATGTTTGTGTGCACCTCAGCTGTGTGGGAGACACGCGTGCACGCCATTAACTTTAATATTTACACATAACTGCTGATAGAAAATATGTTCAAAGGACACTTCAGTAATTCACAGTCCTGTATTCTGCTGCTGCTCCGCCGGCGCGAGCTGACGCTGTCAGAGGAGCCTCGCGTAATAACAAAGAGATAAATAATAGGCCATTAAAATCAGTGATCACTCTAAGTCAACAGATCATTTCTTTATTTCACCTTCAGCATGTGCTTTTTTAATTATAAGGCTTTGTGTTAAGTTTTACCGACGCACAGCACGCACACACATCTCGCGGGACGTCCAAGAACTTACGAGAATTTCGGCTGGTTCGCAAAACACTGTTCAATGGAAACACCTGCAAGTCGCATTTGAACTTTGCCGAAATTTCAGAAATATCGCTTTTATTTTGCGAACAACTGTAATGGAAACGCAGCTTGAGATCACTTCCTGCGTAGCCGCTGTTCCACTAGCTTCTGTAACTAAAAACAGTCTCTCAGTGAGCGTCCGCAGTGGATTTTCTCTGCCATTTAAATAAGTTAGCAACAGTTTGTATCATTTGTCTTTGCTAGCATTCAAAAACATACAACTTCATGAAAAAACTACCTGAACACGACATACAAAAAATTCTATATTTTTGACGGACGCCGCATCCCATAGTCCATACATCAAAAATATCTTCTCATTTAAAGAAGAATAAGCACAAATTTCTTTATTTTTACATTTTATGAGGATGGATGATGGTAATTTTGTGGCCTTTTTGCATCAACTTGAATTATTTGATGAGATTTTTTTAATCTTCAGATGTATGCGAGCTGTACAGGAACACGTCCGGTTGATCAGGTCCGGTTAGTCGACACCTCAGGAGACATTTTTGTCCTTAAACTTTGAGGGTGATTATGATGAAGTTTGCTTCATGAACTAAATGGAGCAGTTCAGGTAAAACTTCATTAGACTGTTCCCCGCGGGGAGGAAGATTGTTCATTGGTAAAATGAAATGACCCACGTTATGTTCACTCTGTACCACTGTGTGTGTGTGTGTGTGTGTGTGTGTGCTCAGTGCCCCTCTCCTGTAGTGCTGCTGTCAATAACCCTCCAGCATGACAAACAAATCGCCTCCCAGGGAGAAACAGCGATGGATATTTCGGGCCGGCCGCAGTCATCAGTTCTGCACCGCCGCCTGACAACAGCGACTCCTGAACAAATGACGACGCCCAAAAGTGCCGACAAAGGCTGGAAAAAAAAAGAGAAAAACATCCTGCGGTCGACTGCGTCCGACATGTCAGCCCTTTCCGGCAGCGGCGCCTGTCAATCACGTGCACAGGAAGTGGAAAATCAGTTCTTGGCCCGCCGACTCCCAGAGCGCTTCACGAGCTTCATGGAGATGTTTCAGAGAGCGGCGAGGGCGCTCCGGTCCGCGGGCAGCCAGACTGCTGAGGCGGCATGAAAAAGGAGGGCAGCTGAGGAGGAACACGACTCCGCCGTCACCGCCCGAATCCGCTGAGCAAGCAGGTCGAGGCTTTGAAATTAACGTTGATAAAGTAGGCTGAGCCCCCCCCCTCCCCTCGCCACACAAAGCCCTGCGTGCTAAATCACAGTGGGGCAGGCTCGCCCGTCACCAGACTGAATGGGTGCAGCGGCCTACATGTTAAAAATACAGGAGAGCTGCAGGGCCCCCGAAACACCTGCTGACAGGGGGAGCGCAGAGACCATGTCCTCATCCTCCAAACACTAACCTCTGAGAAAAAGCTGGAACCAGAAACTAAACTGCATCTGAAAACTAAGCTGTCATACTGACATTAACATCTTGAAACAATATTTCTCCCTTAAATTCAATTCAAAGTCAACGTTGTGCGAAGAGCAACATGAAGTTTGGGCTTTTAATTAGCTTTCCGGAGAAACAGAGTGTGTACAAAAGGCTTTTATACAGATCAAAATGACTCAGGGATGTTGGATTGTCTGCGCTCCGGCAGCTTTTCAGCCTCATGTGTTGGCTGCACAAACAGAGTAACCCACACACTGACAACACACAGAGAAATGTCCAAAGTGAGGTTAGCTATGCCAGGAGAGAAGAAAACATTTAATTAAACATTTCACTGTACAAAAAGGCTCTCAGGTAAGTTCTGAACGGCGAACAAAAAGATGATTTGTCGTTAAATCTCACCTACCAACGCTGTGTGTGACGTTTGTCCTCAGCTTCACCTTCAGCACTCATCGTCAAAATCTGTGAAAAACTTTAAAACAAAGTTTGCTGAACACAAAGTTTGACCCGAAGAACAGAATTAAAATAACAGATAATAACAGATAATAGAAAGAGGAAGTGAAGAGCAATCAAGAGTTCAGTCGAACGATTAGACTAAGACTAAGATTAAGACTAAACTGACGTGCTGTATTTACATGTTAGCTTTCGTGTTAGCTTTCTGTATGGATCTGCTGCGATTGGTCTTCAGAGGCAAAGCGTCGCTCCGTCCAGGTTAACATGATCCTGTTCTGCTCAAGAGAGTTTCTGCACAAAAGGGTCGTCGCTCTCAGTCGACCCCGACAATAAACCAACAAGCCTCTCAGAAACATTTAGCTAGTCAGCTGGTGGACTGTGTAGCAGTGCGCTAGCGTGCTACTGCAACATGTGACATGTCTCAGCACTGTGTGTGTGTGTGTGTGTGTTTTGTGAGTGTGTGTGAGCGCATGTGTGTATATATCTGGATATCGTCTGTCATATTATGCTTTTATTCTCTCTGTTGTTTATTCTTTTATTTTGTGAAGCACTTTGTGTTGCATTTTAAATGGATGAAAAGTGCTATATAAATAAAGTTTGATTGATTGATTGACGTGCAGCGAGAACGCTCAAATGGAGACCGAGCTGTATTTCCTGAATTTCCAACACTGCCTTTTTCATGCTCACAAAAACAACACACACAGATGCAGATCGCAGACAGCTGCAGCTACTTTTCATCCACCTGGCTTTGAATTCAGGACATTATTTGTTGCTTTTTTAAACGTGGTGCTCGCCTATTTCATCGGTGTTTTAGTTGTAGTTAAAACTCATTTTTAAGACTCCATCTCTGACAGATTTGGCCGTCTCTGCTCCGTCCTCAGCCAGGAACACGCTGAGGTTTTCAGGGCTGTTTTGGAGGTCAAAGGTCGGGTTGTCCAAGAGCCAGCGACACATCACGAATCTGGACTGCTGCCCCACTTGCCTCGCAGTCACATGATCTCAGCGATTCATCATGTTAATGTGTTTTGCGGACTTTGTGCTGAGCAGGCAGAACATGATGTAAGCACACAGAAACAGCAGCCGCCAGCGACAGGTATTAATGAAGTCAAATAAGGCAGGACGGTCCATACATTACCACACGTCCCACAGAAGCTCGGTCATAATCGTTCAACTCTGCCTGGACGTGTTGGAGTTTGACTGATTCGAACTCAGGAGGGAAAACGTCGCCGAATTAGCGCAGACAAAAAAAAAAACCGGCAACAACAGATGGTGAAATAGGTCAGCTGCTCTTCATCGTGTCAGAGACGTTTAAATGTTGCTTTTTACCAAAACAGCGTGGCTTCATCAGCGATCGAGCCTCTGAATGAGGATATTAAACGAGCGCTGTGTGTTTACACGCTTTTCAGCCACCGCCGCGGCCTCTCTCCCACGGGAGCTAATAAAGGCAGAAGTGTGTGTGTGTGTGTGTGTGTGTGTGTGTGTGTGTGTGGGGGGGGGGGGGGGGGGGGGGTTGCATAGCCGTGGAGGAGGGGTGGGGGGCACCCAGCGGGGGTAAACACGTCGAGAGACACAGCGTGACCTTTACAACACTCGTTGATGAACGTCACCAGCTGAGAGTTTGCCCTTTCCCCACCTGTATGTGAAACCCTGCTGAAAATAATCATTTCCTTCTCCCTCCCCGTCACGTTTCCTCTGCATCGCCTGCGCTGCGATCCGCTGAGCCATTAGTGGAATGAAAGAAAGAATAATTCAGACCCGGCTATGCTGACTATACATTAGGAGACATTTACACGCACTCGCATTTATCAACAATCTGTTGCAAGTCAGGTGTTTTTCCAGCATGAGACTCGAGAAGAATTGCACTCATGTGCTTGATCCTCCACTTCCTGTTAGAAACTGAAAGGAGTGACGAGGCGTTCGTTCCCAGCAGCACCTCGCAGCACTTCTCTGTCTATGAAAGACACCAGCGGCTGCTTTCGCAAACATCTGCTCGGATGCTTTAACACCTGCTCGCCAAGTTATAAATGATATCACCTTGTTGGTATTTCAGTACGTTTCCTGGTCACACAGACTTAAAACAAACCAGGAGATGTAAGTCGTTACTCGCATGTTCACTGGACAGTTGGGCGACAGTCACCATCAGCACAGGAACACAGCAACAGGAAGTCATGCTGTGGTTTACTGCTTCTTAAATGTGGATTTATATTCTCCGGTGTCACTGGTGGTTACGCTGGTGGACCGCTGCAAGAGCCTGGATGCCCCGATGGAAGATTAAACATGATAAAGCTATAAATTGTGATAAAGCGCCCTCTAGATGGCCGTCCAGTGGAGAGTCCTAGTGACAGGATGGAGGATACAGCTGAGGTGTGAACGCTCTCTGACGTGTTTGTTCCGGTGAATTCTGGTTCTTGGTGTGGTTCCAATCAGACCCCTGTGTGTGTGAAAGCAAACCAGACCAGCTGCAGGAGTGTGTGACAGAAAAACTACTGTATTTAATCTATTTGCTGATTTCAAGGAAACAGTCTTTATAAGAGATCTATTTAATTATTCACATTTTGGCAGTTCCTCACTGTAAAACAAACGTAGCTGCCAAACAGTAGCTGCCCCTTCCCTAATATTACATTACCACATTACTATTTATCATCCCGTTTCTACCTGTCCATCAACATTTAAGACAGGTGAGGTCCAGCTGCAGTCAGGACTTTTCATCAGTTTCTTCTTCATGCACTCTTTGTGACGCCAGAGGAGACAGAGAAACATCGTGTTGAGTAAAGAGTAAAGTGCAGCTTGACTTGCTGATAGTCAGAATTAGATTTTCCCCTCGTGGCTCCATGTCGTGCCGATGATGCACCAATACTGTCAGCAAGGCTGTGTAATGGAAGAGCTACCTGTCAGTCTGCATTTCAACCAAAGACTAAACATGAAGTCAACCACAGGAATGAAAGCAATTGTGTGTTATGAACCCACGTTGGGGGAGAGCAACAGAGAACTAAGTGAAGACGATGAGGAGTCTTAAAAAAGCTTAAATGAAACATCAGGGAAATAACAAACAAACCAGCCCTGAGTGGAAATAAAATCACATGAACTACCCAAAAAGAGACGTTACAGGTCTGCATCAGAGGGAGAAAGTCGTTTCATCAGAGATCCAGCTGTTCCGGTATCTCTTCCTGTGATTCTGACCTTTTACTGGGAGCAAGTTTATCACAAAAACCAGACTCCGTTATATCAAGTCATCTAACGCTGCAGCTCCTGGAGGCCTGCACGCTGACCACGCCTTTACAGTATTTAAAGTGTATTTCTATTGGCTGCGGCGTCCTGCATGATCGCCTCCCACAGCTCTGCTTGTCAAACACACCGTGATCTGTTTCTAGCTGCCCGGTTACAAAAATCCCTGCTGGCATCATCACACCTCGGCATCCAACCAGAGGTTCAATCTGCCTGAACACACACACACACACACGAACACACACACACACACCTCCTCCCAATTGAAACCCAGCTGCCACGCATCAGTGATGGGCAGGTCAGCCGCGGCAACCGCAATGAAGGACAACATCATTAAGCTCGATATCAGCGGTGGCAAAGCAAACAGCCTGTCCACTGTCATCAGGGTGATGCATTGGCACTCGCCGCCAAGAGGACGTTTTAATTGTGTCCAAACACGCACACACACGCTGACATGCAAACAAACACACACACCTCCCGGGACCCTCTGTGTGTGTGATGCTGCAGTTGGGTGGTTTGCAGAATAAACCTGTGTATTGTGTTGCTGTTGCTATTGTTTTTTTCTTTAATGCTATTGAGCAGCCAGTCACACACACACACACACACGCACACACACACACAATACATGTTGTCTGAGATCAATTCTGTGGTAACCTTGCTCGGATGAACTTTCCCATGGTGCATTTGGTGGGCTTGGCTGAACGGAGCCAGTGGATTTTATACAACATGACAGATGAGAGTAAATCCCTGTTTTATGGGGATGAAATCAGGGCTGCAGTAAATAGTCATTTTAATTCAGTACCAATATTTCTATTACTTTTTCCAAATTATGCTTTAGTCTGCGGCTTGTTAAAAATGAGAAATGCTGTTCAGAGGTGCACGATTCAGTTTACAATGAACAGAAATGAACTTCCACATTCTGACACTGGTAAGAAATCACTTCATTACATTCTAGCACATGGCTAACTAGCTTCCTCCTAGAATGTGGAAGCAAGCTAGCCTCGGTTGCTAAAATTAGCAAACGACTGCTGGCAGCTGGCATTAGCTGTCTCTCTTTCAGGGAAAACAAATCGTCTGACCGCCAACACTGACTGTGACAAATATTCCTGTAACTTCAGTAGCCTGCACTCACATCACAGATTAATGTTTATTATGTGTATTATGAATGAGGAATAGATTATTCCAGTTTCCTGTCAAACAACCAGTGTATTAACCGACTGTTTCACCATTTACACAAATTTCCAATATTTGCATAATGCATCAGAGGAGCCAGAAGCATGTGAATAAAATGTTTTCATTAACATACTGTATGTCATATGTATTCATTAGCCTGCTTATTCTAAATCAGTTACGACTATAATGGTAAAACATGTAAATTCACGCATTATTCTCCTCTAACGTTGCCTCAATGCTGCCATGTTCGCTGCAGCCACAGTGTGAAAGTGTCGGAGGCAGCAGACGTACAGATGATTCTTGTTTTAAAACTAGTAATGCACTTCCTGCTTCATGCTTTCATGCAGTCTGGCCTGTAGAATGATGATGGCACAGGAGAACTGTGCAGGACGTTTGATGAAAACATCCATCAGAGTTTACAGACAGATAGTTTGGGTCCAATCTGCCCAAATGTCTGAGTGCTCATGGTTTAGTGTTGTTATTAGTGATAGAAATGATGGACCCAACTACAAAAATGAGACCAAAGTAATAAACTGGACTTATCATATCCCTGCAGCAAACATCCCTCAAAGAGTCACTTTGATATGAGAAAACACACTGTAATATGATGAATTATGTCTGCAAAGCTTTATTTATGTCGTGGTTTTAGTGTAAACATTTAGCCAAATAGTAATTACAGAATACAGGAAATGAGTATTTATGTAAGCACATGAGTAAAAAAGTGTCGGTGGGTCGGTGAGTGAAATGTTTCAGCATTTTGTTTGTTTTAACAGATAATTTGTGTTATTTCCCCCCGACGTTGTTTTCATCTGCATATCAGCCTGAAACAACAGCAGACCTCCGTCACTACAACAGTCACAGTCAATGATCCATTATTACACAGAATAAAACAAGAGCAGGGCATAAAAATAAGCATAATATCAGCAGTGTTTGTGAAGATTGCATGGCTTTATGTAAAAATTGTGCCATTATTTTCCCCGGCCTTCCTCAAAAACAAAAGGATAAATATGTCCATTTTCCCAACTTTAGTCCCATTTCATGCTGTTCTCTTGCTTTTCATTTCACGCTCTGCTTCAGCCTATTTATCGATGAGACGGAGGAAGGAGGCAGGAGGCCATTACTGACAGGAACTAACCTGAGTGTGTGTGTTCAGACATGTGTGTCATATATGCCGATGCAGACTTTGCTCTCTGCATTCTGTGTTGTCGGCACTTTCTCCTAAAAATCTAATTCCAACATGATTTCAGTGAGCTATAACTGTGATGTGAATGTTACAGAAACACTGTGGGATTTGGAAGATGTCCTCCTTTGTCCTCTTCCCCACAGTCAGACGAGAGGATTTCATGTTTGGTCCCGGACAAGTCCAGAAAGTGTTTAGCCTGGTTTAGCACAAAGACTGGAAGCAGGGGGAAACTGCTAGCCTAGCTTCATCAACAATTAAAATATATCGGCTACCTGAGAGCGACGAAAGCCGCCTGATTTAAATTACACATTTAAATGATCATCAGTTGAGGACTGTTCACACGATGTTTCTTTTCTCTGCTTCCAGATGTTGAACATGGTCAGTCTCCAGGAGGGACAGACACAGGAGTCAACATGTGGATTTTGAGCATCATGCTTTACATGGCGAATGGATGTGTTGGAGCTTTAAACAACATGTGAAATGTAAATCCTAATCACATAGTTTTGGCCTTTGTGCCTCTTTAGCATTGCAGCACGTCCCCCCATTACTTATAAACGACTGTGTAGGTCGACTGTCAGGGACTCCCAAAACGAGATATATGACCACAGTAGAGTAACAGCAACAAGCATAACGGATCTTCATCTTACCGGACCGTCATCGCCATGGTTATCGTTGTGAAAAGGTCACAGTGTGGTTAGATTTAGGCAACAAAACTACTAGATTTAGGAAAATATCAGGTTTGGGGCAAAATATTTGTGTTAGTTGCCTTCATAAGTTAAACTGAGCTTACAGTGTTACATAAGTTAAACTGCACTAACAATAAGCAAGTTAAACTGAGCTAACAGTGTGTCGTAAATTAAACTGGGCTAACAATGATACGCAAGTTAAACTGAGCTAACAATGTTTCATAAATTAAACAGCTGACAGTGTTAGGAAAGTTAAACTGAGCGTATAGCGTAACATAAATTAAACTAAGCTAACAATGTGTTGTTAGTTGAACTGACCTAACAGTGTCTCGTAAATTAAACTGAGCTAACAATGTTTCATAAAATAAACAACTGACAGTGATACGAAAATTAAACTGAGCTAACAAGGGTTCCCAAGTTAAACTGAGCTAACAATGTTTCGTTATTAAAACTGAGCTAACAGCGTTTCGTAAATTAAACTGAGCTGACTGTGTTTCATTAATTAAACTGAGCTAACAATGGTTCCCAAGTTAAACTGAGTTAACAATGTTTCGTAAATTAAACCGAGTTAACAATGTTTTGTAAATTAAACTGAGCTAACAATGGTTCCCAAACTGAGCCAACAATGTTTCGTAAATTAATCTGAGCTCACAGTGTTTTGTAAATTAAACTGAGATAACAGTGTTTCGTAAATTAAACTGAGCTAACAATGTTTCCCAAGTTAAACTGAGCTAATAATGTTTCGTAATTAAAACTGAGCTAACAGTGTTTCGTAAATTAAACTGAGCTAACAATGTTTCGTAATTAAAACTGAGCTAACAGTGTTTCGTAAATTAAACTGAGCCAACAATGTTAAGTGAGTTAAACTGAGCTAACGGTGTCTAACTGAGCTAACAGCGTTGACTTTTGGGGCTTTAGGGGACATGAACATCTGTCTTCCTGGTGATAGTCCTGTGTTAGTTCATCCATCTCACCTTACTTCATGTGCAGTTTCTCACTGTTTAAACTACGTCACCTGACTTCCTCCTTTGCTCCGTCATGGTTGCTACAGCCACTAGAGGTCGCTGCCCAACAATAAACATTAATATGGGTCATAATAAGCTTTCTGGTGAGGACTGCTGAGCATTGCGTTGTCCATTGATCTTCTCTAAATTATTCATCACCATTATTCATATTTATGGATTACATGTGGGTTTTGTTGGCAGTACATTTGGTCAGACCTCAAAACTGAAAACCTCTTGGTTTAACTCTCTTCACATTAATTGATTAATTTCACACTAATTAATTAAATTCACATGAAATATTTCTGCTTTTGTCTGACCTCCTCTCACTTCGACCGGGTGGAACTCAGAAATACTGAAAGAATAGCAATGTCAGGAATTTCAGACTAAAGAAACAACAAAACTTGTTTCTTTATGTTGTCATGGAGATACCACTATATATTAAACACAGTCCTGATAAAGGAGGTTTTACTCAAATCCTTAATAATTTATGCCTTTAAAGACAAACAAATACATGGCAATTTTGACTATTCATACACTGAAATGTTGTATGAACAGCTAGAGATGCTCTTGCTGTCGTATCACCTGGCCTTCAAAGTGAGCTTGTGTGACTGAATTGCGTGGCCTGAAATGGCAAATACAGGCTGATGCTACATGCCAACGGGCTGCAGGCCCCTTCCACCGCCCCACCCAGGCTGACCCTCCAGGTCCAGAGCCTCGAGGCCAATCCCAGCTCCACCCTCCAGATTCAGCCCTGCTAAAGCAGATGGAGATCAGAACTATCAAACATCATCAAAAATCAGATTTAGGCATCAAGATCTGTGGTGTAAACATAACCGTGGAGACCTCTGCAGCATCGTTTTTTGTATATTTACTCTGATATCTGCTGTCGACTTTGACTCCGGAGTTTCTTTCCTCTTAAATTAAATCTGGCTAATAGCGGTGGGTGGGGGATTTATTTCCTCGCGGTTTAAAAACCACCACACTTACTTCCTATTACACTTACAAATATTGAGCTCATGCATAATTTAACCTCCCGCCCACATCCAAAATGCTGCAATCGACTTCATTATTTATTTTAACGGCACTTCAATAATTTATGCCCGTGTGTATGAGAGCCATCAGAACAGACTGCTGCTCACTTAATTACCAGGGCTGCCAGCTCGCTGAAGTTCTCTGGTATTAAACAGAGTATTAGCCAGGATTAGACCTCACACACACACACACACACACACACACACACACACACAGACATTATTTATTGCTTTCTAATGAGAAAGGAGCTAGCTGAGCTAGCACGCAGACTCTCCTCTGTGATTATTTAAAGTGAGAGCAGATGCGAGGCTCGTCACGCAGGATCTCAGATATCAAGGTGAGATTGGATGGGATGACCAACGCACACGCTCAGATCGATACTAGATTAAGCTGTTATGTCCACTTAGAGCTGATATAATAGGAATAATGGATTCCAGTGGGAGGGCGTTCTGATTTGCTCCGATTCAGGGGTGATTTATGGCCACTGCTACTTTAAACGGCCCGCTTAAAAAATGAGACTTTTCATAATAAATACTTTCCAGAGTGCCGCAGATCAATTGTGCCCGGAGAATGATGAAGACAGATGGTTTTTCTGTATGTGGCTGACTCGTCGCCGCAGACTTATGTACTTTAGCATCTCTGCTGCCTGGAAAAGAGGCCTTATGCGGCAGAAGATAGATTAAGTGGCTTTTTATTTTGAGTGTTACTTAGAGACAAAAAAAGAGAAAGAAAAAGGCCTTTGCACTGGTTTGACTTTGGTTCGTCTGACAGGTCTGACACAGCAGAGTCTGTGTGCAGATGAAATGACTGTGGTATCAGATTTATATAACCCCGGGAGGAAAAACAAGTAAAGAAAGGAAATGAAACATATATCTGTATAGTGCTCCGTCTGGAAATAAAAAGGGACCAGTTCTCTCGTATTAACCAGAGTTTATGAGTATATTATGAGCTGCTGCTGTGTACTGACAACCAGCCCAGTGTCAGGGCACTTCAGTCTATAGGTTCCTGTATGTGGACACAAGACTTTAGGACAAACATAGTATTAAGTGTGAGAAAATCCTTCATGCATGAGTTCAGGGTTTGATTGCCTTGTGAAACCAACAGTCATTGTTTCAAGGAAGTACTTATTTTAACCCTAATCATAAGCTAACTATGCAGTTTTGGCACTTAAACTCAACCAAACTGCGACTGTCACCCAAAATGTTTATCAGCAAGTTTTATTCAGAAAGTCTGACTGTACTTCATTCATTCATGTCCATGAACACCCAACTGAACCACTGAGAAACTGCGATCTAACAACGGTTTGTTTGTTTGTTTCAGTCTTTTATTCATTGTACAGACGGCGCAACATCAATCTGATCCCTGATCTGTGCAACCATGAAATGGTCTGTGGGTGAGAGGGTGAGGAAGGGGAGGATAGCGTTTGGATAGCTGTTTGCTAGCTAAGCTACTAATAGTGTCATGTTAGCAGGTACCAAGTAACTTCAGGTGCACTACCGCCCCCCTCTGGACCGGAGGAGGGACGACACTAATTTGTACTGTTACAGGAAAAGATTTATGATCTGGCTGATGGAGACGCGGACTAAGTGCAAACAAAAAAAACAATCCAACAGTTAATAGAGCCTAAACTCCTATCCAGCAGATTTCCAACCACATACTGTGTCTGAAATAGAAGATGCACATTTCTGCTTCTTCTCGCAGCTTGTTTGAGCAGGAAATTGCTCAATTTTCCCGACACTTACAATAACCACACCATGAATACCCAAGTTTATAAGAAAGCAGTATTGTGCTGAGTAAAAAGTAATGGTTTTCAGTCGGACACAAATGTTAATACCCCGCAGAGGTCAGTATTTGCTCCATTCAACAGATAAATAGTATGCAAATATATTGAATGAATCTTGTGAGAAATGTATGACTTTAAAGAAGCCGAATGCTTCAAAATGTGTTTCCACTGAGGCTTTAAAAGCACATACCAGCCAAAACTGTGTTAGAGTACGAGTCACATGACATCACACACAAATCCACACCGTCCAGTGTTTTTGTTTGTGCAGCATCTGAAACCAGCAGCAGCTGAACAAAGACCAGTTTGTCTCTGTGCGGCTCTCCAGTGTGAGGACCTGAAGCCCCCTCATGCTGTCATCATCGCCTCATGAATAATCCTATTAAATGAATAAATGAATAAAAAAGATTACTGCAGCCTCCCATAATGGTTTGCCAAAATCTCGTTTTGAGACATCGAACCTCACTATTTATCCGAGCGGACGCCGTTGCGAGCGCACTGATGCGGCAGATTTAATTTATGGCGGGTTATTAGACATTATCAGTCCGGGGATCCTGCTGCTGAATAGGAAATAACAGCTGTCCCTTTTCTGTGTGCAGAGCCACGCCAAACCGGACTGTGTCGTCTCTGCTGATAAGATTGGCTCAGACTTTTTTTTTTTTCTCCCAACACCACATTGTCATTTAAGGACATTGTATTTTCCTAATTTATTTCTTTTGTCATTGCGGGCGCAGATGACATGTTCAAGTCTGAAGGATTTTGGATGTTACAGCACGCCGGGGCTTTTTAAATTGAGTGAGGCATCGCCCTCCTGGAGCGCATTTATCTCTGAATGTTGAATGGACCTTCACAAGTGCAGGTTTTCTTCTTCTTTTTCTTTTTTTTTTTTTTTGCAACAGAAAATTCCTGGTAACAAAAGATTCCTGCCGCCAAAATGAGACGGCGAGCCACAGAGACAGAATTATATTGATAACAGGGAGAATAAAGCAATTTCTTTTTTATCATAGTTTCATATTGCGCCCTGTGCAATGGCCCATGAGGTAAATTTACTCTTGGAGCACTTCTCTGCAATATATAGTCCTCCTCTCCTCTCGCTCTCTCCCCGGCTGCCATATTTGCTCTCTAAAACCAGTCCTAATGTATCAATTGTTCTGATCTGGGTCTGCTGGAGTGTGAACAAACAAATTGGATTGTGCCCCCGTCCCCCAAATAGCTTTCCCCTTATCCACCCCCGCCTGGCCGACAGAGGCTGTTCACTACATATTTTCATGGAACATCTCAATCCAGGCACTTTCTGTAACACACACACACACACACACACACACAGCGAGACCTTTAAAACCATTTCCCAAGGTCAGAACAAATGGCCAGACTGTAGTGGCGTATAATGATAAAAGCACTCAGAGCGGCTGCTGCTAAAGTGCCTTTCCAAAAAGACAAAATGGCCTCTCCATCCCGCTGTGTGTCACTCCTTCAGTCTGCAGGGAGGGTGGCGTGACGGGAGCGACGCCGCGGACCGAGCCGAGCTGTTTCATAACGCTCTCCGGCTTTTATCTGGATACAATAAAGGTCTTACAGGATGAAAGCAGGCTGAAGGTGTGTGTGTTTTTTCTCCTCATGAAGAGTCTGAAACCAGATGTGTATTTATTCTCTGCTGTCAGGAAGAAGCTATTGAACGTGAGCTGTTCAGGATCATGTATGATGTGACTCACTGTCACACACACACACACACACACACACTGAGCCGAGGATCCTGCCCTCAGCCAAACAGAAGCTCGATGAATTGATTCTCCTCCTCAACAGAAGCTGATGAACGAACACAGCGGCTCTTTACAGAATGATTCATGTTTGACCCGCGCTGCTGCTTTTGTTCTCATTTCTGAGCTATTTTGTGACCTTCAAGCTGCTGCTTTTTTTTTCCTTTTCTGCAAATTCACTCATTCAAGACCTCTGCATTGCTCCACGCATGTCGTATGTTTCCAACAATGCAAAAAGTTTCATGCATAATGTAGTGTAATGAAGTGAAATGAAAGAGCATTTCAGTCTGAATATCAGGTCAGAATGACGCTTTTGAACCCGTCGCTGCTTTTTCTCAGTGTTCACTTCCTTTATTTAAATGCTTCTGTCATGCATGTGTTTGCTTTGCGTGTCTGTCATACATGTGTTTGCATGTCTGTTATACATGTGCTCGCTATGCGTGTCATATGTGGCTATTTTCAGAATGAGTTCAGCTATTCACAAACCCCATCAGAGTGGATGTGAGCAGTAATCAAGACTGAAGATGCTTTTATATGAGAAAGTGTCTTATGAATATAGATGAATAGATAAGTACGTAGATGACAGAGTCACATGAGCCCCTGAATGCATCACATGTGAAACGTTTGAAGACCGCACGCTATATCACGAGTGAAACACTGTGATGGGTCACATGTTTTTTTAATCAGGCTCTGTTGCAGGGAGATGTGATCCATGTTGATGAGACGCTGTGAGTCTGAGCAAGGTTTGAACAAACTCATCATCTCTCTTGTTTTTCATTGTCTTTTGTCCATCTGTGGTGACCATGTGGAGGTTTTGGGTCTGCGCCGCTCATCACGCTTTGGATGATGTAAACGGGAGTAAAGCTGAGAGCTTCACATGAGTCCCACCATTTCTTTCAACATGAAAAGTCATGTTGCATTAGCCGCTCGTAGTGCTACGAGTCTGTTTGTCGACGACGATGAGAGGACGAGACGTCGCCGATGTCATTAAACGCTGTGACGATATCGGCATGAAATATAGGCGACGAAAAAGTAAAATCTCTCTTTATTTTTGATGACAAAAAATATTATAGAGGGTTTTTTTCCAATGCAGCAGTTTCAGGACTACACTGGCAGCATGCAACGCTGGAGTGTGTGTGTGTATGTGTGTGTATGTTTGGGGTTATATTTGGGGGATACCAACGTAAAACCAGCAGGACGACTTTGCACTGTATGGAAACACTGATGTTTCCTGTGGATTTATGTAAAGCAGCAGTGGGAGCTTCACACCTGAGCAGCTAATTTACTAACTGATGTATCTGGTGAGCAGATGTCTATTTGTCTAGATGTTTATTTGTCCTTCATGTTGCCATCAAAATGAATTCGATTCGGCGTCAAAATGAATCTGGATGTTCCTTAAACTGAAACCATCAGACCACGAGGTCGGACACTTTCTGCAAAGCTGCAATCTTAATCATTCATCCTGCGGTTTCCATCAGATAATCTGACAAAAAAAAAAGGTTTAGGACGGACAATTGAAATGAAAGTTTAATATAATCTGATGCATAAAAAGACTAAAACTGTTTTGTTTTCTTTGACTAAGCTGAAACTAAAAGGCTCAGACCTCAACTAAAAACAACAGAATGAGGTTGACTCATTATGATAAAACTAAAAAGGACATTTGACACAGAAGTTAGACTGAAGCTAAATAAAAGCTTAGCTGCTAGCAGGTCCTGTTTGCACTGTACAGACAACCATCTGGATCACTTTTGATAGTAATGAGTGAAGATCTCCACTTCCTGGAACTCTTCCTCTGTCTTTCTAATGCAGGGCTCTTCTTCCTCTTCCTCTTCCTCTTCCTCTTCCTCTTCTTCGTCTCTTATATGATTTCTTACCACAATTATGGATGTTTATTCTGGAAGGACTGCTGATAATTTTTATACATCAATAGATAGTTTTGAGACAAAGCTTGTTTATTTTATTGTTATCTGTTTGTTGTGATCATGGCACCCGTGTGATGCAGAGACAACATGAAATTGTATTAGATAGATAGATACTTCATTAATCTCCAAAGAGAAATTTACAATTAAGTGTTATACAACACATGACGTGTGTGTTTGGTTGCATTCTACCTGAAACCAGCAGGATAATGTGTGTTTATTGATCACAAAATGAGTTTAAGGCATTATGAAATAATAAGGATTATTAAATGCTTTATTTCAATAAATAGAAAAAAGTAGTGATCTTTAATTGCATTAAGCAACTGTGACAAAACACAATCCAGCACTCATTTCTTCATTTTTTCCTTTTTAAAGCTTCTTTCATTTCTCTTATTCCAAACATCTTTTAGTCTTTTTGACAACAGAATTCTCACGGAGATGCACATGTGATCAATGCACATCAGCACTAGATCTTAAATACACCATGACCGGAACAAAAACAGAAAAAGAAAAAAAAAACTGCTGATGAAATCAAATATTCTTTCAGCTAACGTCGTCCTGAGGGTGGCGTTAGAGGAAAGGTCGCGGGGTCAGTCGAGTGAAAACAGGTGATCCCCTGAGGAGCAGGAACGTGATCATTAAAGTCAGGAAAATCTGACCAGCCGTCTTCAGGCCTCCCCAGCAGGAAAACAATCAATATCATAAAAACAAGGCAGGAAATGAAAAGTACACTTTTGTCCCTGTTGATTTTTATCTCTTGTTAGATGCTAAATGTGTGTTTTAGCACTTTAAAATCTCTTATTTTCCTGTCAAACATGGTTTCGTAAATGTATCCAAATAACATGATTTGGGGGGATTAGTCAACCCTGCCCATTACATACAGCTAGCTAAGTGGCTAGCTTACTGTAGCATATAGTAAGAGGTGTGTGTTTGGATTTGAGCTGGAGGCCAACCGTCGTCTGCAGCTCGCCATCACTCCACAGGATTCACTGAGCCACATCTAAAGGAACGAGACGTCACATTACTGTCATTTCAGATTTCATCTCAGTGGCCTGACCCGCGCGTGACCTCGGTGCATCGAGTAATTTTGACTAAAATCGTGTCATTTTGACCACAGTCGCTCTGCCGCGTGCGTTCGCTGCAGAGCATGAGGCGGCCTTCAGGCTCCGCTGGCGTTCGCCGCGCCAGATGAAGTTGGGACGAGTTGTTGACAAGCGAACGCATCTGAGTTCATCATGTGCGTTTGCTCAGGTGGAGGCTGCAGAGGACCATTACCTGCCACAACACATCCATCACAACATGACCTGGCCAAACCGTAAGCACCATATAATGACTTCCATTGATCCGTTCACTGACTCCTGCCCCCCCGCTCACACTCCTCTCCCCCATCTTGCTCTCTGCTGCCTCCATCCATTGCTCCGAAGAAGAAGAGGAAGCCGTCAGAGCGTCTGATGCGCCGCCAGCCGGGGCCGGCCGCCATGTCACAGCCTTAATCTAATTGTGGACACGTAAAGATTCACATTAAGACGCTCAATGAGGCTTGGCGCAACAATTCTCTTCACAAGCTTCCTGTATCATAAGTTACAGGAAAAGCCCGCTCCTCTGATTAAAGCAATTTATCATCGGGGCCATTATTAAAAGGCATCCTGTGACACGGCGAGTTATCTCGCATCACTGCGTAGCGTCCGACACACAAAGCTCAGAGGCTGCTGGGAGCCGAGCGGAACAGAGGAGGGAAGAAAGTGAAGTGCTGTTACTGCAGCTGTGGATTAAAGCCCAGCAGACGGGTTCTGATTCGTTTAACTGTGAGACACTTTCTGCTTTTCTTCACAGGGAAATGTTGTACTTTTTAATCATTCCTCTGACAGCTGCGGTTACCGGAGGTCAGATTTTACATTTAAAATAAGATGAATATCATTGTTGTATCGGAAAAATCTTTAAACTCCCAAATTGCAGCTTTTCAGGAACAATTTTCAGCTTGATGACACGGTGGCTTTTAGAGTTTTAGGGAATGATCATGAGCCCTGTGTGGGACGGTCACATCCACTGTGAGGGAGACAGTCCGGGATGTTGCCTGTTGAAATGTGGCAGCACGCTGTCAAAAACTGTCAATGAAGCCGGCACCAAACCAGTGCCAGTGATTTAAAAACCAGCAAGAAAATCCTTCAAAAACTTTCCAAAACTCTAAAACTGAGAGGCAACGAATGCAATGACTTTAAAGTAAGTGTTAAATGTGCTTGGACTACAGGACTAAAGGAGTCCAACAGCACTTTTATCACCTGCTGACGTTCCCACAGGTGCTCAAAATATTCTACACCTGCTCTGAGGAGAGTATATTGTCAGGAACACCACCTGTGGGTATGACAGCAGCACCCAGCAGGACAGGTAGCCCTACAGGGAGTGATGCAGCAGGGCTTTTTCTGCTCCTGCTCAGACTGCCATCAGAGGACCGCTGCTATAAAGTTAGAGCTGGACTAATCATCAGATGAGTTAAGATGCATCAATCTCTCTGCTTGTTTACCGAGCCCTTCGAAATGTTTTTACATAAATGGACATTAATGTTCTGAAAACAGCTCGACTGTGGGAGGACAAGCTGTGACCTCATTACTTAACTCCAGTCAAAATCGGCACTCAAATCTTACATCAGTGTTGCATTTTTTCCAAAGTGAAACGCTTGATTTCATCTCATGTCGTCCTCGCTGTGTGTCTCAACAAATAAGAGCAATTACTGTGAACCGAAACATACTGAGATATGGAGAGAAGCACGGGCGCCGTCGCCGTCCAGTCACTTTCTTGGCAGATCGAAGCTCGCCATGCGGACGGCCCACGCTCCAAGTGCGAATCGGAGATTGGACAAGAAATGAAAAGCGCTTTGCCAGCCGGCCGACAGACAGACGGACACAGTCGGGATCTGGACAAGCTGTCAAGTAGTTGGTGCTTCTTCATACGAGGAGATGGTTAATTTGACCCAGGAGAGCGCAGAGAAATTGATTTTAACTCTGTTAAATTAAGTCTACTGAGGGACTCGAGGGCACCGGTCTCATGGGTTCATTTTATCCCGATGTGGAGATGATGAGGAGCTGCGCTGCCAACGGCAAGTTTGTCAAGAGTCTACTGACATGCTGCACTCGCTCACTTTCTCACTATCTAATTGCACACACACACACACACACACACACACACACAGTAAACTGCAGCCTCTGTTGGAAGACCAGAAACTGTCCACCTTTTGAAAAATCATCGCAGAGCCGCGACCGGCGAGACATCAGTCAGCTGAGAGATGAAGGAAGGAAAGTGTTCACAACAGCACTGTGGAAAAGTCCTTCATCACAAAAGTACTAGCAGTAAAATGTACTCAGGTATCTAAAGTGAAAGTACTCTCTGTGTAGAAGGCAGATGAAGCGGCGTACGATTTTTGGAGATTTTAATTTCATTTGATTAAATCAGATCAGTTGGAGAAAGGGGAGAATGAAAGGAAGGAAGAGAGAATAATAAGAGAGGAGGATGCAAAGAGCAGGAAACAGAAGGAATGAATGAAGGAAAATAAGCAAAGGAACAAAACAAGACAGTCGTGGTTTCACATTGAAGGAAGAAGGAAAAGGAGGATAAGAAAATAAAAGAAATGAAGGAGGAGAGGAAGGTAAGGATGAAAAGAAATAAGGTAGAAGGGAGGAAAGCAAGAAAGAGATCAGGTTTAGGGTATTTTTTCACCTTTATTCGATAGTTAAACAGTGACGAGACAGACAGGGAACGAGGTGGGAGTCATAAAATGTTAAGAGGAAAAGAAAATAATTGGCAAATAGTGAAGAATGACAGAAAGTAAAAAATAATGAGACGGAGGAAAGAAAGAGACAAAAGCAGGAAGAAACAAAGAAAACCTTGAAGGAGGTTAAAATTAGAAACCCGTTTAAATCAGAGCTCATATAAAGTGTTAATAACTGCCACCGAGGCACAGTGAGGCTCACAGGTGAGCTCGGAAGTTAAAGTTTGACTGAGTAATTGATCCGTAATTGATTGGTCGAACAGCTGATTGATCTGCCCATACTGACTCCTACAGGAAACATCCCCGAGGTGATTAGCTAAAGGTGACACAGTGTACTTCCTGTCACATGCACTCACTGTGTGAAGATGGATTTAGTGCTGTGCTTCATCAGAGGACTGGTCCATCTCTTTAGACACGCTGAGTCAAGATTAACAGCAGGGCTGATTGTAGGCTAAAATGTTTATTTCATAACTCTTAAAATTTCTGTCTATATTGCAAAGATTTGTCTTGATTTTCAATAGCTGGAGACACAAAATTCGACAGACCTAAAAATCATGTTCAGAGAAATAAGAAACAAGAGAAAAGGAGAGAAGAAGATTAGAGTGAGGAGACAAGATGTAAGGAAATATGGACAGAGAAGAAAAGAAAGTGCAAATAGCAAGACTCAAGTAAACTCAAGTACTGAGCTGAAAATAGAAATTTCACTTACTTCAGACCTCTTTTTAGGAAGAGGAGGAGGAGGATGAGGAGGAGGCAGCACTCCCTGTGGAGACGAGGCCCTGGCTCCAAATCAACTGATTAGGATCGACAGCACAATCCACACATATGTTCCACTAATGGGGCAAATCAGCACTGAGCGAGGAGGCAGAGCGGCGGCAAAACAACCACATGTGACGGACAGAAGGGCGGCGGCGATCAGCAGGTCGAGGCGACAGCGACGTCCCGCCGGAAAACAGCTAGCGCCGCGCTAAATGTGTCCTTTTTAGGTGGAGATGAGAAAAGTGTGTGTTCGCATTGTGACCTCCAGCGTGCAGGGACGGAGACAGCCGGGCGGAGTCAGGTCCAGTTTGTCTTACTGGGAGACGTGAACCTACACACGGATGATTAAATTAGCCCGTTCACATGTTACACACCGAGAAGACACAACAGCGGCTACACCTGTCCGCCATCATTTATTCTCTGTGTCGTTTGACCTTTTGCTTCAACAGGATGGTCTCTCGCGATCAGGATCTCCTTTTGGAGACTCCTCTCCAAAATGGCAGCACAATTATGTTTCAGAAGCAGCAAACACAGACGGCGACTCGACGCCAAGGAATCCATTAAAAGACAGAAACCAACAGTGAATTGATCCAGCTAACGAGTGTCATGTGTATCGCTGCCTGATAGATCTCCTCTTCCTCTATTAAAAACACATCAATGAGCCTCACTGTTGCTCTGGGTTACATGTTCCTTCATCACCATGAACACACACACACACACACACACACACACACTCCTGCTGCTGCAAAGACTCACTACAGCGCCAAATGTGGATTAATCCGCCGCTGAAAATAGTCCCTAACGAATGCACTATTTTCTATTGTTTGAGTGACAGTTGTTAAAAACTACAGTGATCAGTTATTGTTTTATTGAGTCTTAAGTCTATCAGGTGTTTTTAAAACTTTGCGTCTTCAGTCGTGACCAATGAGCTGGAGGCTGAGCAGAGCGCAGAGCAGGAACAGTCGGACACACTGTTGGTTTTGGCCTTTTCATGCCATTTGTTTGAAATAAGAGGGAATGCAGAATAAGTTTTCGTTCAGTCTTTTGTCTTCAGCCATTATTTTTACAGTCATTCTGTCATGAAGTATATGCTGTACATACAGTATATATATAAGGTGTAATCATGCTACATGTTGCATTTATTCATGTTACAGACAGTAGCAGGTTATTGGCCTCTCTCACTGCAGCCTCCTTCAGTTTGCTTCGTCCCCTCGGAGGAGAAGACGAAGGCGTTGACGATGTTAATATTTACCCCGCCGAGGAAAGGGCACAACACTCTGCAGAAGCTACAGATGACTTTAAAATGTCATTTTCTAGTTCACTGCCCTGTAACTCCGCTGCCGCCGCTGTTTTAAAGAAAAACAAATAGCAGCATTTAAATCACGGCCGCCTCAAACGCTCAGAAACACTCACAACAGCAAAATGTCACGGAAACAGAGAGGACACTTCACACATTTACAGGATGCTCCGGTCACAGCTCATGATGAATGATTTGATGAAAAATCCGGCTGTACTGAGCGAACAAAGCCGTCGCTGCGACTCTGTTGAGACTCTATAATTTCACAAGTACAGTCAAAAATAATCAGATTTTAGAATAAAAAGCAGCTAGTTGGGATGTTAGCAACACAGATATCTTTTCAAAAGCATTTAGAAATGATCACTTTCTAGAAAATGACACAAAAGAGGTTGTTTTTGGTTTGAGCTGCTTCATTTTCAGCTCAGTTCTCATCCCTGTTGTACAAATTTTCATTTATTTTTTTACTTTTTCACTCTATTTTTAGGCTATTCTACATTTATCTGTGCTGTGTGAAATATTATTACCTCAGAACAAAATAAGTTTTATTGGGGGTGCAAGTCCTGCAAGGGCAAACAACAACCATTGAATCTCAGGATTAGAATGAAGGCGGTTAGTTCTTCCTTTTCATTGGGGAGGAAGTTTTATTGTTGTCAGTGCTGCTGAGACTCATGCATTATCACCAGCGGTGCTACACGGGTATGCATGAGGGACAAATATCAGAAATTCACTAAGTATCAGGCAGGAACTGAACTGGGTCTGGTCTTTCACAGACTCGTCTCTCAGCCCCTGATTCACAGTCACCTCTCAAAGACGACCACAGAGATTTGTGACCCAAAGCCGGTTGTTGTATTGTCAGAAACCGAGAGGTTTTCTAACATTTATTCTGCCCTCATTGATATAAAAGGGATGGACGTATAGATTTATATATATTTCAGACATCTGTCAGTGTAACCAATCCAGTAACGTTAGTATTTACATACGTCAGGGTAGGAAGCAGTGCTAGCATCTACTAATAGGAGGCAGGAGGTAAGGTTGTGGAGGTCAGATGGGTGGATGAATATGGAGAATGTCCAGCTTTAATGCAGGGCACTGGAGTTCATGTCCCTGACCTGCAGTTAACTTCTCCACTCTGTGGTTGCCATGAGCAGATATTTAGAAAGAGAGAATTTTAAAAGCTTTGGCACAGGACAGAAAAATCATTACCATCGACTGAATGTAATCCAGCGTTTCTCAGAATCATCCAGTGCTGACACTCGTCTGGTGTCGTACAATACAGTTCAACAACAACGCAGACTACAGCATCCGAAGCGATCGCCAAACAGAATCAGCACCTCTCTGAAACACTTTTAACTTTTCAGCCTTCATGAAGTCGTGATTTGTTGCAGGACTGTTGAATTAGACTTCATCGGTTTTAGCTAGAGGGGCCAAATACACCGTCAGCTGAGTACAGCTGTTGTTGCTGGGAAAGGGAAGTAGATGAAGAAGTACATCTGCCACTGCTGCAGAACAGTACGACAACCATAATGGCCCAACAATTCAAAAAGTCACAAGTTTAATGGTTTGAAAAGAAAACATACAACTTCATATACGACAACAGATCCAGACTGCAGGGCGTTTATTCCTAACTTTCACATCTGTTCCACCGTCACAGTTAACTGTGCTCAGAGTCTGTGCTGAGGCTTCAGCCACACAGCTTTGGTGCTGCATCACCTGGAAAATAACACCTATTCACATCCACGCTGCACATGTGCAGTTTGACTGTTGTGTTTTCGGGGGTCCAGGACTCCCTGGACATCGCGCCACAGACGGTCGAGCAGTGACTGTTGCCCTGCTTGGTGTCCATGACGACCTGTCACTCACCGCCTCACACACCGTCTCTGAGGCTGAACACTTCATCCTGCTGTGACTGATGGGAAGTTCAGAGGGTGTGTAATATCTCTGAGAAAGCATTTCACCGGTCGAGCAGAACGTGTCACACTGATCCGAAGAAAAGGGATTCTGTTCTGTTCGGTTCGGTTGGACATTCTTCTTCTTATTTTCTGGTAAATCGATGACAACCTGCAGGACGTGCCGGAGTGAAACCAACCAGAGACACCTTGAAGAAACTGCGACACGCCGACAGTCACTGGACTCAGAAATTAACATCATTTTCAGGTCTGGTTCCTTCAGGGGAGACAGGCATCGACTTCTTGTTGCTATTGCAGGCTAAAAAAAAAACAGCAATGTTTGCTCACACAGCCCGCTGTACATTTGGAAACACAGTTATGAGTCGGTCATGTGACCTGACACCACCACAGATACATGCAAAAAATAATAATAGCTAATTATTAACGTATTTTTGAATGTTTAACACCTTTCTAGCACACGGCCTCAATGCTAACCCAACGGAAACCAGCTGTCCACCATTGTTGTTGTTCCAGACGCATGCTCAGTACACAGAGGAACAAAGGGCACGGCCGAGTTTAGGTAATGTCATCGTCGTTACGTTACGTTATCGGTCTGTTTTACGTGTAAACACAGACACAGAAAACCATGGTTTTAGTGATATAAAACACTGTTTGAATGTGAAGGAGAAGCCCAAACGCCCAAAAATGTTCCTTTTGCAAACATCTGTATAGAAGTGGTCAACTCCACCTGCTGGGGAGGATCATATGAAAGGAGCTGCACAGCTGCTTGTTTCCAAGGCCAAGAATGAGCTTCATTTTCATATTAAGATTCATACAAAATATGCATTTTTTTGTGTGTCCAACAGCTTAATTTGATTCTGAACAGACCGAAATGAATCCTACATTTTGCTTGTGCTGCTCAGTCTGCTTTTAAGTACATTCACATTCAACCTTATTCTAACTACAAATGTCTTCTATTTTCTTCAGTCTGTATTCAAAGAAGTGTGAAGCTCCCTGGGGGCTTACAACAGTGACTGTCCAAAATGTCTAAAAACTGTTCCTGTGAAAACAAGTCATAAATATATAGTTTCATTTTTAAAGAAGGCTCTCTAATTTCCCAACACAGCTACTCACTGTAGCTTTTATCAAACAGGGGGAAGTAGTGGATTTGTTGGGGACTATTTTCAGCGGCGGATTAATCCACATTTGGTGTTTGTGGCAGCTGAAGGAGGAAGAAGATCTATCAGATCAGGCTGTGATTCACACACAACACTTGCATTCACTGTTACTTTTTGTGGGTTTTGTTGACAAGATGAAAAAGAAGACATATCACTCGAGGTCTCCTTCAAAAAGGATCCTTTAACTTTCCACACAAACAATTTCATCTGCAGGCTGGAGACTAATACATATGTTGACACTACATATATTTCTATTTATTAAAAAGGTTGATTCTGGGGCCCCCGTAATGTGTTTTTCTGTATCAATTCTGTGTGCTCTGTGCAGGTAAATGCACTGTATATGAGAATTTATTTCCTCCGCTGAATTTAATCATTCTCTCTCCTCTCCAAAGGCCAACAGAGACGTAGACCTGAATCACTTATCTGCCTTTGACTTCTGAATGTTTTCCTTGATTCTCGTCATTTCGGAGCTTAAGAGGGCCGGAACAAAAATACAGAAAGCTAATGAAAAGACTTCTGTGAATATGAAGAAAGCTTTTGAAAACGCTGAGAGAGGAGCAGATGTGTCTGTGCATCGCTGCGATTCGGAGAGTCTGGAGGTGTGAATCAGGGTCACATCCTCAGTGCTCCTTCCTACTCCATTTTAAAAGGATCTGTCATGCCGACAGGAGGCCGCCTCGTTTTTCTGCGCGGACTGCGGACAGGTGAAAGTGATGGTGAACTCCTGACCTTTATCTGGCTCGAGCCGATCGATGAAAACCTAGAATGAAAGTCAAACGGTCACATGCTATCGATCAGAGCCGGGTTCCTGATGGTCCTGAAAAAACATACGTTCATACTCAGATGTGTTGTTGTGTTGTTTGAAGTTGTTAGCCGGCTGGAATATAAAGCTTTAACTTCTTTAAGGACCAGACTGAGTCCCGGCATGTCGGGGCGGGACAGGAGGTCACACGGGTTATCACCTGTGTGTTCACCTGCAATGAGATTTTTCTCCTTCCAAAAGTTTTTCTTCTCTGAAGGTGACAAAACGTTTGTACAGAACGTGCAGAACATGTTATGTTGTTAGATTACAGATGACTGATTAATCTATTAAAATGTAATAAGTAATCCAACTATTTTAATTACTTCATCCAAGTAATGGAACTAAAGTCCTATGAACGTAAACATGAACAAACATGAATGACCTGACGGGCGTGAGGTCGTACTGACCAGTGGCGTGCAGGGGGGGGGGCAACCGCCCCCCCTCGTGGCCCAAATGTTGAAAAACGCGTACTAAAGTGCCCTCTTGGACACCAAAACGTGTGTGTCCAGTGAATGTAGGTCCAGTATTCATTGAGCTTTGACGTGGTGCTGGACAGGTGGACAGGTGGCGTACAGTGATCACAGCTGCTGGAAACCCAGCTGACGAGAGGCCTGAGAGTGAATCCAAACACGAAGGTCGTGAGCTGCAAACCCAAAAATAATGAGCTGTGAGTTGTTAAGCTCTCCCTCAAGCAGACAGGAAGTGCGGGAGTTTGAGAATACTCTACGGCAGGCATGTCAAACTCATTCCATAAAGGGCCGTGTGGCTGCAGGTTTTCGTTCCAACCAAGGAGGAGCACACCTGGCTGGAATCAATTAATCAGCTGATCTCAGTCTTCAGCTGATAACTAAGTGATCCCTTGATGTTGATTGGTTGGCCTGGTGTGCTCCTCCCTGGTTGGAACAAATACCTGCAGCCACATGGCCCTTTATGGAATGAGTTTGACATGCCTGCTCTACGGGGTCATCTATTTCGAGGGACAAGTAGCCATTTGATCCTTTCTTATTATAAAACACTGATGAGTGCGCCTTTAAGGGCTTCCTGACACACGGAACAGAAATACAAAATCAAATGTTTAATCAACTGTGGCAGCACTCATGTTGGTACTCTGCTGAAATGTCCCTGAGGCCTTCAGCCAAACTCAACGATACTGAAGAGCTGCAGAACATAAGAAACCCCTTCACAGCAAGCACCTTGAGTCATTATGTCACAGCCTATGAAAGGCAGCCATTATCCTGGAGAAGACGATTTCCTTTACGCACGTTCTCTGATGAAGGCGTGCTTTATATCAAAACCTTGACGCGAGACACAATATGAGCTCCATGTTGCACCAAGACACCATTCAAACTGCTTCATGTTGTTTGAAGATTCATTCAAAAAGCCACATGATGAAAACGCAATGTTTTTGTCACAGCCACCGCCGCCATGTTTTTATGCTCTGCCTGGTCACTCTCTTTCTCAAAAGTTGACCCAACTTGTCACTTCACTCCCCGCAGACATACAGCATATTAATATCCTCACTCTGCATTTGCCTCAGGATGATTACAAAGCTTACCTCTCAATCACGGGACGCTAATGACGGCGGCCAGGCGCGATCAGGTGATTGATAGGTGGCATTTAGCCGTGATGGAGCTCAATGTACTCTGTCCTCTCACCGGAGGCCCGCGGGGAGGAAAGCGAGCCACAACCTTTCAATAATCGAAAGCCTCTCTCCCGGCGAAAGGCTGATCCTTTTGTTCTAATTAACCCATGAAATGAGTTCAGCGGCTCGCTCTCTACCTGCGGCGTAAACGCTCTAATAGTCTGTGAACGGCCGAGCGAGGAGAAGAATGCCAAGAGGTGGAAGGTCCGCCGGGCGATTTTCATCAGATGCTCTCTGTCTCTGATAGCATTAGCATCAGGACAGAGGAAGATCAACTACAGTATTAACTCAGAAATGAGACTTCTTGGAAGACCAAATGAGCGATGGCACAGAAGCAGCTTGCTGCTGAATATTACTGACTGCAGGGAAAGTCCTGAGTCCTGGAAACATCCAGGGGTGAGAGGTAATTAAACAAGCGCTCTCATAACTTTTAAGGACACTCTAGGATCAATAATCCTGCATCTGCTTATATTGAGCTGATGATTAGATGCTTCAGCTTCTCAGCTTGCAGCTCTGTAATTATCATGATGCACTAAAAATGGTTTCTAACCTTTAACCCCTTTCGCCCTGTAAAGATACATATTTTTTATTTTTATCTTTTGACCTTATTAAAGACGACATGTAGACAACTATTGACACAAAGGAGGCTGCACATTTACAGGCGACCAAATACTGAAATGACCATAAAGCATCGTTATTACTCCAAATCAGGATAATATATTCATTTTGTTATTCACACTAAATAAAATGGTACACAGATAAATACACATAATGTTATGTTTTATGTTTTTGATGTGAGGTTTACCTCCCAGTTAGACATCATCTATCCAGGTGATCAATTAAAGTTAAAGGATAACTTTCGTTTTTTACAACCTGGACCTCATTTCTAGCATTAAATACGACCATTTACTCACCCAGACAACTTTGGTGGCATTTGGAGTCGTTTTGAAGAAATTAGCCCCAGAGGAGCGGCGCGTATATCCGTATAATGCGAGTACTCGGGGCATCCATGCGCAGCCTCTATATAACGCATAATCTGCGGCGAAACTCGTTCATATTCCAATATTTTGTTATGATATGCTGGTGCTATTCCCCTCTGAGCCTGTGGTGGCATGTTATCAACATCCGGCGTCTCTAGACAACTACCTCTGACGTGGATGATTTCATTTCAGCCAGCCACAACACGGCTGACTCTGCGGCGGTCGGCTAGTTTAGCTGTAGTTTGGCACAGCTATGGTTTGTTATTGCGTATTCGTGGGTGAGTAAATGGTCGTATTTAATGCTAGAAATAAGGTCCAGGTTGTAAAAAACGAAAGTTGTCCTTTAAGTCTGTTTTTAACCTGTTCCTTACATTTATTTAAGACATGGTACATTTCTTTGTATCAATTTGCACTCTAAGGCCAAAAGTATGTGGACACGCCTTCGTATTATTTCGTGCACTGTTGTTCTTGTCTGATTATTAATTTAGTTTTCTTCTTTGTGTCAGCTGTTTGTGTTTGTCTCGTGACGATGCTGCCGTACACCGTATCACCAGCTCTGACCTCAAATCAATCCAACACCTTTGGCATTAGCTAAAATGCCGACTTCCATTTAAGGGAAGAGGAGAGAGGATACATTCATCAGGTGGACTGAAGCATCGCTCCGATGGGATGGTCATGTTGCTCTGTGTCTGCTGGGTGTGGAAGCAGAGATCTAACATCACACCAGCTTTACGGGCCGAGCATTTAGTAGCCGTCAGCTGGTTTTGCTTTAACGGGCTAATAAAACTGTCATGCAGATAACTTGGGTCCATCTGGTTCGAAGGTTTCCTCCTTTTATTTCACACATGCACAGAGACAGAGCAGCAGCAACAGGAGCTCAGTAAACCATAAAACCTCACTCATCCTCGATGGTTTGGATATTCTGGTGCTTTTCTGCACCACCAAACCCCACTGAGCTTGGATCTATTTCTGCAGACGGGAAACAGCGAAGGACCCGCAGAAAAAGAAAGAGGAGTGAGGTGGAAAAACAAAACAAATTCTCCGACACGATGCCTGAGGCGGAGAGGCTCTGCAGGCGGACCGACTCACCTTCATCTTTCCTGCAGAACGGAGGAGAGGATTTTCAAACGCCGTCAGAAGCAGAGGGCATCCCCGCTAACAGCGAGGAGGGCCGGCGGCGACACTGTCAGTCAAAAGGCGATACGAAGCAGCTCATCCGTCCGCGTGTACAGCTTTATATTTATACCCTGTTGTTGTAGGCAGGCCTGTGGGTCACCTGACAACACTGCAGTGTGTGTGTGTGTGTGTGTGGGGGAAATGAGACAGCTTACTGTAGGTGTTAAAAACAACATTAAGCCAAACTGCCTCTGGCCTGCTGTATGTTTCCACATGTGTGAAACCTGCGGAGTCCTGTTAATCACCTTTTAATTAACAGTAAAGATTTATCAACAAGTCGTCTAAATTAAAACTAAAAAGTGTTGATGATCTGACAACCGTATGGACGGGGCGACAGTTGTTTAGGGAAAGAGCGTGGGTTGGGTCAAAATAACTACTCTGTTAGGGTTAGGGGACATGTGTCGTCATGGTTACAAGAATAACCACCTGGTTACACCTGGAAAGACGGCGCTCATGGTTAACTGAAATCAGCTGGAAACAGGAAGCAGTTTCCTGTGTTAAAGTCGAACGTTTTGTTGATCCGAACCCACACTACTTCCTCCTCTTCCTCATTTGCTCCCAACATACACGAGTCATAATTACCATGACCACTAGAGGGCATCATTACTTGAAAATTTGTCATTTTGGCGCATTTTCGACAGGCGATCTTGTTGTTTTGGAAGCTTTTTTTTCTTACTTGTTGTGCCACAGACCAGGAGAATTTCATTTCCTACAATGAGTCTGTATCTTTGTACAAGTATCTTGGTGTTTTAAGCGATATCCATCTTTTAGAAAACCATTTCCTAGAACCCTGAACCTCTCTAGTTCAGTCATTCAGCAGCTCATTAAATTCTTTTCTCTGGAATAAAAAGCAAAAATTGTTATTAAATCAAATATTTCTTCCTCACTGATTGGAGTGCTGCTCAGCGTCAGTGAGCTCAGTGCTGCCACCAGTGGCCAAAAGCTATACTCCAGCAAAACCACTTAATACGATGAAAATCTAATCTTATATCTGATTTAGATCTGATGATTTTACAGTTTACATGACCTGTATTGACTTTGAAGGATCTTTCTTGGTTGCAGTGAATTATGTTGTTTTCTTGTCTGATCTTGAAGAACAGAAACATTTTTTCACATGACTGGGTTTATGAGCTGCTGAGTGACTGGAAGGCCTTGGTTCCAGAGAGAAGAATACCCAGGCTGGAAAGCTGAGGCTGGACTTGACAAAGGAAAGCCGGTTGTGTTTGTTGTACTATATAGACCCAAACCTCTGTTGTCAGTGCCTACGCACTCCACTCTCCGGTTACCATGGAGCTCAGAGGTTAATCACTAACTGCACTCTCCTTGTGTGCTGGTTGAAAGGGTTGGCCGACCTTCAGGCCTTTAAACTTAATGCTGGGATGTTGTTGATGTTCTTGTACAATGACTGAGTCTGGTGAAATGTTTATGATAATCAGATACGTGTGTGTCATGTTCTGTAAAGCTCATATGAGTGAGTAAACAATGATTGGCTGTGCATGTGCAAGTGTTGTGAGCTGTGTGTGTCGCTGATGAACCGTCACTAAAAGCAGTTATTTCTGACTGACTGGCATCTATCGATCCTCTCACGCCTTATTGGTTGGTTTTATTTAGGCTGTTTTACAGATGCTGAGCTAATCTACTCATCATCAGGCTAACTTATGCTAATGCTAGTTTAGTTGGCAATGGAATGGACGTCTGTTTGCGCTGGAGCAGTCAGTCTTTATTCAACTCGACACCTTTAAAGGATAACTTTAGTTTTTTACAACCTGGACCTTATTTGTAGCATTAAATACGCCCATTTACTCACCCAGACAACTTTGGTGGCATTTGGAGTCATTTTGAAGAAATTAGCCCCAGAGGAGCGGCGCGTATATCCGTATAATGCGAGTACTCGGGGCATCCATGCGCAGCCTCTATATAACGCATAATCTGCAGAAACTCGTTCATATTCCAATATTTTGTTATGATATGCTGGTGCTATTCCCCTCTGAGCCACCAGGTGGTGGAGATCCCACCTGGTGCTAATCAGCCAAAGAAAGAAGTACAACAAGAAGAAAACAAAGAAGACTGCTACTACTACTATTATACTACGTACTGATTTGGCCAAAATGTAGCGTGTAGTACGCAAGCAAAAGCAAAATCTGCTGTCACACTAATTGTTCAAATACCTCCGGTCTGACAGACCTGCTGACCCCACAGTCACACTGACCACTGCAGCAGCACCGGCAGAGGAAAGCCAGACCCTCCACTGAAAGACTTTTACATTTCATGCCACTGTTATTCTGTCAGTACATTCAGTCTTTGACGATACGACCACACCAGCATGAGCAGTAAGAGTTTTATTAAAAGAAGCCCAGTTTGATTGAAGAAGGATAACGTTGCTTCCGAGGCAACAGAAATACCAGGAGGGCGAGCTCCAACTCATGTTACAGCTGCAGGGAAGCAATGCAACAAAAAGTCTGATTCCTTCCAATCATTAGACAGGTGTTACTCATCTCTCAGGTAAATGGTGATTACTTTTCTTTAACTGGAAACTGGCTAAGTCGGGCCTATTAACTCGTATGTAGTATGTAGAAGGTGTTTCTGAGAGCCAGCCTGGGTGTTTGTCTCGTTTCTACAGATTGAGACATCAAGTTGAAGCCTGGATTTTGTCAAAGTTGTACAGTTGTTTATGGGAAGTTGCTGCTTTCCATCTATTGATAGCTTGTTGAGGTGACACCAGGTTTGTGAAGCACAGTAACCTGAACCACCACCAGCTGCAAAATGTACACACACTCTGCAGAAGGTCTGCATCTAAAAAAAAATGTAAATATTAAATGAATAAGCCAGTTTAACAAACACACTCATAGAGACTGAAATGAGCTTGTTCAGGTGAGAGTAGTTTGTTAACATTACTGTGGGATGATGGGAAGGTGATTTTAGACTATCAAAAGGATCTGTGGATCAATTTCCCCTAGATGCTGTAAACACTCACACACACATACATACACACATTCACTCACACACACACACGTATAATGGGGTCTTTTCCAATCACTAATACCCAGGGCCATCCCGTTAACATGCAGCTCTGCAGCAGGTTTGTTTTGAGTCCAGATGTGGCCGACGATCCGACTATTCCTGGCATCAATCTGCTGCTGCTGGCAGCTCGACCAGCCAAACAGAAATATAGATTTCAGGCCAAACACACACACACACACACACACACACACACACACACTCTCTCTCTCTCTCTCTCTAACGTTTACACTTGCATGCACATTACCTTTGGCTGTTATTATCACACCGCACCCACTCAGTGATTCAGTGTATTGGTTGAGTGGCCAGAGGCTTGAAGTATTGAGTCCTATTACAGCGGTTCGAGCCGAGCGGGATAACATCAATGTAAACTTGGTAAACAGCGGGGGGGCTCTGGCTGTTTCTGCTACTCTCAGGCAGGAAAATGAGCACAGACTTCAAAATGTCATTTGTGGTTGCTGGGCAGATTAAATGGACTCGTACACGTTTGGGGGGCGAAAAAGAACAAATCTGATAGAAGAAGTCAGAGCAGCTTCTGGCTGTTTGGCTGCACTTAATAAAACAGCTGTATGTCTGTCTGGTTTGTTGAATGGATAAAAATAAACAAGCAAACACCTCCATGACTTCAAAAACTTCATCAAGGTGAACCGCTCAGGGGACGCTCTGCATCCAAACTCCCCTCACCTTCAGTCTAAATCTTCAAGTCATATTGTTTTATTATATTAGCTTTACACATAAATTATAAACCTTCGCCTTGAAATCTGAATCCAGCTGATTGGAATAATCAGACTCCCGTTGCCTCCAAACTTTATCTAAGCTTCCCTCGAAGCTTCAGCCGTTTTCCATCCATCTTTCATTTCATTCAAACCTCCTCTTCCATCCAAACTTTCAACTTCATCCAAATTTTGGTTTTCACCACCAAACTGTGCGGCCAATCTCAAGCTGTGACTGTCATTTATCACAGTGTGAAACACAGCAGTAACAGACCCACAGCTGTAGGCTACATCACACCACACCGCATCCATTCCTGCTCAGTTTGCACCACCTCCCAAAGGTTTAACACTCTGACAAATGTTCGAAATGTCTTCCATTGACTGACAACAGCTAAGGCATCGACTGATGGTCTCCAGGGATCCGCGGGGTTCAGATGTTGACTGTTTAGCAGCATAAAGCAAACCTCGTTAATGGAGTCCTGGAAAAAAAAAAAGAGCTCAATTAAACCTGGGAAGACAGGAGCTGAGAGAGAGAGAGAGGAGGAAGAATATAAGATAGACAGATGGAGAGAAGTAAGAATCGAAATGCACAAGAAGAGGCGAGGAAGATGGAAAGTGAGGCAGGGGGAAATAATGAGAGGAGGATAATCCCAAGTAAAGTCAGAGGAAGCCGAAACGAGGGAGGAAAATAAAGGAAGGTGGAGTGAAGGAGGAAGGTAAAGCGAGCCAGTTAAGTACTCGCTGTTTGCATCAGGGAGCTGCAGGCCTGAATGACAAAGTCCCCATTAAACCAAGATGGAGTCTCCTGCCTGCAGCAAAGAGCAGCCAGCGCTGAAGTTGCTCAGGTGGATCCATTACAGAGGCGTAATTAGAGAGAGAGTGATTTCCACAGCTGGGTCACTGCTGCGCTTTACAGGAGAGCTGCAGAAAGCCTGCACAGGAAAAGGTCTTACAGTCTCCACTTCTGCTCTTTTATCCTAATTCCTTATTATATTTGTTGTCTGTTTGCAGAGTGTCGTGACGTGTTGAGGTCGAACAGATGAACATCGGTGCAAAGCCCAGCCACTTTTTAAAAAAGCAGATCCTTCAATATCAAGTCACTTCATTGATTGCCTCAATGGGCTAACAGCAAACCATCGTGACTTTGACACAAAAACAGGGGAACCTACTGCTCTTTATTAACTGTTTTCCTGGAGCATAACCTCCTCAATGAAGTTAGCTCTCCAAGCTATCTTTGTTAGCTGTTTTAATTAGCATTTGCATGTACCCAGCAGGCTTGCACGTTAGCAGTCATCAGATACCAAACTAACATGAGATTAAAGGTGTGTTTATACTGAGGACGAAGCAAATATTAAAGACAGAGTGATGTCAAACAAACGGAAAGTCTCCATTTCGCTCTAGTTGGCACAGATTGAGCCAAATACAGAATCTGCACAAAATATCCTGAAGCTGCGTGACTCCACTTCATCAGTCCACAGAGACAAGACGAAAGGGGAAACCAGTGGAGTTCCTGGTGAATTCTGTTTGAGACAGAGGTGTTACACACACACACACACACACACACAGTCATTGTTAGCTAGCTAACATCCAGCCAAGCATGTGAAGCTGTCTCATTTGCATGATGTATCAGGTTGTTTAACTCATGCATGAACAGAAATGTAAAAACAGCAATTTGTGATTTTAGGGCTTTTGCATGTTGTTGAAAATGAGACACTGAAAAAAAAAAACACACACAACAGGCAGCTATAACAGGTGGAGACATATATTTGGTAAAAGGGACAAAGTGCAGTAAGAATTCCAGCACAAATAACATCAGTTCAGCAGAACAGAGACAGAGATGAAATAAAACAGACTGATGGAAAGTATGAAAACAGCAAGAATATAAACAAAAAAAAACATGTTGAGACAAAGGAATAAATGAAAAATATAAACAATAATCTCATCCCCCAGCCTCCTTCTCTGTTTTTATCTTCTGTTAGCTCTTTCATATACGTCGAATCTCTCCATCTATCTGTCTCTGTCAGCCACTTTCATTTTCCTGCATCTCCTCCACCATCTTTCATTATTTCTCTTTCTCTCTGTCTTTCTCAGCCTCTCAGCCTTAATTGAAGCAGTAGCAGCAGGGCGAGTGTGGCAATACCTGATTAGGAGGTTAAACCAATGGTGCGGCCCGATGGCAAATCCATCTGCTAATAAAAACAGGGAGACGATTATATCTGCACGACGCTCTCGCCCCCGCTCTCTTATTTGATTTTCAATTCAAAGGTGTTTCATTCGAAGGAAAATCTAAAGCCTCTCATCAAAGCACAAAACATCTTATATATCTTTCACTTCATTCATCAGATCCAATATCAAATCAATCAAGTAGGAAAAGATAAGAGTCAAGTATAATGAGACTCGAATGTATCGGCCCCCTGTGGATGCATGTTTTATTTCAACGCTAACTCGTCCTGTTCAAGTGCGGAGCTGGGAAGGACTTTTTTCTCACAGTTAGTTTAAAATTCAGCTGCATGTGCTGCTAACAGCAAGCTGACGCTGCCACAGGTCCTTCATTCCAGCTGCTGTCAGACCGTTTAACTCCAGCGTCATTTAATGCAACACTGTGTTGATGCTGTTTCACACCACAACATCACAAACCTGCTGTTTGCACCTCTCTGTTATTTACCTCCTCATATGCTAATATCATTACATCTGTGCAACTTAAACATGTGCTTTATATACAACTTGTGCTGTTTTTTACCTCTGCTTTTTCTCTGCTGCTGGAACAATTGAATTTCCCTGGTGTGGTATAAATAAAGTCTTTCTTATCCATCTTATCTTATCTTATCTTAAAACATTCAGCAGTTTAAATAAAGTTCATTTTAGCTTCTAGATCAGTTTGGGATGAATTTAGCGGCGATAATGCAGTTATTTGTTTTTATGTTTTCTGATGTTAGCACAGCTCTGATGTGCTAACATCAGAGCTTGTTTGTGTTTTTGTTAAGTTTCCTCTTGTGTGTTGTCTTTGCCTGGTTTTTGTTACATCCTGTTTTATTTTGAAGGTTCATGTTATGTGTCTTTGGTTTACTTTACTTCCTGTGTTTTCCCTGATGGTCTGATTGGTTCCACCTGTGTGTCATTAGTGTTTCCTCCTTGTGTATTTAAGTCCGTGTCTTCCCCCCAGTCTTTGTCGGGTCGTTGTCTGTGCTACCTAGTTGTCTACGTTCCCTTGCCTTAGTCATAGCCATATAGCCATAGCCATTGTCCTTTAAGTACGAGTTCTTTGTTGTGTTTTCTTTGTTCATCTCCACGCCGTGATTTATGTGATTGTCTCCTTCATTCGTCTTTGTCTTTTATTTGCCACAGTTCTTGTAAGTTTGTTTATTGTCTTGTTCTTGTCTTTGTTCATGTTCATGTCTTGTTTTATGTTAGTGTTCCCCGTCCTTAGTGTTGTCTGCTGTTCCCTAGCTGTTTCTGAGTTACCGTGCCATAGTTCTGTCGTGCGTGTTATTTGTTTGTAACATTAATAACTTTCTGTTCTCTTTTCATAGTTTTATAGCATAGCCGATTTGTTCTCCTCGTTAAAGAGTGATTTTCTGTTCCTCTGTTTTTAGGAGTGTATTTTGAGTTGTTAGTTTTTCTTATCTAGTTCTTTCAGTTGGTCAGTTCCGTTTTCATAGCTTTTGTGTTTTCCTCCTTCTGGAGCGTTTTCTGTTTATTTTATTCATTGATAGTTATTCGTAATCTTGTCCCTAGCTCCGTGGTGTCTTATGTTCATGTGTTGTCATTCCCTGTGTTGCGTGTTAGTGTTCGCCCAGCGTTGCCCGGTGTTGCCCTCGTTTTATGTGTAATCACTTTTACCCTAGTGTGTTTATTCATAGTTTCCTAAGTTTTGTTTTTCCTTGGTGGTCCTTGTGTTAAATTTGTTAAATTATATCTACGTCCTTGTGTCTGCGTCTGGGTTCTGCCCATAGCTCCCTTAGTTCCCCCTTCAATCCTAACCTTCCTGACACCTGCACAGAAACCCTGAACTCAACGCCATCTAACATTTGGTGGAGAGTCTAAAACCATACGAGTGGAAGCTGTTGGAGCAGCAGAGTAATGAGCGAGGTTTTAGAAAGACATGCTCAACCATCACATGGTTGTAATCTTCATGTGTTCTCATCCCTTTGGCTGTGTAGCGTATCACCACTTACTTTGGACCAAATTCCTGAAGCAACTGTTCTTTCCATCCTTTGGCGTCGCCACTGGGCATTTTATTGAGGCTCCCAGTTTGTCCAAATTAAATTGCGGTGTCTGTTCGGTCGCTGGTGGGAAATCTGCTCCTCCGCACAGGAAATGAGTGATCCAAACTGAACAGACAAATCCAAATATTCTCCTAAAACAGCCGTACAGTCCAACTGTTCCCTCTCGCTGCCATATGGGACCAACAACTTTGTTAAAAAAGGGAGAGAAGTTGGTCACCTAAACGAGGTGTAGTATTGTAATGTGTTTTGCTGCCGTTGTCTTCTGTCTTACAATGAAATATGCTTTGTCGTTTGGGAAAGGCTTTTCAAAATAAGTGCATACTATTTCAACTTTAGGAGTTTGGGGGTTTCTTTTCATCAGTTACTAGAGGGCCCCCCCCAACCCCCCGGGTATTCTGTTGTATTAATGGGATTTCTGACAACATATACAGTATATACACACACACACACACTTCTTTCTGCAGCCACTGAGCTTGTGGTTCTTCCCCAGGTGATGCCGAGCTGCTCATAAAGCTATATGAGGTGTGGGATTAAACCTCAGTGTGTGTGTGTGTGTGTGTGCGTGTGCGTGTGCGTGTGTGTGTGCGTGTTCACACCTGTGTACAATGAAAAACTTTAAATGCTTTCTAAAATGAAACTTTTTGTACAGAATGCACAAAACATTTTGAGAGCAGCTAAAGACTACATCCCGGCCTGCCTCAGGTCCTGGCCTCTGACCTCTGGTTAGTGTACGGCAGCCATGGAGCAGCTGGCTTCAGGGGGTTGAAGGGCCGGAGGATGTTTTCTCCTGCTGTTTGAGGATGTTTCAACCAGCTGAAAGGTGAACTGAACTCTGAAAGCCGGTGGATTTATTACTCGGACTCCTTCCTTCAGTCAGAAAGCTGTTGGCTGAGAGCTCAGATTTCTGCTCGTACCTGGAAAATTCTGTCCATAAATGATCTGTGCAGAGCTCAGCCATTATTGGACGAACTGTAAATTATTTTGATAATTTTTTTCACAAAATATACACAAATTAATAACTGCACCCTGATATTAATCATTCTATAATGTTTGGATTTCTGGGAGTCAATTTAAAAATATTGCTGCTTTTTATTAACATGGACAGCAAAAAGGACAGTTAGCAGGATCCATAAAATAATTGTAAAAGTAGTTTGTATCCATGCATCTGATTGAAATAAGTCAGGTCTTGTCCTCATTGGCAGCTGTTTCCCAGGTTGGAAAGGTAACCACAGCCAATCACAGCTTTGTAGGGGGGGTTAAGAATGGATGATACAGGTCGACGTGAACCGTCAGAAATTTAAGTCTTAAATAGACGTATTTCTTCAGTCAGCATGATAAACATTAACTTCACCTTCTATTTGCTACCACGGCTTCTGCGATGCCAATGGGATGAGCCTGACTGAGCAACAAAAGATAATTAAATGGCAAACACTGATAATTCAACTGGGTAAAGTAGTAGATACCCCCAAAAAAACGAGAAAAAATAACCAAAAACTCCAACATGTTTAATACAGTTAAAAATCTTGGAGAATAAAAAGGCAGCGCTGTTCTGAATCAGCAGGGATGAAGCGAGACAAAGAAAGGAAAGAGGACTGAGCAGAGGATCAGAGAGAGAGAAGTGAACCTGGAAGATAAACCTCCATCAGCAGCAGCAGCAGCTTAGACTCTAATAAATGTTTGGTGTGGAGTAAATTGCCTGCTAGCCGCTGGTGTTTGACCACAGTCTGCTCTGTCACTGAGCTTTACAGCCTCTGAACTCACATCTGAAAAAACCCATCTGGGCCTCTCACACACGCTCTCCGCTGCCGAGGCCTGGAGAGCAAATAAACATTTATCTGCTCTGTGGGCCCAGGAATATAGAAGAAAAACATGCTAATTCAACAAGCTAAACATCGTGTTCTGGCCAAGTTTTCTTCATCCTGTTGCTCACCCCGTCCTCCTTTTCCTTCAGGGTTTTACTCGACTGTTATTACATTAAATTCCCACATTCCACTTATTTCTGTGACTCCATCCACCCTCAGACAGATATAAAGAGCTGTTTTGAAGCTGGTTTATCTGCAGCTTCGGTTCTTTGTGTCCGAAAACCAAAAAGACCACAACAGAGTCCTGAAGCCGACACAAAGCCGGCTTTCTGTGTCGGCTGAAAGGAGCATTTCAAACAAAAGTAAGTCGGGTTGGTTCCTCCTCTGAGGCTGAATGTGTGTTTATCAGTGAAATCACCTGGTGGAGGGTTTGGCAGCATTAAAAGCCTGCAGACTTTTGGCTCCATATGGCGCATAAAGGCAGGAAGGTGTAAAGGAGCGCTTCGGTTTACGAGGAAAAAGCAAAGAACAAAAAACAGAACAATACAAATGTTTTTAGGAGTGGGAGCCACAGTTCTAGCTAGAAATGTGTTCAGTGTAAAAACATTTGAGGTGGAACAGTTTCCTCTTAAAGACCTTGTCACACCTGAATGTGGTATATCATTGAAACTAGAACTGGTACTAAAATCGAGCTAGCAAGCTAGGGTCAATACTAAAGAATATTTAAAAAATACTTCAAATATAAAGTTTCATTCTAAAGAAAGGCTCAGTAGTTTCCTATAACAGCTGGTCACTGTGGTTTTTATTAAATGGTCTTAAAGAGGAGGAAATTGGGCATTTGTTGGGGACTATTTTCAGCGGCGGATTAATCTACATCTAGTGCTCCATAGAGTGTTTGAGGCAGAAGGACAGTGTATATGGGATTTGGTAATGATGTGTAGAATAATCTTTATTCTTTACGACTATTAAGACTATTCTTAAGATAGAGGAAGTGTTAAATTGGCACTAATATGACAGCAGATCATTAATATGGGAAAAAAAAGCTTTTCTCAGGAAAACGCTGATGAGTCAACTAGAAGAGCTCATTCATGCCAAACAGTTCCTACTCATGTCCGAAGTGCAGCATGCGAAGCATGCAGAAAAAAACGTTCAATTAGCATAAATGCTAAAATGCTTTAAGCCTCGAATAGTTCAACATTCAGGAAAATTACTTGCTTTTTTGCTGAGAGCTGGATGAGATGATTGATATCACTCTCAAGTCTGAAGTACAGAGCCGAGAGACAGCTTCATGTTTGGTGTAGTGATATCAATCATCTCATCATCTCCTGGCAACAAAACAAATGAGCTTATTTCCCAAAAGTTGAACTTCTACTTTAAAGTCAGAGTGATAATTGGGGAGATGTGTTCACAATCATGGAGATATTTAGAATAACTTGAGTCTAAATATTTCACTATCTGGATCAAGCAGGTCTGGCGTGTGTGATACTGTCATTGTGGGAGTTTAAGATGGAAATCAGGGCTGAAGAGGTTAAAACTCACCCAGATGTAACTGACATGTTTCATCCAAGAACAGAAGAAGTGGTCTGGAGATGGATGGATGGAAGGAAATGCGAAGGCGGCGTCTCTCCCTCCAGCTGAAGTTAATGTTATACGTCTGACAAACACGGGAGCTGACGGCAGATCCGTGGAGCGTTGCAGCCGTTAGCATCCACGCTGTTCCAGGCGGCGAGCCGTTTACATCTGTCGCTGCAGTTGGACGTTCTCCTCCGCTCTGTGTGTGTGTTTGGCTGTTTGTTTGTTTGTTTGTCTGTTCTGTCTCTCAGCCACCTGCCACACGCAGTGATTTCACCTGGCGTGAACGGCGCCGCTGGCCGAGCCGAAGCGAGCCCCTGCCTCGTCCTTTTTCCCGCTGCCGAAGGTCACCCACTTTTCTGTTGTTGGTAACAAACTAGTAAGTTTCCAGATAAAGTGGTGATGACTTTTTATGGAGAACTTCAGTGTTCCCAAACACAGAAATACACGTTTCAAAGAAAGCAGTTCTGAAACTGATTGAAATGTGTGAAATGTGTCCATAGCAGAGCATCAAAAACTGCTCAGACTGGCCCTCTTTACTTATTCTTTAATGAGAAAGTGAAATCTTTGTTAATTTTAGGTTGTATCTTATTTTGAAAAAGATTTTTTTTTTAAGAAAATGTGTTGTAAAAAAAAAAAAAAGTATTGCTTTGGTGTCTGTACCAAGAATTGGCCGTTTTATTAGCACCATCTGAAAATGTAAAAGCAATAAAACCAAGTTCCAACAACACTATTAGTGCAATGATGATCAATCAGAAGTATTTCTCCTGCTTTCCTTTGTTTGTGGAATAGAAAACTGCAGCACCCACGAACCTCAGAGGCTTATGGAGAGCTGGAAATTTTCTGAATATTTGTGACGCTACGAGACTGTAATGAGGAGAAAACCACTGCGCCACAGAAGCCTGATTCCAGAGCAGCTGACCAGTCAGAGCCGAACAGGCTGGATTAAGAATGGGAACATATCGTTATCCACTTACAGAGCGACATAGACACGTCCATGGAAAATAGCACCGGGGTGGAAGAAACTGATGCATTTGTGCAGGTTGATGCATCTGACAGCAAACCGACTTTCTTTACGCAGTTAATTTCTGCAGCATCGAGCTGAGCTGCTTGTGTGTCGAGGTGAGCAATAGAGTGAATGTAAACATGAATTTTGTTTGTGAAGAAGAAAACACCACAGAGCCTTTAAGTTCATATTTGACAGTGACGTGCAGCATGTATGTATTAATCCTCCACTGAAAATAGTCCACAGTAAAATGTGTATTTTACTCCTGTCTGCGAGGTCTTCACTAAAAACGACACTGCCCAGCTGTTCTGGGACAATTATCGAGCCTTTAAAAACTTGGCATATCTGTGAGTAAGTGTTCAGTAGGAACCGGGCGGCTTGGTGCTGGATGCCACAGACAGGCCGGGAAGTTACAAAGTGTTGACAGGTGGTCGAACACATTGCTGGTTTTTGCGTTTTTGCGACTATTGTTGACAGAAAAGAAGAGAATAAAAGAATAATGCGAGTCTCGTCCTTTACAAGGAAGCTTCATGTGAGTCGCGCATGAATGAGACACTTCAATCTTCCAAATTCTTGTTTCAGAGGCTCCTTCAAATACAGACAACAAATGCAGCCTTTATTTGTCTGAATCTGGAGGCCACTGCCTTCTTATGTTCTTTGATGTGATGAAATATTATTATTATTATTTCATATTTCGCAAAACTGGTCAGGAATGAGCAATTTGGGGCTCCCGTTGAGATGTTTCTGTCATCACAGAAAAAAACTTTTTTTTTTTTTTCCTCTTGCTGGTGCTCCTACACATGTACCAACCATTGCCTCACCAAACATTCTGGGCTACACAGGTTGCCCCATAAACACGTTGTTGCCATAGTAACAGCTGTAAACAGTCCTGTCCTGCCTGCAGTCCTCAGCAGGGCGCTGACAGTAACATCTGAGAACATCTTGTCATTAAAAATATCATTTATTTGAACAGAGTTTGGTGCAGAGCTGTAGCCGCTGCATGTAGTTGGTGTTTTAATGATGACAGCTCCGCAGCGGCTATGTTGACTGGCCAGTTTGCGCTGCCGTTGTGTCATTAACCTCATTAACGGTGTTAATACATACACAGAAATATGACCTGTTCTGTCTTTCTAATATATTGTTTATGTTCTTATGCTCTGGATGCATCATTTTGTTGTGTGATTGATCATCGATCAGATATCTGGAACGCAGGCTCGTTGATATCCATCGGGGAGGTTGTAGAAGGAGAGGCTGTGGATAAAATGCTTCACCTGACTCATCTTGATTCGAGTCTCAGGTTTTAAAGCTGCAGCTGTTCATCCGCAGGCTGCTGCTGCCCTCCAGTGTTTCCTGCAGCTGCAGCAGGACTCTGATCGACACAGTGAGAAGCTCCCCGCCGCTCTGATGGACCCTCAGTGTCCATCGAGACATCAAACCCAGGATGCAGTGCTGTCGGGTGGTATGTGTCTTAACCACTAAGCCGAATGATCATCTTCTCACCTCACACAGCACCACAAATCTGCAGCCAGAGACAGATGGTGTGTGTGTGTGTGTGTGTGTGTGTGTTTAGTAGTTAGTGCAATCATGATGAAACAAGTAATTGTTTGGTGAAGCCGTTGATATGATCACATCAATCTGAAGTTGTTGCACTCGTAATTATTATATATTTCACATTGTAGACGGGTCCATCTTAAAATGTGATGGAACAACATTTGCATCATACTGCATTTCAAAATAAAACTAATTATAAAATTATTAAAAGTTGGAAAACAGGCCGGGATGAGGGATGGACGTCTCTCGTGGAAACTGGCCGAAGAGTTGTAACGATCATTTTGAGGTGTGTGTGGTTGTGTTGCTGCAGTCTGGTGTCATTTAATGAAGGCAAACACAGCGGACTGACATGTGTAGCGGCTCTGAGCTCTGAAGCAGCACATCAGAGGCTGCAGATTCATTAACATATGGCTGCAGGGGTTTCACGAACTGAAGGAGAAACTTTTCATACAGTGTGAAGCAGCTGTGGACGGCAGATACTGAAAGAATCACTCACATTCATTTATTCATTAATACAGACGTTTTGATGCTGATTTAAACGCACAGAAAGTGTTTGATTACAAAGAGTTTTCAGCATTATTACATCACTATTTTGATTTTGTTGATACAATCAGCAGACTGACGCAGAGTTCACTTCACATCAACATGTGTTTGCATGCATTTCATTCCTGTAAACATGCTGCCACACCTTGTGTGCGTTGTGTTTTACAGGTGATGCTGCATCACAGTGTTCTCTGTGTTTTGGTAGATCAATGCTCAACTGAATAATTTGTTGCTCTGCACTGTACAACTGAAGTTCAGTCAAGTTAAAAGTTCGACAGCTCTTCAGTCATTCATGCGACCTTCTCATAAAAGAAGAGCAATGATGAGAAAGAAAGCAAAATAAAAACTGACATGATGAGAACGGTGAAACAAATGCTCGTTCCTGCAGCTCCAGTCAGAACTGGAAGTAGCGAGCTTCAGGTGAATTACAACTAACAGCGGGAAAACATCCCAAAAAAAAGGCTTTTTATTTGCTCTCCTCTCGTCCAGCACTTGGCTGGAATCTTCCAACAATCAATAAGTGCTGCCTGAGCTGGAGAAAACTGCCAGAGTTTCAGAGTCTAAACAGCAAAACACAGCTCAAAGAAGCAGCCTACGGCAAGCCCGGAGGCCAAAACCCACCAGCAGTTTAACACAGTGGAAGTAATGCTCACATAATACAAAATACTTCTACAGCGTTATATAGTGGTGTTTATGTGAGTGTGTCAGCGCAGCAGATTCATGCACAGAGTGAAAATCCTCACAGACATTCACACCAAGAAGAGCGTCCACTGTAGTTTTCATGAGCTCTCTCCTTCTCTACCAAAACACCATTTGCACTTGCATTCATATGTCTGAGTTTGTTTTTGAGAGCTTGATCGGCTGCAGTTTTCTCTCATGTGGCGCAAAAATGATTCCACTTGTTGAAGGATTGAACATGTTGTATCGTTTTATGTTGCTGGACTGTGAGTCTGAATAGAGCGACAATACAAGCGAACTTTGACACACTTTGAGCCAATCAGCAACAGTATTCATAGTCCCGAGAGTTAGGACCACTCGCTACAGGAACAGCTTTGTTCCTGCTGCTGTTTCTCTTTTAAATAGGAGGTCTGTCCTATTTTAACGTGGTCTTAACTTGCTTACTTATTTATTTATTTATTATTGTTTTACTGTCCCTCGTATCATGCTCTTATGTTCTCTTAGCATGCTCTCTTTATATTGGCATTTTTAGTGATATCTAATGACTTTTATTTATTTTATGTATTTATTTTAGTCTTTTAACCATGATCAGTGAGCTGCTGGGAGTACCTGTCAATGTCTGCTGTTAATCTGTTGTGCATAATGTTTGAGATGCCCTCTCCAGACTGCAAAACAAATCTACCTACGGGTATCAATAAAGTTACCTTGAACCTTGTATTCTGACATTATACATATCATATTATATCCATGCATAACATTATATATATATATATATATTCATTCTAAACCCGCAGACAGCCATCCTCAGACCACAAACCTCCTACTCTCTGCAGTTTTCTACCAACGTCAAACCGCCGCAGACCTGCAGTGTGAGTGTGAGCAGGCGGCTTCAGTCGACAGGAAGCAAACGAGTGTTAACAGACGGATTTTTTGGAGAGTTTTAGTTGCATTTCTGCCGAAGACAGTTTGTCCTCTCAGCTGTGCAGCTCTGCTAAGCTGCTACTGAAATTAGATCTGGAGGCTCAGCAACTCGTTCAGCTACTAAAATAACAATCTGCAGATTCGGAAGCAGAATCGAACGGTCGTGGAACGGCGGGAAAGTTCGCTCACACGTTCTGACGCTGAACCTGAGTCATCAGCCAAGGCTGACTTACAGCACTGCGAGTTCTTCAGAAACTCAGCCAAAAGAGAAGTGAGAGCTAAACGGGTGTAATTTTCACCAGAGACCGGGGGGGGCAGCTGTTCAGAGTCCTTTTCTAGTTTAGAGTTTCTGAAATAAAAGTCTGTCGTCTCTCCAGCGATCGTAATCCTGTTTCTGATCCTCCGTTTAGCCTCTCAAGCTGACTTCAGCATGAAGCTGGTGCAGCTTGTTAGAGCTGGATGCACACTGACGGGAAGCTCTGCAGACATTTATTCAAGAACTGTACTTAAGTACAGATTTGAGGTATTTCACTGGCGTATTTTCACTTTACTTCACTTGTTTGACAGTTTTAGTTACTTGTGTATTTTAAATTAAGACTTTGCTAACAAAACATCTGATGATGTGTTGGGAAAGTTTGCGGATTAAACCCATGAAATGGATGAAACTCAGCCAGCAATGCAACATAACAAGCGCTCCTTCTACTCTATTCTACTCTATTTTTCTAATACTTTCATTTATGTTCAAAACACGTTCACTTATAAGAACTGAGTATTCTTGTTTTGCAGGATTTTCCAAAGGATCTGAACACCAGCTCTGCCCTGCTAATGCAACTCTCTCCTCCCTCTTTTGGGGAAGAAAATCATGAAATTCATAATAATTTATAAAAATTGCAGTAAAAAAGACATTGTTGAACATCAGTGAAGAAGCGTTTACGTGGACTAAAACTATATTTCAGCTTCTTCGCCTGCTGTATTTATCTTAAATGTGTTTCATTGTTTAAATGCAGCTTTGTCTCAGTCTCAGTGAAGCTACATGGAGGATGAAGGCCTCGTCGAGCTGCCCTGCACTTCTTAAACTAATCCTCCATTGATCCTGATTATATAAGGCTAAAAACATCAGACGAGATCAGAAATCCCAAATCAGAAAAAAAAATAATAATAATGTATCGGTGTAAATGAATCACAAACAAAAGACATTTTCTTTTTTTCCTGTTTTCCTTTTTAATACCAACAACAGTTTATTTCCTCGGCCTTAAACGATATTCCAGCTCCTTCGTCATCCGAGACGACCGGAGCAGAATTAAACACCTGTTGTTCCAGCAGCGTTTCTGTGCGTCTGCTGTAATTTATCGTTCCTTTACATATTTCCATCGAGGCCCGGCCGTGTTTTACTCTGCAGCGGGTGAATCCACTTTCCCTCCTACACATCAGCTCCTCCTGGGATTTTCTCTCCGGCCCAAACATCCTCACATTTGTGCCAGAAATGAGTTTATACTCGCCTTGTATTATTAGGGTTTACAAATAAAATACTAGTGGTGTTTTAATCGAGTTTTTATTGGATTCTGCTTTCTCTCACATTCACTAAGTCACAGGTGGCACATTTAATAGCAAACTGTGCATTAGCAGCTTCCAGATCTATTTCCTGCCTCAGGGCTGCTGCTCCCACACCTACCTGTTTACTCTCCATCTGTGGAGGAAGAAAAGTGTTTGTTTTGCTCTTTTTGCTCCTCAGTAAATCTAAACTGGAGCAGTTTGTCTTATAAATTAATATTTCCTCCGCAGACCGAGATCGTTATAAATGCTCAAAGCTCGGTGGAGGTGTCCTAAGAAAAGTTAGATTTCAACTAGCTGAAGAAAGTAGTGAACTCCTGCTGACTCTCAGCACTAAGTTTACTGAAAAAAGCAACAAAAACAGCTTGATAAATGTTTCTCAACCTCCACAGAATACACGGGGAAGCTGAAATAGGAAATACTGCGGGGGATGCAGAAAGTTAACAACAAGGGGAGTTTAGGTGGAAGAAGAGCAAATGAAGATTGACAATAAGGTCAAAGACTCTCTGTAAATAATCATAAAAAAAACAATGAGAAATGATAAAGTTTGGACTGTGAATGAAATTATTCACCGAAAAGACATCACAGCCACAGAAAATTCAACATTTCCAAAGTCTACTCATGAAAACAGACGTAAAAACAACATAATCAATTATTAGGCAAATGTACCAAAGGGCTTCATATTAAACAATCTATCATGCTAAAAAATAATCTCTCTGTGGACGGGTGCCTGAAGGGGGTCAGTGCTCGTCAGGGAGAACTGGACCCACCTGGACTCCCTGATAACCAGCTGGTGGCACTCGGGCTTACATCCTGTTCGTTTGGTTGAGTTGGTCGCTGCAACAAACCCACATGCAGCCACTATAAGTTACATGTAGTTATATATTGCTATGCATTGTTCCATGTTAGCATGCTTCACAATAATATGTGCATTAACTGCAGAACATTTGAAGAAAATCATGCAATAAAACATGAAAAAATAAAGAAAACTTTGCAATTGCATTCATTTGTGTAATAATCATAAAATAAAATAAAGATACTAGAATAAACTAAACTAACATGCAGATAAAAATATGTGTAAATGCAATAAAAATATACCAGAAATGAAAATATACTATAAGGCAATAAGAATATACTAGAACAATAAACAGTAAAATATACCACAGCATAGAATATACCACAGCATAAAATATACTATACTCAACAGCAGCTGAAAAAAATATATACTAAAATGTATATCGTCCAAAATGGCTGACCAATTAGTTAAGCATGTGTGTACCTAAAAGTTAAGTACACAGAAGGTGCAGGTGAAGGTGGAGGTGAAGGTGTCAGACCTGCAGGTGATGTGATATGTTTGCTTTTTCAGTTATTAGCAGAGTGAATTCGTGTGGTTGCTTTATCTCCAGCTAGTGTTTTGTTGTGTGTTCTCATTCAGCGTGTTTTGCTGTGATGTTTGGTGTTGATGCAGCAGACAATGTTCTCCTCACATTAACCTGAAGCCTGGACTGAAATCAGCGAGGCGTTGCAGTGCTTTGGCTCCATTCTTGTTGCGCTGTTATCATTTCTGCATTTACTGAGTTCAGTGACCTGAAGGTTTGAATCGCATTTCAGCACAAACATGAAGAGAAAGTTTTATTCAGCTTCATCACATTGTGACAGTCACTGAGCTTTCAACATGAGCGCAGTTCTTCTTGCTATTCCTTTGCACTGCAAACAAACAAACACACAGCAAATGAGAACTTATAAAGCAAACTTTGAGTGTGAAGACAGGTGATTTTATTGCACCTGCAGCTGCTAGCGATGCTTTACAATATAAAACTGTAGTATCACCTAGTAGGTCTGACTGATTATTCCCAACATCTTGTTTTTAAATCAGACATCATGTTTTTATTGTGCACTGAAGGGAATATCAATCAGACAGGTGCTGATGATGTTTTATTTATTTTAAGAACAGCATTTATCTGTTTTTACAAATGAATCCTTCATTTTCTGTTTGTTACCTGAAGCTGCCACCAGGTTGTGCTGTTGTTGATGTTTTCAGTGAAGGTCTATTGGAGTGTAATGTGTATTTCAAACCTCAGATGGCGCTCTGCACAAAGGAAACATCTGGCAGTTCTCATCCACACACATTTTGTCACGTGTTACACTGCTGCGCTGCCTTGCAATTTATTATTTTGAGGTTCACCATTAAACATCCATCATTCTAACCTTTACCGAAAAATAATCTCCATCCCAAAATAAGCAGTTAACTTTGTGGAGACCAAATGTTTGATCCCACAGAGAAAAGGCGAGTCCCCATAATGAGAGCAGATGTTTGTACAGTAACACACACACACACACACACACACACACACACACACACACCAAGCCTTCACACAGCACACTTATAGATAACAAAATGTGTTGTTTTTCCAATGAAGTTTTGAATGCTGTTTGAGTTTACATCTCTACACTTGAAATCACACAAAGACCTCTTTAGATACTCAGTTTAAACATGTTGCTCACTTTATTGAAAAGCTGACTTTCAATGAAAATGGTTCAAAAAAAGTTTTCTTGATACAAAACGTTTGACAAAAGACTGTACAAAGTGCTGTTGGTTTGAAAACTACAGCAAAAAGAGCTACAAATAAGACAACACTGAACAGAAGTTAAACCAATAACTTAAGAGGCAACTGGAGAGTTTGTCAGCTAATATTTTAAAATCACGGTGAAAAACAGCAGTGATCTTAACGTGGGTCACTTTGAGGAGGTGGGTTTCAGAGTCGGTGGGCAGAGGAGGTCCAGGCTGAGCTGCTCTACTGTCAACAAACACCTTTTCTTCCCTGCATGCAGCTTGTTTCTCTTCAGTCTTGAGGAGAAACAAAAAGACAAAGCAACATTTCCTGCAAGTCGCCGGCGCGCTTTCTCAGACAAAAGCTAAAGCCAAGACTTCTACGTCCTGACCGACGGTTCATTCCTCCGAACGGGTGCGAGATCGTCAGGAAACCAGACACATTTTCAACTTTCAGATTCACCATAATGTTCGTTTCAACTGCGATTTGCCGTTCCTGCCGTCACTTCCTGTTTTCCTTCACATCGTTGTCTGTTTTTCTCCACCTCACTTATCTTTCTGAGTAAATATACTGGAACTAAATCCGTCTCAGATTCACTTCCTTCCAGTTTCTCCTGCTTCCGCCACTGCTCGATTCCTCTCACTTACTGCTCATTTAACCTGAACTGAAGCACCTGATGCTACCTGATGTATTGATGGTAAGAATGCTGCATTGTACTGTAGCACCATTTCAACGGGATCTGTCATTTTCACCACGTCTGTATTTATTTTAACTGGTCTGAGGATACGATAAGATATTTACACTTTTTAGCTTGAGTCAGCTCTACGATCTCAATGATCAGCATGTTGCTTGTTCCGTCCAACACTTCTGTCTTTCGGGGTGTAATGAACACTGCAGCCTTTAGGCGATGCCAGAGTGGATGAGGAGAAAATCAGACGCTGTGACAAACCATGAAGTCAGAGAAAAGGCACGAACAGACGAGGCTGCCTCCTGCCTCTCGAGTCTGTAGTTTTGTCAGGTGTCTGTTGCGTTGAGGAGAAGTAGTTTATGTCCTGAGTGATCAGTTTCTTTGGATAAAGTTGTCCTCAACTGTTTCATGCCACTAAGTTTTTGAGACAGCAGTCCCAGAATGTTCATTAAAGTTCAGTTTCCAACCGGCATCACGCTGCCCTGCAGGAACCCGGGACCTCTGGAGGAGCTCAGTGTGTTTCCACTGCAGGGACGAGGCTCTAAATGAAGGTCTGAAAACTTTATTTAACCCACAAAAAGTCCCTGCTCAGCTGGTGTTACTTTACAAAAGTACAGGACCTTTGGGGGCGGGGCCTGCAGCGCTGAATATTTCTGATTGGCCCATTTGTCGCGTCATTTTATTTCAGCCACCATTTTTCAAACCAGTTTCTGTTCTGCTCATTGTGCTTCCACATCAACATGGAGCTACAGGAGAAACCACACGACAAAATCATACAGTTGAAGCTGTGGCCCATAGTCGTGCACAGAAATGACGTGTAAAACCAGTTTTCAGATGAGGTTTACGCAGACGACAACAGGCTGAAGGAACCTTTTAGTTTTTTGGAAAGTATTCCCTGGGAATAAAAGTTCTGGGTACTTTTTTTAGCTTCATGTTCACTCTGAACGCACCTTCACACCTTTAGTCGTCTTATTGGCACAGAAATGTTCAAAGTGACACATCCTTTACATTTAACCTCTGATTCTACAAAAAACTGTTTATCATGGCATTACTTACAGTTGCACCTTTAAGAATTTTATTCTATTTTTCTATTTATATCATGTAATGCCTCCAAAATCCCCAAATACTCCTCAAACACAGAAACATCATTTTCCGTCTCTTCCTGATCTGAGCTGCATCAGTCAGCTCTCAGTCTTTTCCAGTGTTCAGTGAACAGACTTATTGATAAAGTCCTGAAGGTGGAGCCAGGCCCGACCTCTTCTCGGCGTTCCCAGAGTTCCTCGGTGCGTTGCCTGCGGCAGCCGAAGTGGCGCCGTCCAGGCCCAGCGAGCGCCGGTACGCCGCAGACAGTCGGTACAGGACGTCAGGCCGTGGGCCGGGGTGGGCGTCGGCCTTCTGCGTCATCAACATCTCAAACAGCGTGCTGACCTCAGACAGGAGGGCCCCGCCCAGTGGGCCGTCCTTCTCTGGAGTTTTACCTGAGAGGAAGAGGAGGAGAGGAAGGTGTCACTCTGCTGACAACTGAAAACAGGTTTTCCTTTAACTAGAGCAATTTTTGAAATAGTCGATTAACCGTCCCTGAAATGTCCAGAATTCACGGCCTCTAAAAGCATCTAAGCATCTAAAAATATGAATATATGTTAGTTTTCTTAGTATTCAATGATTATAAACTTGATATATTTGTGTTTAGACTGCTGGTTGGACACAAGAGGCAATCTGATTAAATCAAATTTGAACTTTTATTGACTATTTTCTGATCTTTTATAGCCCATAAAACAAACTGGACGGAATAAAAGATCAGTAATGAAGAAAAAAGCTTCGGTCCTAAAACTAACATCTAAAGTTCTTCAAGATCTGAAATGTTTGGGGGTTTATGTTTTGGTCAGTGTTTTACGTACGTAATTACGTTCATACTAGTTTTTGTACAAAAAATTTGATGAATTTTGAATGAATATGTACAAAATTCTCATGAAAGAGGCTCTTTGTTCAAAAGTAAAAAGGTGAGATCTGCTCTTAAGCTATGCATGAAAGATCGTTGAACTTTGTTGGTATAAATTAATGAAAAAGATAAAATTTTTACTTAAAGAAATCAGTTTTCCCCTTCGGCTGAAGTGACAGCAAACAGAGTTCTCATTGTTTTACCGAACGTGGAGAAGGACGAGGAGTCCAGGCCGTCCCGGGGAAGGAGCTCACTTTCGGGGGACGGGGGCCCATTGGGGACAAAGACGTTGTCGTGGTAATCGGCGGCGAGTGGGAGAGAGAGCCTGGCCATCCAGGCTGGATCGTTGGCTTCTGAGAAGACGTCGTCTGCAGAGAGAGAGAGAGAGAGAGATCCACATTAGATCTGCAGCGCGGCTCGAGAACATGAATCCTGACACTGAAATGATGCAGATTAATCAACTGACAGGAGATAAATACCCAAGAACTTTATCATCTATTAATCATTAAAGCCAAAAATGTTAATGTCTCTGGTTCTAGCTTCTCAAGTATGAGGATTTGGTCTGATGTCTATCACTGTAAATATCAGGTTTTTGATTGGTCACTGCGGGGTATTGTCATACCTGCACTGCGTTTTAATGAGTTGTCTTTAAGACAACACAGACCTTCATGCATGTTGCCCTGAAGTGTCCGTCTGATGCAAAAATTAAATGAAACTCCAGCAAAGAGATTCATTGATAAAATCTTGTGATACTTCCAGACGTTTCCTGTCCTGGTGCACCTTTTCCAGAGCAGATTAAAAGCGATCTTCCCTTCTAGCTTCTCTCTAAGTGCTGAATGAGAGCGAGGCAGGAAGAGAAGAAGGAAGCGACACAGTGGTTTTATCTGGCGGCCGTCAGCAGGCTTTTCCCGCCGTCCACGGCGTCCGAACGTACGCCTAAACATCACGTCCACGCCGACATAAAAAACCTCTCCCGGCCTGCTCGCTGCCTCCAGTCTGATGCTCCAGTCAGTGTCAGAGGCGTAAACAGCGGGTGTGTCTGAGTGAAAACACACAAGCCGAGTCTCTGAGTCACAAACAAGCTCATCCGAGATAATTATACGTCTCCTTTCATTTATTCATTTACTGTAACACATGTTGTCTACGGGACAAAACGGGGAAAACTTCAATTCCTCATCTTTAACACCCTCATTTCGACTGATCTTATCTTCATCGCGTCCTGTTTATGTCCTGCTCTTCCTGGTCGGGTTTTGTTATCTGCTCGCACGACACGCTCGAGCTATTTCAGTTTCATCTGATCTAATTTCATCTAAAAGCGGTGGAAGTGTTTCTCAGCATGCAGCTGGAATCAGCTCAGGCATGTGTGTCCGGTTACTGAAGGAAGACGAGGGGAGAGAAAACAGTGTCGCGACTCGTCTTTCATGGACGTACACTGACACAGTACAGCAGGTTCATACTCTCATCAATATAATTATCAATATAACAGTTTGTGTGTCTCTAATAACAAGTTCTGTCTGTACACATGAAGAGAAGGGCCGACATTATTAAAGTCCAAATTAAAGCCCAACCTGCGCTGGACGGAGAGGCCATTACTGATTATTGAGATTTGAACGTTTTTTAACCAGAATTCATCAATTTGTGTTTCAGCATAAACAAAGAAATTAGATACAGATCACTTAATTTGGTTATTGAAGAACTATGACTAAAATCTACTGAATGACTCGTTTGCAGCTGAAAAATAAACAGACGCTGTTTCTAAATGACATCAGACATACTGTAAGCATCTGGATCTGCACATACAGTGTATGTAGGCTGTGTAATATCATTCATGCCGATGTATTGTTCCGGCTCTAGTACAAGAACTTTAATCCATAAATTCTCCATTAATAACAAGTAAAACAGTGTTAAATCACTGATAAGTAGATTGTCGAGGGATCACATGTTCTTTTCTCTTTAGATGAGGTCTAAAAGTCTGAATGAACGCACATGAATGTGGCTGTAATCGGCATCTCCAGCCACCAGATTCAGCGTTCATGTCTCAGCTCAGACTGACGAGCCTGCTGAAGAGCTGCAGTCTCCTTCATCCAACCACAACCAGATGCAGTGAATTAACTTACTACACACACACACGTACATCTAGACCCAGTGTGGCAGAGACCGCCCCTGGAGTGAACCCCCCCCTCCTCTTCTTTCCTCCTTTTGTTTTGGCAGTATTTCACCACAGATCCTCCCAACACAAAATGCTCTTTCGATCACAAAACGCAGAGTTTCAGCAGATCCCTCACCGCTCTCTAAAACCAACATTAATCTCCTCCTCTGTGTTTAAACTGGAAGTTAAACCTCTCTTCATCCCTTAGTTTATCTAGAGAAGCGAATTTGAACACATTATTTCAGGATGGTGTAAATCTTTGGCAAATACCGAAATTCAAGTGTGACCTGGTTTATTTAATATGAGCATCAGCATCAGCCAAAATCAGGTTTAAATATATACGGTGCTACTTTTACCGAACTTAGCCAAAGACTCAAGTCTTCAGGCTTTATACCGACTACAAAGGAGACATACTGGACATTAAATGATTCTATGTTTGTCTTATTCTGAACAAATCCCGACTCTCAACCCCTTCAACCTTTAAAAACGCCTCAAAAAATATATAGTTTTACTTTTCAAAGTCTCTCTGATGTCCTAAAACAGGACTTCACAATAGATTTTATCAAACAAACAGGAGGCAAGAGTGTATTTGAGGGGAACTATTTTCAGCGGCGGATGAATCCACATTTGGTGCTCTAGAGAGTATTTGTGGCAGCAGGACGGCGGGGGGGTGTTTCTGAGTCAAAATAAACTACAGTGTTCATGGTAATGAAGGAACATGTCAGCCAGAGAAACAGTGAGGCTCATTGATGTGTTTTTCATAGTTTCTCCACAACAATGGAGCTCAACGGCTCAGAGGAAGAAGATCTATCAGGCCGTGATAGATGTGACTCTCACTCGATTCCAAATGTAAATAAAAATGCAATTAAGAGAAGATGTTTGACACATGAAGGTGGTAAAATATGACACAGCACCATCATGATCTTGATGGCTGAAAACATGGTCTCAACAGCTGAAGAAGAAGACGCATTCTCAAACACACTCGGCTCTCAGCAGCCGTAACTTCATCTCCAGACCTGAACAAAGGGCCGGGTTTGTGTTTGCATGATTCATCATGACAGTCCTGAAGAAGAAGAAGCAGATACAGGTCGGAAAAGTAAGACGGAGAGAGGAATGTCAACACGGATGCACACACACACACACACACACACTGAGCACTGCGGTGTGAGTTACACTGATAATACAGCCTGCAGGCTGGAGGTGAGTCAAGCATCACACGTATAACACAACACACTCCCACTCACTCTTTTTGTTTCTCTCTCCCCTGTCATTAAGTGAAGCTCGCTCTACCACCATCAGGCGGTAAACCCCTCTGTTCGCCCCGGGGGTCGACCGCCACAATAGCAGGAAGAAACTGTTTAACACACACACACAAGCACACACACATCTACGCTCGGACATTATACGAACTCCACCACCGTGGAATTCCCAGCTAAACAATAAGCCTGAAATGTGTTTGATGTCTGGCAGCTAAAACTTCTTCGTTACACTTTTAAACTGATATCTAAGACCCGTCGCTGGCCCGGCCTGGCCCTAACTTTACACAGCGTGGAGAAAACTGTGCCTGCGTGGCTGTAGCAGTATGTAAAGGCTAACATGCTAATGCCATGAGTGCAATACCTTGATATCAAAATCATAACAACAAATGTAGCTATAAATGTCATAGCCTTGTGCTATGTGTGCTAGTAACACTAACAAGCTAACAATTTTGATATGCTAACACAAACATGCTAGTAACACTAACATGTTTACCATGTCATCCTTATACAACCAATAACACAAGCATGCTCATTAAGATATTATGCATGTTCTAACGTGCTACTAACACTGACACGCTAATAACACTACCATGCAATCGCTAACATTATAAAAACCCTAACATGCGAATAACCCTGACGTGCCAACAACATGATTATGCTAATAACACTAAGATGCTAACAACAATAACACTCTAATAATCTAACAGTAACCTTCTGCTATCTAAACATACTAATTACACTAACACAATATGCTAATAAAACAAACAAGCTAACACTTTTTGTTGTCAGATAATACTCCGTACTACTCCGTATTGTAAACTAATGAATCTACACTGTAGAAATAACTGTTTGTAGAAATAACTTGAAATGATTATGACGAGGTGTTGTTATTGTCTTATTAGTTTGAGTTTTATGGGATTTTTAAGCATGAAAACATCTGCAGAAGAAGAAAGAACCATGTCTATCAGTGGTTTAAATCTCGGAAATATTATGAGTTGTTGTAAGTAACCCACATGAGTGGAGCGCGTGGGTGGATGTATAACCTGCCACTGTGTTATTTCCTGCTTTCTTCCTGTTTTCTACATTTGTCAGTATGTGTCCATTGTGAGCGACCAGTCTGTATGTTCTGCAGGGGTCGAAGTTCAGCCGCTTTTGTCCTGATGAATCAAAGAGTTTCACCAGGAGGTCGCGGCTACACTTGGTTTACAGTCGAGATAGAAAACATAAACGACGAACAATGTGGTCACACAACACCAGAAGTAAAGACGACCTGAAATTTGATTTGCTGCGTACTGGAGGATATTATTCTGTGTATCCTACAAATATTGATAGAAGCTTTTTTTTTTTTTACCCCATTTTCCGTCCTTTCCACGCAGCACATTTAGGACAGTTTCTATAGTTAGGAAAGGAGAGGGTCTAGCTAGTGCTGTCTTTATTTCATTGGGCCCTCATGCGGTGATGGCAATGACTGTAGGAAATTACAACAACTATTTGTTCTATTTGTGACCTCAGTTCTCAGCCCAGTATGGTATCTATGGTATGTTACTAAAATGAAGAAATGTATGGTAAGAGTAATATAAAGTAACGTACGAAGTAACGTACCATAGCAGCGTATGAGATAGCGGTAGGTAACTTATAAAGAATCATGGAAAAATGTTCAGAGTAACATTCAAAGTGCTGTAGAGAACAGAACGGAGTAATGTACAAAGTAACATGTGGAGATTCATAGAGTAATGTACGGGCTGAGGTTGTTCCAATTAGATTAGATAAAAGTGGAAACACCATCCTTGATTCAATTTGTCAACATTTCACAAACGTGGCCGCCACACTTCCTTTTAGCACGACTGTTTGTGATGGTTTGGCATTTCAGTGCAGCCAACGGGCTACCGGAATTAAGTCGTTGTCACGGCATTTTGTTTCTGTTGTCATGGAAATGGAATCAGTTAAAGATGATTTGATGGAGGTTTTCAATGCAGCAGCCCAGAAATTACCGTTAGCTTCTGTTAGCAGCTGGTATTTTTGAGCCTCCATCGATCGAATCGGTGTGTGTTACAGTGTGTGTGTCCTTGAGCGTGTGTGTGTGTACCAGTGTTGTTGAGCAGGTTGTTAAGCCCCTCCTCCAGCTGTGGGTCTATGGGTGAGTCTCTTCCTGGTTCCCAGTCCACATCTCCGGCCTCGCTCTCACCGTGTCCGCTGTCTTTGGTGCTCTGCCAATCAGAGCAGTCCTGGCCTCCAAATCTGCACAGGATGCACACACAACTGTCATCAAAAATGACTTTCCCATCAAGCATGTCCCCAAAAACAGAGAGGATTAACCTCATTATCATGTAAAGGGTGTTTACACTCGTCTGAATAGGCAAGTTTGTTTGTTTTCATGAGAGTAAAAGTTCTTTTTTCAACATTTTTCAACCACATACAGTATCTAGAACACTGGTGGACGAGAAAATTAGACAAATGAAGTCAATTCAGTATTATTTCTGGGGCCCAAAATCACAAATTTGTCTCAGGGGGACTTACAGACACCCTCTATCCTCCCACCTTTGATTCATAAAACAAATAAAGAAAAACATGTAAAAAAAAAAAAAAAAAGAAAAGAAAGACATTTCCTGCTTGGTTTGAGACAACTACTGTAAAGAATTAGCATTCATGCAGCAGTTTTGATGTAAAATTTGAAAATGTGAGAATTTAACATCTAAAAAAGACGCCTAAATTAAGAAATAAAACATGAAAAAGTGGTAGAATTTCCATAAGTCTGCTTTGTTCACGACAGAGAAACAAAGAACATAAGTCCTGATAAAAAAACAGACAGACCTGCAGTGAGAATGAGATCAGACCAGAGGTTTGCTGTCGTGAGATAAGATGGTGATAAAATGCCTGAGGTTTTAGGTGACAAATCCAATGATAATACCCCCCGCCCCCACCACACACACTGTCACGCGCGCACACACACACACCCACACACACACTATCACACACATTAACACTGTAGACCTGTAGTATCAGCGTGGAGCTGCAGGCGGGCTCAGACAGGAAGTGCCAGTCAGATAACGGTGAGCTCGCAGACGAGTTAGTCACTCCGAAGCGAACGTTCAAACTCGTTTTATTCCAGAGCTGAAGATTAAAATCTTATCTGACTGAGAGGTGAGGAGATAATCGCCCTCCAGTTCAAGTCATGATGCTTTCGTGACGTGCTGAAGAACAACTTTCAGCACCGAAACAGTATTCAAATAATGATTCGCACTTTAAAAACAGTTCTTTTCTCATCAGTTTCCCAAAAAACACATATGAGCCTTTTTCTGATCTGACTTCCACATCAAAAGGACACAACTGCTCACTGAGTCAAGGTGTGTGTGTGTGTGTGTGTGTGTGTTTGCGTTGAAACAGTGCCCTGTTTGTATCAAGATGATGTCAGATTTTATCTCATCGCCACGGCAACACTGAGGTAGCTGCTTCCTGTCAGAGACTCTGAATCATTCAGATAGAGCTGCTATAACCTGCCTTTACACACACACACACACACACACACACACACACACACACAGCTGAACACTTCAGGGGTTATGAGACACTCTTCCTGTGACATTGAGAGTTGGGTTTTGTGTCCTGTTTGTCTGTTGCTGTTATTTCAGTCGCTGCAGGTCAGTCGGTCAGAAACAGAGAGGAAGACATTTATCAGCTACAACTTCTGTCTCTCGTCCCTCTGAAGCATCAACACGAGAGTGGATTCACTCTCACACGGTGTCTGTTTTTACCGTGAAAAGAAAGATGTCGGGACATCTTATTGACGTGGTTGCTATTTTCCTGACTGTCTCACTGCTCTGTTTGTTTGTTTGTTTGTTTGTTTGTTTGTTTGCTAACAGTAAACAGCAAAAAGGTGGCCAACGAGGGGACGAGGAGTTTCATCCAAATCAGGAAGTGGTATTTATTTTTGTGGATGCGAGAATGAGCGTATCAGTCGCTCTGCTGGTAATCTGCTGATCCCGTCAACAACACAGCCAACAAACCTTCTGCTCCCTGCATTTCCACCTCTGCTCGTCACAGCCATCCGACGGCAGCACACGTACGATGAATAATGTTGCTGCATCTGAAGAGGCTCTTCCTGATAACAATCACATCTGTTTGACTCTGCAGCCTCCAGGTTGAAACCTGGTGCGTCCCAGCAGACTGACTGCTGGCCTCACTGTGATAAAACCACATGAAAACGACTCCGGGCTGCTCCAGGATTACACACATTTCTGCATCGATCTGATCTGTGCAGAGGTTCCTGATTTTACAACAACAAGCTGAACTGTCCTGGATCAGGAACAGGAACATCTGTGAGTTCTTAAAATAGGTGGCATTCCCCTCTAATGTGTGTCTGTGCCGCTATCAGAGGCAGCCTGGTTTGATCAGAGAGCGCAGCAGCGATCACAGTCTGAAACCTGCAGCCGGCCGGCCCTGAAACCAGCTGCGCTGATGAAGAGAGCGATGAAGGAGAGGAGGAAAGACTCGACGTCCAGGACGTTGTGGCCAACGCACATACGTTTTTGCACTGCAGCCACGAATATTACAGTTTTAAATACTCAAAGAAGTTTTGAATGTTATCTGTAAGAAACTTCCCTGTGACATCATATCTGCTGGAAAACAACATGATGTGTGCCGGCGGTGAAAACAGAGAAACCACAAGCAGCCACAAATGAAGCCCTGCGCCTCTGTAGGGTTATTGTTTTCATTTTAAAAAACCTCAGACTGAAACCCACACGAGACAGACAGTGTGAGGTCCTGCTCACCACATTACATACAGTGACAGCGAAATGAAAAATGGCTTTTAACAGCGCAGTAAATGACACATAATCTGCAAGTTTTCCTGCCCTGCCATTAACTTCTTACCTAAACATCCACAGCAACTCACAAACTCTGCTCTGTTTCTATCAGATGTGTCAGTCCTACAAGATACTTGTAGAACTTTTTACATTATATTTAAAAAACAACATTAAATCTGTTAACTTTTCTTTGAGGTAATGCTGACATTGTGTTGTAAACGCTCTGATGTCAGTTTGGAGGTGAATAAATAAATAAATGAATGAATAAATAAATACAATGTTTAAATGAAAGCTGTTAGAACAAACAGAGACATGCTATCTCTCAGAGACAACTTCACTCTTGGTTTGGCTTTGTTGTGGCTTTGTTGTGTCTGTAGGAGGAGGAGGAGGAGGAGGATGAAGGGTGGAGGAGGGATATATTGGATGGAGCTGAGGAGAAAGAGCAGGAGGAGTCAGACTGACCTGCCGTTGCGATGAGAGTATTTGTTCCCTCTGAAGTTGGGCCTCGGCTGCAGCTGACCCTGCCGGAGGAGGGAGAGGAGCTGGGAGATCTGCTGCAGGGAGGAAGAGGAGGGAGGAAGGTGAAGGAGAGAAGGGAAACATGGTTAGAATAACAACTTTACACTCTATCTACAGGCTTCTTGATTAAGATGTTTTTTTTCTCATCAGATGATCCCAAAATATAAAGATTTGAAACCTGAACAGGTGAAAATTACGTTCATATGGCGCTTTAATGCCTCTCATTCCCACACTGTCACACACACTCACACCTCTGAGAGTGGAGTCTCTACTTGCAAAGCCTTTACTGATCCTGACGCTTTTAAATCCAGATTTTATGGTATTGATACTTGGACTGAAGTTGTTTGGACGAGTTGTGGGTCCTTATTGGTCCACGTACAACTTTTTGGAGCTGTGACGACCTCTTATGCTTGGATTTCAGGCAAAAACAAAAAGAAAACACCTGGATTCCCTAACTCAGAGCAAAACGTTAAGGCTGGCAGGTGTTTCATTAATAGCTGCTGCTGGTTTTGCTGGTTAAAATGATAAATTTCACCAGTAGCAGATTATGTGAGGTATTTAATTAATATTAATTCCATAATAAATTGACCAAAAACCAGATTAAACCTTTGGCTTTTTTGGGTAAATGACTCTCTGCAAACTGGTGTCTGTCCTCGCCAAAGATGGAGGTTTTTCCTACTCAACAAGATGAACTGAGACTCTTCTCTGGTAAAGTCCTCCAGCTGCAGCAGTCTTGCAGCTAAATTTTCATACATGTCATATATCGATCACGTATGCTTCAGGCTCTAGGTTCAGGCTGTGAAACTGAAAACTGCAGTGAGTCTGAGTGTTTTCTGCCAATAAATGCTCAACGCTGATTAATCGGATGAATCTTTGAGTTTTATTTTTTAATTTGGTTCGTTATAAATGCTGGAAGCCGGACCTGAAGTCAGATTTGAGCTCCAGGACGAATCCTCTCTGAGCCTCTGATGTGTTTGACTGCATGAATCTGGACCAGTGAGCGTGTCTGTGTGTTGGTTTAGCTGCTTGAACAGTGAGCGCAGCTGATTTCAGCGACGCTCAGGTACAGAGCGAATAAACATTTTCTGTTTTTTTTCCTTTTAGTTTTACATTGTGAGAACCGGGCGGCTGCGTCCGTCTCACTGCTCAGAGTTTTCTGCTGACAGCTCTGTTATACAGCGGATACACACTGCACACCAGGGAGGAAACACACACACACACTGGTGGAGGTAAGCATGAGTGTGTGTGTGTGTGCGCTCACATGCTAATATATGGCTTTGTTTTAGCCCTGACATTTGTGTGTTTTTGCACGTGTATGCTGCTGCAGAGACAGGAAATAGCCTCTACGTAAAAGCCTATTCTTCTCTGGCTGGTTTCCTTCTAGGATGGGCTCCAAAGCATGGACAAATGGACGAGGTGTGTGTGTGTGTGTGTGTGTGTGTGTGTGTGTGTGTGTGTGCGTGCATGTGCGTGTGCGTGCTGAGGTGGAGGTGAACAGTAAATCCCCCTCCTCACAGGCGTCCACCAGGCCTCTTCCTCTGCAACCTCGAGGGAGGAGAGAAACGTCTGAAGCTCGAGGAGTGCCAACTGGGCCGACAGGGAGGGTGGAGGAGAGGGGGATGCTGGGTAGAAAGAAAAAGGCCTCTTCCTTTCTCTAATGGGATTCACGTGAGGATGTGGGACCTGGCCGAGCTCTTTGTTCTCTGTCTGCTGGGCGTTGGCAGCAGCTTTTGCCCTCAGTGACGTGGGTCTGTGTGTTAACCAGCGCAGCATTTCTACAGTTTTAAAGTGTTGAACGTGTTGCTTCTGATGCCACAATGATTGAATTCATGACTCTCTGATGGTGAAGTTGGATCTGAATGTTCTTTCGGATTTATTATTTTTGAAGTCCTCCTTAAATAACAGCCTATAGTGGCTCCATCTCTTTTGGTCGGGCATTGTTCAAACCCACAAAACTTTATTTCATCTCAGACTTTCTAAAGATACAGAAAATGTAAGGCTGAGTTTTCGTTAAATGTTTTTTGTTTGTGATGAATTTCTAAATATTCTAAGCAAACTTTTATCTTCTGCTCCACTCCAGGCGATTTTCATACTTTTCATTATTTGTTTTACTAGCCAAACACGACTTTAACCTTGCACATGAACAAAGCCCGATGCATCCACTTTTCCACGATTTCGTCCACGTTCTGCACACTCTAACATAAGGCGAATGAGTCACAATTAACATTTAACTTTTCTAATCTAATTAACTACAATATTCCATCTGTGAGTGTATTTATGACACAAGAGATTTGTGTAATAATGCATAATTTTAAAGGTTATTATTTATGATATGTTCCTCACCCACTGTCACTGTCAACATAAATCTCTGTACGCTGTAAATGTCATTGTATGTTTGTTTATTGCCTCATCATTTTTGTATATGGTATTTATTGTTTATTTTAGATTTTTGCACTACTTAACTTATTGTTCAGGCTTTAGTTTCTTTGTCTTTTTGTCCTCATTGAGCTGTATGTCTTTCTATCAAGTACATATTCCTTGTATGTACACACATGCTTGGCCAATACAGCTAATTTAATTCTGTTTTTTCTTAATACAGTTCCTTCGGCAGCAGGACGCTCTATTTGGACTCGGCTCAAAATAAGCTACAGTGTATGCCTGTTTTGGGTTTTAGACTTGGCAAGACTAAAGATGCACAGCCATGAAACATGAAGTCAAGCTCACACCAACATCACACAGGCCCTTTGATAAAACCCAGCTAACCACTCGTTTCAGCACAGATTGATTAATCAGCGCTCCGTTGTGTTTGGAGTCACGGTGCAGTCCCGCTCTGATGGTTAAATCTGCGCTCTGCTTTAACATCCTGCTCTGTGCTGCTGTTTCCACCCTGAGCTGCTTCTCTTCCCTCAGCCAGCAGCTCGCTAACACTCATTTTTGGGTCATTTGTAAGTGACAGAGCAGCATGTCAGAGTGGTGTTAGTTTACACTACAAACACATCACAGCTTACTTTAGCCGGCCTCACCCCACCCTCCTCAGACCCCCCATCCTACAGAGCATGAGTGATGGAGTCCACTCCTCCTCCTCCTCCTCCTCCTCCTCCTCTCGTGGCTTCAATATGAATCTTGATATGTGATATTCAGTAAAAAGGCCTGTCGGAGTTTCTCAGGGGGGATTACCATCTGACACATGAGCACCTGAATAAACTCACTGCTTTTTTACTTCACAGTCATCCGTCAGCTAGTTGTACCCCACACACACACACCTCCACCCGACTCCAGCCTTCAGGCTGTCTGAGTAAGTCATCATACAGGAGGCTGAAAAAACAGAGAGGCTGCTGGGAAAATGTAAGGGAAGCTGGTCTGTGTGTGTGTCTGTGTTGTCGTGGTAGGTAGGGGGGCTTTTACTCTCTACTCTCTAATGGACTTCACTTAAGATTAATCTCAAAGCCTGCAGGGGGATACTTAATTACTCCAACACTAACTGTAAGCACATGTTGAAATAAATGTGATCACACATTTTAGATGGAAGTAAATTACACTTAAATGAGAGCCAGCAGCAGTGCGGCAGCCTTAATGTTTCAGATATAGAGGAGAATGTAAATAAGAAGACATTAAAAAATCATCATGCAGCTTTAGCTAAATCAATAATGATGTAAATGGACATATTTGTCAAATCAACTTGCAGTTTTTTCTGCCTTGAAAACAACTTCAGAACTTGTAGTCATCAGTTTAAGCTTGTAAAATAAAACTGAGCGATCTGAGCACTCATTACCACTCAATTAATAATGTTTGCTGTAAAAGACATTGCAAGCTTGTTACTTCCCAGCATGCATTGTATTCAACCTTCTTTATTATCTAGTAAATACCGCCAGACAATGGGAACTTATTTGTGTCTTTTTATGCATGTGATGAGTCTTTTACCAAACAACATGCAAATCTGCAAATCGGAACAGAAACACTTATGTGGCTAATGTGGTTAATTGAACTGGTTTATTCCTGTTTATTTAACTTTATCTAACTTCGAAGAAACAATTATTAACTTACAAATGCTACTGTGGTTGTTGGAAAGAAGTAGGTAAGAATAGGTAAGATACCGCAACTCACCTGCACTTCTGGGGAAGCGGAGGAAAGCTCAATGGACTCCCCGAACGCAGCCATGGAGAGTCGAACCAGGTTCCGAAGCATCTGCCGATGTTCTGCATCGTGCCCCCCTCGTCCCTCTGAGGTCTTAGGCCTCCTGAGAGTTGCCTGGGATGCTGAAGACAGTGGTTCCGCCTCTTCCCCTTCAGCGCGAGTCTGCCGCTTCAAGGTGCTCGAATGTGAGATTGAAGAGGATGATGAAGGGTTCCTGGCTTTCCGCAGAGTCCGGTATGACGTGGCAGGTGTCAGAGGCAAAGCGCCATCAAGTTCAATGTTTCCAGGTTTCCGAAGCGTTCTGCAGTGGTGGGTGATGGGTTGATTGACATCCCCTTCTGGGTAACTTTGGGAACGGAAGCTTGTGTTCATCACTGATGGTGTTAAGGTATACTGTCTGTCAGTTTGTTGATCCTCTGACATCACTGGAGATGGAGCCAATGGCTGGGCTTCACTATCATCCTCCGGTGGCTCTTCCTTTCGTCCTCTGATGACAGGAATTAGCTGGATGTCAGACTTCCTGATGTTCTTCTGCGGGCGCCTTGGATGGCGGGTGTAGGTCGATTCAGCCTGTCTGCAGTTGTAAGCATGGTTGTCCCGTTTCTCTGGCCGGCAGAATGTTGTCACCAAAGCAACGGCCAACAGAAGCAACAGGCAGGTGGCACCCAGGCAGATTGCCATCATCATGGTGAAGCTGAGCTGTCCTCGGTTACCAGGTGATGAGTTCTTCAGATGATCCTTGAGATTGATGAAAGTCACCTCCAGGGTCGTCTCGGTGGTCAGGCTGGGACTGCCCATGTCAGACACAGCAATATTCACCTTAAAGGTTTTCCCAATTAGCTCAGTGGCGTTAGTAGTGTTCACAAACAGCTGGCCTGTATCCTGGTCCAACCAGAACAATCCGTATGGGTTTCCGTCAGTGATGAGGTAGCTGAGTTGCCCACTCAGCCCAGAGTCCGAGTCTTCAGCCTTTATGGTTGATGCGAGGAATCCAACAAATCCCTCTCTGACTGAGTGACTGATCGGCAAAGTGGTGGATCCCTCTTCCATGTCATTTCCCAGCTCGGTCACAATCTCCCCCTTGTCTGCATTGACAGGTACACTTAGAGAGGACACACCCTTTCTGGGTTTTGGCTCTTTGATGATTGGGTAGTTGTCATTCACATCCTGGATGTCGATTTGCACAGTGGCTGTGCTAGTGAGAGGCGGATGGCCTTGGTCAACAGCCTCCACAATGAAAGAGTAGGCATGGGATTCCTCGTAGTCTAGAGGATGTTGGACACTAATGACACCACTGGTCGGGTGGATGGAGAAAGATTGTGTGTCAGTTTCCACTTCATTTAAGGTGCGTATGAAGTAGGACACTCTTCCGCTGAGCTCCAGATCAACATCATGGGCTTCAACTTTGAGAGCATGGTAGCCTGCCATGTTGTTCTCCTCAAAGGAGGTCTTATAGAGGGAGGAGGAGAACACGGGGGCGTTGTCATTCTCATCCAGGACGTGGACAGGCAGGTGTTTAACACAAGAGAGTGGGGGATCGCCATAATCCTGGGCAAGGAGTGTGATGTTATACTGCATTACCTTCTCTCGATCAAGAGGGCCATCAGTAACAATCATGTAATTGTTACCATGGATACGTTTAAGACGGAAAGGGCCCGATCCTTCCGGAATATGTGCTGCAACTTTGCCATTTTGTCCTGAATCCGCATCCGAGACCATCACTAGAGCAAGAAAAGTGTCTGGCAGTGCTCCTTCCAGCACTGTCGCCACAGGTGAGTTGGGTGGAGTCCAGGTCATGTGTATCCTTGGTGCATTATCGTTTACATCTCTAAGCTTGACGTGCAGTTTGCAGTGTGTTGGAATCGCATTCGGCCCACGATCACGGGCTTGTATGATTACTTCATAAGAGGCCTTGACCTCATAGTCCAGGGGTGCTATGACACTCACTGCTCCAGTTTGTGGATCCACAAAGAAGAGCCTCTGAACCTCCGGATGTGTGTGCTTACTGAGCGAATACTCCACCTCCCCATTAGCACCCTGGTCTGGGTCAGTGGCCTTGAGGTTGATGATGGTTGTCCCGCGAGCTGTATCCTCAGGCAGCTCCACAGTAGGAGTGCTGTCCTCAAATGCAGGGCTGTTATCATTTGAGTCTTGGATATTAACACGGACTAATGTGCTCCCAGATCTGGGAGGGTTCCCTTTATCCCATGCTACCAGTGTGAGGTCAAATGAGGCCTGAACCTCCCTGTCCAGTTCTTTGATCACCACCAGCTCTGCCTGTTTTGTCCCACCTGGAGCAACAGTCACATCAAGAGCAAAGTGTTGATTGACAGATAGCGAGTAGGTCTGGAGGCCGTTAGGCCCAGCGTCAGGATCCACCGCCCGGTCCAAAGGGATTCGCATCCTGAGGCCAGCTGTCTCAGAGATCTCTACTTCCTGCACCGCGCTGGGGAAGGTGGGACTGTGATCATTCTGGTCCATCACCTCCACACGAACCCGCAGGCAGTTCACAGCACCGCTTTTCCTGTAGAGGACGCTGAAGGCCAGTTCGCACAGGTCTGACCCCCGGCACAGCTCCTCCCTGTCCAGCCGGCCCTGGGTGGAGACGACCCCATCTCGAGTGCTGACGGAGAAGGGAAGGGCTTTTTCATGCTCCACCACCTGGAAATCCTCCAAAGGCCCGCCTTCGTCCCTCTGACGGAGGTCGTCCACCAGACGGCCGACCCGGGTTCCCGCAGGCTGCTCCTCCCAAACCCGGTACTGGATAGTTACTGATGACGGCTCAGAGGAGCGAGCACCAGAGCAAAGACTCAGAACCAGAAGCAGAGCCAGCAGCATAATGAAGTGAAGTAATGATAATCCTCTTGTCTCGTGGCTAAACAGACATTTCTAAAAATCACTTAAAAGAAAAAAGAGACTAAATGTATTTTCTTTGAAGTTTGAAATGACTTTAAAACTGTCCTCTTCTGAAATAGAAGTGAGAAATATCCCGTCTAACTGTAACACACATTATAAAAAATGATGAAATCCTATTTTTCTTCAAAATAATCTGCAATTTCTTCGCACAAAACAAACAATCACAATTGTAAAGCAAATACCGAGTAAAAAAAGAATCCTCAAGCCTAACCTATGGTTAGGATATCGTCCTCTCTCTGTTCACACACTACCAGCCTCTCTCTGCCTGCTGCTGTTACTCACTCATACAGCTGCTGGCGTCCAGCCTCCCACTTCATCCTCAACTCAGAAAAGTTTTGCTCCAACTGAGAAAGTTTGGATGTGTGTTTCCACATGCTAGCGGAGCCACGGCCAATCCAAGAGAGGAGGAGGGTCATATGCAAATAGATCCAGACTCAACACAAAGAAAAGCCCTCCTGCCCTGAGGAAACTCTCCACAACTCCGGAGTGCTTTCAAAGAAACATGACACCGCCGCTCCGTCACTTAAAGCTTTTCTCCCCCTTTCAGTCTGCATAAACTCATCACAACCTGAAGTCTGAGCCTTTAAATCATTTGGGAAATTTGTGTTGGGTTAAATCCCAGTGGGGCTGAGCTCAACAGCAGAACATATATCTGCACTCCGTCACAGTGCCATGCGATCTGGGCTCCTGACAGCAAAAACACAAATACAGAGATCCCGTCATCATGAATAAAGTGACAGTTTCACAGCTGTCAGTCATCTGTAACACACAAATTATTATTGTGTATTCCTTAAAAGTTCGATGTGTCCACAGTGAAGGATGTCCAACACAATGACAGCTTTCTCTTCTTTGAACTAGCAGTTTCTAGTATTTCCTTGGAAATGAATGAAATGACGTGGTTGTTTTGACTCGAGAAAGATCATCCTTGAACCAGCCATGATGTGAACGCTGAAAATTCAGGAGCTCGTCCTTAATGTGAGAAAACTCACATTCCAGCTTTCACCCAAATGTAATTACAAGGAGCCGGAGCATTCATCTCCAACCACGTCAAAACATTTCCAGCAAATCGTGGCAGGAGCTCATCTCAGTCATTCCTTTGCAATTAAAGGTTTGCTCATCATTGAAAAGAGGCGGTATGAAGCAAATCTTCATGAATTCCTGACTCTATGAAGAGTAAGAATGATGGAGACGCCAAGCACAGAATATTCTTTAACTTTGATCCATTGAGGATTTGTTTGCATGAAAGATTTGCTCAAACTGGAAGATTTAGGGCTTCTTAGAAAAGTTTCATGTGAAAGCTTCTGGAAATCTTCTAGCTGTGAAGACTCAGAGGTAAAACTGTAAGATATTACACTGGGCTTTATTACACAATGCAGGCTGTGATTGATTAACTGTATTATTGACAAATGACAAAGATTTAGCATAAATTTGAGGATGGTCCACTGATTTTTAAAGGGCAAACAGATTTTTTGTTGGAACTCAGGAGACGTCAAAGTGGAACTTAGCAAAGTTGAGCAAACCCTCAAAGACTATGTGGAAAATATTCGATGACACAGTATTAGAGGTGTAAATACTGTATGGCAGTATATTTCTGTGTCTTCTGTTTGAGCTGCTGGCTTTGATTGCATTAGAAACCTGCAGACACCAAGTGATAACCATTAAAACCAGTTCGAGCTCAACAGCTGCAGATACACTTAGCTGAGAATCTTCCCAGCATGCACTGCGCTTATTTTTCATTTGCTCCCTTGAATATCCTGCAGGCTGAGAAAGAATCAGGCCGAGGAATGTTCAAGCATATCACTTTCCTCTCGGCTCTGAGGGAGGAGGGCTGTTTAAATCATAAAGACATCAGCACTGTCCTCTGCCAATGAAAGACTTCCACTGAGAGAGACAGAGGGACGAAGACTGAGGAGACAGCAGAGAAGAGCAAGGCACCACAAGGGCTGAGGGTCCAATTCCTAAATATATGAGGGAGGAAACACTGGAATCACTGTGAGTTTTAGTTCAGGAACGAAAAGAAAGAGTTCACAAAGTGCAAAAGTAAAATAAAACACAATAAAATTAACAGAAAAATCTGATTTGGCAGAATAAAATCGAAAATGGATTCAGTAAGATACACTCAAATCTGAGGTGTCCTGGTCGGGCTTAGCGTGCCTGACGATGGACTACAGGCCCCCTGGTTTGCGTCAGGACAGGGACCATTGTTGCATCTCAGTCCCTCGCCCCAAAAATCATCTTTATAAATACAACAAAATGAGGAATGAGCGGACGACTGTAAAAACACATCATATGTTCTATGCCAATGATGCCATCATCACTGAATGTTCCTGCCTGATCACCTCACCAACAACCACAGCAGGAGAAACAAGTCACTCCGTCCAGAGGAACTTTTAAATTAAATTAAAATTGAATTGCTCCAGAAGAGCCGAGACCAACAAATATATTATCATTGTATTCTAAATATACTGTTAATACAACATCACAACAACACTCTGTCAGTTGTTATACTCAAAGAAATCACCGTGCTCATTTTGCTGAGAAAAACTGAATTATTTTACTACAACAACATCTGATGCTATTGGAAAAATAACCATTAAAAAAAATAAATCCTGAACAGAACTAGAAATATTTGAAATGATCTTCAAATGACCTTCAACTCTCTGCGATGCCGATGTGCGTGGGACCCAAACCTGAGGCTTCCAGGCAGAGCAGAGGTCAGCCAATCAGATTAGATTATCAGCAAAACAAACACCATCAATCTCCTGTCTGCAGCCGATCAACTGGCACTGTGTGTGTGTGTGTGTGTGTGTGTGGGAGAGAGAGAGTGAGAGAGAGACTACATTCCCAGTTGAATAAGTTACAGGAAGAGAATGCTTTTGCAGACACACACAGGAACACGTCTGTTTCCAATTAATTCACCACCTGTATGAAGGGTTGTGTGGTCAGGACGTTACATACCATCAATCTTCCCGTGTGCAGTGACAACTTTCTTCACTTCAGGACTCACAGTTCAAACTGTTGAACATTAATTCTTTCACTGTTCCACCATTTGCTTTCATTCATAACAGAATTTGTAGCTGATTTTTTTGTGTGTGTAGCAGCTGGAAATGTATGAATGAGACATGACGGTTTTCTACAGGAAGGAAAAGCTGGAATAAAAACCAAATGGCCGAATGAAGAACATCTGCAGCAGCTGCAAAGATTTAGGAAGGTTTGTGGTTAAGGTGAACATTTTTTTTAGCTCTCTCTCCTCCAGCATGGCTGAAAAGCAACAGTGCACAGACGACAGATCACAGCATGCTGGTCTATCACACACACACACACACACACACACACACGCACCACGTTCTCACTCCCAGCCCTTCACATATGGACGCTCGGGCAGGAACCCTTGGCATCACTTTAAGGCACTAAAGACAGCACGTTTTCACTCCCAAAGCATCAGATGATAAAAAACTCCACACATGGAGGAGGTGCAGTGGTTCGCTGGATCAAGTGCAGGACTGTCACCCAGGAGACTGGGGTTCATGTCCCGTGGGAAAAAAAAAAAGTGATTTTGTTGTCTGGACCTAACCAGGTGATTTTTGGTGCAACCATTTGCCAACATTAACCACATGTCTATTACTGTTCTTAGCAAGCTTTATTTTGAAAGTGGAGGCCAGTGTTGCATTTATATTGTTGCTAACGTGACTGCGGAGCTCTGCAAGTTGAAAAATGAGTACCAGTGCCTCAAAAAGTGACACCAAGGGGTCCTGACCAAGTGTCCAAATGTGACAAGAAACAAAACTCAGATTTTTTATCTTTATTATAATTATTGTTTTTTTACTTATCATTTGCACAGTTGCATTTACATTTGGTGCATACGCATGTGCGCACATTTGCTTTGCACATTTTTACTATTATTATTATTAATATTATGGTTATGTCATCTGTATAGTAGTTTGTAACTTTCTAGCTTTCTTACCTTTTTGAAGTATTTCATCCTTTTTCTCACTGTGTGTTGAGCAGTTTGTGCTGCCACAAAGCAATTTCCCTGTAGGGATCAATAAAGTTTTCTGAATCTGAATCTGAAATACATTCACTGACACAACGACTCCGACCTTCCCTTAAAACCGCTTGGAGTTGCCTGCTTCATCGATCCGGTACAGTCAGCTGGCTGACTCTATATTTTTGAATGGTCTTTCATGCTTGCAGGTTGTAGAAGTCTCTTTGCAAACAGATGTTCTTTAAGATGGAGGGTTGGCAAAAAGTAATGTTTTGTATATGGAGAACAAAAAAAATGGTTCAACCAGAGTAATCATTGAAAGGCCCGACAGAGAAAGATCCTCTGAGCAACACTAAATTAAGAATATATGAAATCATCATTCATTGGTCAACGAAATTGGAAGTTTAGCATCAAAATCTGTGCAGATTTAACTCTGAACAGGTTCCTGTTTGACTGTAACGTGGACTATAATGGAGATAACAAGCTGGAATTAACAGACGTATTAGCACCGTTGTAACTGGATCACAGATTATCAGATGAACATACAGTGGACTGAAAAATCACTGTTTAAACCTGTTTAACTACTGACTGCAGAGGGCCCAAAGGTCCTCAGATGTTTAGATGTTTGCACCACTGTGGTTCAGTGATGATCTCAGGTCACTTCTGTTTCTTCTGGACTGAAAAACAAATTCAACATCAAAGAGTATTTGGGGCAAAAAATGTTTAAAACAGTATTCTGAACTGTGTCAAGCACCACTGTGGCGACATCGACTAAATGTAAGTTTTAATCATTTAATTATTCTTCTGAAACCAAATTATTTCAAATGCAAACGATACATTTGGTGTCTGAATGAAACTGTTTTATCTATATAAATTAAACTTTATTGAAGGAAAGAAGAAAAACATCAGTATCAGGTGATTCCAAATTTTTACATGCATCCCACACCTGCTGGTAATCCGCAGTCAGTGACATCATCAATGAGTCACAAGGGTTCAAATCTGCCAATCTTTGTATATTATACACCTCTTAGTATCAAGTACTGTCCCAGCTAACGCAAAGCGATGCAGTAACATTTCTGGAACGTTCCTTGCAGGTTTCTGTTTGATAGCTTTTGGTAACTTACATAATTGTATGTAAATGTAATTTTAATAACGTTCCCCCGAGGTTAACACTTTGGAAAATACACTTATGTGCTTTTAGATAAGAAATACGAAGCTACGGCCAGCAGCCAATTAGCTTAGCATAGCGTAAATACTAAAAAAGGGGGAAACGCTAGCCTGGCTGTGTGACTTGCATGGACCAGTTAACTGCATTTCCTGTTTTATTTTGTAGGAAATCTCCATTATGCTTTACTTGCATGTTTTACTTCCTGCCATTGTTCACTTTCCCACCAGTTTTATCACCACCTGTTCTCAGTTATCCAATCAGTCCTCTCAGTACTTATAATCCGAGCTATCCACCACCGGTTTGCCAGGTTGTTCTTGTCCACCCTGCAGATGAGTGGTCCAGCCTTTATGATTCCTGTTGTTGTTTAGTTGTGTTTTATCTCTGCCTGCTGTTAGAATTTAGTTTACTGTGTGGCTGATTTTCCTTGAATGTTCTGAGAATGTAGCCTCATGTTAGTTCCATGTTGAAAAGACTCTCCTTTTAACATCTGGAGAACGTTCTCGAGGAACGTTCAAGTAACCTTCCCAGAATATTCTCTGAACGTAACAATAATGCTGGTTTTATATAACAAAAACTTGATGTTTTAATGTCTAGAGAAACGTTCAATAACACATGTTCCCACAGAAAAACACAATGTTCCCAGAACTTTTGAGAAGCAAATTTTGCTGGCTGGGTATAGAAATGTCACTGTGTCCTCTGAAGTTGAGTTGTTGTTGTTGTTGTTGATGATGATGATGATGACGGTGATTACCACCCGGTGTGGGATGTCTGTGTTTATGAGTTAGTATCTGAGGTGTGTATAGAAGTCACCTTGAGAAACGTCGGCACGACGCTGGAGCTCAGCGTGTCGTCTGTTCAGTGTGCAGGTATGTGACTGTCCTGTCCAGCGTTTGGTGTGTCTTCACCAGACAAAGCCAGACAAATCTTGGTGATGGATAATAAAAACATGAACAATAACAGGAAAGTTCATCCAACTTCCACACCCTTCAAATCTGTCTCACTCCATAACGGGTGCACTGCTTGTGTCACCTGCCTCCTCCCTGCAGAAGACAACTTATTGTGGGTTTCATGCGGAAAAGTGGCGTCAGATTGGGCTTCACCTGATTGTGTGTGTGAGTGTGTGTATGTGGCCTCATTAGCAGCCATTAGCTCTGCACTCAACAGTAAAATCCACCTTTTGTTTGGCCTAAAGCCTCCCTGAAAGCAGCTGAAAAACACTCCAACAGGGAATGTGTGTGTGTGTGTGTGTGTGTGTGTGTGTGTGTGTGTGTGTGTGTCTGCGTGTGTGTGTGTGTGTGTGTGTGGTTAAAAGCAGGATGTAGCTGATCTGCTGACCCACATGTTGCCAGATAAGGATCAGAGTGGAAGACGACAAAAAGCACACTCTCTGGTGAGAGGATATACTCTGTGCGTGTGTGTGTGTGTGTGTGTGTGTGTGTGTGTGAAGTCTCCATTCATTTTTCATATTAGCTTTGTGCAGCGTGACCTGGATTAATGTTTTCATCAAATCTAATTTGCAGAATTCAAAGCTGATTTTGTTCCTGAAAATACAAAATCTGGAGAAAACGTTTTCCTCAGTCGGCCTCTCAAACACACGAGGAACCGTCAGAACCTTCAGGTAAAGAATCTTGATTTGTTCTGTTTGTCTGAGGCTGAAAAGACCAGCTGGCTCTTTAATGCAGAGATTTTAAGTCAGGTGATTTATAGAATATATGAATCCCTCATCATAAGACATCTCTGTTACTAAAAGGAACCTCTGGAAATGTTCTCTGCTCAGATTATGATTTGTGACTGTTGTGGTTCTTGTTATCTCGTGTCTATCAGGTGCAGGGAGCTTAAATAAACTAATCCATCAATAAATAAATCAACAACCTCCACTGATTACTTTGATTCGAATTCAGACACAACAGCAGTGGAAATAAAAAGATAAAATGTTTGATGGACTGAGTCAGTTTAACAGCCTCACTCACTCATTGGTGGATCCCACATGACAACAGGTGATGACACGGGTCTGTTGACACCCAATCAGTGGCCGAGCTGAACCCGTTCACCTCCACCTCTATTGTCCCACTGAACTGTTTGTTTACATGCTGACCTCTGACCTCTCTGCTCCCTCCTCCCCTTATCCTCTTCATCACCTCATCTTCGCCTCCTTCCCCTCCCCACACTTCTTTCTCTTCCTTAAACATTTCTGCAGATTTTCCTCCTCCTCCTTCTCTCCTCCTCTTCATCCTGCCTCCTCCTTTTACGCCTCCTCTCCTGCATTTGTGTGGACGAGTTTCCCGTGACAGGAAACAGCCTGATGGTGGAGGTCAGAAACAGGACGTCCTGCAGAGAGGAGAGGAAAGAAAGGAAAGGAAAGGAGGAAACAAGAGAGGAGAGGAGTGGAGGAAACATATAGAGGAGACGAGAGGAAAGGAAAGGAAAGGAAAGGAAAGGAAAGGAAAGGAGGAAACAAGAGAGGAGAGGAGTGGAGGAAACATATAGAGGAGATGAGAGGAAAGGAAAGGAAAGGAAAGGAAAGGGGGAAACAAGAGAGGAGAGGAGTGGAGGAAACAAATAGAGGAGAGGAGAGGAGAGGAGAGGAGAGGAGAGGAGAGGACAGAAAAGGAAAGGAAAAGAAAGGAAAGGAAAGGAAAGGAAAGGAAAGGAAAGGAGGAAATAAGAGTGGAGAGGAAGGGAGGAAACAAAGACATGAGACGACAGGAGAGGAGTGGAGAGGAGAGGAGAGGAAAGGAAAGGAAAGAAAGGAAAGGAAAGGAAAGGAAAGGAAAGGAAAGGACATGACAGGAAAGGAAAGGAAAGGAAAGGAGGAAACAAGAGAGGAGAGGAAGGGAGGAAACACAGAGAGGAGTCGAGACGAGACGAGACGAGACGAGAGGAAACAAGAGAGGAGAGGAGGAGGAAGAAACGAAAGAAAAGGAGAGGAGAGGAGAGGAAAGGAGAGAAGGAGATGAAGTAAGGGGAGGCTCGAGGAGGGTGAGGAGGAAACAGGAGATAGGTAGCGTCATTCATACAGATGTGGGATTTTTGGGATCATTTTATGGGCTGAAGTGATGATGAATGAAGCTGCTCCTGCTTCAGTTACTGATGTGAACCTGCAGGAGTTTGGAGCGTTTTGTTCTCTTCAGGCTCACATTCCTTAAAATGTGGGTTAGGGTTAAAGTTTGGACAGATTTCATTCAGAATCTGCTTCAGATCTGCTTCAGGTCTGCTTCAGGTCTGCTTCAGGTCTACTTCAGGTCTGCGGTCTGTGTGTGGTGTCTCTGACTCTTGTATTCATTCTCCAGCATGTGTTGGTTAATCTTTTGACGTCTGTTTATTCCACATACACACTCTGACAGTGATCTTGACGGCGTCTTCCTTCCTCAACTTTCGACCTCCTCATCCGGATCTCCTCTCTCATACACTGCGCGTCTGTTTCAGCTCGTTTCTGGATCGAACGTCTGGCAGCTTGTTGCTGCTGCAGACGAAGCGATGCTGCCCTTCACATTTCCTGTTTGTCTGGAGTAAACACAACTGGATGCAGGTCCTGATTTAACATCATCGAATCAATCTGCTTTTAAAGAATTCTGCACAGTGATGTTAAAGTGAATTTATATTGTGCGTGTGTGTGTGTGTGTGTGTGTGTGTGTGTGTGTGTGTGTGTTACGTTACTGAGCTGACTGAATAAAGGCGACACACTGAACTGCAGACGGAGGAAACATAACATTTGTGTGTGTATGTCTGCAGGGTTCACTGTTTCTTCCTGTGATTGTGGATCTTCCTCCACCTCACCCAGACCTACTGACCTCCTCAGCACACACACACACACACACACACACACACACACACTCGCATTAGCTATATATGCAGCAGGCGTAAACCTCTTTGGATGCATATGTGTGTACTGATGTGACACAGTAGAATAACTGTGTTTGTGTGTATTTTTAACTGAGTCTGTTCCTCTGAAAGATTAGCATAGAATTTAACACTGTTTTGATCACCTGTTTACTTTGACACTGAAGAAAACTTCAAAGTGATGTTTCTCAGGGAGGTTCTGCAGTCAGAAGCTCCTTTCTTTTATGACGTTAGTTTACGTTGCACGGAGCTGAAACTCTTAGAGTGTAACAGTGCAGATTCAGTCAGTGACACAAGCTGGAACTCACTGCACGTTGTAACAGTCAGTCAGTAGCTTCTTCAATCTTTCAGGCTGGTTTCTTCTCTGAATCCACAAAGAGTCTCTGTTAGCATTTTGTTCTACTGTATCTGAGCTGAGCCGGAAGCATCCAGATGAAACCAGTTTAAACTCGGTCATGCTGTGACGGCATTAGTGAACGCCAACACATTCAACTCTAATCCATTTATACGCTTCAAAGTTTAAAATGGAGATAAAAACAGAAACAACATATGAACTTTGATTCAATTTCCATCTGAGGTCACATTAAACCACGTGAGGAGACGCAGGGTCCCTGCAGGCTGGGTGATACTTCCATTACATGACATTTACAGAGAAAATTACATTCACACTGTGAATTGTGTCGTTATTAGATTTACTAAAGAATGTCAGATCAGGCTGTGTGCTAACAGGCTGTGTGCTAACAGGTGGTGGTGAAATTCACGCAAGAAGATTGAACTGAATTTAATATAAAACCTTGAGCAAGGCACTGAAAACCAAACTGTTGCTGTTTCAGTTCTACTAATTATACCTATAATTAGACCTATAAAGGCTGTTAAGAAAGTACAGTCAGATATATTGTGTAAATTATAAAGCGATTCCTTTTTGTAATGGTGTTAATTAGTTTTAATGACAAATAGACTACATTTACCTTTAACTTGTTCTTTGTACCTGAGAGCACAACTAAGTGCTTCACATTGACTAACATTCATCCAAGCACACACATGCACACATCACATGACCACAACCATCACACCTGTTCATTAAGACAAGGGGCTTTAGGGTGGAGGAAGGGGCAGACTTATACACAATGATTATACAATGACACAGTTGTATTAAAAAAAGAAGCATGATTTCTATACAAAACGCTAATTTTGACCCTCAGTTCAGATTCCTGAATGTGAACTGTGTAACACTCAGTGTCAATGGGAACCCTGGGGAATATGGATCGAAACAGTATCACACCAACAGTGATAATTTCCTGTCAGTAAAACTGGATCATCTTTCGGGTTTTAATTTAATTCTACTGTATCTTAATGAATTTCACACTGAGCTGAGAGGCAACCAGGTAAAACTATTTAAAATTCAGTCACACTCTGACAGCGTTAGCAGCACATTCAGTTTTAATCAGGTCTGTGATGTACAAACAAGGCTTAATTATAAAAAAATTTATGCACACAGTAAAACACTGCTGCTCTGTATGTTTGAGACGTGTGAGGAAACGTTTGTTCGCTGTTAGCCAGTTAAATGGGAACGACTGTTAAATTTTCTGCCCTCTAGTGGTCAAAATCACACAATGCACGTATAAGAAATTTACGCTATAAATTAAGTGTGTTATCATTGTTGTTCATGTAACGCATGTGTGTCTGGCGTCCACATGCTGTGGGTTTTATCAAAGTGAGACCACATCACCTTCGCTCTGGTTAAAATGCTGCAGCTGCCAAAGCAGCGCACTTCCTGTCTGAGATTAAGAGGCACAAGTGTTCTGCAGCTGTTTCTTAATTTCCGTCTGAAATTAAAGTGCAGTTTTTATCTGTTAATCTTCTGAAAAACAAATCAGAGACACAAAAGGATGAATTTATATTCAGATAAATGGATTGATTACAGTAGAGTCATCCAAAATAAAATGACAGTGCTGCTTTTAATTCAAGAACTGATTCTTGAATTAAGGTCACGCCATCAGTGTTCAAGGTCGTTCATTACACAAACAAACGGGGGCGCGGAGGTGAACAGAAACTTGATTGGATGTTGTGGTTTGTTTGGTCTCTCAGTCGGTCTTTCATCTCTGACGGAGCCACAACAGAAACAGTTAATAAATGTTACCAGACGCCGGAAGCTGCTTTTCATCAGCAGAGCACCAGTTTCAAAGAATCCACATGAGGCTGAAAACACATGTGAACAAGATCCTGACTCTGTAGTTCACATTTGGACTCGCGGACACGGGCGGCGACTTTCTCTCTGAGCATCGCGCAGAACTTCTTCTGTCATCGCTGTTGGAGTAACTGGTCAGTTTGGTACAGCGTTGTTAACGTTGGGCCTGTTCACTGTCCACACAGGCCCTCAGTCTCATCCAGCTGCTTGATTTCATGGCCTGGACTCGCGGACTTGTTGCTCCTTCATGTGTAATTCCTCACTTTCCTTCTTTTGTTTTCTGCTCTCTTTGCTGCTTCCTGTTAACATTCTCTGCTGCAGAGACCTAAGATCTGATTTTACACTGAAGCGTCTTTGTCTTAATAAAGAATTCAGGATGTTGTGTTATTTTGGTTTCCTCACGAAGGAACACAAGTACTTTTTCTGGCTTTTGTGTACTTTTGGTTCTGTTTTTCAGGGTAGTAGTAGTAGTACTTCTTGTGGCAGAAGGTGCAGTAGCAGCAGAGGTAACAGTAGCAGTGTTGTGAAGTGTCTCACAGCGTGGATTTAAATGTAAACTGAGGGCTGCAGATTGTCAGAGGAATGCTGCCACCTTGTGGATAAACACGGAGCTGCTGATTCTTTTCAACTCATCACAGCTACATGATACTAAACCTTTTATAATCAGCAGGATGGAGCTTCACTCCACTACAGATTGATCCACTACAGATAGAATTATCAGACAGTACACTGGTTACATATCACTGAGTACAAGGAGCAATAGGAGTAGTAGTAGTGACAGGCCTAATAATACTGGCAGTAGTAGAAGTAGTGGTAGTTGTGATGGTTGTGGTAGTAGCATTAGAAGTAGGCTATTAGCATTAGTAGTGTTGGTATGAGCAGTAACAGCAGTAGTAGTAGTGGAATTGGTATGAATATTGGGGTGGTGGTAGTTGCAGTAGTAACTTGTAGCAGTGGGAGGACGAGAAGTATTAGTAGTGGAAGTGATAGTAGTAGTACTAATGGTGGGAGTAGTACGAGTGTTTTTTATCATTCAAACAAACTATTCAGACAGTGATGTCTTGTTTTAGAGGACGAGTGGATTCAGTCTGATGTTCTGCAGTGAAACTCAGGTGACTGACTGAGGTCAGGTGACTGAGGTCAGGTGACTGACTGAGGTCAGATACCTGAGGTCAGGTGACAGGTGACTGACTGAGGTCAGGTGACTGAGGTCAGGTGACTGATGGAGGTCAGGTGACAGGTGACTGACTGAGGTCAGGTGACTGATGGAGGTCAGGTGACTGACTTGGCCAGTATAAAAGTCAAACTTGGTTACTTCGGGTCATTGTTCCTGCTGCATCATGTTTATATAAAGTTATTAATCAAACTGTCACACACACTTACAGCTGAAATCAGAACTTTAACACAAACAGTCAAATCCTGCTTCCTCACTCTGTGTCTGATTTCATCTTTCACTATAATCAGTGAAACGAGAACCTTTAAATCCTCAACTTATTTCCTCATAACGAGGAGGTACTTTGTCTCATTTCATGCAAAAATAATTTGCTTTTTTAGTGTTGAAGCAACAGAATGAAACAAAGCAGACAAGTAACGGAACAATGTTTATTAAAAACTGTGCAGACACTGATCCCGTCATTGTCATCAACACTGTAGAAAACAAAACATTTCGGCAAGAATTATCTAATAAACCTCAGCAGTTCTCTCTGCACATGTTTCATGATTTCATTTCTTCTTTTATTCATTTCACTCTTAATTGTAAATGCAGGACTTCCTCCCAAAGATCTAATCAGGCACTCGGTCAAAATAAACAGAATAATAAGATCAAAAAAACGATTAAAAAAACAAATAACATCTCTCATACAGTGGCTGCTATCAGTTAGATTACATTAATGAGGCAGATGAACGCTGCTTAATTCCCAGCAGAGCTTCTGCTGCTACGTTTTCAGACTTCCCCATTTTTAAAGAATGATTGAAGTAAAGAACCGAGAGCACTTAAAAAACAAATCCCGGCATCACACGCAGGAAAAACATTATTCATCATTACTGCAGAACAGGTCAAAAAGAACATTTCATCACCAAAGAACTGAATTCACCTCCAAAAAACTTTCATTTCTTTGACACATCTGACGTCAGATGAAAAATATCTGAAACACTGAGAAAAAAATGCTGATTTCACTTCCAACAACTATTCTTATTTTTCTTTTTAGGGTTTCTAGTTCAGGTTTTCTGTTCAATCACATTGGATTTTAGTCGCCTGCATCAGTTCAGTATGAGCTTGAAAAACGATGAAGAGTAATCAACATGTGATGATTGATCTAGCGGGAATTATGAGTCCAGCAGGCTCTCGTACTTTTGGTCGACTTCCCTGAATGAGTGTCGCAGTGCTGCCAACAGAAAGATGCTCACGACCGACAAGTTGTGGGTTCAAATCTGTTTCTCTTCCCTCAACAGCCTCATGCCAAGCCTGTCAACCCCCACTGATCCAACAGGCGACAGGAAAACAGAGTCAAGCTGGAAAAAAAAGCACTTTTCTGTCTGTTTTTGCTGGATGAATAAAGGTTTTTGAGAGCAGCTCTCAGATTTTCTTCCTGTTTCTCAAAGTGTCGACATGAAGTGACAACATTTCCCTGTGAGAGACACCTGCGGCTCCTCTGGGCTTCAGCTTCACACACATCCACATCACAACCACAGAAACTCTCACTGGGACTATTAAAAAAAATCATTTTTTGATCGTGATTTAAAAATCTGTGCAACTTCCTGCAGAAGAGACTGAAGGCCATAAAAAAAAAAAGTTTTTGAGGTCACAGTCAAATGTCAAAAGGGACATTTTTCCTACTTTTCCTCAAAACTATGCATAACTTTTTTCTGGCGCCTCAGTTTTTAGAGAACAAAATTAAACTAATGGGAAATTCTCATCTGCCAGTTAAGAAGCACTTGTCATTTTCACTTTCGCCACTCATCATTTTATGGCACCGTGATTGGCTGCAGCGGGTAAAGTGAAGCAGTTAATGTGCATATAGAACAGAATAAATGCTGGAGGGGAAAAGCTGCACTTTCATGCAAAGCAGCCACAGCTGACAGTGAAGTGTCGGCAGCAGAGACGCAGGAAGCAGCTAAACTGACAGCTACAGCTGCTAATGTATGTAGAAATATGAAATGTTCTTTCCTCGCTGTCGTCTGACATCAAAACTTCTCATCGACCCCTGTGAGGTTTATCACACTCGGAACTTTGTGCAACGTCTGCTTTTGTTTCCCAATTTTCAATCTTTGTTCTGTGCAAGTAAACGAACCCCCGAAACCTCCTGCCGGTTCGTTCCTGTTGGTTTTAGCTGGAGTGAAGGGACAGAGCCACTTTGACGCAGCCCAGCTCTTTGTCCTGGCTGCCCAGGACGCCCTGCACACGGTAGTTCCCGTTCGTCAGCCAGTAGGGCAGGTCCATGTTGGGCAGGTAGAAGTCCGACTGAGGCAGAGAGTACGAGCCCTGAGGAGGGACAGGAGGGTCCAGCTTTATTCAGACACACAGGACATCCTGAAGGAGGATATGTGGCTCCTGCAAATGTGCACATTAACTACAATTCTCAACAATTATAACACCTGTTTCAGTACAGTTTGAAAGTGCAAATTAAAAAGTGCATTAAAAACATGGAAGGGTACAACTTTAAGGGAAAATTCTGACAATTTAAAGATTTGTGCTCAGCCTGTGAAAATATTTGTACAAAGTCTTCTGTGGCTCTGAAATCGTCAGGTTTGATATTAATAATAAACTTTATTTGTAGCTCAAAGTGCCGTCATGTTGACCTCAAACTGGCTTTAAGACATTTTTCTTTTTCAGATTAATCAAAGGCTGCGATACAAACTGCAGGTGTAGAGTTTAAAGGATGAACAGACTGTATCGAGTTGCATTGTGGGAAATGTACAAGTCAGATAACATAAGTCAGGACATCTCATCTGAACTTTTCTTTTTTTAAATTTGTCTCTTGTGAGTTTATAGAAGTGTAATATTAAACGGCTGCAGCATCTCTTCAGATCTATTTATTCATTTTGTTACAGAACACCAACATCAGACACAGAAACCCAATCCTTCATCACTACAGGACGTTTGCAGAATAAAAACCCTTGACTGTCTTAACTGTTGAATAATTATTATTGTTCTTATCTTATATTATTGCTGGATATTTTATCTTTTAATAATAATAATAGTAATAATCTTTTTTATTATCATTTTAAATTGTCTGATTGTATTTGCTTTCCTGAAATATTTTAATACCATGAAGAGCATTTTGTACCTTTTTTGAAAAGCTGCATTAATAAATTAGTGATTATTATTACTATTACTTCTTGATGTGGTAGTTTTGTCGTCAAAAATAACTCATCTGGGGGCCGTGGAGGAGCTTTTTGTAGGGGCGACCAGGCTGAGACCATTACTCACATTAATCAGAAACTGATTCTCTCCTCACTGTGCCTCCTCCTGCTAAAGCTAACGCTAAGCTAACGACGCGGTTGATGTTCTGCTGGAATAAAACAGACATGTTTGTCAAGTACAACTTCTTGTCATCTTCGTCACGCAGACCTCATCTTCCATTGTCTTAGGCCGGGTCGGCACAGAAAGTTGGCAGCCCTGCTGGGGCGGTGGCTGTTTTACAGCCGTGTTGGAGCTGCTTCCTGCTTATTCAGAGCGAATATTTCCTTTTACAGGGTGAGACTATCAGAGCTGACGACTTAAACACCAACAGTAAACTTGTTGCGCTGGTGAAATGTGCTCTTAAAGGAACCACGGCTGTGGAGAAACGGTCCAGTAAAAAAAGTTCTACCATAAAAATTGTGGTTAGTGCCGAACATTCAGTTCTGAGTGCGTGTGTTGTCCTCTGATGGGCTTCACCGTCGGTCGTGTGAGGTGGCCAGACGTCAGGCCACCCCTTGGCTCCGCCCGGCTTGGGGGGAATTTGGAGGATAATCATCTTTAACTTTCTGCCTTTCGGAAATCACTCATCTTTTACTCGCTCAACTATTCACAGCAACAGAAAGTTTGACTCTTGCATGCTGCTGTAAATCAGGAAACTCTGTCTGACTGCATGGAGATTTCACAGTGTTTTATTTCTGCACACATCATTTCACAATCACTGTTTATCGCTGTGTGCATTTTGCTGCAGAGGGTTTCACTCACCAGGCGAACAGTTTTAGAGGACTGAGCGGCCTCGGCAGGGCTATAACCAAGAGCCGTACAGTTTTTCACCTTTCAGCTTAATGCTAAATCGCGTAATTAAAATGTGTCTCTGGCATATTGTAGATGCTGAAATCTGTTTCCCTTGATGAAATGCAGGCTATCACCCCCCCCTTGAAGCATAGTTTGTGTAATCATCGGTCAGACTCACAGCCTTGAAGGGGCAGTGGCAGGGCAGCCCGTAGGTGTGCAGCGGTTCAGGACAGTCCTGACCGGGGGGGATCAGCTGGTTCAGAATATCACAAGCGTCCGGATAGTGACAACTGCCCAACTCCTCCACACACGGGACCTTCACCCAGAAACCTGCCACCTCCTTCTCCAGGGTCACGTTCAACTGATGAGGAGTGAAAGAGGAAGAGGGGACAACGGAGTTTGAGGTTGTTGTGGACAGTTTGGAATCTCTTCTATGAGATCTTCATCAACAGGATGAAGGAAATAGTTACTGCTTTACTGAGTAGCATCCAAATACTTTAAATATAGTGAATGTTGTTTTCATTAATTTTTCAGAACTGAAGAAAATGAATGAATGAAGATATTCTGAATATTTGTACACTGCAGTTATCAGACACAAAGCTTCAGGCCTAATGTGCACATTTACAACAGAAGAACAAAATCAGATGGTTTCATGACACAGAGCAGAGGCCGCGTAACTACTGGCCTCACACATGCCTGCAACTTTACAGTCACACCTGACTCATAAACCTACTTCTCCTGATTCGTGAGATAAACACATGAAACCTGCGGCTACGAGAAAGAGGAAGGCAGCATTTCCTGAATCTGCAAACCTCTGATCACAAGCTTCTCTGAAAATGTTTAATGCCAATGACGACATTTTTTGACCAATTTAAGTCCTCACCAGAAATAAACTGTCTTGAAAAAAACCTCACGAGATTAATGAGACTTTGAAAATGTAATTAAAGACATGAAGCAGTTCATTAACTGTGCTCAATTTAGGCAACAAAACTGTCGCCATCCCAATATTTTTATATGTAACTTTTTATGTCTCTCCTATGAAAGGAAATCCAATGAAAGAACCTCAAAGGTTAAAATCCTCTTTGTCTTAACTGCTCTCAGCTCTGTTTACAGTGGAGAGCCTGATCTGCTCACATGAAGCTCACAGGATCAGCAGCAGATCCAGACACGCCTGTTTCTACTTCACAAAACAGCACCAATAATACGCTGCTCACTGCACACAGATGCAACATTAGACAAGACAGTTCAGCTGCTGTTGAGCAATACTGCATTTATGGTCCTGCAGCTCACACAGACTCATCTGCAGGGGAGGAATTGCAGTGACTTCACGATTAGTTCACCCGCTGCTGAGATTTCTGCCTTTTTGTCCCACTTTGTTCAGAGACTGAAAATAAGGCCAGCATCAGTGTACTCACAGACAGGGGGGCGCTCAGCTCAACAGATGTGGATCCAGAGGCGGAGGCCGTCAGGTCTCCTGGGATGGAGATCGGGTCTGGAGACACATTCAGGGTCTTCAGAACAGCTGGAGCATCTGGCTGCCCACAGTTCTTCCAGTCAAAACCCAGAATCTGTCAATGACACGCATGCACAGTCCGTCAACACAAACCGGCTTTTTCGCCTTTTTTTTTTGACTGTTTTTTATAAATCAGACATTTCACATGACTGTGCCGACTCCTGTCACAGTCTCACCACTGTGCTTTACATTTACGATGTTCTTCCAACCGTCCAGACAGGTTTGAATTCATTTCCATACCCTCAGAAAATCAACTTGCCCAGACATGAAAGCAGTGAAGTAATCCATCACATTTGTTTTTTACAGTCTTCTCTTATAAATGTTTCATCATGTATTTTATGTCCGTTTATGTTGACGTTTATTTTTTGTCTTTATTCGTTCTTACGTATGTAAATAATTTATTTAACTTATTTTTAAAAAGCTGTATAAATAAAGGTTATTATTATTATCATTATACCGAGATATATAACTTTTTATGGTCTACTGATTATCTTTAGCAGGGGTTCTCAAACTTATTACTCAAAGGTCAGCAGTTGCCTTGACAACCATGTCAAAGATAGGAAAACAAACCGCATTAAAACCACATTGATCTGGGGACAAGATCACTGAATGATCGCCAGCTACACTGTACGATCAAACTCACTAACATTTATTGATCAATAGTGAATTATTTCAAAATAGAAAGCGTAATTTTTCACAATGTACTGTAGCCTGTTCAGAACAAGAGGTATATTATATCACAAAATAGTGATAATTTAGTGCAGCAAACCAAGAGTCCAGAAGCAAGGATGTACAAATATCCGTAAAACAGACAATGAAAGCAAGCAATAAACCCTCACATTTACCAACAAATGTTTTTCTGCCTTCTTCAGTGTTAGATGTTAAATGATTAACAAAATGAAAACAGAGATAATGTAGGCTAATACAGTGTAAAGTTCAGCAGCTGTGGAAGACCATGAGATTGTGAACGCATCATGAAAAGTTAGAGGATCTTGACTCTTTGATCAATCAAAAAGGTTGAATAAGTTGTGTTTCTGTAAAGCTCGCTGGACGACTTGGACCTGTCGACAGGAGATTATCTGCGAAGATAACTGATGTTTACATTTTCAACCAGTCACTTCAGGTTACAGATTAATGGCTGCTGTAAAAAGTTTAAAAGACAAAGAGCAGCCTGAACAGAATATAACGGTGGCTGACATATTTAGGCAGTTTTAGCTGTAATGTAGCAGGGCTGGTGGACTCACCTGCGCTTTAGTGACTCTCTTCGTTGTGGGGGACGTGCAGTTCACCTGACTCATAACTACAACCAGGCTAAGAGTTACCGTTAAAACGGAGAGTTTATCCATGCTGTTGTCTCTGAGCGCAGATTCCGACACAAACCGGGGAAGAAACGAGCTAGGAGCCGGTACTGACCGTGAACAAGCCCCAAATGAGGAACAACTGAAGCCACAGCCGCTTTTCTTCGCAGCGCCCGTAGGTTCCGTGTTTACTTCCGCGTAGACCAGTCTGTCATGTGACCGCTGAGTCACGTGACCTACGTCTGCACTTTGTTCTCACAATTGTCGCGCTCAGCAGTTAAAACTGAGGGTTTCTGTTGGTTAATGCTGTTACATGCAGCGCCACTAAAGACACTTAGATCAACCAAAAACGAAGTTTATTGAAAAATACAGAGCAGGACAATATTCAAATGAGATATTTATTCATTGACTTTATTTAGTTAATATTCAAGTGTTTTGTCCTCTCCAGACAAATGAAAAGCAATGTCCGCTAAATGCTCCATTTTTTGCCTTTCAAATCAGCTGCCAATTTGTTATTGAGCTTGGTACATTAAGGGATTGCCCCTTTAGTCTCTGACTGGTAGGAATTCCTGAGCAGCCGCTCTTCTATCCAGAAATAAACACCGCTCCATTTGAGCCATTTACCAATCACAATGGACTATTTACGACTGAGGTCTTCTTAATAATATATATTATTATAATATATATATATATTAACTAGATATTAAAATAGATATGTAATATATATATGGAATCCATCACTTACTGGACATGTTACAATGCGTGCGTAAATGCGTATTTTCACGTTAAAGTATTAAAGTATTTACTCTCGTCATACAGTTACATTTTCAGAGTTATTTCTACTCTATCTAGAGTTCATCTTTTACTCCACTAGATTGAAATTTACTCAATTGAGCATAAAGTGAGAACAACTCCAGCACCATTTCACTCAATACAGAGTTGTATTTTACCCTGCACAGAGTAGTTACTGCTTTAAAATAGAGGTCCAATTCTACTATGAATAGAGTTCTGTTTCACCCAATAAAGAGTTGTACTTCACTCAATATTGAATAGTTAAGTGAGTAGAAGAGAGTCAAAGATGACACATTTATTCAATAACTCTGGATTAAAATATTTGAAATAAAAAAGACCAGAAATGAAAATTCAACAATGCACTTGTATTTTTCTTAAATGCATAACACGTGCACTGAGCACCCATAATATCCATGTCAATACTGTTTGGCCTTTGTAATATGACAGCATTGTATATTACATGAACAACTAAAATGGCATATATAATAAAAACAAATAGAATATTGCAAACAGGTATGCGCACGATCACCACACCATCAGTAGCTGCAGATAAGGCTGTAAAATACTGCAATAGCCACCAGCCCAGCCAAAACATTTACGCTCAATTGGTGGGAAACAGTACGGAACAATACATGAACTTGAATCATCATTACTGTATGACGTCTGCATATCCAATGCTTTGTAACACAAAAGCTCTTTGACATCAACAACATGAGGTCCTTCTGCAGTACACACAACTTTAAATGCATAAAAACGCTCATCCATACACACTGTTTGTAGTGCAAATGTAAACAACAGTATCTGTGAAATACTGCCTTCTCTTAGTTTCAGAATTTAAGACACCAGAAGGATTTTCAATGTTTTCAAAGCACTCATCAATTTTACACTCAACCTCACAGGTGCTGTAGCAGCACAGCTGTCTACAAGACTCTTTTTAAGACGGACTGGGTCAGAAGGGGCAGTGTTTGATGCATCAAGTCATCAACAAAACGTCCGGCTAAATCTTCAGTTGTAGAGGGGCCTTCACCAGGATCATCACACGCTTCATGTGCTTTCATGTGCTTTGGAAACCCAGAAAATGTACCAAAGAAATGAGAACAACCAGGCTGACCACATTTCAGGCCAAGTGTTGAAGTTTATCAGCCAGGTCCTGCCAAGCAGTGGCATGATGATGATGTAGGAAGAACTCCGCTGATACAAGCTTGAGTTGAAGAGACCTTTATTAACAAGCAGTATCAGATCAGATGCCGGCCATCCGAGAGAGCTTCAGGGTCAGATCAGAAGACTCTGCCCTTAACATACAGACAACACAATATATAGCATGGCGCTTTGTCTTACTCCACCCATACCTTTCCTAACTCAAAAACCAGATCATGTTCTGGGCATATGTGCCACTGAGGAATGTTTTCCTTTGCGACAAGCTATATCTATCTCTTTGAGAGGTTTAAGTCCTAATAGCCCCTCTATAAACTTTACCACCTCTGGTGTCCCTTTCCCTGCTCTGATCCTATGTGGCCTCACATACTACAACTAAAAGTGGTCTACATTTAAACAAATCAGTTTACCCCGATTATGCTTAATCTAACATATATTTGGTATTTAGTTGATCTGATCATATAACTCAGTGTCTTTCCTGAATCTTTGTGATTCATGTATCAGTATTTTTTATTTTTTATTTCACATTAGTAGATACAATCCGCTCTGGACTTTCTTACGTAGTGAATGTGTGTTGTCAGTACAGTCCAGTTTATTATTCAAGTGAACATCCTGGTATTGGTAAGATTTCACCATCTCAGTGTCCGTTTCCTTGATGTTCACTAGTGTGTGAGTGTTTGCACCTGCAGAAGTCCACAGGCAGCACTTTGGTATTCCCTGCTTGATCTGGATGTGGTTCCCTGCCACCAATTATTATTATTATTATTATTATTATTATTATTATTATTATTATTATTATTATTGATGTTGAAATGGTTGAGAATCACCTGTAGTTGCACCTTAGCGCCTCTAGATGTCGGTGTAGTACAGCTATTTTCCCCTATACACAGATCCACGCAAACACATCAGACTGTGTGGAAATGTGTCCGCAGAGCTCAGTGTCAGAGGCTGAACTTTGCAACTGATCTGAGGTCTGTCAAGGAAGCAACTGAATAAAATGGTTTTACTGAAGCTACATTTAAATACATCACACGGAGGGTTAAACCGGGCACGATGCTGTGATCTGATGGGGATTAATAAAGTCTATCTTATCTGTAATTTAAATCAGGCGGTGGGTCATCTATACAGTAGGCTGTTTGTAACCTAATTTATATTTCAAATGATGATGAGGATGATGATGGGATGTTAATAGCTAATATAATAACTAGACTGTATCACTAAGACCACTCACAGGCCGCCTACTATAGCCTATAGGGAACAATATATAAGACTATTATTATATTATTATTATACGACACAGATATTTTCTTGCAAACTAAAAGAAGCAATTAAAAAAGTGTTAAAACGACAATAGGCGCATATTAAAAACTAATGCAAGACTGTCATCACATTTTAATTGCTACAAACCAAATGGACTAAATTCAATGCAACGCCCGTCTCGCAGCTATTTGAATTCCCGCATGTCGGACTCTCCCATGAGCACAAGAACGCACCCCGACTCTTTTAATGGGGGCAAAGTGTCAAAACCTGACAGCGGTGCGACTTTAATGATATGAAGGCTCAGCTGAAAACTAAATCCAAAGCTAGATGAGTTCATGATGTCCGGCAGAACATTTATCTCATCTGGATGCGCACAAATGGTTCAGTCCGACTGGCCGCTGCATTGAAACGGGAGGAAGAGGAGGGAGGAGGAAGAGGCGGGAGGAGGGGTTCAGGGGAGCCAGATGATGCTGTCAGTGGAAGGAGGAGGAGGAGGAGGAGGATCCTGTCCGCGGGCAGCAGCAGCGCACCGAGCTCCTCTCCATCCCATGTGTTCGGAAGAAAAAAAAATGGGCTCGTATCCAGACATGTGCTGTTAGAATAGACCTCTGTGTAGCTTTAGTTTCTTCTAAATAACCGAGCCCGGTTGGAAAAAGTCTGTGGTGGGAATATTTTATCACTCTTTTCCTGAAATGCTTCCCTGCTCATCATCCGCGCAGATGGAGGGATGCGAGGAGGAGAGGGACGCACACATGCAAACAGAGGTAAAACGAGAAAAAAACATAAACCGGCTCCAATGTTTGCCTCCGATCCAGTTTATTCTGCATGTAAACCGGTTTAAAGGTGTCCGAAAAGATCCGTTTATGTCACGGCTCAAATGGGATTTTTGTGCACGCCAATTCCAGCCGGCTTGATTCGCCGGCCGGCTTCTCCTGGAGGTTATTGTAGCATCAAAGAGCCGGACCCCTCCCTAAATTTGTCGCTCTTCTCGCCATTTAAGCGGAGAGAAGAAATGATTCTTTAAATGTGGATTAGTGGTAGATTTTGGTGGTTTAATGGAGAAGTCACATGATTTCGAAAGGGATTTTGTCTTTTTTATAGCGGAATGTGCTGGCAGTCTTGTTCTAGGCTGTATGTCTGAATTCGTTCCTCTGAAATAGAGAAATAGCCTCGCCTCAGGTGTGATCTGGTATTTAGCAGAACTAGTTCATGCATGAGTCCACCTCAACAGATTTTATCTAGAAACCCAAACCTCCATTAGTCCCTCATATGCCTCTAATCTGCTGTTTGGTGGAGGATTTTAACCTGAACGCCTCAATATAAGGAGGGAATACAATGAGAACTCCACTCACATCTCCATCTGTAATGCCTGGCTTTACACACCCAGGAATTGAACGCACGACCCTGGTAGTGTTTGTTAGTGCTTAGCTCCACCCTTTGACCTGCAAGGACAAGATCAAACCCCCGAACCTGCAGTACAAACAGTGCCTTGCTTCATTCCTTGAGTTAAAGGTGGAGCTGAACCCTCCACCCTCACAGTGCTTGTTAGAGCCTTGCTCTCCCAACTGACCTACAAAGAGGGAATAGAGCTAGCAACCCTGTTGTGTTAATGCCTTGCTCTGTTCATTGACCTACATAAAGAGAAACTCTTGCTCCTTCTGTTGCATCGCATTGGGAATGGAACCCCAAACCTCTTACTGCCTTGCTGCCCCTAATGGCCTACATATAAGGAAATGGACCAGTACTCACTGCATTTCATTGGGAATGTAAGTGCTACCCTCTTAGTGCCTTCGTCACTGAGTGTCAAGACAAAAGGCAAATTATTCTGTTAGCACTCAACAACTACAACTCCCAGAAGGCTTTGCCAGCTCCTCTGTGGCTCAGTGAGGTGTATGACATGTGTTTTTGCACATTTCTTAACAAAAAAAATATATTGAGCAGCCAAGTGTTTTCTCAAGCTGTTTGGGGGAAGAGTTGAATCTAAACTAAATGGTTGCCAGCATTCAGAGCTCTCAGCTACATTTACGGTCTTCATTCAGTGATTGTAGCTTGCTCATGCGTGTCAGGTGTGTCATCACGTGACACCTGAACCACACTCACATCAGTTCACATGACTGCTCACCTGAGCCTGCACCATTCACTGAGTGAAGCCCATGAAATGCAGTTGAAAGCTTGTAAGTGGACCTTTGAGCTCTGATTATTCATTGTTTTATTTGGGTTCAAATGAAAAGTTGTTAATATTTGACTCTCCGGTGCAGCTGCATGAACTAATTTCTACTAGAATTTGGACAATATTGTTGGAACAGTTAGTTAAATCGCTTTAGAAAGTTAATCAGCAACTATTTTTATAACGAATTTAAGTCAGTTTTCAACCTAAATGTGTCCAGTGCCAGTTCTTGTCTTTATGATAATAATGCCAAACTTAAACTTAACCAAACCGATACTTGTGTTTCCTAACTGGAGTGTTAAACTGACTAGGCTACTGTTTCACGACATTTTATAGACCAAACAGTTAATGGATTTATTGAGATAATGATTGTGAGGTTGATGGAGTGGGTTATAATCATTAGCTGCAGGCCTAAATGGGAGAAAGCCCAACATGTTTCACCTTCTTAAAAAGACAGATGAAACAGAACTCTTTTTCTTTGTCCACCTAATGGAACAGAGTCTGAATATGTTGGTGGGCCGTCTGTCCTGCCCTGATGGAGGACGTCCCCGATCTCTGCACAAACCTGCCTGATCCAAACGTTTTGAGATGCCCGGCTGAAGAGCCTAATGAAGCTAGAATAAAACATTTCTCGCACATTAAACTGTAGCAGCACGGCTAATGTAGCTTAACCAAACCGATACTTGTGTTTCCTAACAGCGTACGCTAACATTCATGGCAGAAAACACATAGCGAAGTGTCAATCTGCTTTTAATTTTGACAGATCAAAGCAAAGTTAATTGCTAAGTTTGTTACCATTAACATTCACTCTAAAGTGAGATACTGCTGACTTTGATTTCGCAGTGCGTTTCAGCAGCAAATGTCCGCTGAACCGTTCAGATCACACACAGTAAGTGAATGGAGTTTCTATGTAGAAGGAAAAATGTGGTCATGCTTCCCCGTACTCGCCGAGCAGCTCAGGGAGTTGAACCGCTCACCCTGGCAGCGGCAGTGCCTTGCTGTCTGCTGGTGAACCGCAGCCATCGCTGTGCTCCTCAGGGAAATCTGAGCTGACAGTGTGTGAGACTGCAGGTAGAGCTGGGAGAAAGTGGGCCAAGTGCTTCCTGCTGCTGGAGGAGAGAGAGCGAGCGGGATGCTGAGCGTCCTCTTTGCCCTTTTCATCGGTGTAGATCAGCTCGGATTTGTCGCAGTTACGCCCATTCAGAGACTCAAATGGTAATGCTTTTCAAACATCTGTCATTACTGGAAGTTTATAGTGAAAATCAGACTCGGGGTGCGTGAGGTTTGGTGACATTTTGACGGTTGTGTTGTCAGTGTGCTTTTAACATTAAACAGATTGAATCAGACGGCATTCATCTGAAGGTTGGGGTTGATGATACATCCATGAGCTGCACCCCAACATGTGGACCAGACACAACATTTACATCTGATGTTAACAGGCCATCTGTGTCCCTGTTTGGACACAAACATGCAAGGTGTACGTAAATACAAGTAGAGTGCTGAGGATCAGATCTCAACCAGGTGTAAATATCACTGCATATCCATACAGCGAGACCAGCAGCAAGCTGAAAGGTCACCTGACTCTGCATCTTCCAGCCTGCTTAAGCCTTCCCTCACAAGAATGATCTGAGAGTAAGTGATGCCGTCCATGCCAATGCTCCCTTTGACCTGGGATGTTTGTTCACCAGAGTCACCAACTCATTTACATAATAAGATCTGATCACAAGACACCCTTTAATGGCAGGTGGAGATACGCAGACCCGTGGATCAGATGTCGTTATGCAGATACTGTACGGACCACAAGTTAATACCAGCTGTAAATCAACCACAGAGACCAAAACCTAATGTCTTTTCCTCTCGCCTGGAAGTTCAAAGTGAATGGCAGAGGTGAATTCAAGGAAGTTTCAGTTTACGGTAAAGATGCAACTTTAACTTAAATGTAAATTACATTTATAGTTAGTTGTACTCATTTCACTGCGTAGGCCTATGATGAATAATATGTCGCAGCTGCTAACAAGAACAAACAGCAGTGACCTCTTCGTTGACCAGCTCGGTCTGTTTGCTGGCGACTGATGACCACCTCAATGCAAACACCTGCTAAACACAGTTTGGTCACTCTGGGATTTTTCCTGGCTTTACAAGTGGACACAGATGCATCACCAAGCAGCTGATGAGCCTGCACTGGGGATGAGAAAGGCCACAAAGGACACACCAGCGGTGTCCTCCAAAAGAAGTCTGTTTGTCTCGAACACATTTGGTTGGTTGCTCACAGTATCACTTCTCTTGTTGCTAAAGATGACAAGTTGCATTACAGCTCATGGTGGTTTCTCTCCTCTTCGTCCTGCCTTGAGCTGGGCTGTGACTCATGAAGCAGCTCTGCATATGGCCGAACACCATAACTAAAACACCCAACTTTAAATGTTCAATTTAAGCAGCACCTCTCACATGCTTCCGTTATTTTTGAGAAATAGAAGCTTTAACTTGATATCTTGGATGCTATCTGGAACAAAACTTGGAGTGATGAAGCATTTTGTCTTCCTCTTTTCATCAACATCACTGCCTGGTGGAAGAGGTTTAATCAAAGGTAAAAAGTTTAAGCATTAAGAAACCATTACTGCAACATTATTGGTCTAAATCTGATGAACGTTCCGGGCTTGAAGCATCTTGTTGCTAGTTAGACATGCACACAGGCCATTATCTTTATTTTTCGTCATTACATGTCATATATGTGGAGTCAGCATGTATGGTTTGTTGTTGATGATTGTACATGCAGTCAGTTCTTTCTTCTGGAGGTTGTTTGAACCCAAAGGGACTTTTCTCTTTGTTTACTGTTACATTTGCTTCTCAAGAGGTCACTGAATGCTTCCAATTACCATTTTAAATGAAGCGTGAGCAGAGCACAGCAGCACCGCAGATACTCCGCTTCTGACCGTGGCCACTCAGGAGGCAAACGGTCTCGAACAAAGAGGAGACGCAGTAACTTCAGCCAGGATGATGTCACTCCCTCGTTAACCTGAGATTAGACGGGAGACGAAAAGAGGATGAAAAAAATCGCACTGGATTGTAAATTCACCACAAAGAGTTGTTTGGTTCAGCAGGAGAGCAGATATTTATTTGATATCCGTGACAACTGAGCAAACTTCACACAGTGAGGAAGACCGTGAGATGTGGTTGAAAGCACATTTAAGAACTTGTTGGATCTTGAGTTTTCTTTTTGTTTTTCATGTCAAGCTTCTGTTTCCAATTGAAGAATGAACCTTTAGTGTCTTCCATGATTCGATGCTCGTGATCTGGGTCTGGTTTACTGCTCGTTGTTTGATGCTAATTGTGTCCTTTGCACTCAGAAGGAGTCAAACTGAAACCTCCAGTTTGTCCTTGAGTGTTGACGGCTCTTGTTAGCCTCAGTGACGTCTGCAGCTGCTGCTGCTGTCGCCCAAATTTCATCCCTCTGACATCCAAAGCAGGCTCCTCCACAGCTGCTCCTCCTAAATATAGCACAACATGGGATACTTGCATCAGATCCTGTGGATGTGAAAATGAGTAGTTATGGCCTTTGTGCCTTTTGTAGGGCGGCCGTCAAGTCGGCAGGAGCAGAAAGAGTCGGTCTGTTATCGGAAGCGATGGGCTGTCGGTGTTCAGACGAAGGCCAGGCAACATTTTGAGATGATGGAGAAGGGCAGCGCAGGAGGGGGAGCAGGCAGAAGGAAGATGGTGCACTTTCCTGGTCTCCTGAGAGAAATGTTTGCAGCTGAAATTTCCAAATCTCTCGCTCTCTGTCTCTGGTGTTTCTGAGGATTTTAAAGGAGATGGACGGACGCTGCTGTCCATTAAAAAAAAGAAAGCAACAAAGGTGCCTTTTAAGACAACATGGTAGCGGTCTGTTGGGTAATAAGCAGACAGGATCGAATCATTTAGAATGAAGTTAAATATACTTTTAATTCAAAGTCAAACTTGAATTCTTTTTGATTTAGAGAGGTTTGTGATTTCAACCTTGTTTGATATTTATTCTCATTATTATCTACCCAAGATCTTCTGCTTTGTCGGTATTTTTGGTTCATTCCGTGGCGTGAAACACCAAACTGGATGTGTTAAAATACTACACAGAAGTACAGTTTGGTATTCCATAGGGGTGCACAATAGTTATCGAAAAATCCAAGAAATTTGCCAAAGATGACCTACGGGCTAAGGTTATGGAAGATTTAATCATGGACATGATGGCGCTTGCCTTACTATGGACTGCCCCTTTTTTCAGTTTGTTTACATAGATAAGTCCGACGCGAAGCGGTGGGGTTTATTTCTCCATAGGAACCTGCTCACTATACGCTATCCCGCTTAGAACACGGCTTACTGCTAAAGCATTCAATAATGTGACATAAAATAGTGATTAAAACATATTTTATTGATTTAAAATGAGCCTACTCGTCTGTCACATCTCTCACTGCGCAGCGGCTCTGAAAGTAAACACATACGTTGCGTAGCAACCGCCTCTCACTGTGCGCTGCTGTTTTTGGTTTTGTTCGTGGTATTGATGTCATGATGTTAGGTATAAGTGTGTGTTATTGGTTATCGGTTATCGGCCTTTAGGAGCTGAAAGTTATCGGTTATCGGTATCGTTTTTAAAAAACAGTTATCGTGCATCCCTAGTATTCCACAATTCACATGACAGTTTGCTGTTAGACGCCTTATGTCAGCCTCCTTCAGTTCTTCTCACAAATCAGCTTAATTTAACCAAATAATACTGCAAACACTGAATTATACCACCAAAATTAGCTGTGAAGACTCAATGGCAACTGTCAGACGTCATGTTTAGTAATTCTTTATCATGTCAGCCATGTTTACAGTCTCCCGTCAGGCACTTCATCAGGCAGAAAGGGGAAATATCATCCTGAAAGTCATGAATACTCATAAAAATGTGTTTCAGTTTTCATTAATTTATAGTTCCATTTGTGTAGATTATGGAGGTTGGCAAGTTTTGATAGCTCATTCCTACAAATTATTCATTCATACCTTCAAATTAATAATTCAACCATCACCCTCAAAGTCAGGCATACAGGTCTGACTGACACCTCAGAAACTGGATCAAGTAGAGCTAAAGTGAGACCAAGTACACAAAGTGCAGTTCAACCACACTGCAGTGCACATACGAACACTGTCTAACTCCTGATCAGGATCCTGTGGGGCCTCCTCTGACTGTGTTCTGTTATTGGACAGGTGTGTTCGGTGACTGTATGACCTCTCATGCAGTGGTGGTGATCCAGAAGCAGCTGTGTGGTTGTATCATCACATCCCCAGCTGTAGCTGTCTGTAGCTGTGTGTCTGTAGACGCAGGACAGACTCTGTGAAACCAGACGTCCAAAATATGGCTGAAGCATCTGAGCCCGGCGTTATTAACATCAACCTCTGGAGAGGCTGCAAACACCTGTACCATCACTTTCTACAATAACTTAACAAAATGAACGTGTGAATGTTAAGAATTTGAGGAAATGAGTGACTAATGTTGTTTAATCACACATTTGTTAGCACAAACTACAAATATTTGTTTTAATCTCGTACTGCGCTCCAGTGCGCACAGTCAGCCCTCTGTAGGTGGACTAATAACTGACTAATTCATTCAGGTCCCGTTTTGTCTTTTTAAAGTGTACTGAAAGTGTTTTAGGATGAAGTTGTGGCAGCTTAGTGTGCAGCCTGTGGTTGTGTCTGACTCAGTGTGTGTGTGTGTGTGTGTGCAGTGGCCTGTATGCAGTCTGTTGTGGAACATGATCTAATGCGTCGACCCTGCTGTCTCCTCCCGCAGTGCAACAGACTGACGGAGGAGAGAGACGAGGCGGAGAGACAGCTCAAACACATCAAGAGAGGTGAGTCCAGCTTCCTGTAACCCCGTCAGCCTCCGTCACCAGACACCAAGCAGCGATTCAACTCACGCAGCTTTATTTTAATCATGTAAGACGTAGGAACGATTTCAGAAGCAGGACAGACGGGGAAGTCACAAGGTCATTCGCCAGACCTCCAACACCCTTCAATAAATAATAATAAAGAACATTAGTGACAGCATTTGGGATCTTTATATCACCTATTTTCATTCAGTGTTGGATCAGTTGGTTCTTCACTTTAGTTGAGCTTGAAATAAAACAACTATTGGTTGGATTGTGATGAAATCTTTTACAGACACTCATGATCCCCAGAGGATAAACCCTCATGATATTTATGAGTCCCTGACTTTTCTCCTCGTGACAACATGAGGTTGATATTTTTCGTTCAGAGTGAAATATGTAACTGGATTGCAATGAAATTTGGTTCTGATTTTAAAAAGATGAATTGTACGGTAATAATTTCGGTGAACACTGTCATCAGATAAGATTTTAAGTTTGTCCAGTGCCTTGATATGTAACCAAATATTTCACAAATAATGACCGCTCCTGCCGGCCTAAGCTGTACTTTGTCTTTAATGCTAACTCGCCAATGTTAGCATGCTATCTTGCTAAACTAAGACAAAGCTAAACTAAGGTGAACATTGTAAACATAAAACCTGCAACACATCAATGTGCTCCATCATTGTGAGCATGTCAGCATGCTGATGTCAGCATTTAGCTCAAAGCACCTCAGTACAGCCACAGAGCTGCTAGCACAGCTGTAGACTCTTAGCCTTGACAGAGGAACATCCTCCTGGTAGCTTCTGCTCAGGGTCTGTTCATGAAGCTTGTAGCTTGAGCTCACTTGTAGTGACTGAAAAGAAATGAAGAAATTCAGAAGGTCTTGTTATCAGTTTTTGGGTTTTTTTTGACAAAACTGTCTTCAAATTTCACAAGCTTGACATGCAAAACAACATCTTCTGCATATGTGTCCTTCCTGGAAGAAGAAGGTTTACAATGGTTTAGTGCTCAAAGGATTTATTATAACCTGGGTCTTATTTTTGGAGTTTTGGCCATCATTTCTATGTCTCCTTGTTCCTGATTTGCAACTTTTACTCTTTTGGTGATTACAAAGATATCACAACCGATAAAAACATTGGGCAAAATAAGACCCAAACTGTAGTGAACTGGAATTTGTCAGGAAGGTGGGGACTTAGGGGGATCTATGAGGGGAACTATGAGGGGAAACTAAGGGTTGAACCCAGGTGCAGACAAACAAAGGGGACGTAGACTATGGATTAACAATAACATGCAACACAACGAGACAAGACTAGGGCAACACAAGGAACTCACTAACACGCAGGGCAAGACTATGGACAATACAATAAAAGGAAAACTCAATCAGGACATGGAAGGACACGAACACAGACAAACCAAGGGATGCACAAGATTTAAATTAACAAATTTATTAATCACACTAAAGACACAACTGTGGGAACTAACAAATTCTAAGGGCTAAACACACAACAAAGGCTACACAGGGAAACACTGAGCAACTGAAAAAACACTAACACAAAACCTGGCGAAACTAGACAAGAAACTCAATTACATAAACTGTGGGAAGACTATAGACATGACTAGGAATAAACTAAATAAAATAAACAGAAAACGCTCCCGAAGGAGGAAAACACAAAAGCTATGATATGCAACAAACAGAACTAGGTAAGAACTATCAACTCAACGTTCACTCTTAAAAACAGAATGAAACAAGAATCTAACAACAAAAGTACTCAAACACAAAATCTCTCTTTATCGAGGAAAACAAATCGGCAAGCTACAAAACTATGAAAAGAAAACAGAAACTAAGTTATGCACGTTCAAACAAATAACACGCACGATAGGACAATACTGAGGGCGGGGAACACTACATAAATCAAGACCTGGACATGAACAAAGTAAACTCACTTACATGGACTGAAACAAAGGACAAGAGCAAACCAAGGAGACATACACATGAAACACGACACGGACGTGAACAAAGATAACACAGCACAGAAACACTTACGTGAGACCAGACTCGGACATGACAAAGAAACCACACAACAAACACTCACTATGGGACTATGGCAAGAATAATAACAAGAACACAGACTATGACTTTGACTAAGGTTTCTCAAACAACGAACCGACAAGGACAAAGGGAAGACACGGACTTAAATACACTAGGGAGGAACACTAATGAGACACAGGTGGAAACAATCTGACAATCACACGGGAGGGAAAACACAGGAAGTAAAGCAACCCAAAGACACATGACATGAACCTTCAAAATAAAACAGGAAGTAACCAAAACCAGGCAAAGACAAGACACAATGGGAAACTTAACAAAAGTACCAACAAGACAGGGCAAGGGTAGAGAACTAAGACAATACAAAATTCTTACATAAAACATGGCATGACTATGGACTAAGACAAGACTCAAGCACATAACACATGGCATGACTAGAAGACATAATGAATACACAGAGTAGAACAGAGAAACGAACATGAACAAAGAACACTACAATGAACACTTACAAACTGAATAAGGCAAAACATCGAGAGGAAAACTAAACAAAACCGCCGTGCATGGCACGGGTCATGACAGAATTATCCTTTAAAAGGTTGCATTCATTTCAAAACGTACCCCCCAACTCACACACAGTCTATCCAGATATCATGTGCCACATCATCCCACCAACAATCAGACAGGTGACACCTTCACTTCCTCCCTCTCTCCTCCCCCTTCACACCTTCTCTCCTCACCTCTGTCGACATGACATCACCGACACCTTGTCCTCTGAATGGATGTGTTCAAGAGAGGAGGGGAGGGTGCCCCCGTTTCCATGCCGACTGTCAGCTTAGTTGGCCAACAGTGGCAGAGGTTTTGTGTTTTGGGGAGTTTAACCTCTGATTCTACTGAGTGAGGAGCTGAACCTCAGTCATTAGCTGTTAGGAGGAAGGTTGATGACGCTGCAGCTTCTGTCATGACTATTCACAGAGGTAAGAGACGGCATTTTACAGCTTTTATTAACGGTAATAAGATGTCAACGTTAGTGGGCGTTTAGGGTCATATCATCCAGCTAATGTGAGGCAGGGTTTGTTTTATAGAGGAAAAATAGATTTGTATGGATAAATTTGTTCTGATAAATATTGTCTGAGGCTTTCAGATTCTCACGGATCATTTATTCAGACCTTACAGCCCTGAAGAAGATCAACCTCTAAACATTTGTATATATACATATAAACATATTCATATATGAAACCTACAAATTTAACATATATCCATGGTTTGCAGAAATGTTCAATGCCAGCATTTTATTCTGGCTAGTGGGCTGCAGCACGAGATAATGACGTTTTCCTAATCGCATTAAAGAAAGTTAGTCACAGAAAAAGAGGTCAGCGATCAGTTCAGTCACCTGTCTGACTGATGAGGGGGCTCTTATTCTTCAAAAGGTAACAGGAGAACCAGGCACCTGCCGTTCACCTCAGTGTCATATTTCAGTTTACATTTGTTCTTCAACTGTTCATTAAGACAGGAAGCTGATGGAGTGCGTGGTGACTGGGTGAGGGCGGAGGTTTGTTTGAGCCTTCTTCTGGGTAAATAACGGAAGAGATAACCACAACCTGACAAGTGACCAAGGTTACGATAGCTCCTCCCTGAACCAACGCTTTAATGAAACCTTTTCTGAACAGAGCGGCCAATCAATGAAATAAAATGTTAATCATAAAAGCGTCAAATAAGACGACCAGCTAAAGGTATTTCTTGTTAGTCACTGGATAGTCGTATTATGACCGATGTAGGCTTTACGTAGTTTGATCTGACAGTCAGATGGTGATTCTGTTGTATGTTAGCTCAGTATGTGGCCGCTGAACTGCAACATGCTGCAGCACTGCTGATTCTGTTACCGACCAGTAATAACTGCTCTCTGTTTTCAGTCCACCCATTATATTCATGCACTTTTAACCATGCTAGCTGGGACTCTTATCGTTGGATTGCCGGTCACTCAATCCAGGTTGAGATCAGATGGATTGGTACACAGACATTCATGGTCCTCAGAGGAAGTATCCTAATGACGGCGGTGCTCCCCTCACTTTTATTCTTGCACCATCACGACGCTGACATTTGTTGTCTTGAGTGAGATGTCTCGACGGCCCCCACAGGATGAGTTGTAATGGCTTTGGTTACACCTAACTTTTCATTTAGCGCCATCATCAGGTCAAAATTCTGTTTGTGCAATACTTTCGTTTACAGCCAAGGACATTCCTGTCAGTGTCACCTCTGTTTCTGTTTGATAATAATTAGCAGTTGTTAGCAGGCACAGATGGCGAACATGGCAGACATGTTTAGCATTAGCATGTTGGCATTGTCATTGTGAGCATTTAGCATTTAACAGCTCAGGCTGTTTTGCCGGTGACGACTCATTGAGATCCAAATAAGTGAATTAATTAGCAAATCTGGATGACAGTGGACATTAGAGAAGACACAGAAAAGTCCAGCTGATGTTTTCTTATAGCCGTCATTAACCGTTATCAATCACCTGCCAGCTTTTGATTGATTATGTTAGACAGCGCTGCTCTGGCCCATGTACAATATGCAATTAGGTTTGGCTAAGGGCCAGTTCTGTCAGCATTGTTCAGTGTGTTCAGCTGAGTTACAGACGCAGTGGAGACACGAACCTGTAGGTTATGAATTTTCAGATGGATTCAACGAATATATATATTTAATTATTTGGAAATAAAATAAAGTTGGTAATTTGAATTGTTGGGAGGTTTTGTAGGTGCACCTGAAAATCTGGATGTCTCAGATATGACTCAGCAGCTCGGCCTTCACTGGTTGCAGTGATGGACACGTAGATTTGAGATCATTTTGTCCTTCTGTTAGACAAGTTGAAAGTGAAATGAACGATGAAAAAGTGTAAGATAAATGGATGAGTCCTCCTGCTGGACTCAAACCCAGAATCTGTTATCAGAAACATGTCAAATACTTGTCTACAACAGCAAAACTGGACCCAAAGTCTTCAGACTCAGCAGTTCAGTGCTGAGCCTCCTTTTTTCCCGTCACTTCATGCATTCAGTCTTTCATTCATTCACTCATTTATTCATTCACTGCCTCTCCCCAGAGAAGACAGCAGTCGCTCTTGTCATGTTATTCCCATGAATAATTGAAGCCTCCTGCCATGAATTATTCAGCAGCAGAAAATGGGTGAAGGATGAGTGTGTGTGGGAGGGGGGCACTCCTGCCTGACTGTTTATCCACTGTGGCCCTTCAAAAGGCCTTCCTACCTGCTACTCCATATTTGATGGCCACATTTTAATGAAGTTAATGAGGGAGACTTTGCTCGCCTGCAGGTACTTGATTTCAGGCTCGTTTGAATCTCAAAGGCCAGACGCAGCGAGTTCAGCGCAGATTAACTGACTATAAAACAGTGAAAACATGACCTGACCCGAGACTCAGTGTCAGATAATACACCACCACACCAGCATGCTCATGATCCTACCGCATTTAATCCTTAATGCATCTGGGCTGCTGAAAGATCTCGTGGATTATTTCCTTTTTAGCAGCAGTGGTCAGTTCTGAGAGAAACATCATGGTCCCCAGAGGATGAATCCCGATGCCGCTGGAGTTTGCCCTTGTCCAACATTTTAGGAAACAATAACTGCTGATACCTAAAATCAGTTGTCAGTGCCTTCAACGTAAATGACTCATATGAGCGTTTTCTGATTGGCCACATTTACAGTGAAGGTTTAGTTGTAGATGAAGGCCACAAGCTGATACATGTTGGTCTGACAGTGAAGTTGTTTTGTGTACTGCAAGCTAAAGTTTAGGTAACTATGGTACAAGTACATCACACAACTTGAGACTGTAGGTCATTCTTCACATCGCCACAAGAGGCTGGTTGTTAAGAAAATATGAATTCTCCTCTAAAACCACTAAAACTGAGCTCTACTGTGAGCTTAATGCTAACATAGCTAGCTTACTGCATGCTACTGTATGTGCTCTTTGCAGCTTTTCCTACAAAACAGCGCTCAACATGTACATTATCAATTCCTGTATACAAGTACCATGAAAGAGATGGAAGTGCATATTTGATGCTTCAGTTTCAATGGAGCAAGAGAGCCGTTTTCTCCATGAACATTTGGTTCCTGATCCACAGTCTCTACACCCTCGACAACCTCTGAGAGGTGTAGTTTTTTTTATGGGAGTACTTTGATTGAAAATGTTGGTAAAAGCGGGAAAACAAGCCCACACAGTGCTGGTGAAGAGACCCACGACATGACAGCAAGCTAGCATTCAGAATGGGGCCCTGAAACTAGCTCAGCTGAATGTAATGCAGTCCTTTTTATTATTTTATTATCAATTATAACTGTGCTTTTTGTGCTATGATACTCCAAAAAGTCTGTAAAAGGTCTGTACACAATATTTCCCTGAAAAACAGCATTGTTATTGCATTCATCACATCCGAGCTGCATTACCTTGACTTCCTCCTGTGTGTTTCAGCCTAAGTGTAAGATTTGTAAGAATATTACTGAACAAACGACAAACATGCGACTAGTAAAAGAGAGCAGAGCTTAAATACGGGTATAAATCCTGGAGCAACAGGGACTGATGGGACTTTCTCAGAGAGTTCAAGATGGATCCTGGAATGAACATCTACTAAAAGCTTCTTTGCTTTGTGCCGGGGAGAAACTCAAGGATCGTCAGTAGCTCTTGAACTTCATAGTTTGTCTGCATTAAAGTCGAAAACTGCCTCTTACCCACAGCTATGGCTGCATGGTCCTGAGACTTTCAGCTGGTCGGAAGCAGGCGGAGCTGATGTCTCACATGCTTTGTATTAAGCCAGAGCAGCAGAACAAGTCGTTTGAGAAGGAGCTGAGTGTCAAACATGCCTCACAGGAGGGGATTTTACTAGCAGCCAAAATCCCTCAGAGTTTCAAATCAGATGCGGAGAGAGAAATGAGTAAAGGTGATATACTCTCATACATAAGAAAAGATGATGCAAAGAAACACCCAAGAGAATTAATGGAAACAAAACAAGAAAAATAACAGGAGAGACGACAAAACAGCCCCCAGAAATACATGAAACCCAGCAGATAAACCAGAGGAGGTAAAAATAAAGAGATAAAAATGCAGTATTGCTTCTAAAAGTGTCGTACGCCAACTAATGCAACTGTAACTCAACATGTCGCTGGAAGCTAACTGTGCCACCGCTCAGCTCTGCAGAGCTGTCGGCCTGTAGCGCTGCTAGCTTAAGCAGCCCAGTTATTCAGTCTACTGTACTTAGATAAAAGCCCGTGGCTGCACTTTCCCTGCATTCAAGTGCTCTCACAAGTACTTAAATTACACGCTGAGAACACGTGAAGGACCAACAAACTGGTGACATGTGACCAGGAAGGTCTCATTTACTCTGCCAATCGGAATGAAGACGTGATGCCGCTTTTTTCACAGGCTCAGAGGACATGTCAGTGACTAATTTTAATGAAACACCTTTATATTGTTTCTTGTTTTGGATCCCATGTTAATAATTCATGCTGCTCTATGTGTGTATTCTTATCTTTGCACTTTTTTGTTTCCAGTGAATGAAGCCAGATTCAGAGACTTTAGGACTTCATAAGTATAACTATTGTTATTGTCTTTGAATTGATTTGAAAGATATTCAATTCTGATTTTAATTTACAGCAGCATAAACTACAAAGTAGCTCATTCTTACATTTGAGAAGCTGCAGCCAACAAATATTTAGCATTTTTGCTCAACAATCAACTTAAATCTTTAATCGATCATAAAAATTACTCCTGATTTTTTTTTATTTTTTTTTATTTTATGCGATGATTGGCTCTAAAAATACATAGCTGAAATAAAATGTTGAATATTGATCGGGCACTATGGCGCTAAGTAAATCAGCACTGATGAACTGATTGATTGATCAATTAAAAGTCAGTTGGAAAGACAAGATACAGCTCAAAAAAGCAGCTAATTTGGCGTTTTTGCTCGACAACTAACCTCAAACGATTAATTGGTATCTTAAAAATTGTCGATGAATTTCTTGACTAATCAATCACATTCTAGTGGTTTCAACAATACTTTACATACCAGAATACATATTAAATATTGTCATCTGATCAGTGAGAACAGACTAATGGATGCACTAAAATGGAAGTCACACTCAGATGTTGAATTACACATAATTTATTCATTTCGGTTTTGACCGTGTAACATAAAACTGGATGAGTTCTGTATCTGCTCTGGCTTTACTGTAGTTTTTCCCTCTAAAAAACCCTCAAACGCTCAACAAATCATTTTTACAACTGTGATTCTGTGAAGCAGAAGCTTAAGAGGAGCAGCTGAAGGCAGGATTAGTCCGTCTATTGTTCACAGCTCAGCTCAGTGTTAGTGTTGCAGCTTAAACACTGCTGGCTTTAATGCAGTTCTTCTTGTTGGAAATCCTTTCCCGGCAGGAAGTGACTTTTTCAGCCACTGATCTCACTCCTAAAAATCACAGTTTTTCAAATGAACTCTTGAACATGAACATGAAGGTCCTGGTACTGGTTTGGACTGGAAACACTCAGTAGCATCTTGCATGTCGGTGTGTGTTAATTCCCTGTCGAGCTTCTTCACAGTTTTGACACTCTGTGGTGGGATTTCACCATTACTCAAGGATGAATGTGCTTACCGTTGACTAATCCTCCAAATCATCTGTTAATAACACGCATCGTCATTAAAGAGGCTTTCCCCGGCCTCAGCTCATTGGTGGAAAACAAAAGCGGCGCTCTGTTTTTAGTCTGTCGGATCATTACAGGTTTTAAGGGCATGTTATTTCTCCCATGAAGCCTGAACTCAGAGGAGTTACTGACCCAGAACAGTTTCTGACAGGAGACAGAGCGCTGTAGGACAAACTCTGCCTCACTCAGAGGAAACCCTGCTGTCAGTTTGAGGCTTTCAGCTCTGTTATGTTCCTGCGCCTCCAGAAAAGCTCAGCCGGTAATGTGGAAGCAGGGAGAGTTCATCATCTCCTGCTGAGGGTTCAAAGGTTTGTTTGTCACAGACAAACAGACAGAAAATTAACCAGGACAGTTATTAAGGTATGTAAGGGAAAACAAATGGCAAAAAGTACTAGTTTCAGCTTCTCAAATGGGAATATTTGCTGTTTTTTCTGTTTTTTTTATGAAATTAAACTGAACAGGTTTTGGATTTAGATTGTTGGTGAGACAAAACAAGCAAACTAAACGTCAACTTGGACTTATTTTATTATTTTATACTATTTTCTAACAGTTGACCTAGCCAATGAAATAATATATTGAGAAAATGATTAACAATATTAGCAGCAGGTTAGCAGCGTCGCCTCACAGCTAGAAGATCCCCGGTTTGATCCCGCCTGGGATCTTTCTGTGTGGAGTTTGCATGTTCTCCCTGTGCAGCGTGGGTTTTCACCGGGTTCTCTGGCTTCCTCCCACAGTCCAAAAACATGCTGAGGTTAATTGATAACTCTAAATTGCCCGTAGGTATGAATGGGTGTGCATGGTTGTCTGTCTCTGTGTAGCCCTGTGGTAGGCTGGCGACCTGCCCAGGGTGTCCCCTGCCTTCGCCCGAGAGACGGCTGGGATAGGCTCCAGCCCCCCCGTGACCCTGCAAAGGATTCAGCGGTGTATAGATGATGGATGGATGGATGTTTCCTGTGTTTTTACTTCATGTAAAGAAGCAACGTAATGTACCCGAGTTTTAGCAAACTGCTATTTTCCTCATGTCGTTCATTTCTACATTGGAAACAATGTTGAGTTTACATAATAAATATTCAATAACCAAATTAAAAGCTTCTTATGTCAGGATCAAAAACAAATAAAAACAAGTCTAAGACTCTAGATCAGTGCCTGTAGCTCTGTGAGGCTCTACAATGCTAACATGCTAATGTTTAGCAGCTATATCTATGTCTCCCACGTCCAGCTTAGTTTAGCATGACGGATGCTAACATTTGCTAATTAGCAAAGTACAGCTGAGGCTGATGGGAATATTCATTTTACAGGAACATGGTCATAAACAAGTGTAATTAAAATTCTGAGCTGATGGTGGCGCTAGATGAAAAGTCAGGAGATCACCAAAGTTATTACAGTTATTTACATGTGTGTTCCAAATTTCTTTAAAAATTAAATGAAAAAATATTTCATTAAAAACAACCAATAACCTCATTCAGCCTGGACCAAAGAGGTGGACGGATCAATAGACCTACATGCTCTCCACAGAGCGATTCTGCTTCAGCCAAACAATCAATAGTGAGTCACTGATATGTAACTTGAACATGATGTCACTTCCAGTTGACTGGACGACATGTGACGGTGTCTCAGAGCAGCGAGCTCGTCATGTTAATCCGAGAAATGTGTTGATTTAAGAGTAGTTATTTCTGTACAACCTGTGTTGGAAGACGTCCTCTCTCTCTTTATTCTGCCTGCAGAGCTCTGATTGGTTGGTTGCTTTTCCAATTGGGCAAATCAGCCATCAATAAGCACGACATTAGGGTGGTTTAAACTGCTCAACAAATTGCAGCAGTTCAGAAGTGAGGACCAGGAGTGATTCCGCTAATTTGCTTGTCAGATCAATCTGAATTATGCACCGATTGGCAGCATAAAGGAAGAAGCTGCTTGTGCTCGTTATTGTCCTGGTAAAGAGCAAAAATCTGGTGAAATCGAGAGAGCGAGCCCGACATTTCACACTGCACATCATTAGCTAACAGACGACTCTCCAGTATTCCCCCGCGATGGCACCAGCTGGTGGTTTCTCTAGTATAACTGAGCGGAATAAAAACAGGACTATAAATAGCAGAGAGTGACCCGCTCTCCACCGTCTCTGCCTCCTGCGTCGCGTCTGACCCACAGAGCTGCAGCTGAACCGCGGTGCAGCCGAGCGGAGCACGATGGGTCGAAACGGTGGTTAAAGCCACCGAAAGCGGCCCGGAGAGAGAGGCGAGGCTTTAAATGAGTCTCTGGCTGGGAGGGAATCACACCACCAAAGCCCATCCAGGAGCATTAAACATTGAATGAGGGATTAAAAATAGATCCAGAAGCCTTCCCTGTCCTCCTTCTCTCTCATATCATCCTCGCTTTCCTCACCCAAACCAAGAGCCTGTCTGGCAGATGAATATCATCCAGGGGTTCAAAGGTCACCTGGCTGAACGTATAAAGCTGTTCTCATCATCTGTGTCTGTGATATTGTCTTCAAATCAGGGCTTCTCAAAGTTTTGACGACTGGGCGTCATTTTAGGGACCCGGCACAGGAAAATCCATGAACGTGGACGCAGGATTTGAGGTCTCATTGGTGTTTCCCTGAGCGCCGAATTCACCTGTTTGCAGACGAGACAGCTCAATTTATCTGTCCCCTGAGGTCTGACTAAGTAACACTTGATCCATTTTGCTTTAAAGTTTCTTCCGTGGTGGCTCTTCCATCTAACTTCCACGTTAAAGTGCCGACTTGTCCGCCTAAATCAAGCAGACGATTGATGACCTGACAGATGCTTGTCAGAGGGCGCAGTCTGACGCAGCAGCCGAGCGATGGAGGCTGTTTAAAGTGAAAGTACTGAAATGGAGTGATTCGGATATAACACATTCATTTCACTTCACCTTCAGGGGACGCACAAAATGTTTCTGATGGCAGCTATTGGCCCGCGGGCCGCACTTTGACAACTGCTGCTTTAACTCATGACGAGATGTGAGTCAGTCAGTGCAACTCTTTTAATGTTAGATCAGGTGATTGTTGGGGGAATTGTTGTACAGTTGATCAACCCTCAATTTGTCAATCTAAAGTCAATGAGCTTCATGTGAGAGCTGAGCCTCTAACAAACGGGTGTAATGTACTCAAGAAGCTGCTGTGGTGTCACATGGACGACGTGTTCAGGTGTGACATATGTGGCTAGTGACAGCAGAGTGCTAGCTTGCTTGTATGTGATCTATAATTGTGTCATGACTCACAGTTTGAGATGCAATTGTGGAGTCACAGTATGAGTCAAGCTTTCAGTACAGCAGGTTAGAAATGTCAGAGAATTAAAAAAATGTGTTGGAAATGGTGATCAGATGCAGCAAAAAATACGCAACACTGAATGTTGCTGTTGGTCGAGTCTAACGACACTTTGGCATAATTTTGTGGATCTTCAGACCTCAATGCCTGGTCTAGAAGTAGAGGTGTAGACTTGCCGGTCCTGGTTTCCAGACTTCATGCATTACACTACCCAGCGTGAAGAAGAGTCTTTAGCGATGTTGCCAAACAGCGAGCTGGTTCAGGAAGCTCATTCAGCTCTGGCTCTTCATTGGAGCTGAAGTAACCTGAGCAGCTCATGTGAGTCAGATGGTGGCGCCGAAGCTCCTCAGAGCATTTCCGTTGTTCTTCCTCTGTTCTTCCTCTCAGCTTCCTCTAAACGGACTCCACTCGATCATCATCAGTCACAAAAGAGGTGACGTTTAAAGGCAGCTGTAAAGGTCGAATTCAGAGGAAACTCAGGTTTGCGTCCTCTGTGCACTTATACTGTAATTTCTTGCAGTGTCTCTAAAATATGAGGTGAGATCCAACTTTTTATTGCGGCGTTTTCCCATCAAAGGCCTGAGAAATAATGGATTTGGACCAGTTTATTGTTAAAGCTGTAAATGCTTTAAGATCAAATCAATAAACGAGCAGACTGCTGCTGCAGTGTTGCAGTGTGCTGCAGCTACAGTCAAACCTGGCTGAAAAGCAGCAGGCTTTGTGCTGTCGCTGGCGTGTGTGTGTGTGTGTGTAGGACTAATTGTGTTGCATTCAGGCTACACAAGCAGACAGAGGAGCATTAGTCATGTAGCCTGGGAGCAGACAACTCTTCACCTGAGATCCTGTGAGGTAGAATCAGGGTGAAGCGTAATGGGCTCAGTGGGCCTGAAGGCCTCACTGACACACATACAGGTACTGGTGGTGGTAATGGTTGTCATGGTGACAGTCCTATTGTGTTTTCCTTCTTTTTATTTTATATGTACCATGATATGAAGACGTGTTATAGACATTATAGTGAGGAAATAATAAATATCACAATATAAGCCCCAAGAGTTTTACTATGAGGAAAAACTTTAGACATTATCAGCATTGTTGTAGCTTAATATAAATATCATGATGTGACATTTTGAGTTATTGCACAGCTCTAAACCGCAGTTACAGACGAGCGCTGTGCTGGAAAACAGACGTTATAAAAAGTTTAAAAGTTAAAATATCTTTAAAAAGATCTTCAGTTCACACTATATCTTTTAATCAGACATGTGATAAATATAATATAATATATGTATGAAATGCTTTTTTCTCACTACATTTCCTGCTTTTTTCAGTTTCTCTCTCAAACCTGCTTGAAACAACTTAATGGCTCAAACCTGCTTTGGATTCATGCCTGCAGGTGCCTTCATGTTTCTCTCGCAGGACAGTATTTTACTCCGGCGTTACAGGATAAGAGACTGTTTCACGTCGCATGCTGGTGCTGATTCTTAGAAAAGCAGAACATGTTGCACTCACAGCACAGCACTGCTTCCCAGATACCTTCCTGTTTCCTGGCTCGTTAGTATGTCGAAGCACAGCAGCGACTGAACCGAGAGGATGCCGTGAACGTGAAACGACGGCGTTCTTTGATTCCATCGCTGTCGCCGTGCAGCATGTCGGTATATAATACCTCAGCCTTTCATGGTGGATTGATGGCAGTGTTCCAGTCTACAGTGTGACAGGTTTTCAGACTCTTTTGTTATCTGGATGAAACCTGAGCGAGTGCTGAGCAGGCAGGAGGGTTTCACTTACAGCGGCCTAACAACCGGCCTGCGTGTGGAAAGCGGCCGACAGGCTGTCATTAACTGCTGAATTGATGTTTGTGACGTACGGTGTGCACTGAGCCAGTGTTAGCAAACGTTTCACTGAGCTGTACCCGCTGAACGCTGAGACGTGATTACTGTGTTTGAACGCTCCCGACAGAGGACGGCTGCGTTTTAATGTCGGCCACTTTGTTTAACTCGAGGAGCAGCGAGCGCGATACTGAACGCACATTACAATGACTCAGAGCGTCTTTACCTGCTTACTGCACCTGCGCATCACCAAACCAGACATACAGCCAGCTTTATGCCCATTCACCACCCCTTCTGCTGCAGCTCACACCACAGTCAGCTCCGGTCCTGGATGCAAATCACTGCTGCAGTCTTGTGTGTGAGCAGTATAATCAGATTTAGGGCTTGTGCATCGACCAGGAAACAGTCTGTTAATGGATCAGGGATGCTATCTGTAATACAGTCACAGCAGCCTGAAGGAGTCCAGGTCTGCCTCTGTCACCACAACCCAACTGAAACCAGCAATGAAGCTGGAGCAAGAAGAAGCTGTAGTTAAGTCTGGCAAAGATCTTGTTTAATAACCAGATGTGTTTCGATTCACACGGTCATTTTTGTTTAGTTATCGCTTTGTGTTTTGTGCCGAGCAGAAAAGTCTTATTTGTATTTATTTATTTAAAACATGCTAAATTAAAACATCAGAGCCGACATGTAGGAGCCGATGAAAGAAGGAAAGAGGAGAGAAATGAGTGGATGTTTGTTTTGGCGAGTTTCTTCTCTCAGTCTAGATTTTGCTGAAGTCTCCATAACTGGGTCATTTTAAAATAACCGAGGACTAGCTGAGCTCTGGTGACACGTTCGACAGCTGCGAGCGTCTGACAACCTCGGGCTCACTGGGTCTTTAGCTGTTTGAGTTTGTGGTGGTTTTACACTGAAACTCGCTCATTGCTGTCTTGACAAAGCACCACGAAAGAAAAAACATCCTGATTTTATTCAAATCCAGTTCTGCCTTTAAAGGAACTCGTGACTTTGTGTTTTCCACAGTTTCTCAGTAAATGATACCAGAAACGCACCTGTTCTCTTTTTAAGCGTATTGAGTGTGTTTGTGTCTTTGCATTTTAAATCTAAGGTCTATTTTGGGAAGACTTCTGCTCCACAAGGAAAACAAAGGAAGAGAGAGAGACTGAAACATTGAAACACAGAAACACTGAAACAGAGAAACACAGAAACACTAAAACAGAGAAACACAGAAACACTAAACACAGACACACTGAAACACAGAAACACTGAAACACTGAAACAGAGAAACACTGAAACACTGAAACAGAGAAACACAGAAACACTGAAACGCAGAAACACTGAAACAGAGAAACACTGAAACAGAGAAACACTGAAACAGAGAAACACTGAAACAGAGAAACACAGAAACACTGAAACACTGAAACACTAAACACAGACACACTGAAACACAGAAACACCGAAACAGAGAAACATAGAAACAGAGAAAAGCTCGACTCATTACCTTTATATTAAATCATAAGGTGATTCACTATTAACAAATTAATGAGCGTGAGCACAATTTTCTTCCTGCACTTCCTCTTAATAAATGAAAAGCAGCAGTTTGCTCCCTCTGGCTTTGTGTTCACCAGATGTCTGATTGAATGATGTCACACATTCTGTCTTTATAACAGGATTCTTTGGGTGTCTTGCTTCTACTTTGTTTATGTGCTCTAATGTTTCAGCTCTGACTTCCTGCTCTTTAACTTTCTGAAAGGAAAATTACAGTTACAGCCTCATGCCTAAATAGGCCCGATTTGTTGTTCCTTATAACGATATTTAAATTGTGTGTGGAACAAATTGTCCATCAACAGTCAACCAAGGCCGTCTCAATACTTTCAACACATTAGTGACTAAAATTACCAACGTGGGGCAAAATACAGTAGAGTGGACCTTCAGTTACCAGTACAGATGTTTTTTAGGAATGCACATTAAGATGAATATTAACTTTATCCTCTGTGTGTGTGTGTGTGTGTGTGTGTATGTGTGTCCTCCCCTCAGTGTCTCAGATGGTGATTGAGGAGGTGAGCGTCTTGCAGACTCAGCTGGAGATCGAGAAGTCGTGCCGAGAGAATGCAGAGGCCCTGGCCACGAAGGTCTCACACACGCACGTGCACACACACACACATGCACACACACATGCACACACACATGCACACGCACACACACACACAATAATCAGGACTATGAGATTAGCATTATCAGGGTCCAGCTGGCATTAGCAGGAGAATAGAGAGGAGAGCTGAGTCAGCATGACTCTGCACAGCGATGATTTGACTGTTATCTCTGTCTGTTACTGCCTCAACAGCAAAAACTTTATGCTTCTGTTCAAATCTGATAACATTTAGATGTAAATACAACATCTTTTATGTTTGCTGTTAAGATATATATAAAATATAATATTTGTAACAATATCATTTAACATGAAGTGGATGTAATAATTTATTCTGTTAACTCATCAACATGCAGATACCGTCACTACCATGATGCTGTATCTGACAGGAAAAGGATATTTTGACTATTTATAGTTTTAATCATGTTGAACCCTGTGAACTTTGACCTCCAGCTCAACTGTGAGAACAGGAAGCTGAAGTACCTGAGCCTGTCGTCTCGTCCCTGTTTGGACGAGCTGCTTCCCAGCATCTCCGACTGCATCGCGCTGGAGGCTGACTCGGATGCAGACACCGCAGATGGAAGTCCTGACACCTTCACCCAGTACCAACAACAGGTTAAAGGTACAAACACGTTATATTCACACAGCGCCATCAACAGGTTAAAGATACAAACACTTTATATTCACACAGCGCCAACAACAGGTTAAAGGTACAAACACGTTATATTCACACAGCGCCATCAACAGGTTAAAGATACAAGCACTTTATATTCACACAGCGCCAACAACAGGTTAAAGGTACAAACACGTTATATTCACACAGCGCCAACAAGAGGTTAAAGGTACAAACACGTTATATTCACACAGCGCTAACAAAAGGTTAAAGGTACAAACACGTTATATTCACACAGCGCTAACAAAAGGTTAAAGGTACAAACACGTTATATTCACACAGCGCTAACAAAAGGTTAAAGGTACAAACACGTTATATTCATACAGCGCCAACAACAGGTTAAAGGTACAAACACGTTATATTCACACAGCGCCATCAACAGGTTAAAGGTACAAAGACGTTATATTCACACAGCGCCATCAACAGGTTAAAAGAACAACATGTAGAATTATACTCATATAAGAACTGGTCAGATTATCATTATTACATTATCTGTTCTGGGCACTTTCTAATGAAGAGTAAACCGTAGTCACTACGTACTAATATTGATTGTGTGGTAGATAATTTTCCAGAAATAAACAAGCTTTTTCATCCTGTACTGTTCTCTCAGAGCTGAGGGAGACAGTCAACAGCTTATTGGAGGAGAAGAAGAATTTCGTGTGTCAGATTCATGAGCAGCAGAGGCGGATAGAAGAGCTGACTTCACAGGTGAGGAGATGTTCGTCGCTGCCACCTGTCGAAGCTTTAGGTCACAGAATACACGTTTACTCAAGAGCTTTACTTCAGAACCAATGTGAGGTTCTTTGAAGAATTTCCACTTTACTCCATTACGTTTACCTGACAGCTGTAGTTACTAGTTACTTTCCAGATTGCAGTTTTTAATCCCCTTCCTGTCCAGTAAAAACCCCGTATCTCCAGATGTGTTGATTTTGAATGTTTGTGATGAACTGAAGGATTGAATGCTCCTTTATAGGTTCAGAAATTTCTCCTACTTCTTAAGATAAATAAAGTCTTTAAAAAGCCTCTTAGATTAGCTGGAAAACGCATCAGTACAAAGATGAAAACAGGAGCTTCGTGGTTCACACAGGACAGCACAGCTACAAACATATGACTGAATATGATACGGTTTTGTTAGAAAATAAAGAAAAACAAAACATTTCTTTGACTGTTTAAGATGCTGCCTGATTTGACTTTCCTTTCACTCTCTGCAGTCAGAGAAAGATCAGGCCGAAATGAAGGAGCTCCGTGAAACTGTTGCACAGCAAAGCAAAACCATCAAGAGATTCAACAGAGGTGAGTCACAGCACACCGGAACACAGAAACACTGAAACACAGAAACACTGAAAAAGAGAAACAAGGAAACACAGAAACACTGAAACACAGAAACACCGAAACACCGAAACACTGAAACACAGAAACACAGAAACACTGAAAAAGAGAAACAAGGAAACACAGAAACACTGAAACACTGAAACACAGAAACACCGAAACACAGAAACACTGAAACACAGAAACACTGAAACAGAGAAACATCGAAACACTGAAACAGAGAAACACAGAAACACTGAAACAGAGAAACATCGAAACACTGAAACAGAGAAACACTGAAACAGAGAAACACAGAAACAGAGAAACAGAGAAACACAGAAACACTGAAACAGAAACACTGAAACACCGAAACACCAAAACAGAGAAACACAGAAACACCAAAACAGAGAAACACAGAAATGCCGAAACAGAGAAACAATGAAACAGAGAAACACAGAAACACTGAAACACCAAAACACCAAAACACAGAAACACAAGGAGGTTTAAACAAAAGCAACAAGCAGACATGTTGCAAAATACTGAAGCTCCTCAGTGAAAATGGGAAAAGTGATTTGTATTTAGTCTTGGCATGTGTAGCATAACTGTACAAATGTCATTGTGCTGATTTGCATGTCAAAAGCTAACATACAATAATGTGATGCATGTTAGCATGCTAAGTGGCTAAGTGTCAGTTAAAATGAACTGATGGGACTGTCCTTGGTTTAGTCTGATGTTGTCTGTCTGTGTGTCTCTGCAGTCTCCACGATGGCGGCTCAGGAGTACGATGGGATGAAGGAGCAGCTCGACTTGGAGCAGAGCCTGAGAGTCAAAGCTGAGACTTTCGCACATGAGGTAAAGAAACACGCTGAGCGCACAGTACGAGAGAGATGGCCGAAGTGTGTAAAAATACAACCAGTGTTCATGTTAGCTTGAAAAAGAAACATTTTTTAACCTTTAAGCAACATTTTTTTGCCAGCAGGGGGCAGAAAAATGTCAAAACACAGCCACCACATTATCACAAGTTTATGAAGTTGTTAGCTAACACATTAGCAAACAGTCGCATATTTACATGTCCACCTGCCACAAACATCCAATTCTTTAATTCTTCATTAATTCTTCCTTTATGTTTATGTCCAACATTCATTCTACTTTTGTTGATAATTAACATTAGCTATTTTTAGCCGTTAGCCTCTTCACTATTGTGTAGCTAAGTGGTCAATGATGATTGGACACGATAGTAAACACTGCATTAAGAAGAGCCATTTCACTGATTGGCCACAGGAAGGGAAAATGTAATTTTCTGTGACATTGTTTGGGTTCATTTGGACTTAACACCAGATTAATTAAGATGAAGTTTACGTCATCGTGGTGCAGAATACTATCAACAGTATCAAACTAACTAGCTTCGGCATATCATTAGCGTGGACTTGGTGCAACAGGCCACACAGCGTTTAGCTGCTAGATGTTGATGCAGAGCAGTGGCTTGTTGCACGAGGTGATCCGTTTCACCATACTTTGGCATTATCTTAAAGGAATTCAGTGTTAATATCAAAAATATAGATTAATGCAGGTTCAAAGGCAATGTTGATTTTTCTCAATGCATCATGTCTGTAAGTCAGGTGGAGGGAAGTCTTCCATCTTATTAGTTGCACAGTTTTGGATGCAGCTTAAATAATAACCTGCTCAGGATCTATTGTGTGTGCCAAAATAAAATCTGCTTTGTCTTGCAGCTTATACAGCACAGCTTTGAGTAATCTTTTCACTTGAAAACTATTTATGGATATATGTGGATTCGTGAAAATATTTAGGTCACATGAGAAGAACTTAATCTTCACATTAACCATAATCTACATTTTGGAGTTTCTCCTCCTTTCGGAAAATCTTTTCCGCTATTCTGCTTCAGCTGTCTGAAGTGATCCAGTCTGATGATATAGCTAATTTCTGTGATTAAAAGCTGTGGAGTGATGCTGCTGTTAGCCTCAGTGATAAACCTGACCGGCATTGCTGTGTTGGTAAATGATGTGTGAGTTAATAACCTTGTGCCTGATTAATGATATGTCCTGAATCTGATGTTTACTGACCTGAAAAGTGAAAAGCCTGCAGGATTAAAACAGACTGTGTGTGATGGACAAACTGGGATGATGTGCTGGTAGTTGAAATGTAGAATCTCACTCTTTCTTCTCTCGTCTATCTTCCCCTCTCTTGCTTTGGCCATCGTTTTCTTCTCTTCCCTACCTTCTCCCTCTTTCTGTTGTCCTCCTCCTCCTCCTGCTCCTCGTCATTCTCTGCTCCCTCCTGCAGATGCTGGTGAAGCAGAAGGAGGCCAACAGGCAGAGTATGCTGCTGCTGCAGAGTGCTGAGCCCAGCGTTCAGCTTCTGAAAGCTCTGGAGGACGTCGCTGCCGTCACTAAAACCCTGGAGGAGGAGCGTCTGCAGCATCAGCAGAAGGTAAACCCCCAACACTTAAGTTTCTTTGTCAGGAAGGTGGTGTTCACTCTGCAGAGCCGACATAGTGAAGGCCTGAGTCACCATCAGTTTGTTTGAGCCAGGTGGAGGTGTTGAATAACTGCTTTTTGGCCACTTGGGGGCAGCAGAAACACGTTGTGAACACATATTATCACCTTTAAAGAAATACATTGAACTTGAACTTGAATGTCAGTCCAATAGCCACTCTCTTTTAGCTCTGATATGGTCTCCACCACCTCCTAAAGGAAATCTCTGTCTCTTCCACTATGTTCACCAGCTGTGTCTGTCTGCTGTCTGCTGTAGGTAGTATGAAGTGGCTTTTTAGAGCTTTTTCTCTTTTTCAGCTGATAATTCTCTGTACTTTCATCAGTACGGACGGTGCTGCTCTCATTGTTTTAAAATCATTTCATACATTGTTGTTATAAAAATATTAATTATAGCCACTTTAAAGTGGCTCGGATTGTGTAATGAAGTCAAACAGTTCAGGAATAAATGCTAATTTTTTGCTCAAGTGGAAGCATTGTTAAACAGGGTTGGTGTGTCTCCACCTCACTTTGCTGAATTTAAGTATTTTCAGCACCAATTACATTTTATTCAATTGACTTTTTTATGCCACTGCACTGACTCTGAAGTTTTATTGTACTGCTTTAACACACATTTTGAATCAGCTTCATTTTCAGAAGATCAGGCAGGTTGTAAAATTTGACATCATATAAGTGTAGTTAATTAATTCATGAGGATATTGCAGATTGCAGCCACGGGGAACCACAGTCTTGTTCTGTCAGTCACCGCTCGGATCAAACGACCTTAACCAAAGGTCATAAGATAACAGATTTAACTCTGCTTAGATGATGTTGCTGTCTGAAGGTAAAACTAGAAACAGCAGGTGCTGTGAAGACCCTCAGCTATCAATGATGCTATATCTGCTACGATGCTGTGAGTTAAAGGCAGCTAATCAGTTGTTTTTTTCTCTCATTAGAGGCTTCATCAGTTTGCATTTCAGGCCTTTTGAATTGTTCACACATTCATGTTACGGGACAATCTAATCTCTCATAATAGACTCCCCTTAATTATGTAGCCATGAGCTAAATCATGTGGTATGCGTGTGTGTGCGTGTGTGTGTGTGTGTAGGTGGAGAGCCTAGAGGCCCAGCTGGAGCAGAGTGCTGTGAAGAAGCAGCTGGAGGCTCTGCAGAGGCAGCTGGAGCTGCTGGAGGTGGAGAAGAAGGAGGTGGACGGACGACTGGAGAAGGCAGAGAAGAAGAACGAGGAGCTGGAGAACAGAGGTGAACACACACACACACACACACACACACACACACACAGTGGAACAACAGGTGGAGTTAAGGAGGTCCTCAGATGGGTGCTGATGACATGGAATACATAGCATTAAAAGGACACACACACACACACACACACACAAAGTAAAATACTGTACATACACACCATAGCAACAGAAAATAATTGTTTCTGACTGGCTGGCAAGTATACCTACCTGAACAAACGTACTAATAAAATAATAAATAAACAGATAATAAAGTAGTGGGAGCAATGAGCTGACACATGCACAGTTAATGCCAGCGCTGACACTTTTACACCCAATGTGGAACAAGTTGTTTGACCTGCTCTGATTGAGCTGCACCAAATCAGACTGAACTCCACAAAGTCTGAGTTCACCTCTGTGGTCCAACTTCAGCTTCTCCGATCTGAAGTCTGCCATTTAAAATGTTTCAATGATGAAATACTAAATACAAAAAAACAAATAAACCTTTCGGTTTTATTTAATCTCTTCACCTCACTGACTCTCCAGTGGCTTCATTTATTCATATTTATATTTATTTTTCAGCTCCTGTTTTACAGTCGGACATTGGTGATTTGTCCACAGGATTTTATTTTCCAACATTTACAAAGACGCCAAAAATGTCTGAAGTTTGGTGCCATGATGTAATTGATGGATGCATTCATAAAGAAACATGGAGTCTAACTGAGTATAACAGCCTAAAGCTTCAATGAAGAGCTCAAGCACGGTGATAGAGAACATTTACTTGATGTTGTCAGTATTTTACATTTTCTAAGATATTTATGGGAAAATGTAAGGGTGACAGCTGGTTTTTGGAGCTAAAGGTCAATGAGAAGTCATGCTGTGTTGGCATTTTTAGTTTTGGTGCTGTCCCGACCTTCACAAAAATCTGGTTTTAAACTGAGCTTTTTTGTTCTACGAATCTGATTTCAGCTTTATTGTTTTGATGTTCATGTGACACAATAAATTTTAAATATAAAGCTTTAATAATTGACAGAAATTGGAGGGTCACTGGTCTCTTCTGATCCCTCTGTGTGTATTTCCACACTGACTCCAACACAGACCCATTGACCCATCTGCTGCAGGAAGGCTGGCAGAATTTCTGCCTGCGTGCAACATGGCATCTGTTTGTGTTTTAAATGGGTCACATGCACTCAGGGCCAAAACCACCAACCGACTTCATCCAGAAACCATTGAAAAGGACAATACACACAGAAGCCTCTTTCACTGGCACTTTGTGTCCGCTGGTGTGCAGAGATAGTGTGTTGGGTGAGAGTCTTGTGTACCCACAGCGTCTGCAGTAGCAGCAGTAGCAGTAGCGGTAACAGCTGGAGCAGTAGTACTGCAGTAGACGTCAGTACTATGAGCTGTTTCTGTTGTTTTCCTTTCTCTTCACAGTCCACGAGCTCCAGGAGGAGACCCAGAAAAAGATCGCCATGACGACCAGCACAGGACCCCCTCCCCCTGAACCTGGGGTAGCCCCGCCTCCAGCCCCTCCCCCACAGCCGCCTCCTCCACCTCCCCCTCCCCCTCCGCCCCCTCCTCCACCTCCCCCCTCGAGATGCAACCCCCTCAGGTGAGGAACAACAAACCAAACACATGTTCCACATCAGCGTGCTCGCTGCAGACGTGTCCGTGGTTACTGTCCCGCGCAGAACGCTCAGACCTCAATAACAGCGCAGGGGACCAGAAATATAAAGTGATGTCCCCCAGACCCTGAGGACAGTGCAGTGGAGCGTCTTCTCAGAAGTCTTTCCGCTACACAGTGTCCTCAAAGCTTCAACCAATGGCACAAAAAATGTGTGTCTGTGACGTTTGAATTACTTTCTGATCAATCCCCCGATTCACATTTAACAGCTGTGATGATACACGCGTGTGACAGTAAACCTGTCAGTGATGACGCACCGTGACGTTGATTCATAAGCATCTGAAAGCTGAATATTCGTCTCTCTTTAGAACAAACCGCTGAGTGTCTGTTACACTGGGAGCACTAAATAAGTAAAGAAGGGAGTTTACAGATGACAAAAATAAAGAAACGTTAATTATCTTTAAAATCAAATGTTCAAAGTGTGTCTCTGATCAGCTGATCGGTGCCTGATCAGCCCTACAGATGTAAACATTCTCAGCTGTCGTGTCTCCGTCTCTCAGCTCTCTGATAGCCATCATGAGGAAGTCCTCAAAAGGCTCTAAAGCCTCTGTGAAGGCCGAGCAGCCTCCAGGTGAGTCTCATTACACCTCTTATTATTATATTTACAAAAATAAAAGTTCATATTATGCAGAATGTTCAAATTCAGAATAATGTTAGTTAGTTATAATATTTAATAAAAATTATTGATGTATTAATGTGCATTAATATCGCTGCTGTTAAATATGCAGTTTATTTTAACTACGTTGTATGTTGTGAATTTCTTCCACATATATCAGGTTTTATTTATTATTTGTTTTTATTAATCCACTGAATAAATACTTGGAATAAATACTCCTTTCCTCTCGTCCTTCGTCCGTCTAGCCGCTGAGGGTGTAGACGACGTGAAGGTGAAGGCGGTGAATGAAATGATGGAAAGGATCAAACATGGCGTCGTCCTGCGGCCTGTGAAGAGTCAGGAGAGCAAGGTGAGGACAGGATGGACTAACGGTGTTGTCGCTGTATCTTAGATTTAGGTATTCAGCTGGTTGCAATCTGCAACCTCACCACTAGATGCCACTAATTTGATTCCACCAAGTTTCATGAAAATCAGGCCTGTAATTTTACCCAATCCTGCTGAAAGTCAGGCCTCTTTGTCTTCAGTCCTCTTTATATTTGACCCTACATCCAACAATAGTATGGAGGTCAAAGGTCACAGCTCCATGACAGCAGAGGCAATAAAATATTCGTATGACCTTAAAGTGATCAGAAAATCAATGTTCACTTCATAACAGCATTAAAACACACGTGAAAGCAGGTGAAACTACATCCTGCTTCATCTCCGGAAAACACGTTTTACAGTCCTTCTTCTCCTCTTTTCACTCTTTCCATCCTGCTGCTGTAAAGATCAGGACGTCAGTGACCTGGGGGCTCACTGGGCTCCGTGTTTGATGTGTCTGAATGCACTCTGGCTGATTGTTCTCTTCTCTTTCCTCCTCATGTGCGTCCGGTGTGCTGCCGCAGAGAGTAGCAGTAAAAGTGAGTATATTGATGTTTGCATCAATCTTGTGATTGTGAAGTCACTGTTGCCCTCTGGGGAGAAAAGATGCCGCCCCCACACACCCACCCGCACCCCCCACACACACACACACACACTGGGCCTGCAGTACCAGTGAGCCTTATGATGCTGCTACACTCTGACCAGAGATGGGAATCAAAAAATCCCGGCTCATGGTTACACATAGATGCATTTTCCCCTTGAAAACACTGAAATTTCCCACTTTGCAGTGTTTATGAAATGCAGCATTTGTGTCACAATTTAGTTTTACAAAAAAGTGGAATAATTGTTTTTCTTTGTGTGTTTTTTTCAGCCACCTCCAGTCTGTGAGGAGAAGCAGCAGGAGAGCGCCATGGAAGAACTGAAAGGCATCCTGGTACAAAAGGCTTTTTATCAACTTTGTTAGGAGGAAAACGCTCACTGAAGCTCCACAACTCAAATCTACACATTTACTGTGTTTGTATCACTCAGAGTCATTCAGCTTTTGATTTGGATGATTTTTGTGTTTGCTAAAAAGAGGCTGAAATTGATTGGCAGTGATTAAAACAGTGATGAAGACGAGACTGCATTTTAATCTGAATGCAGGTTTCTGATATTGAAGGTTTGTGTTCCTCAGTAATGTTGAACAAATGGTATAAATACAGTGAGAAACACATAAAATGCAGATTTTATCATTTTTTTAACTGTACAGAGTTTTAATTAAACCGACACTGTATTTATTGATCTGATCGTTTATGTCAGTGTGTCCTTGAGAGTAAAGAAGTTCTGGATTTAATCACTTCAGTGGTGAGTAATAAACTCCCAGCAGTGACAGCTGTTCTTGCCTCCAGGAGACGGTGAAGCGGAGCCCCAGCCGAGGGTCTCAGGAGTCGGGGCCGTCGCCACCTGGGAAGAAGGACAGCGAGCTGGAGGTCATCCTGAGACGCCGACGCAACAAGGCGGGAGAACCTGGCTCTGGAGGTGAACACACCTGAGGAGGAGGTTCTGCTCTGTCTGACTGCAGAGTTTCTACCTCCAACCATTTCATTTCATGTGTAGCTAAAAACAAATCACACTTTTTTTTTTCTGATTGTTCCGTAAAAATGCTCAGAAAAAGTCTTTTTACGGCCTCGTCTGTAATTAGGACTCGTATTAACTTCATAGTACATAAATTTTACTGTGTGAAACCTTTTACAGTATATAACATATACTGTATGTCAGGTGCAGTAATACAAGTATTCAGATCCTTTATTTAAGTAAAAGTACAATACCAGACTATTAAAATACTCCATTACAAGTAAAAGTAAAATGTACTTAAAGCATCAAAAGTAAAACTACTCATCAGGCAGAATGGCCTGTGTCAGTGTTGCATTACAGGACCAGTATTGGTCCAATGTACGTAGTTACTTTCCACCTCTGCTCAGGTGTGGATTCAGCATTAAGTTCTACCTCAGTGTCCTGTTGAAGCTCATCAATCACACATTTAGCAGCACCTTTAAACTCTCTGGAGAAAATAAATCCTGATACAGAAAATGAAACTGCAAACATCTTCAGAGAAGAATGAATTCAGCTGTGATGAAGATGGTGCAAACAAACTCTCTGTGTGAAGAAGTGAACCCGGACATGAAGCCGGCTCACTCAGATCTGTACCTGAGGGTTCAGACGAGGCAGAGCTGTTAACGATCCTGCTGCTGTTGTTCAGAACACGTCCTGTTAACAGTGCAGAGGTCAGAGGTTCGACTCCTGCTGCTGTCAGGGAAGAAAAACTGTGAGCTGTCCACTAGAGGGCGCACTGCACCACAGCTTGAACAGACTGTGCAACGAGGTCACATTATTGTTGACATGGATTTATCTGCTTTTCCATGATGGATTGACCTCATCTGGCTGAATGAACCACAGCTTCTTGATTTCAAATCTGCAAAATATTTAGACTCGTTACGAGCTGAAGCCGGTTGAAGCCGATGAGAAGATTGTCCGTCTATTTTCTTTCCTTTCAAATCGAAATCAGTGAAGCTCAGAAGAGTCTAACAGGTTTCTCATTGTATCAGCAGATGTGGTCTACTAATTTCCTGCACAGTCCTTCATCCGGTGAATGTGCACATAGAAAATAAAAACAGTAAAATACGTAACTTCAGCCGTTCAGCAATAATAATAAATCAGTCCCAGTGGAACGTCGGCAGCCTGCTCACTGCTTAAGCTTGCACACGATTGGTCAATCTCGCTGTCAATCAACATATCAGCAGCTGTGGTCCCTCACTGGTTCGCTGTGTGACTGTCCTGTAGTGAACCTGCTTTGTAATACAGTAAATTAATAACTTCCACCAGTATAAGACACCCCTTTGAGTGGCTACAGCATTCTAAGGCTGTTTAAATGTAATAATACTGCATTAATGTAACACTGTACAGCACTAATGCGTCATGGGTACCTCTGCTTGTTATATTTGAGGTACATTCTGCTGATAATAATACTTTTACTTTGTTAAAGTAAAAAGTATTATTATCTTCAGCTGAAGAACTAGCTCATTCTGGAAGCGTTTGTTTCTCCTCTCCAGATGAGCGGGAGGGCCAGATGAGCCACGTCTCCTCCTCAGACAGCCTGAACGGGAGGCGCACCAGCAGCGACTCGGGCAAGGACCCGGAGGGGCCGGGGGGGCTGAGCGTCCCCTCTGACTCTGCGGGGCCCAGGGTCAGCCCAGAGAGACGGGGTTCAGGGCCGGGGCCCGTCGTGGCCAGGAGGAAGAGCTCCGACACGAGCAAAGAGCCCAGAGTGGGCTCCTGGCAGGAGAGGAGGTCCTGCAGCTCCCTGTCTGAGAAAGAAACAGCAGAGTCTCCGGTCAGCAACGGCTGCATCAACAGGTGGAGCGCAGGAACCTGAACGCCACTAACCATCACTGTTTGACTTAATGTAACGATCTTTTGACCTCGTCTGTCTTTGTGTCCCGCCCCACAGCGTCGGGGACGCGGCTGAGAGGTGCGTCCAGTCAAACGGAGTCGAACCCGATGAGGACGCCACCGTCTGCGCCGGCCCAGTCAACGGCAGCACCGACGCCGAGTGCTAGGATGCACTGCGAGGATCCCGGCCTCGTTTCTGTAATCTGATCCATGCATTCATTGGCTGCTGTGAGAGTGACGTCATCGACGGTCACCCTCACATCGGAAGGTTTAGGGTGCGGTCACACGTTTGCCTTTTGTTTACTGGGTCAGAACGGAGAAGTTGGCTTTGTTGTACTTTTTGTATTTGTGTTTTTCAGATTTACACGTTTAAGAACTAACAGGTCTGTGAGGAAACGTCACATGACTAACATGTAGCCCTTTTACTGAACAGAGTTTGGGCTTTTTCGTCACTCTAACACAAGCTGAAAAGGAGTTTAGATGTCAGTGTTTTCACATGAACCAATGACGTGAAGTTCAACATGCTGCAGATAACCTGTTCAGAAAATGCTTGTTGTGAACGCACCCTGATCTGTCATTGTAGAAGCCCGACATCCTCAAACTACCTGTCGCTCATGAGCGGTTGAGAAATATTCAAACGATTATTCTTGTTGGCCTGACCCAGCTTTTAGTTCTTGAAGTTCATGAAGCTGCTGGTAAAAATAAGGCGGTGAAACAAATGACACTGACCGTTAACCGCTTCTTTTTCTGCTTATTACTCTGTTTTTAGTTATCCAACGTTCACGTGACTGCGATGGTGGATGATTCATTGATCCGTAAAGGAGATTTTTTTCTTTTTTGTTCGGAGAAAACATGGTGGATTCAGAGTTTACACAGTCTGTTGTAGGGATGAAAACTTGCACCAAGATTAAAAGACAGGAAATCGAGTGTTTACTGCAGCTGAGAGTTGGATTGTTTCTGGTGTATTCTACGACTCAAATGCTATTTCAGACTTTTTCTGCAGCCATTTTTTTTTCTCAGTGTAAACCTTCACACCTTCAGGCTCTATAATGTGTTCAGTTGAAACAGCTGAAAAGGCTAAACATCAGTCTTTAATTCAACAGCATACGGCCGATGATGTGATGTGTTTCAGCTGATTTAATGCAACACGTCAAACCTCATGTCACTTTTTAAACTTACTGCCAGTTTTCCTTTGGTTTAGAGCACATATGTCAAACTGATTCCATCAAGGGTCGTGTGGCTGCAGGTTTTAGTTCCAACCAAGGAGGAGCACACCAGGCCAACGAATCAACATCAAGGGATCACTTAGTTAGTTAATTGATTTCAGCGTGGTGTGCTCCTCCTTGGTTGGAACAAAAACCTGCAGCCACACGGCCCTTTATGGAATCAGTTTGACATGCCTGGCTTAGAGTTTTTGATCTCCAGTGAGAAGGATTAGGGTTAGGGTTAGAAGAGTGAGGCGGTTAATGGTCAGAACATTAGAAACATTAGAAAATAATCCTTCTGCTTTCACTAAAACATAACCTGCACTGAAGATGTCAGTGTGCTGCAGCTGAATAGAATTACATGTAAAAAACGGCTAAAACTACCCCGACTCATCAATCACATAACGAAAAGCCGTGGCGACGGCGGAGTCAGTGCGGGGCTTTCTACAATGGCTGATGCTTTAAGTTGTTACTGAGCAGCCGGAGCATTTTTCAATCTGCTGTCCGTCGGTCCTTCTCTCTGAAGGCTTCTGAAAACAAACCTGTGGATCCTGGACGACGCACTGACTGAACCGTACAAGGGAAGCTGCACTTTTTTGCACAGAGCTTCAGTTTTCTTCAAACACTTCAACTTGTACAAAGACTGCAAAGCTTTAGCTCGATGCTTTTCTGCGTTTGATGCACAAAGGGTCCGTTCAGTGTCACTTTGTGTCATCAGAAGGAATGCACTGTGCTGTTTAAAAACCCTCTGCTTCTCCCCCGACCTCCCTCTTCTTCACTCCCAGTTGGAGCAGGAGGTGCACAATTAATTCCTTTATAATCATAGGTTGTTCTGAGCTTCATCAGGCATTCAGGCAATACTGAAACACAGTTTACTTTGTTTATACGCTGCAGAAAACAGAACGGGGAAAGGTTTTTAACTGAAGTGCAAACACACCCTTGTTTCAATCACTGAGGCAGATTCATGATTAGAGTTGGGAGAAACTGCGAAATTAAAGCAAGTTGAACACGTCGATAAACACTAATATTTTTTCATTGTTGTATTTGGATCAATAATCAGAGTGGAAATTATGTTAATGCACAAAAAACCTAAAGACAAAATCCACATGCGAGGATCAGTGTCGCAGTAGAAAACTACTGGATGGAACAAACATGCTGATGAGTTAAAATGTAAAGTTTATTCTGAGGTTTGGCACTGGAGCAAAGCTCACCGTGATATTTGAGTTGGGTCCATCCTCTGCACGGCAGGTAATTAACCGGTGAATTTCAATCTAATCTGCTGATTAGATGTGTGGAAAAAAGTGTGAATTTTGGCCTGATGGTGGCGCTAGAGGAACGGTTTGACAGTCAACAGAATCATTAGGGTTCATTCTGTGGGCAGCATCAACAGGCTCAACTATCTGGTTGGCAGTTTGGTTATTTTGTTCCAGATCAAAGTATTGCATCAACTTCCTTCAACTTTCCTCAGTGCCATCAGTAATTGTTGATAAATCAATAAGATGTCGTGATTATTATGAGACTGATAACAAATAAGTTCTACTTAACAAACTGCATCCACTGATGGAGACCAAGAGATGTGCTGAGAGCTCCAGATTTCTTTTTTTTCTCTGTTTTCCAAGAATAAGAATGAATTGAAGCTCTGCAGCCGTCGTTGTGTACCTCTGACTGTAGCATCCAGGTATTTAGAGAATCTCATTCATGAACTTCGTCGGTTTAGTCCAACCTCTTCCTGAGTCTGAATGGAGGGAAGCTGAGTGAAAACACCCAGGAACAACTTTTACAACCAGGGTAAAAACGTGGAAAAGCTCTTCAGCGACCGCTCGCGTCCAGGTTTCAGCGTGTCGACTATCAGTGTGTCGTAAGGCTTGTGAGGGTCTGAGGTTGAGATCAGACGAACGTGGGATAGAAATGCGACTCATATTTCAGGTTTAGGGGAACAGAGCCAGAAGTTTCTCCAACAACAGCAAAGACAGTAGCACAGTTCCAACTAAATCACATCCAACAGAAATGTTCTCAGGGCCCAATGGGACAAGATTTCACCGAACGTTCGGGAGAAACAAACAGGAAGCCATTTTTTTAAACTTGTGGTTAAATGAGCAAAGGATTAGACGAGCTTTGGAGGGACGAGGTGTTTGTGTACTTTGTCTACCTCTTCACAGACACCTGCCTCCAAACCGACACGTCCTGATTTACATTTTGCTGTGTGAGAACTGATGAGATGCTGTCATTGTCCCTCCACCAGAGATGAGATGTCTTCCACACGCCTTCCTCCGCTGAATCAGCACTGAGTCCAGAGTCCTGTATGCACATGTTCTGAGGCGCCCTCATTGTTTCTGTACTCAGTCAACACGCTCACCATCAAATCATGCACCGTGCATTCCTTGACTTTTTCTTTGTAGGGCCTACTGTCTATATATAGCTTTCCTGACACGTGATGCAACATTAAGAACAATTTTGAAGAGTATGCAATTACATAAGGCACATTTGTATGATGCTTTCACACCATGTCATTCTTTCTTAAAACACAGAATCACATTTAAAGGTGCATTTTGTTCTGTTCATTTAGGTGCATTTTATTCCAATGCAAGGACCAGATGTTAAGAACTGTCAGGCTGCACATGAAACTACCCGTTCGAGCCGTTTGACAGCCACAGGCCTGAATATTATGCATATCGAGGCCTTGCACAGGCCTTCAGACGGTTGTAGTTGGCCTGCAGAGGGGTCGTGTCTTTGGTCCTTTTACTGATTGCGTAGTTGTTAACCAAGTGGCTACTTAACAAAGGGATTTACTGTATCTGGCTGTACCTGAGTTTGGCTGACCTTAGATATTGTGTGTGTTTGGGATATAAATGGAGTGTTAAAAAGTTTTTTTAAAACATGGATTTTCATTTTAGCATCACTTGAAATAAATTGCAATTCAAACTGAAAGTAGTGTTGTTTTTCTTTATTTGATGAAGAATCAGGCCTGTGCGTAAAATTCAAGCATGACACAAGATAAAAACATCCAGAGTTTATGTTATGAAGAAGCAGTGTTGGAGGAAGGATTCAGATTCTTTACTTGAGTAGAAATTGCAATACTACACTGTCAAAAATACTCCATCACAAGTAAAAGTCCTGCATTCAAAATGTAACTGAGTTAACAAAAAGTACTATCAGGAAAATGTACTTTAAGTATCAAAGTAGAAGTACTCAATAGAGTATATAATATATCTTATAAAATATTATATTATTATATATTATATATATTATAGCCTAACGAGTAATTAAGTTACGGAGACAGACATTTGTTTGATTTTAGTAGCTGACAGTTTAAGTGTGGGGGTCGCTCTCCACTCCGAAGCAGAAGAGGGCGCTAACGCTCACGTGCCGCTGGTTACCGGCCGCCGCGAAAATATTACGTAGAGTTTCAAGATGGCGTCGCAGTACTACCAAGAGATGCAAGAGAGCTTCAAAAATAACAACAAAAGTCGAGAATTCCCAGCTCACACAGCAAAAGTTCACTCGGTGGCGTGGAGCTGTGACGGCAGGAGACTGGCCTCCGGCTCTTTTGATAAAACAGCCAGCGTTTTCGTCCTCGAAAAGGACCGTTTGGTGAGTCGCTGTGAAGTGCTCTGCTATCATGCTAACGTTAGCCTCGTTTCATTGAATGAATGTAATGTGCAGGGTTTTGTCGCCGGTTAAACCTCTAACGTTAGCTGAATAATGAACTCAGAACTGTTGTAATGTATCATGGCCTCGTAAGTGGTTCTTTATATCACACCAAATGCTCGTCAGCTTGTAAATTAGTTAGCCATAGCTACAAAATTTACGTGCTTTGATTTTTGAACATATAACGGTGACAAACCGAAGCGAGTCTTTCATAAGTTAACAGTGATAGTGATAGTTGTTTCTGTCCATGTTTCTTCAGGTCGATGTGTCTTATAAGAAACGAGTAGACCCAAAAGTTGTAGGTTTTCTTTATGATAACCGGTATGATATTATAACATTTAATTTTAAGGTGAAACTATGAACACCCAGTGTGTAGCTCATTAAAGTAGTCGTTAGCTCAATGGACCATATAAGTGTTTATTTTACTTAGATGTAATTACTTCTGATGATGGCTTTTCAGCTACTTTGTTAATTGTTTGTGGGCACGTTTGTGGTGGGAAAGTGGGAAACTTGTCATTATGCTGTTTGTTTATGTGGTCTGTGTAATGTGGCGTGAACGTGGCATTATTTTAGTAATACAGAGGTGCCATTGAGTTAACAAGGGATCCTCTCTGTCTCCAGGTGAAGGAAAACAACTACAGAGGTCATGGAGACAGTGTGGATCAGCTCTGCTGGCATCCAACCAACCCAGATCTGTTTGTCACAGCATCAGGAGACAAGACCATTCGCATCTGGGACGTCCGCACCACCAAATGCATCGCCACCGTCAATACGAAAGGTGGGACTTCAGTTCATGTGGTGCCTGGCGTTTGATACATAGGGGCTTTCAAAAGTATATACCAATAGCAGTTTATTACATTTTTATATGATATATGTAATTGCAGTGGAAATTAGACATGTTGTCTGTTGCTGTTGCTCTTTACAAATTGGATGAAGTTGATTAAAGTGAAACGAAGTATGAATTGTGATTACTATAAAAGCAGTCATGAAAACAACAATAACGGCTAAGAACATGCTAAGAAGTTAGCATGGCTGCTAACTCACTGCCAGAAGCTTAGCAAGACTTCAAAAAATAGTTCTGTTGTTAGTGACACTTCCTGAGTTACACTTCCTATGACTGACAGAAGGAATGAAATTGCTGCTTCCTCCCTGTGCTCTGTGTCCACGTGAAAAAGATGACAACTAAACTGAATCAATGCAAAACCGATAACCCGTAATATCATTTGATCTATGGAGTCCTAAAACCATGGTATCTGATCATGTCAAGTTAAACCCCCAGATTCTGGCACAACAGCAGACTCTGTTAGAGAAGCAGTTTGGTAGGAAGCGTTTTCAGGCTGGTGGATGATGAGAAAAAGAACTACATTTTTTTAAAGATTGTAAGAACCCTAAATGCCAAATAAACCACTGCCCTTTAGAGAACGTTTTATTAAAAGTCTCTGTTTTTCAGGAGAGAACATTAACATCTGCTGGAGCCCTGATGGTCAGACCATCGCTGTCGGGAACAAAGACGATGTGGTGACCTTCATCGATGCCAAGACACATCGCTCCAAGGCGGAGGAGCAGTTCAAGTTCGAAGTGAACGAGATCTCCTGGAACAATGACAACGACATGTTCTTCCTCACGAACGGCAACGGCTGCATCAACATTCTGAGGTAAGAACCAAACAGAGTGAAGCAGGGAAAACAGGATTCAGGCAGTCCTGCAGCTTTTCTTTTTTCCCCCCTAACTTCTGCATATTCATGGGAAGCTGTCTGAGTACCATGCTCTCAGTCAGTTTTCACACTGTGACGCCTGCCAGCTGCCGAGTGAAGCCACTGCTGAACGTGCGATGTTAGAATGTACTTTTTGGTCTTTGCTTTTCCTGCAGGAAACACTGTAGTTTTTCAAATTCAGACCACAGACAGAAACTGACACATGCTGTCTGTTTTCACATTGCTGGCATCAGCGTGGGTAGACACCAGATATGAAGTGACTTTAAAACGAAGACGTCTCAGTTTTCCAGATCAGGGTAAACAGAAGTCACGTGACTCTCTGATGGCTCAGTTTTTGGTCAGAGCTTTTGATAAAATGCCATCCTGCTCAGGAGAGAGGCTAAACCTGTTCTGCACACTGTGTCATTCCAGCATGGTGCAGATTTTCCACTCAAATAAAAGGCAAAATACACCTGCCAGCAGTGAAGTGTGCGCTCTGTAACAATCCAAGACACACAAGAAAATCATACATCAACTAACATACATATCACTTGTGCACAAGTGGTGTAAAAACAACTTCTCTCCGGTCACCTCTTACCCATCAGTACGTTCATTCTGGGGTCGCTTTCTTTCGTTTGCAGAATTTCATTTTCAGCCATCGTTGTGTCTTTCATACCGCGAAAGAAAAATAAAGACATTTGTACCCGAAAATAAAACCAAAGTAAAGGAGCAACAACTTAAACATATTTTTATTTCCGACCCTTCTCTACACAACACCGTGGTTCCCGAAGGATAAACCCACCCAGGTAAATGGAGCTTTTCTCTCAAGGTTATTGGGTAATCCACAGTTCATCATATTCACTGTTACCTTAGACTGTCTTACTTTTTTGCTCTTTTTCCTGTAAGTGAAATTACAGTTAAAACAAATTCCAAGTGCACCTGGTGTCAAGATCCTGTTAGATTAGCAATTTCCTGTGGGGATCAATAAAGTTTATTTGAATCTGATTATTGTATCATGTGCAAAGTCTCTGGTGTCTGTTTTGTACAGAAATCTGGTGTTTCAGAGCTTAAATGAACAGCGTGTTTGTTTGCAGTTATCCGGAGCTGAAGCCCATCCAGTCCATCAACGCTCACCCGTCCAACTGCATCTGTATCAAGTTTGACCCTACGGGGAAATACTTCGCCACAGGAAGTGCCGACGCCCTCGTCAGCCTGTGGAACGTGGAGGAACTGGTGTGTGTTCGCTGCTTCTCCAGGTCAGTCTGTGGTTATATGTGCTGTCTCTTAAGATGATTTTTGTGCCATCTCTTGATTAAGATGTGTTAATCCTGATATGATAATATGACTCATGCCACTTTATATAAGTACGACAGACCCCGTAGAGAGTTTCTGTCTGAATCTATGCTTGTTAGTGATCATGGATTTCTTTCCTTTGCTGCTGATGTTGTAGGCTTGACTGGCCTGTGAGGACACTGAGCTTTAGCCATGATGGAAAGATGTTGGCCTCAGCCTCCGAGGATCACTTCATAGACATCGCAGAGGTGGAAACGGGTCAGTACCACAAGATGTGGATCTTGCAGTTTCAAAAAAAGCACAACTGATGTTTTAAATCACTGAACCAAGCGGGTTAAAGAATGGAAACGACATCAATAATAACTGTGCTGTGATGGCTAATTTTGTTTTAGCTTTAAAGAATTGTGTCTTTTTCGCTGTCTCCACTGTTGACTGTGTAGGAGAGAAGCTGTGGGAGGTGCAGTGTGATTCTCCAACCTTTACCGTGGCCTGGCACCCCAAGAGGCCGCTGCTGGCCTACGCCTGCGACGACAAGGAGGGCAAATACGACAACAACCGGGAGGCGGGTACTGTCAAACTGTTTGGCCTTCCCAACGACTCCTGAGACAGATGAGCTGAATTCACTCACTCGTCTCAGATGCTGCTTTGAAATTTGGCTGCAAGTTGTGACAGTAACCTTTTGCCACCAGCAGATGGCGCAGCTGTTCTAAGTTTCGTATAAAGCTTCATTCCCTGTATTGACACGCCGATAAACTCCCAGTGCTGTAATATATTGTTTTTATGTAAAATATACATTGTTTTTGATATTAAAATCGGTCTCTTTATACATCTTGTGTGTCTTGAGCCCTGATTGCTGAATTACTAATTCTGATTTTTGTTTAAATGTCAAATTAATGACGTTCTCTTTGGTTGGTATTCAGATGTTTGAGTTGGAATCTGGTGAATTGTGTCTCAGCCTAATGTAGAAAATGAAACCGTATGTGTTCCTGATCTCAATCACAGACAGAACGTTTCACTGTCCACACTGTAAAGCCTCTTCAGGCAAATTAAGATTTCTCATTCGGGACGATAGAAATAAAACTCACTTTACTTGGTTGCTATAAAAGCTCTGACAAGCTTAGAGTCTTAAATGATCAAACAATATTCAGCAGTGGTGTTTACATATTTATGAAATGTATACATTCATGTTAACGTTGTTTAACACCGCTGCCGGTAGAAGGAAGCTCCCAACTCTGCCTCTGCAGATCCAAACAGCAGATGATGTATTAGTTTTATATGAGGCCTCATTGAATGTTAAACACAGCTCATCAGTGATATACTGTTCTGGAGGGTTCCTCCTTTCCTGCTCCTGACAGGAGTTTCAGCTTCTTTTCGATTCGTTTCATTTCCTTCATGTTGTAACTCTTGTGTGGTTTTGTTTTTTTATGTAATCTCAGTAATGTTTCTCCGCTGATGAGTCGAAACAAAGGGTCTGAAGGTGTGTTGCAGCCAGATTAAGTCAGTTTACTCTGGATTTATTCCTCTGCTGCAGTTGTCTGACAGCTGTGATTTATAGTTACATTTCAATATGATATATATCTCACAAATATCATTTTGTTCTTGTGTCTTTCTTTGTTCCATTCTGACCCTCACCAACAGATAAATACCTTAAAACAACCATCAGCTGACAGCGGGCATGTCCGTGTGTCGAAGCCGTTTTCTCTTGACCGCTTCATCTTCATTTGCCGTGACAGATGCACGCAGCGTGGGCCCTCATACGAGGCCCTCGGCCCGGGCCGGTGACAGGTGGTCGCTCCCGTTCTCGCTGCCTCAGACCAGCAGGCTGCTTCGCCTCGCAGCTTCCTGTAATCTTAGGAGGGATATCACAAGGCACTCCTCAGTCCCGGCTTTAATTAATTTTAATTTGGTTCCACCCCGCTTAAGAGCTGTGCTGTCCAACAAAACAAAAGTGCTCAACGCCGTCCCGTGAGGCGAAGGTGCTGACTCACCTTTATTAGTCACTGCATGAAAGTCTTCCAAATGATTAGTTAGTTGAAAGTAGTTGTGAATATCTGTGGCGAACAGTTCGTGTTTTCACTGCTTGAACCCCAGAATGTGTAGAACTGAGAGGTGAGCTGTGGAAAAACCTCGGGGGCCCACGGCTGTTGGTGTGAAAGATATATTGTGTGTGTGTTTGCTTTGGGATCATTTCAGAGCCAGCATGCAAATGAGCTGAAGTCAAGCACCTGGTATTGAATTTAGCATCGTGGCCTGATGCAGCTGGATGGCCCTTGAGCATGTCATCCCATCAGTCTCCCCGCTGATCCCAGCTGTTATTTATTGAAGCCGAGACATTGTGAAGAGGTCGGTCAATATCCATGGATGTGATTGCCAGCGAGCATCTTGGGATAATAAATCAACTATAGCTGCCTGCAGGGTCTCCTTCATGTGCCCGTCTCATTGTGTAAACAGGAAGGTCTATCTGATTTGACTTTTAATGGTCTGATCTACATGGAGCAGCCTCACCGCTCCACTTACCGCTGGCCTATAAATCACCTCTGTTTTGGCACTTTGATGTGGCTCTAAAGCTCGGTGGATAGACAACAGCATTAAATACTGCTGGTGGCATCTGCAGAGTCAGAATAATACATTTAATCTGCTCTAGCTTTAAAAATTGTCCTGTAGGTACACGGTGATGATTTAGCCGGACAGATCTGTAATAAGCTTATATTTCTCTGTAACAACACAGAAAAGTTTCTGAATAGTGTAATTTCATGTCGCTTGAGGCAATAATCACAAACCCAGCATTTAACTGCCACAGGTTAGAGGACGTTGTTCATAAAGTTTGTAGCTGAGTTTCAACACCAGCTATCGTGGACTGTATTTAAGTAGAAATTTCAATTACTTGTACTTGAGTAGTTCCATTTTTTGTAACTTTATACTTCTATTTCACTACATTTCAGGAGCAAATATTGTACCTTTTTACTCCACTACGTTGTATGACAGCTTTATTTACTAGTTACTTTTCAGATTACAATTTGTCCTTCCTGTCCTGTGAAAACCACATATCTCCAGATGTTTGTGATAAAGTGAAGGATGAAGTTTTCCTTCATGTCTTGAGAAAATTCTCCTCCTCCTTCAGCTAAATAGACTCTTTAAAAAGCCTTTTGGATTAGCAGCCATGCTACAAACATACGATGATCTTGTAGAATTTGATGCGTCGCTGTAGATTAAACCAGCCAACAGGATATAAAGTAGTTCAAATGAGCTCAACCTGAAACATCTACAGCAGTAAAATGTGACAGACACATTAATGCAGCAGGAATATTAATCCACAAACATCAGATATGATGAGAAACACTGACAGGAACAGTTTACTGCAACTTTAAGAACATTTTGCTGATAACACGTACTCTTACTCAAGTGAGGTTTTGAATGCATGACTTTTACTTGTAGTGCAGTGTTTTTACAGTGTGTCTTAATGTACTTAACATTTCAAACATGAGGAAAGTGAAACAATGTCATGAGCCCGCAGCCTGAATCAGGTTTCACTCTGATCAATACTCTCATTCAGTGAGTATCAGTTTTTCTCGAGGTGATCGCCCTCTGTTTCCTCTGAGGAGCTCAGATGTGCTCCGGCATGCCGATCCGTCCATTCAGATACTAATGCTTTCAGACAAGGTGTGTGTCTGCTTGCACATTTGCATGAGTGTATTAGTGTTGTGTTATTTGTCTATTTATTCCTCTGTGTGTGTGTGTGTGTTCATAGTGTGTTAAGGAAGGCCAGCTGCGTGCAGAGAGATAATCAGACCCACACATCCATTTGTTTCAGTCAAAGCGAATTAGTCTCTGGATCTGTTAAAGGGCACATTCCAGATAATTGCTGCGCTGCATTGACCGCAGGCTTCCTCATTGATTTTTGGAGTTTTGGTGAGATGAAAATCTTTGATGCTCGGTCACTCTCTCTTTCTCTCAAATGTGCCTTATTTCAGCTTGAGTGGAGAAACCAGCTCAGACTAAATGCTGTTTAGAACTGAATCTTTTTCACTCAACCCCTGGTGATTCAGACTCAGAACAGCACAAATTCAGAGACGCACTGCATCAGTGTTTCCACCAGTTTCCTGTCAAGTAAAATCAAAGCTGATTGAATCATCAGGATTTCATCAGGACAGAAAACCCTCAATCCTAAAGATGCATTTAGAGCTCGTTAAAGTTCTGTCTTCCAGCTTTGAAGTGAGTAAATTCAAGTCTTGTTATTGTCGGTGTTTGTGTGCATCATTACTTTATATGAAACCAAACCGGCCATTAAATTTCATCTTCTGTATATTAACAAATAGCTACCTAGATAATTGATGACCTCATTCATTACTGAAGATGCAGAGCACATGAAGCTGAAACCGGATCCGAGTGGCCTCGTCTGCATTTCGCACAGGCCTCGTAACGCAATAATTGGTCGGAGACTTAATTGCTGTGTCCAGATTAAAAAGATTGATTTGCTGGAATGGGATCTGTGGCGAGTCAGAGGCGTGCTAACATGCTATTAGAGGGTTGTTTTGCAGGAGGTTTTTTCCAGTTGTTTTGTTCTTTTAGTGCTTTCCTGACAACATCTGCAGCATCAGATGTTTCACAGTGAAACAAACTGTTGCTCTCTAACATCTGGCAGCCAACAAACTCGGTGAGGAAGAAGAAGATGCCTTTAAAAGTTAAAGTGCACAGTTCCTGCAGACATTCATTGCAAATGTGTTTGGGCTCTAAAGTACAGTGAGGTGTGATATACACAAAGATATTTGTGAAGAAACATTAAATCTCAGAGGTAATTCAAAGTGCTTTATATAAGGTAAAGAAATGCATAAAAGCACCAATCAAAAACACAGTAGAAGAGGAGATATGAAGGACATCGTGGCCTGCTGGTTGCAACTTTACCATACAACTGCAGCGTCCCTGGTTTGATTTTAGCTGCAGACCTTAGTGGCATCTCACTGGTGCAGCAAAGTGCTCTCTTGGAGGATCCTGTGGGGCAAGAAAATGTGATAAAGTTTCCTCTGAGGTGGAGAAAATGTGATGCAGTGCCATACAGGTTTCCCTACACCCCCAGAATTTCACCTTAAGTACATTCACCACTGACCAAAGGCCAAATACCAAAAACTTAAGATTTTCAAAATAGGAAAATAAAATAATTGTAATATGAGATACATAAAATAAGGTCAAATAAAAAAAATACAAATGAAAGATTGATAACAGACCAACTGAGGTGGGTCCACTGTTATTGTCCAATCATGTTGTCTAAAACAAACTGACAAAACGTTCTAACCTTAGAAAGTCGTGACTGAATGTGACCCGAAAAAAACTGAAGCTGTACAATATTAAATAAAGTCGTGCTCCATCAAACTGACACACAGGAAACCTCAGATAAAGTGTACACAACCCAAAGCTTCACTGCAGCTGCGGCGCCTCCTCAGCGGAGTGTGGACAATAGTTGATGCTCAACTATAAATCAAAACCTATATTGTTGGTATTTGTGCTGTCAGCGGCTTGTGTGAAGCATAAATGTGACTAACCGACGATAAAACCTTTAAATGAGGAAACAGACCTGTAAAATGAGATCCGGCTTTCCCGGGTGTTTGTCTGAGTTGAATGTCACTCTCTCAGGATCTCAGGGTTTTTTTTTTTTTTTTTTTAGTTTTAATGTTTCTTTAATGACATGATTACTTGCATAACCACGATGTGCACACACCTGTGGTTGCAGCCTGCTGTTGTAAATGCCCTGAGCTGAAGCCTAGTGCACCTGAATAAATGGAGGTAGAGCAGAGACATAAAAACACACGTGTCATATGTCTCTCTGCCTGGACAGGAAGCAGCATGTGTGTGCTCAGCAAACCCTCCCTGGACAAATAAAGGCTGGAAAAACAGCTGCAGGTTCACCGGACTCTGAGAGTTTATCGCACACAACAATACAAGACGTTCAAGTTTCTAATTTGTGGTTTTCACCTCCGGGGAATAAGCAGCGAGGACACAGATTACTGCTTTAACTGGAAGTGCAGGAGTCAGGGCTTTTCTTGAACTGCTGACAGCGGCAGCGCTCGGCTGGATGAGCCAAATAGTCCGGATAAAGACAAGAAGCACGAGGACACACACACACACACATTAACACACACACGAGTGGTGGAGAGAGGGCAGGATAATAGAGAGCGGGAGGAAAGTGTGGACAGCAGCATACATCTTCTGGACAGTAGACAGTTTCATTTCTTCCTCCCGCCCAGCTGATTAAAACAGATCGTGTGCTCGTGTCGTTCACTCTGTAAACATGTTCAATCACAGCTGTTTTTAGATGGACGAGATAATGATGCAGAAAATGCTGCTGAATACAAACCGCTTGAGTATTTGATGCCCTGAAAAACTAACATGGTTAATGTAGAAATGCACCCACAGGATACTGCATCGTGCACTGGAGCTGCAACTCACCGTTTCTGTCATTATTGGTTCATTCGTCAATCATTTTTCAGTTAACTGCGTAATAATCGAGTCTATAAAATGTCAGAATATTGTGGAAAAATTACTTCAAATAGTCCAAAGATTTACAATAGGCTGAAGAGAGAGAGGCTGAAATCAGAAAATATTCATCATGTCATGTTTATCAGCAATTATCACAGAGTTTTTACCTTTTTCCTAAAGAGTTAGTTAATTTAAACACAAGATACTTTTGCTCAAAAAGAGGATTCATTCTCAGTGAAGAACCTTGGAGCTCTAATCTGCCTCTATACCTGCCAAAGAGCAGTGATTCCTAACACGTCTCTGGGGGTCATCAGGTGGAAACCTCCCTTCAACAGTGTTTCGCCTACTTAGTCCCACTACACCTCCAGGAGGTTAGGCAGTGAACTCCGGCGTCCCAGAGTCACCCCCCCTAGTGCCAGTTCACACTGCTCCTACACAGTCCAAACAGCACCGCCACGTTCAACTGACCCAGAGATGCTCCAGGTAGTGGCCAGTACCGATGCTACCATTTAACTATTGCTAATGCTACTGCTAACCGCTAGGAAGAACAGAAGAAGACAATACAGTTCCGATGCTACCATTTAGCTAATGTTATGTGCTAACCGCTACCTGCTAAGAGGAACAGAAGAAGACAATAACGCTAGATTCACCTATACTGTTAATGTTAATTGCTAGCTACCAATACTAACTGCTAAGATACTATCATACTCTCACCGCTTTAGCTATTGTTAGCTGCTACAATGCTACCACAGGCCTAGATGCCACATGTAACTGCCGATTGCCACACTACCATCATCTACCCCTGCCTCTCACCAACTGCACCAAGAAAAAGCGGGGTGGGAATACAAACCCTGGTTCGGGTAGGGGATAGAAAATAAAGAGGTAGAGTCAAAAGATGAAAGTAGGGATTGGATACAGACCCTTGTTCGGGTAGGGGGTGGAAAATTTAGAAGGTGCTGAAGGTGGAGGCCTAAACCACAGACTAGATTTAACAGCCTCTTCTAACATTTCCTTCAAGAAGCAGCAAACCCTACCATTTCCTTCAAAAAGCAAACAGAGCAGGAAAACAAACCCTAACATTTCCTTCAAGAAGCAGACAAAACAGGAAAACAACCAAAAAGATCAAAAAACAAGCCAACTCTGTGTCTTACCACGCAAACTCACCTGAACAGGCCGCATGGTCCCAAAGAGAGACTCTAGCTGGCCACACCCCCACCTTATCTAAACTTCCTGGTTCTCTTCCTATTGGCAGAGCGAGAAGATGGGGCGGGGAAAGCAGAGCAGAGGAGAGGTGTCTTGTTCAGACTTTAACCTCTTCTCTTGCCGGGTTAGGCATGCATGTCCTCTGCCTGCCCCCCCACTGTCCCTATTTCACCCCCCAACTACTATTATTTCTCCTGATCCATATCCACTGACTAGACCTAGCAGCCTCATCTGACATCTCCCTCACTGTCTTTCTTAAATTTTGCCCATGCACTCCCAGCTCCCTCAACAGTGAAACAGCTGACCCTGCAACAAAACCTCTACACTCCACTTCAACCGGACAGACCCTGGTCTTCCATCCCCTCTGCTCAGATTCTGTCTTTAAATCTGCATACTTAGTCTTCTTCCTTTCATAAGCTGCCTCCACTGAATTTTCCCAAGGGACTGTTAACTCAATAAAATACACAGTCTTTTTACTCATGGACCATAAGACAATGTCTGGCCTCAGATTAAATGTCATGTTTATCAGCAATTATCACAGAGTTTTTACCTTTTTCCTAAAGAGTTAAAACACTTACTGCGAGATAGAAACACATTTGACTCATAACTGATCAGCTGTTTCAGAAGAAGAAGAAGAAGAAGAAGAAGAAGAAGAAATCTTTTGAAAAATTTCCGAGGAGCTCAAATTTTCTCTTCAGCGTCTTCATCTTTAAGGTTTATGGTTGGCAAACAGCTGTTTTTAACCTATACAACGTCTGATGATGATGATGCTACAGTTTGCGCAGCCGAGTTTATTCACTGCGACCTAGTGGGTGGAAACACACCTAGTTCACTTTTTTTTTTTTTTTTTGGGAACATTTCAAAAGTTTGGATCAAATCTGCCGGACAGTCAGATGAAACCTGACTACTGTTGGTGTGGCTCCGTGGATGTGGATCAATCAGGCCACCACCGGAATGAAACGTGGACGGATTGGATGGATTGTCATTGAACTATAGCATCACAGTCCCCAGAGGATGAATCCTGAAACCTTTGATCGGCTCCTGACCTCTAGAGCCTACAGAAGGTGACTTTGGTTTGTGACCAAATATCTGCAGAAGTCAGGACATTCCCATCAGCCTCAGCTGTGCTTTGTGTGGACGTGGTGGAAAACTAGCATGCGAGCAGCGCTGTCTTGTTTAATATGAAGATGTTAGCGTTTAGCTCAAAGCTTCACTGTGCCTTAGAGATGCTTCGTGGAGCTGCTGGCTGGTCTTGACAGTTTTGTCTGATGCTTCTCTTCATCACAGGTGGTGAAATGAAGTCAGCTGTTTGTGAACGGACACTTCTTTAGCCTGGGGAGACACAGTTTTCTCTTTTTTTGATTGTTCGATTATAACGAACGATTGTTGTTTGATTGTGAGTCCCCTCACAGATTTATGGACGACCTTCACCTGATCACGTTTTCCTTCATACTCACCAAATTTTACAAGTCGTTTACTGCGACCGCTGTCTTCCGTCTTCCTCCTCTGTTACTGCTGCAATGATGAAGAACTGCTGCAGCGATTCATCTTATCTTCTTTTCTCTGAACTATTTCCAAAAAAAACCGAAGCCACTAACAGCGGTGATGGATCGCTGAGCGAAGCAGGAGCGATGGCTTGTTCACCGATGATGAACTGGACTCCTCTCAGTGACTAATGGACTAGCCAGAGCTGATACACAGCGCAGCAAAGGAGGAAGAGGAGGGAGACGACCAAAAATTGTGGATGCAAATATAGACGCAGGTGTAGTGAACCTGTCCGGGAGCAGGTAGTCCAGCTGATGACGGGGTTTTAATGCATTCTGGGTGTTTAACATCCTCGTCTTTGTCTTGATTATTTTGTGATGAAGGGTTGTAATTACCGTCTCGTGAGCTCATTTTCCCTCCTTCCCAGTGATTTCCAGCGTTTTTCACAGTGCCAGTCAGTGAAGTCTGTAAACAGCAGAGAGGAGAGTGACACCTCTGAATGTGAACGACTGGATCTGCTGTGAAGCTGAATCAATCAGACAGCGGCACTGTGCTTTAGCTTTCATTTTTAATGCTTTCACTGTAGCGAGAAGAGGAATTCTACTGACGGAGGAAGGACATGGAGGAGGGAGCAGGGCAGAGAGGAGAGGAAAGGAAGGTACTGAAGGAAGGAAGCAAAGAAAGGTGTGAGAGGAAGAAAGAAGGAGACAGAGAGATTATAGACGGAAGCAAAGGTAAGTATGTAAAGAAGATGGAGAAGGAAGGAAAGAAAAAATGAAGGGGGACAGAAAAGAAGATGAAGAACAAAGAAGGATGATGAAGGGGGGCTAAAGAAGGATTAAAGAAGGTCTCTTTTCATTTGATAGCAAATTGAATTAAAAATGACCGCAGATATTTTATAAAAGCTTCTTTTCAAATCTCATTATTGATCCTGAAAATGTCGTTTGACAAAACAAGCAAACTCCAGATCCGCCTCTCACGTGAGTTTACTCTTTCAAAGAGTTCACTTTGTCATACGAAGACACACAAACATGAGGAAAATCATCTTCACGTATCTTTAGCATCAGTGCTAACTAAGTACTTTTGTGTATTTCCATTTAATACTACTTTATAGTTTTACTCCATTACATTTATCTGATATTTTAAATTATTACTGCAGATTCAGATTAATAAAACAAAATATAATCCACAAATAAGCTCTGATGTATTATTATAAATTGAGATAAAACTTTATTGATCCCTGGGGGTCATGTTACCCTGCAGTACTTATGGTAAATCAAATTAGCTCCACCTTTAGCAGCTGCAGCTTTAAAGCTTTACTATGTACAATTTTCCTAAAACAACATAAAGTCAATCCGTCAATCATCACCATGACCCAGTGGAGGAGTGTCGCAGTGTATTTATTGATTCATGTTATTTCTGCTCTCTGTCTGTTTTCTTAGTCTCTTCTTACGTTGCTGTGCTCAGGGTGTTTGTGGGCTGCGACCTTTGAGCAGTGGGTGTGCAGATTCAGCCAATAACAGCGCAGCACAGCACAGGTGAGGTCAGGACTTAAAAAGGTAGCGAGCAGGCTGATGCTTTAATCTGTGTCGTCTGTGTCTGAATCCTCCCGTCTGGACGCAGAAACAATTACTGCAGTTGGCTTGTTGACTGCTGTCTGAAGCAGATTGTGAGGCTCTGTTAATATCATGTTATTATTGGCTACTACGATGCCTGTTCGCAAGCTAAACTCACCAGCTATTAGCGTAGCTGTTCAGTCATAAACACAAACGATGGCATTAACACACAAAAAACACATAATTTGATAAATATTTGCAGGATACAGCATCACTCATGTTGCTGCAGGCAGACACACTTCAGTTTCTACCTTATGTAGTGGTGTAGTGGTAGTACTTTTACTGCCTTAAGTAGATTTGATACTACATTGATATATTACTACACTGTCGTGTTTCTGCTTTTACTTTAAAGATATTGTACTCGGGCTTGAACTGTGGGCTGAAACGCTGCTGATTTAAACAGTGAATTAGCAGCATGAAAACTTGATGAAGTGCCTTCGGGCTGCATGCGAACAGACGGAGCACGGACACATGAAGGAACACACACAGTATTATCTGCAGCGACATCTGGTCCACGCTGCTGCTGATCCTGTTTCTGATTGTGTGGAAAAACTTTCCTCGCCATCAGAGACATGATCACATTTTCTTCAACTGGAATTTTATTTAGAGCAAATAGTGGCTGCAGTTACATGAGCCAATATTTGTTTTCAATCCAGTCGACGACTCTCAGAAATGTGCACGAGCATTAAATCAGAGGGTTGTGTGAGGTGTCCTGACACTTCTGTGTGCACGCTTTGGCAATATTCTTGCCATAGTTTTTTCCTGAAAGCACTATTCAGATATACTTCATGTCTGCTGCAGGTACTTAAAAGGTCGGATTTCTTTTTATCTTCCTGAAAATGAAAGAATCATCTGTTCAAAGATGTTCTCTGGGATGAGAAGAGAGAGAAGTGTGTATTACTACTTTTACTGAAGTAAAGGATCTGAATATTTCTTCACTGTAAAAACACTCCACTACAAGTAAAAATCATGCATTCAAAACCTCACTTGAGTAAGAGTACGTGTTATCAGCAAAATATAGTTAAAGTTGCAGTAAACTGTTCCTGTCAGTGTTTTTCTATCATATCTGATGTTTGTGGATTAATATTCCTGCTGCATTAATGTGGATTCTGCATTTTACTGCTGTAGATGTTTCAGGTTGAGCTCATTTGAACTACTTTATATCCTGTTGGCTGGTTTAATGCATCATATTCCAGAAGATCATCATATGTTTGTAGTCTGGCCGTCCTGTGAAAACCTCGTATCTCAGAAAAACAGCCTGTTTTCAGCTTTGTGACGATGCATTTTCAGCTGATCCAAGAGGCTTTTTAAACAGTTTATTTAGCTGAAGAAGGACGAGAATCTTCTCAAGACATGAAAGAAAACTTCATCCTTCAGTTTTTTAATGAACATCCGGAGATACGTGGTTTTCACTGGACAGGAAGGAAAAAATGAAATCTGAAAAGTGACTAGTAACTAAAGCTATCAGACAATTGTAGTGGAGTAAAAGTACAATATTTACATCGGAGGTGTAGAAAGTTGCATAAAATAGAAATGAAGTACATGTACCTTGAATTTATACGAAGTATAGAACTTGATTACTTAGTTACTTTCCATCACTGGTTAAAACAAACTAAAGGGCTGCAGTGGTTTTAATTAGCTTTTAATATCGATTTGGTCATTATATTGAGGTTTTGAGGTCAGACGTGTTCAGGTCGACACGCAGCAGCAACAAACATCAGAATCTGCGTCTGCTTTTCTTTTTATCAGTGAAAACAACATATAGAGCATCTTTGTGGTAACTCACTGAGGTTCAGGCTCAGCCTGAGGACTGTTTGGACCTGAAGACCAAACTCACTCTGGACACTGACAGACCCAAATCACATTCATTAGCATTTTGTCTGGCAGGATATTGCTATTCAAAGGCATCATGGCTTAATGCAATTACATCCTCATGCCTGTTTCTGTCATGGAACAGCCTCCAGCCGCCTCATGCGTGTCACAGTCCAAACATATAGCACAATATTCACTTCAGTGTTCTTCTGCTGCTTTTCTCAGCCCACTCAGTGTCTGTGTGTGTCTGTGTGTGTGTGTGTGTGTGTGTGTGTGTGTGTGTGTGGATGTTCCGTGTCAGATTATTTGCGAGTGGAGATGAAATGAAGCAGCTTCTTCTCTTCCAGGAATAATTATTGTTTCAGAAAAAAGAGATATGGAGATAATCTTCATCCAAGTATAACATTCGTCAAATTATAACATACAACAAGTGCATAAAACCCATATTATGATGTCTATGATGTGTAAAGTATGAAAGTGAGAAAGTGAGGAAACGTGATAGAAATAATTTGATCTTGTCTTGTTAAATGTAATTTAACGTCTCATCTCTTTTCTGATGGAGCAGATGAGGCCGACTTTGATCCTCAGTCCAAACTCGTCACGTCAGTCGCGCGGCTGAAACTCTCCACAGCAGCAGCTGTGCTGTGTATAACAGCGTTATACGTGCACACTGATTCGCTGAATAATATGGAGCTAATCTTGTGCTGCATTCTGTTATGAGGCAGGGCTCCGAGGGCTCGTTTCTTCAGACTCGTCAGTGTTTTACAGGCTGAAGTTCATTAAAGAACTCGCCGCTGCTGATGGTAATTCTTTCATACCTTCCTCTATAAACACTCGACGGTGGGAAAAAAGAAAAAGAAGCTGGAACAGGAACAGCATCGGTCGCATTCGTCTCGTGGTTGTTAAACTTGCAGCAGCCTGTTCAGGTTCAAACTGCTCCTGTTTTCTTGTAGAAGTGGGCTGACAATCAGCAAACAGCTCCCCGTGTAGGAGAGTCTGCTGCCTGCAGTGCCTGCCTGCTATGATCAGCTAAATCAATGCAGGAGGCTGTGTTGGAGATTTTATTCTGTGTCAGCCACCGGTGAGACATGAAGGAGAATCCAGGAAGTCCAGTTTAAGTAGCGGCCCCGTTCAAATAATCACTAAAAACGATCCATCGCTCTGCACTGGGCTCCCATAAGTGATAAGACAAGGCCAACTTTGCCGATGTCACTCATCAGCAGCCTCTTCATACAGACCCTGAGATAAAATCGATCTCCGGTGAGGTAACCTTTGTCATGTATAAATCCAGCTTTACAAATCAGTCCTGTGAGGCTGCGTGCAACATGCCTGTTAGGCCTGAAGGATGCAGACGGTGTGTTTTGGTGAGATGAAATGAACGTGAACACTGAATGAAATGACCATCAACAGCGAAGCTTCATCTGTTTCAGATACTGTAAAACTTTCTTCTGGCGAGACGATCGGGGACTTAAATCACAAAAATGTAGACTTAAAGCATATATTAAATTTTCAATATGCAGAAAATTTGAAATAGTGAGAAATTCCTCTGTGACTGAGTGAAGAATCAGGCAGCAGCAGCTAAAAGCACAGCAAGCTGATGGTGGTGGTGAAGGCCATTAGCAGCTTCATCATCACATTTACACTGATCTCACACAACGGCAACATTAAGCCTTTTAATCCAGCCAATAATCAGACCTGCCTGCATATTTCATAAGATGAGAGGCTCCTCCGCAGTGGAAGTGGGCGTGTAAATCTGTGTAAATAACCTGTCCACGACCCCACAGGATGGATTTTGTGGCGAGGCGAGAGCGGTGACGTGAGCGCCATAGCAAAGATTTGTGTCCTCAGAGGGCAGAAATGGCTGCTGATCCCAGGAGAGCCTTACTTCATGGTGGAGCTACAAGGAGTTTCTCTTTCTTTGTATTGATTCTTGACTGCAAGCCGGAGCAATGTGACTGAACTGAGCTGCTTTATGGTGTGAATGAGGGCTCCTGTGCCTTTAAAGCTCCTGCACACTGAGATCTGGGTGCTGTGTTTTATCACAAACAAGCTGTCAGTCTGTCAGACAAACAGCGCCCTTAAGTGTCGCTATAGATATTCCATTAATTAGTCCAAATGCAAAACAGACAGACACTCAGCTGTACTGAAGTCTTGACATGTACCTGCACTAAGACGATGTGTCTGTAGGTTTTTCACCACTTCCAATTATTAATATTAGTTTATGCAGACCACATTCTCAATATATTTTATTTGTATAGCACCTTCCACACAGGGATTGCAGCTCAAAGTGATTCACAACAGAGAAATCACATGCACCCAGTGAGTTCTTCACATAGAAAAGACTGAAAGGACGTGAAAACAGGTGAGGATGTTAAAACACATGTTAATGACAGTAAAAATAAGAAAGAAAAAAGATGAAAATAAAAATATGCAATACATGCAATGAAATACAGGTAAAAATAGATTACATAGAATGCTTAAAATCAGGTAAAACTCTGCATGTATTGAACTGAGATACAGCAGCTGAGGCAGGAAGCACGCGATAAACACGAGGCAGCTGCCATCGTACCTCATCGCATCATAGACACAAGACACACAAATCTAAGTCTCCATCTGTGAAACTTGCTCATGTTCTGGAGCTCTCATCAGGAAACTCCATCGTGCTGCTGTTGCTTTGTTTCACTCTGTTTGCTTCGGTTCAGCCGATGCGTCCGTGTTGTTAGCGTGACATGATGGCGAGCGGCGGGCAGCACCTGTCCTGTCTGTTTGTTTTGTGTGTGTGTGTGTTTGCTCTGTGATAAATGAGGCTGGTAATGACACTTTAACAATGAGCGCATTAGTGTTACACCAGGCTTCACCTCAGCGGCCTCCAGCACCGCCAGCCGCTCCGACCACCGATGGACGCCTGAAGGCAGCAGCAGCATGATCTTTATTCTCTGAGCTCACATCTGCTCTCAAACTGTTTGCTCCATCAGTCTTTGAGATTCTGAGTCTTGTTCACTTTTTTTATTCGTATTCTAAGATGACTGAGTATCTGCTGCTGCACTGGACGGTAAACATTCAATACTACAGCTCCCGTGAGGCGTTTAGAGTCTTAACAATGGCTCAGGTGATTGTGTCATGTGTGTCACCTGATCCACTTTTCTTTAAGACTGGAGGTGGCCCTAATCAGTGAGGATAACACAAGGTACCTTGTGTCCTTCAGATGGGGCTGCTGATGTTTTATGTTTACAGATGTGACAAATTGAAGGTAAAATTAGGGAAATACGCTTACTTAATATACTTATATACCTTTTTATCAAGAGACCTTTGATATCACGTTCATTCAGTACAGAGCTGAAGTCAGGATGTGGTTAGCATAGCTTAGCATAAAGACTAGAAGCAGCTAAAAAAACGCACCAGCGCCTTGAACGCTCATTAATTATCAGAGTTTGTCTAATTTGCACACAAACAGAAACCTAAACATGAACAGTTTGGTTTTGAGACGGAGTTACTTGATGGAAATCGATGATGGCATGGACCACCTCATTTAACGTTTTAGAATTTATGTTAAGATGATGCTCTGTGACCTGCAGCAGACAAACGGCGAGTCACGTCAGATTATTTTTGACATAAGGAAACCCCCAGAAGATCTTCAATAATGCTTTTAATTGGCTTTTCGAGGTGAAAATGCAAACGCAGACACGCTGAGGGAGAAACTGCAGCTGAAACATCTCTGCGTTATCTGCATCTGCACTCTTCTGCATTTAATCATGATAAAACTGAAGTGGCCTAGAAGTCACATATTTTGAGAGTAAAATCCTGATTTATGTGCCATAACTTTAAAAATGTGTTTACTTGTTCCTCAAACCCACAATTTTTGTGGCATTTCTCTGGCCCCTAAAAGGCTGAGACCAGCTCTAGTCCTGGCTTTAATATTTAGGTGTGAGAGGAGCTCTCTTCATTATTCTGGTCTTTTAGAAAATAAATCCAAACTGTCAGGAGCTCTTCATGAAGACAGCAGCTTCTCTGCTTTTATTCCAGTTAAATATCCAGTTCTTCTTTTAATGTGAACGAGTTGTCCTAGTTGCCGGTACCTGTAGACCCGATGCTGGTGTGAAGGGGTTTTACAGCATCACTGGTTCAGTCCGGGTTCAGGATTCGCACAGACCAGCTGTGTCTCTGGTTTTCGTGTTGAGAATCTGTCGCCATATGCTTTCCTGCTTCCTCTCCTGTCTTGAAGGAGCAGAGTGGAGGCTGTGAGGTAATAGTGCGCAGGAGGGGGTGGAGGTGGAGGTGGGGGGAGAGAGAGAGAGAGAGAGAGAGAGAGAGAGAGAGAGAGAGAGAGACGGGATATAGGACGGGCATCACACGGAGGTTTGGCTGCAGACTGGTCGGGATCCCTTTCGCCGCCTTGGTCGCTTCAGACGCGTCAGGTCAGTGAAACCAAACGCACCGTGCGCCAACACATCCCAGAAAACGTGCCGGGAAGCGGCGGCGGGCGGTGCTCGCTTGTTATTTGTGTTGTTTGTTTGTTTCCACGGGGGGGGCTGAAATGCATTTGTGCTGCAGCTCGGATGGTTTCAGCGGTGTGAAGATGGAGATGCGGAGTGGGGGGTGTGCACAGGTTTTAGGCGTGAGCTGCTGGCGTGTGTCTCTGTGAGTGTTGGTGCGGATAAACGCATGCGGGTGACAGACGGTCTGCAGGTGTCAGTCAGCTTCACCTGGACGGACGCTTTCGTGCAACAAGCGGCCGGAAAGACACGCTGTCTGTGTAACAATCACCGTGTAATGTGTGAGTTTTGGCACCAGGGTGCTAACACGAAGGCTGCCTCCCTCCGTCCTCCCTCACATCCTCCCCTCCTGCTCGGTGTTAGAGGCTCTGTCTTTTCATCCAGGTGAAGGCGGGTCGTCTTGCCTCTTTCACCGCCATATCTCGCCTGTAGGTGCGAATGATGAGCCGGGAGGGAGGAAGAGGAGGAGGAGCAGCTGGAAATCAATGAGGAGGATGAGGCAGATCGCGCGCTGTTGAATGAGGAGGGCCTGCCCGGCTCCGGTCCTCCGCAGTGCCGTCACCACCACCACCACCACCACCAGCAGCAGCAGCAGCAGCTCGGCTGGTGATGGATGGTGGAGAGACTGAATTATTTATAGCTGCCAGTGCATTGATTAGCTTTATGTAATGCACAGCAGCAGAGGTGTGCGCGTGTTTACGGAGAGGGGCTGCCACAGAGGAGGGCGGTGTTGGTGTGTTTGTGCATCAAGGAAATAGTGTTTGAAATGAAAGGTGTGTGCCCCTGTGCACGTGCATGTACGTGTACACGCTAGTCAGATAGTGTTTGAGAGATGGTGTGTGTGTGAATGTGTGTGAGATACAAGCGTCTTCCAGTAGCCAATCACATGCGGAGACAGACTGAACCATAGTAACCTATACAGCAGCTTTCCTGCACATTTAAAGGAAAATCCCTGAAATGAGGGTCTTTGTAGTTTGGATTTAATCGTTGCTCACTTCCTCTTCCTCCTGTGGAGAACTGGACGGATGTGGACATCATGGCATCATGGCCACATTTTTCCAGCAGCCTCAGTGGAGCTTCTGTTTCAGCAATTTATACCAGTGATCAGAGAGAAATCAGAGAGATAGAAACTCCTGATGAACATGCAGATATTTATTGTAGCTCCAGGCGGTTAGAGACAGGAATCAGTGACGTTAAAAAACTGAAGCACAGAGTTTATAATGTGAAGCAGTCTTTTCTCACAGATATCTCACAAATATGTTTTTGATTTGGGTTCAATCTCGTGGATTCTCAGGCCATGAGTCAAGTAACCAGTGATCCGCCTTCAGACATTTTAAAACCATATTCAGCAGTGAGAACAGAGCATTCTGGGATGCTTGTGTTTCCATTCTTTCACTCGCTCTGATTCAGACCAGTGATCGTAGTGTTTCAGTGAAAAGCAGCAGATTTTCTGTCTTACATCAAATTCATATTTGTAGGTTAAGAGGCTGTGACATAAAAAGTGTGAGAAAATAAAGCTCACGTCCTGTCCTTCCTCCAAAGCTGCAGGTGGCGAGTAAAGGTGGAATTTCTGTTGACCTTAAGTCTTTTTGTTACGGCCTTTTGCTTTTGCTTCTGCTGTTTGGCCGAGCAAAAACCACTTTCTAACTAATCCCGCCGCAATATCTGCTGTTGTTGCTGCACTGACTTCAGAGCAAAAGAACGAGTTTCCATCATCAGTGCTGCATCATTTCTCTCGTCTCAACAGACAGTTTGGCAGCACTCAACAGATGAATGAAGCTGGAGTATCGCTGCTTGAATCTGTGGCTTTGTGCTCCTGAGCAGTGAGACGTTTGAGTGACAGATTCGCCCGGCATGTTGGCATTCTGGGCCTTTCTGTCACCCTGCTGTTACCATAAACAGACTTCTATACATGTGAGCTATCGCTGCACTGATGCGCCATTAGCTCCATCACGCTCACTGCACAGTATGAGCTTGGGAGGCAAACCTCCCGCACTCTTGTTCAGTGTTCAACGCAGACTTTGAAATTTCTTGAAATGCTAAAATCTCAAAAGTCTTAACTGTCATTTCGCATCTTTGTCAGTTACTGGAGCCAGAACTTCCCAATTTGGTGAGAAGGGGATGGAGGTAAGGTGGGATAAGAAAGTGGCAACCACCAGGGCTGAGTATAACAGGCTTAGACACCTGTCAATCAAGCAAAGTCAACCCCAAAATAGCCTTAAAGGCCCAGTCAGTGTTTGTTTTGATCATATAAGCTCAAGACATATTGACAGTCGTAGACTTATTGATACATAGATATCAGTTCTGGCTTCAAACAATCACCTTTAAACACCATGCCAGAGAAGAAGAGACAGATGAGACCTTCAGTTCTCAACTTCACGTCATTCTTAGTGTCGTCCTTACGGTGTTGATTTGAGAAGAAACAGCAGTTAGACCAAAATAAGAAGAAAAAACACTGTGAAATGCATCAAAAAGCTTTAAAAACAGCTTGAAATGCGCTTTTTCTTGCCATGGTATTTCCTTCTTTGATGGATGGAAACAGTGTCCTCAAACGCATCGTTCCTCAGGAAGTGACCCTCAAACCCCTTTTCCACCACAGTAGCTCTGGTTTGTGATCTGCTTCGGTTCAGAGTTCTTGGATCCTTGGTGTCGTCCAGTGAACAGCCCACGTTTCCACCAGTTTTGAGTGAAACCGTTGAAATCAAGAATGCATCATCGCCAGAGGGCGTTGCACAAACCCCAGCGGAAGTAAACTGCAGTAGCAAGATGGCGGATCACACTGATTAGCTGCGAGCTTTTGTTCTGCTGCTGCAGATATCTGTTTGGACCAACTATTGATGATAAGAAGATGCAGAAAACTAATACGGGTCACACTGCAGGTCAAAAATAACCCTGTATTGTTTGGCTGCAGCTGGTTCCTGTGAACTGGAGCAGAACCAGTTCCACGTGGGTAAAAAGCATTTCAGAGAATATTGGCAGTGTGATGTACCTCATGGTGCATATTAGCCAGCAGACAAGTGCGATAAGTTGAAATGGAAACACTGTAATGATGTTGTGCAGACTTTTCTGCAACAACGTGCCTTCACTGAAGCTTAAAATATGAATATAATAATCTCACTGACTGCCTCCAGGGTATCTGGATGTAAAAATACTCTATGTGGAATTATACAAAATATTTAGTAAGCTAACACAATGCGTCATGCTTCATGCGTACTTTCAACTGTTTTTTCTCTGTAGTTTCTGAGCCTGTGGTTTTTCACTGGCTGCAAAGTGTTTCCACACTGAGCTCTGAAGTTGAAAATCTGCATGCTGATAATATGCGCGCGTGTGTGAAGAGTATTTCGTCATGCTTTCACTCTGCAGGAGCTTCACTACAGGAGCAACTGTACGTCAGAATTCATAAAAGATGAATTATTTATAACCGACTGTGCACTGAAACACCTTCAATTAGGTTGCCTGGAGTTATTTATCTGGAATGAATCTCACAGTCTTCATGCTGCGAGACCCCTCACTGCACTGTCAGTCGCACACATTTAGCTGATGCACTATAAAGGTTTAGTCTGGAAATATAAAAAGATCACGTCTGTTTGCTGTTTTATTTTCAGTCTTGCCATCTGAGCGTGATGACATAAAATATTCAAAGTCTCATCCATAATCCAGAAATTACGACTCGAGGACAACCAGGATGAGGGAGTCGCTCAGGAAATGCAAAGCTTAATGGGAGAATGAGAGAATTGGAGACATGCTTCTGAGTGTTTCTCTGCCGGTTTTCACTGATGAAGATCACTGAGGGTAACGAAGCTTCACAACTTCACAACTCTCAGACAGATGTGACAGGAAGAACTATTAAACAGCAGGAGGACAGTGGGAAAACTAGCCCGGCTGATTATAAAATGACTGATTCTGAATTCTGAATGGAGACTAAACTCCAATATTAGACAGCTTAACTTCAGTTTACAGGAAGCACAAGATCCTTTAAGAGCTGTTCAGTGCAAAGTCCACAGTTATGACAGAAGATACAGAACAAAGTAAAGATTTCTTTACAGTCTGGTTCTTGAGTTTTCGAGTTCTGTTTTACTTGTTTCATTGCTGATACATGGAGGCAAATACACAACTGCACAGCAAAACTGAACCACAGTTTAGGACAGGCATCTCAAACCGATTCCATAAAGGGCCGCGTGGCTGCAAGTTTTCATTCCAACCAAGGAGGAGCACACCAGACTGGAATCAATTAATCAGCTGATCTCAGTCTTCAGCTGATAACTAAGTCATCCCTTGATGTTGATTGGTTGGCCTGATGTGCACCTCCTTGGTTGGAATGAAAACCTGCAGCCTGCGGCCCTTTATGGAATTGGTTTGAGATGCCTGGTTTAGGACATTTCTAAAAATAGAGTAAGAATTAGTAGTAGTAGTAAAAATGGAATAACATGAGTTTGGTGCCTTGTCATTTAATAAGGGGGTCACCAAAGTCCAGCTTTCTGCAGACACTGATCACATGTGTGCTGGTACATTGTTATCAGTGGTCAAACATTTCGTCGCTCATTCACTTTTAATTTAAGAAAATATGCAGCTAAGAAATATTCACATATATATTTCAATTTTGTGAAACCGATCAATTATCAAACCGATGTTCAAAACAATAAACTTTATATCACTGTTGTGCATCAGATTTTTTTTTTTGCTTGGAATCAATAATTTGGACAACAGAGATTCAAGCACGGTAACGTCATGATGTAATTCTTCTGAAAGTCAATAAATTCTAATGTTTATTATTGTTCAGTCATATTAAGGCTTCTACATTTTGATCAATTGCTGATTTCCTCTTTCATATCAACAAATGGAAACCTTCTGGCTTATTTTGAGGAAAAATGAGCAACCTGAAGCAGCAACCTGTGATTGTTTTCACATGTTGTCCAGTGAGCGATCAGCTGACGTAGCTGTGATGAAGCTGATGGTTCCCAGCAGCAGAGACCCTGCTCAGTATGTGGACCAGGTCTGTGAAAAGGGACATTTACAAATCCTGAACTCCCTCTCAGGCTGAAAGGTTTAACGTTGGGATTCATTCACAATGCGTGAAGTGACTTTTAAAGTGACGTCACCACCGTGCTCTCCTGAAGCCTCCTCAGCTGGTCTCCAGTTTGACCACAGAGTCGCCCTGACGGATCCAAAAACCGTCACTGAGCCGTCCAATCGGTCCCGACTGCTCAGGCTCTTATTTAATCCGCCGGCGGTGTTGTCAGAGGGGCTGATATCGGCTGGATGCTGCAGCTCAGCTCGGCCGGAGTGAGCCTGAACCACCAGGAGAGGAGCAGATACACAACCTCGGTCACATGATCTGAACTGAGTATAAATCTAAATCACGAAGGGTCAGAAGTTCAGTTCAGAGTGGACCTTGTGGGGGAGTCTCGTCCTTTTCAGCAGCCTCATAATCAGACTGAACTGCCTCTTTGTTTCACTTCAGTCACTGAATCAGTGCTCTCGCATTGATGGCAGATAATCACTTTATCTGTAACTGTCATTCAATTTGAACGTCTTTCTTCCTGCTGGAAACTGAGTGGTTGTCTCTTTTTTCCTCCTTTTTGTTGTTGTTGCGTTGGTTTTTGTTGTGCAACTAACATCTGCCTCGTTATCTTCTCAGTTAATCGGTTGGTCTGTAAAATATTGGAAAATAGTGAGTGATGTCTTGAGATAACTTGTTTTTGTTAGACCAGAAGACGTTTTATGATGAGATGTTCCAGAGAAAAGCAGAACATCTGTGCTTGATCAATTCCTGTTTGTCTGATCATTTTCTTTTGATCCACTGATCAACTGATCGTTTCAGTCTTTTGTTTCCTGCTTCCAAACTGCACTGCAACGATCTCCTTAGTCTCGTTTTCACATATTGTAGATCAGCAGTTGAAATAAAATGAATAACAACGAGGGTTCACAAGAACATTTTTATTAGTTCACAAGTAAAAAAATAAAAAATAAATAAAAATCAAAGTTCAACCTAAATAATGTGATTCACAAAAAAGGCTGATTAACCCAGACTTAAACCTCGTTTCCTCCTTAACTCGCAAGTCGTGACCCTCAAACAGTTTGTTGAAGAAAAGAGGATCGAACAAAATGTCCTCACAAAGATAGTAGGACACACACACACACACACACACACACACAAACAATACACACGATCAGACTCGGTGTGCAGAGGTTTACCTCACAATCACTGTTTGCAGAGTGAGTCAACATCTCACATTCAGGCTACAGGCCACTCACACACACACACACACACACACAGTTACACTGGTGGGTGTTGAGTTATGACAGAGGCTAATGAGGAGCCTAAAGGTAGAAGAGGAGGAGGAGGATGAAGATGAATTGTGGAGGACAGGGTTTACTGGCCTGCTGCTGGGTGACAGTTAAAAGTCCACAGCAGGACAGGGACTCTGTCAGACCAGACCCAGTTAGTCTAACTGGTACAGATGAGTTGCTGATTCAGATCAGGCTGAATGGAGCTCTACACAGTTAAAAGTCTCGATGCAGTGAAGCCAATGAAAAGCAGCGCGACTCGCGGCTCTCATGACCAACACCTGACAGAGCTAACGTTAGCATGTTAGCATGTGACTGCTGAGTAAAACTGTTCACAAATGTGACCTGACACTTCATCAAAATGCTCTCTAATGATGATGAAGAATTTAAAACTATACCTCAAAAACGAAACACTATGCTGATAATGAAGACTAATTACCAAATACTGTCGGTTAACTTAGCTTAATTGGATAAAACCTGCAGAATTCTCCATGAATGTATCAATAACACAAAGTCACATTCACAGTGGATTGACTGCTAAGTTTAATAATCATTCAGCCTCCTAAAAATGTGATTTTTGACAGCTTGTGATGCTGCAGTAACTAACCTGTTTACTTCATAGATAGTTTTTTGATTGGACAACATGTTTCCTAGCAACAGATTGACACATTACTACATCTTTAATATCTGGCATGTTGTTGAAGTTTGCTGGTGCTTTAATTTTAATAGTCCAACTTAGAGAAGGATTCACAAATATAAACCAGTCGTGGTTCTTTGTCTTTATCAGCTGTTTCTGTGTCAGTGCGACTGTCTGTCTGCTGTTCACCTGTTTGTTGAATCACACATCTACCTGTCCGTCTGCCTCTACCTGCCCTGCTTCACTGTGCAGCTGATGAAGCGTTTCGCCCTTCAGCTCTGAACCGATGACTCATTCTAAAAACTGTCTGAGTCACCGACGCCTCTCCGGCTCTGTCTCACACCTGTGATGGATTTCTCTTTTGCTTCCTGTTAGATGACTCATGGTAAAATATTTTGACAGTTATTGCTTTTTAATGACCGCTCAGGTAATTAATGGACTTTTGTGAGCTAGAGATCAGAATAACTCTTGACTTCCTGCTAAAGTAAATGTAAACAGCGGCCATTTTTAATGCAGATCAATTTTAATATTGAATCCTGTGCAGCCCAACTGATAAACAGCTCTCACATTTCTGTATTGGTATTTTCCTGGTTTTAGGTGCAGCAGCTTTTAATGGATACTGGAGGACAGTGTCCGGTATGTGCTGGTGGTGTCAGCTGACCCTGCAAACTTGTTGAGTGGATGTAGTTCCAGTTTTTAAAGAGCTGTCAGTCAGTCTGCAGAAATAGGTGAATACAATCATTAGCCGCTCTATTAGCCTGCATCAGGTTTACATCCCTGCTCTCAGTGTGAATTCAGTGTTTCTGCTTCTTGAATTCATCTAAACTCAGGAGCCTGCATGTTGTTGGCCTCTTCCTCGCTTTAAGCTGTCCTATAGCTGATGCAAAAGTGCCACCGTTGCCCCGGCAACGACCCTTTGGCACCTGTTGCCGTGGATCACCGCGTTAGCGTTTGCCAACCGGTGACGTTCTGGCTGACTTGGGAGGGAAAGCAGCTTGTGCAGCAGCAGGGAGGGAGGCTGCATCTCAGTTTGTTGGATGTTTCACCGCTCCGTGCTTCTTTTTGTCGTGGGGTTGCAGGGTTACAGCTTAATGTCAACAGATGATCGAAAAGACCAAAACCAACAATGAATCGGTCCTGCTAATTATATTGTATTGTGTGTGTGCATCGCAGCCTGATCCTCTTCCTCGTGCCATAGAGCTCCACTGTTGTTCTGAGATGATTAAAAACACAGTAGTGAGCCACACTGCTGCATTAGCTTTCATCACCATGAGCACACACACTGTGTTTGCCCTGAAAGAGAAGCAATGAGCACATGTTTTCATAGTTTTTTAATGAAGGTGTAACCTGCGATGTGAATTAAATGTTTAGTTGTGGTGGGCTGATCAGCTGGGGGTTGTGGTCCTTCCGTCTGTCCTCAGAGAATGAAACTGTGATCCTGTGCGCAAAAGTTCTCAGTGTTTGTGCCTTTAATGCAGGAACAGGTTTGTGGTTTCCAGGTCTCCTCGGATACAGCTCCGTCTCCACGCTTTGACCTTGGCTTCACTGAGCCCCTGATGTCACCCCTCAGAAAACACGCAGATTTATTGTTCAATCAGCCATGTAATGAATCCCCCCATCCAGAATCCCCAGCTAATTAACTGCACAGCAGGTTCCACTGCTAAGTTAAATAACTTGGCTGGCCCACACAGTCGCTGCCTTGAAGCACAGCCAATTCACTTAATTCAAACTAAATACCTTCAATATATTGAGAGGAAAGCGAAGAGACTCCCTGCTGAAACGGTATGCTGAGTTTTCCATTTAGAGTTTTTGATTGGCTCACTTTGACGCTGTGTTTTTGTGTTGTTGTTGTTGGATGTTGTGCAGGAACATAAGTCGTCGTGTATGTGGGCTTTACTCTGGTTTGGCGAGCTGCCACCGTCGCGAGCCCTCTGATGTCCTGCTCAACACCCGGCTGTCACTGCATTCATCATGGAGCTCCTCACACTGTCAGACGCTGACAGGAAGTGGGGCAAAGCTTTGCCCTGCCGCACTGTTCAACACAATGTTGGCAGCGTGACAGCAGCGTCTCATTTCACTGTACGAGGCCTAAAACAGAAGCAGGTCATGAATCAGACGCTGTGTGTGGACTAGACAATGAAACCAGGGTCTCAGCTCAGACTAAAAAGAAGACTCACATGCTCCTCATCCCTCTCTCTGTGTGAAGACCCATTGCCAAGTTCAGCTGATAATATGATGCTGCATTACCAACTGGGCAGAGCAGGCAACAGCCACGGGGCCCCCAAAAATCACCTCACGCTAATTGAACACAGAGAAAACCGAGGGCCAGGTGATATCATTCCAGCACAGGAACCATGTTTGGTTTCGGGATATTTTCACATAATATATCCTCCAGCCCGCTGTGTGCTTGTACTTATTGTGCACATACACCATGCATGGGCAGTCAGTGTAGGGGCCCAAAAACGAAAATGATCCAGGGCCCCCGGACAGGTAAATCTGGTCATGTGTATTGCACATTATCAGGCTGTATCTGTGCTTTCATTCAATCCACAGTCGCTGCGTTTATGTTCATTCATTCACTGTGACGGAGCTCGAGGAAGGCAGAAGGTTTGCAGCGGAGACGTCTTTGCCAAATGCTCCGAGCCCCCTCCACGTCGTCATCGTCGGCTTCTCTACCAGCGTCAGAAACTTAAAGAAAAAACAAACAGTCCAGTCTGACCAATCACAGTTCTTTTGGTCCCCATGTGGACTTGATTGACAAGTGGTTTGATTTTTAGAGAAGGTGTCGTCATTGTAGCCCGCAGCGGTGCTATGGTGGCTACGTGCAAAAGCTTCATAGCCATAAACAGCCCTGCATCAAAAGACTGAGGCAGCGTAGGTGTGGGGTTGCAGGGGGGTGCTGCTTCAATTTTTTTGCTGGACAATGCTGCGGCGTTTTGCCTGAGTCTTCTATGTTCGCATGACTGCTGCACAGTCTCATTCAAATGAATGAGAGAGGCATTTTTAGGCATTACGTGGTAGTCCCATGTATTTATCACCATTAGCAAGTGTGAAAACTCACTTCTGCTTGATGCAAATACAGAAATATGCAAGAATTGTGGAAACCACAAAAATACGTCAGAATCAGATCCACCACCAACCCCCCACCCCCCTAAGACCTCCTGCAGTGTGCACTAAGCTAACACACCCTGTAGATAAAGTTGTATGTGGGCTCACTCCAAGATCTGTCCTGGTGTAGGTCACTGTGAGCTCCACAGCTCTGTGTTTCATGCTAATCATCCATCGTTCCTGCTGTCACATCCACTTTGTCCAGGGGGAAGAGCTGTAGAGCGAAACTTCATTTTACACTCGGCCCACCCACAGAAACCCCTGCCCCTCCAATGCAATGTTGATGACTTTACAGTTAAATTTTCAGTGTTCAGAAAATGCTCTCATCTGAAGGGTTTTACAAGAGCTGAATGAGCATCAGCCCCCATCAAACACTACAAGCAGCTGTTAAAGGGGAGAGCCTTTATTTTTTAAACATGCGAAGAAGAAATGTGATTCTCTGCTCAAGTAATTAATCAATCAGCTGAACGACAAAAATAACTCAATAATCGTTTGGATTGTTGCTTTATTAAGTCATGTATCAGGTCAAAATTCCAGAAAGCCAAATACCAAATGTTCCAGCTTAAGTCTAAAGAGTCTAAAGCCATGCTGGCTCTGTGAGGATGTAATTAGCATGCTTTGAGCTAAATGATCAGCATGCTAACATGCTAATGTCTGGCAGGTATTATGTTCACCATGTTCACCATCTTAATTTAGCATGTTGGCAAGCGAACACTTGCTAATTAGCACTAAACACAGAGTGCAGCAGAGGCTGATGGGAATGTCTCCCGCAGGTATTTTATCATAAACCAAAGTGTTGATCAAAGTGAAATTTCGACCTGAGCTGAATGAAAAGTCGGACGATCACCAGAGAATTCAATCACAGTATATAAGCGTATTTCACTCGAAACCACAACCATCAACCTCATGATGGCGCTGGAGAAAAAGTCAGGGGTCGTTAAAGTCAGTAGGATTCATCATCTGAGGACCAGCTCAATCCAGGAGCCATCGAGGTGATTCAGTCTGAACCAAAGTGGTGAGCTGACCATCAGACCTACATTATCATCCCTGTAGAATCGTGCTGCTAAAGAAATCTCTGATGGATAAGATGATAGTGAAATCAGTCAGTAGTTGCAACAATGAGACATAAAAATGCGACCAGGCTCCTCTTTTGTGTTTCTGGTTTGAGCTGTTTTCTTTATGTTTTCCTGTTTTTTTTTGCAGTGCTGCTCTCCATCTCCCGGCAGCATTCATCACTGTACTCGAACAGTTGGCAGGCGTAGCAAACCTCCCGCCCACACAGCATCGCCGCCCACCCTCCCAGCATGCTGCTGGCCACTTACCACAGCCCTCTTAACCCTGATGAAGTGAAGGGGAGGCTCAGCGAGCGCTTATCGACAGGAAAAAATAGCTGAGGGAAGAAATAAACAGCATTTATATTCACCAATTTACATAACAGTGAATGTTACTGCTGTCCGTCTCTGATTATCTTTGTAGTACTGACACTACGTTCTGGTCCAGGGCTCCTTCAAAAATGAGGTTTCTGATCCCCAAACAAGGTCATTTCTGCATGGGTGAAAGTTCTCCATCATATTTTTTCACCCGTCGCATTGATTGCCATGTTCAAGCTCTTGCTTTGCCGCCTTTATCTGTCCTGATTGGGAGGCGGGCTACACAGATCCTTTACACATGCAGAGTTGTGTTTATTCCAGTTGGAATAGACAGAAAAACCAAAGCTGAGCGGACAAAGAAAGGAGCACCACCCACATAAATTCACACTGTAAAGACAGAAAATCCCTGTAAGAAATGTTCCAGTTCTGCCAAGACAAGTGAAACTTTTCTAATTCAGTTAAGTTTTGAAGAAAACTGATTATAGAAGCCACATTAATTTCTGATGATTTAGCATCTATTATTTGGTTGTTCGGCTGTCATATTTTACTTCAGGATAAGTTTTTTCAACCCTCTCAGCTTGGCCCCAGAGTCAGTCCACCACTTTGGTCCAGACTGAAATATCTCAACAACTATTAGACATTCAGGGTCCCCACAGGACGAACCCCCTTAGTGACATTTGTGATTCAGAGTCTGGAATGTCTGGTCAACTTTTTTATGATTTAAAACATAGTTTAGTTCAAACATGCGCAGTCTATGTGAACATCAATTTACAGACTTTTCATGGCACCATCATCGGGTCAGCGTTGTTCTTCATAATGAGCAGTTTTACTGACTGCAGCAGCCGTGATGTTAATGCATGGAGTCACTGTATCCCTCCACCATGAGAAGCACCCACAGTGACAGGATACCTGAGCAGCGTTAAGTAGATCCAGTAGATAAGAAGGACTTTTGAAATGATGAAAACCATCATTCAGTTTCATCATGATACTGATCCCTAAAAAACTATTAAAGTACATCCATACAATGAAGTTAGAAAAACATTCTGATATTTATCACCTGATGGAAATTTTCTGTCCGACTTGTGTGGACTGAAGGTGTCGTGACCTCGGCGGAGACCCGACATGTCTGCCGTGACTCCGTGAAGTCCTTCTAACCCAGATCTGTCCAACACAGAGTGGCAGCCGCTCCGACTGAAGACAAACCACTCAGCTCTCCATGCATTATGCAGTGTCTGTCTCTCTGAGGACTTCTGTCCTCTACAGATAGACAAAGGAGAACGAACACGGAGCTGCAATCACTAATTCAATGCATCGTCTTCCTTCTGCAGTTGGTGGACACGTTAACCTTTTTGTAAAAAAAAAAAAACTAAACAGAAACCTGCTTCTCGCTGGTGGAACAGGTTGTCCTCTGTCCTTTATTTTACTGTTTGCTGTCTTCTGCAACCATGAGGACATTTCTTAGCATTGCTGTGACTTTGTTTTACACCACTCAGTCAAACAAATGCATTTATTTATTGGTGCGTTTGTATTGCAAAAACATAAATGTGATATTTTGTGGATAGGAGCAGGTCATGATGTCTGAATTTGTTGGTCTCCACTTTTTGTAGATAGATACCCACAGTGTCTATATCAAGGTATCATCATTACTTTTATAGTACTATAATGCTGTAGAGTCTTCACATTTCTGACATATTATCACCTCTAATGGTTTTAATGGTTTTCATGTTAGCAGCTGCCTTGTTATACATCCAGCTCACACAGCGCTTCCACTGAGACCGAACTGAGTGTTAAGTGTTGCATAAAACCAAAACTATGAGCTAAAAGAGTTGTTGCAAGTTGTCACGCTGCAACACAGCCCTTTGGTATTACACCTTGTCCCTTGAGTCAGTGTTAAAGTGTGATATTAACAAGGGTAGCTTTCAGCACAGCACCTTTAGCACCTTTACGAGTATTTCAGCCGTGACACATCAATCAGCTTTCCACTCGTTGAACATTTACTGCCTGAACTCCTCCAGCATCAATCTGTGCAGCTGAGACTGAGCTGCCCACGATGCTGGAGGCTCGAGAACAGATGTTCTGCCTCGGGGGGTTTCGCTCGCTGACCAGGAGAGTGAAGGTGCTTTTTGCAGCTGTTAGCAGGTGACTTGTGGCTACAGCTAGAATTAGCACGTGCGGGGCCACCAAACTGATGAAAGGCCCTCGAGTGAATGGTTTTTATATAAACGTGCGCTGAATGGCAGCAGAATGAACTTCTGTCAAATAAATAAAGGGTCGGTTCACCCGAAGCTAAAGGAAGACATGTTCCTTCCCTCTACTTTCCTTTAGCCATGCGTCTGTCACTGAGATTTCAGCATCCACTCAGATCTAGTGGAGATGAATGGGATTTCAAAGCACTGAAAAATTGCATCTTAAAAATTTAATGGCAACACATCTTTCCAGAAACAAGTGTCCCAGTTACTCTGCTTTAATTGGAGCTTTTTTGAATGCGGCGTCTCTTAAATTGATGCTGAATGCTTCAGTTTTGGGGGGTTTTGGTCGCACTCTGAACGTTCTGCCTGAGGGCTGCTGGACAATAAAGTTGCGTCCTGACGTGGATCCGCCCCTCCAGCTCATCTGTTGCTGGGCCCGTCTAACGGCTGCAAAGTGGGACAAGCTGCTGAATGTTTTATCAGGTGTCTACAAGGTGTGAAGCTCTGTGATTGGATGCTTGCCACAGAAATGTGCTGTTGGAGTTGACGTCTCTCCAGTTTTAATATCCAGGTTTTGTTTTTGCATTTTCGTGGAAGGATCAGATATTTCCTGTTAATTTGCAGCTGTTAATTTGCTGTGCCGACGATCCACCCAGGAGACTTTACGCTCAGAGGACATGAGCTGGATTGCCTGAAATTTGGAGGGAATGTTTCGGTGTTGAATAACGTCCCTGTTGGTCCATGTTGGAGTCAGATTTGTGTCTTATCATTCGAGCCTGAAGCAGATTTTATTGAGTCATAGCATCGACAGAAGCAGCTCATGGCTTCAGAGAGGTTTGCAGAGAGTTGAGCGATTCTTCTCTTCTTCCTCTTCTCTTTCATTCTTCTCTTCTTACCTCTTCTTTCTTACTTCTTTCTGCTTTCCGCTTCACTTCCTTCATTTTGTGCCTTTTCTTTGTCATCCCTCTGTTTCCTCCACCTTCTTTTTGCCTCTTTGTCTCTTCTCCACCTTCACTATCTCCTCTGTGTCCTCCTCTTCCTCTTCCACCCTCTGTCACTTTCTCTCCATCAATCATTTCCTCTCTCGCTCTGTCATTGTCTCCTTCCATTTCCCTCTCCTCCCACTCTTTTCTGTTGCGACACATTCCTCCCATTTGCTCACAACTTCTCTTTTCTTGTGCCACCTTCACTTTTACATAACTCGTTCCCGTCCTCCACCTTCTTCTCCTGTCTGATCCCTCCACATCTACCGCAGCCCTCGATATTTTCGTCCTTCATTTTTTTCTAACCAATCAACCTCCCCCTCGCTCCCTCTATCCTGTCTTCCTACCTTCCCCCTTTTTTCCGCTGCCTTCCTCTGTCCTCATTTCTCTTCGTTATCCTCCCTCACTCTTTACATCCACCCATGCACCCCCTCCCATCCTTTAGTTCTTTTCCTCTTTCTCTTCCTTCAGCCACCCAACCGCAAGACAAATGGACGAATGCCTCGTTGGTGATATATAGCCTGCTTCCTCCCCCTCCATCCTCCACCGCCTGAGGGGAGGAGGGGGCCGGTATGCAGCTCCATATATGTGGCTTGAAAAGTGGGCAGAGTCAGTGGAGTGTGGTCGGGTGGCATCATTGGCCCCTTTTCCATGCATTACTGTTGTGTTTTTTAGTGACAACAGATTCTACTGTTGTTGCTGTTGCCTCTGGATTCACTGCAGTCACTCATTGCATCACCATGGACACTTAATCCCTAGTTATTTATTTATTTATTATTATATTAAATAAGTAATAATATGTTATTCTTAGTTTAACATTGGGTTTGTGATTTTGCACAGATGAAAACAAGCTTTCAGTGTTTAGCTGACCGCAGATTTTGTTGAAATCTGACTGTCGCCAGTCGAGTGTCAGTTTTAGACAAGCTGGCCAGTTAGCGCTGATTCTGTGAGCTGGTTAGAAACTCCAGCTGTTTTTAAATAAGTTTATTTTAAAATAATAATCATGAAAATGGATCAGAAATACGCAATTGATGGTTACAAACACGCTGAAGGAGTGAGGCTAAAGCATGTGTTGGTCCTGATGTTACCCTGAGAGTGTTTTGCCTGTTCGATTTTTTAAATTGAGAATGACAGCCATCAGCTCCGTCATACACGTTCGCAGACGTTACGTTTGCAGCTTATGTTACAGCAGACAGTCACACTGTTAAAACTAATTCTGAACCCTTTCCTGAGGCTACATGTTGGTTTTAGAAAGCCAATAAAAACACCACATTCTGAAGTGTTTGTATACAAAGAATCACTCTTCTTATCACTCGTCACTCTTAATCTAGTACAGCTGCATGCACACACAATGTTTAAGCATGTGGAGAAAAGCTAGAAATGCCTAAAGACGGCTGCAATTTTACAGCTGACTAATTGTCAAAGGGTTATAGAAACACTTAATTGAAAATCCGTTGAGCTGTTTCTGCAGAGTGAGTGCAACCTTGCTGAAAGAGTCACATCTAAATCTCTTTAAAAAAAGAGGTTATTAACTGACTGCGATGACAACAATATGACTCGCTCTTCCCAGCAACGACTGATAGCTTAAAACTCCATTAAAACACTGACTGGCTAAAAACAGGCAACTGGTGGATAAAGTTAATGAGCTGATAAATTGGCAGAGGTTTGATAGATGAAGGAGTAGGTGGATGAGAATATCACATGCCAGCATCGATGGATGGAGAGAAGTGGAGAAATGATGAATGCTTGAATGAATTAAGAATTAATGAATGGAGTGGATTGATGCTGAAAGATACTGTGGGTTGATGATAGATAGACATGTAGGTGGAGGTGAATTGATGGATGAGGGATAAATAAAATTAGTGGTGGTTGAGAAAGATGGCGAACTGATGGATGGACGGGTCGATGGATGAAATGGGCAGAAGAATGGATGATAGATGGAGCGATTGGATGATTAAGTAACTAACAAAGCAGCTGCAAATGAATAAGTAGGAAGAAAAATGGATGATAGATGAAATGATTGAATGGATCACCGACCGACATAACTGGTGCTAAACACATACACATGGATGACTGATAGATCCATACGAGGATGGAAAGATAAGAAACATGCTTCATACTTAACATCCCTGTTAGGATTGGCAGCCTCTCCTCCTCTGCTGCTCTGTGACTTGTGGAGTACCTCAGGGTTCCATTTTAGGGCCCATTTATTTGCTCTGTGACGGCTCTCTTTAGGCTCTATCTTCCACAAGCACTGCGTCTCTTTTTGCCAACATGCAAACATATCTTCCATTGACTCTGGGGAATTCCAGCTCTGTCACATCCATCCTTTAATTGCCTCCAGGATGTGAAATCCTGGGTGACAAAAAACTGTCTCCAGTTAAGTGATAACAAGACGTAAGTGATTGTTTTTGGTCCCAGGGAGTCCAGCGAGCCACTTGGGGCCATTGATGCTGAACTGTCATGCCCATGCTGGGATTTATTATTTTGAAATCCTTTTTTTAAATTAATTGTTTATGTCTTACATTTGTCCACATATTTTGTTATTGCCTTATAATTGATCATTTTGTGCCCTTTTTGCTCCACTTGTGCAGCACTTTTGTAAAATCCAGTTATTTTTAAAAGTTATATATAGATAAACTTGACTAGAAAAATATCTGGAAATATGAATGAATAAGGGATAAATGAATGGAGTGATGAATATTTATTTTTATCATGCCACTTTCTAAAGTGCAGAGGGAAATATTGCTGTTTTTCCTTCACTGCATTTATGTGGCAGCTTTAGTTACAAGTTACTTTACACATTTTAGATTTGTAAAAAACACAGCTGACACTATTCGTCGATCAATTGACAGAAACTATTAAAGTCATTTTTCCCCAAAAAACATTTGATGCTTCAGCTCTCAGATGTTTGATTTGCTGCTTTTCCTTCGGATGAGTTCAATGTATTTGAATGTATTTGCAATAATGCCGAGGTTGGACCAAGCAAACATTGCGAAGGTGTCACTTTGGCCTTGTTGTCACCACATTCTCACTATTTTCACAATGTTTCCAAACCAAATGATCGATCGATTAATGGAGAAAATAATCAGCAGATTGATCCAGAATGAAAAGAATCATTAGTTGCAGTCTGATACAAAATAGAGTCAAATGAAGCTCAACCAGCTCCAACAGTAAAATCCTGCTTTGACATGAACGATGAGATCAGATAGAACAGTAGAACAGCCACAGGGACATTTTACTGCACTCGATACTTTTACTTTGAATACCTGAAGTACATTTTCCTGGGTATACTTACATACTTTTACTGTAGTTACATTTTCAATGTAAGGCTTTACTTTTAACAGAGTGTTTGACTGTGTGGTATTAGTACTGTTACTGCAGTGAAGGAGCTGAATACTTCCTCCTCACTGTGAGAATGGATGGATCCATAAATTGATGGCGTGGCAGATGAACAATGGCAGCAGAAAATGGGAAAAGAAATCAGCAGTGATTGGTGAGTGAATGGATGAAAACTGCATGGATGAGCGGGTTGGTGGGTGAGCAGATGGATGGATGGATGGATGGATGGATGACATTCTGGATCAATGCAAGTAATAAAATATCAGCAGATAATTAAATGTCAACAAACGAGCAGCATCTCTGTCTGTCAGAGGTGAACGTGTCGGCAGCGTCGGAGGATCTTTTGTCTTTTTGATTCTTTTGTCTTTGGGCTGAATGAGTTCACTCTGAAAATGTCACCAGCTGTTTGATTCCACTTCATCACCACTCGCCTTTTCTCTGCTTGTTTTTGTTCCCTCAACGTCTGTTTGTTTGCTTATTTGTTCGTCTCTTTTGCTTTTACATGTTTAATGCAAATCACACCCCTGCTAAGGACCGACGACGTTCACTCGGTTGTTCAAAAACACTCCATCAGTCATTTTGGGTTGAACTGTTGCTGTTAGTTTTACTTCGTGTGAATGTGCCTCATTGACTTCACGTCCGCAGCGCTTCAAGATGTTTCCGTCAGCTGTGGTTTATAGATGCGGTCAGTTTGTTGCACCTCGCTGTGTGGAGCCGTTGAGCATCGGCAGGATGGGAGCTCGGTCTTTGATTTTGAAGGACGGACTCTAAAAGCTGTCGTTCAGCTTGATGTTTTAGTTTGCTGAAACATCGTTTATACCTCAGCTGTTGCTGCTGGAATTATCTGCACGTGAAAAATGGACATAATGCATCATCAAGAGGGATTGTGTTCAAATCAACTGAGTGATGAAGATGAAATTATGCGTCTTGTTTATAGAAATTTTTGATTCACTTTCCTGCTGAAGGCTACAGAAATTATTGTCTGATTTATGACTGAAGGCTCTGCCTCCACATTACACTGCAAAAATGTCAACCACATACATCTTTCTGCCATGTTGGCACCATGGTTGTCACTGTGGCTCCCTCCATTTGCAGATTTTTCAAAATAGCTCATTTGTCAGCATCTCCCAAAGTGATCTACAGTCCAAAAGTAATTATTAAAGGTTGAGGACAGATACACTTCATAGTTAAAATCTACCAGGGAGGATGCAAACTGCCGTCTGCAGAGCTGAAGCTGCTGTGTTTGCCCGACCATCTTCCTAAGAGGGCGTTCACACAGAAACATCCCTGCATTAAAACAGCACAGGGGGGCTGTGGTGGTGGAGATGGACATGAAAAATGATCCAGGAAGTCCAGTTTAAAAACTTATCAGATGCCAAACAGCTGACATGTGATCAGTCTGTTGTGCTAAGAGACAGGATGTCACAGCGATAGCGAGGTTTACAGTAAACAAACGACGTCCACATGGTTAAGTCATTTCCCCCGAGTGGGAGATCCACGATCTGATTGGGCAATGCTGCGCCGTCCTGCCTTATTTTTTGTGTCATGTGTTTCAAACCTGTTTATGACTTTATGTCAGTCTGTAAAACTTTCCACAGTCAGTAAAATGCAAATAACCAGCGCTGTTAATGTGGTTACATTTGCTCCAACCTGAGCTTTAATTTCACCGTGAGAACCTGGTTAAACTGTTTAAAAAGGAGATTGTGAGAAAACACCTGATAAATACAGGTAAAGGTGAAAAAAAGAGGTTCAGCTTGTTGTTTTTCTGGACCTCCTCAGATTGACTCTCAGTGGTTTGTTTAATGGTTGAGAGGCTGAACAGCGGCTGAGCGTCGGGACTCGGCGCCGTATCGATTTCGCTGTTTGTCATCTGAACAGATGGCTGAGTGAGCGCGCCGTACTGTAGCAGCTAATTGCTCCATTAATTACATAATATCCAACACACTGCTTCCAGTGAGCTTCAGCTGCAACCAGAAATCCTGCCTCTGCATGTCTGCCTCACTCTCTATGTCTCCCTATGTGATAAACGCTCTCTGCTCCAGAATCACCATCACCTACCATCAAACCAACTTCATTCTGCTTATTAGTGACTCCTAAAAGTATTATTTTCTAAAAACGAATGAAAAATAAGACGTTTTAACCTCATTCTAGCACAACTGAGGGCAATGATTTGTCTAAAGGAAGTGAACGTGAAGGAAGGAGGTAGATACTCTACAAAGAAACGGAGCGTGTATGAGAGGCTCAACAATAGAAGAGGAAAAAGATGTTGGCAGCGTGAAGCAAAGCGGAGGCAGACAGAAACAGATGGAGAGAGGAACACAACAGAGAGCGTGAGTAAACATGAACGCTGTTCCCATTCAGTCTTTTTCTCTTGTTTCATGCCAGCGGTGAGTGTAAACCTGCAAAACGCTGACAGTCCGCAAGGCCAACGCGACGGGGATCAATAATCGAACCTGCAGCTGAAGAGTCTGACGAGATGGATTTAGATCCAGATTATCATTCATGGAGGGCAGACAGTAAAAACTCAGTGTTCACTGATGCTGTGGCCTCTTTGGCGCTCGCTAACAACCACTGGACAGAGATGTATGTGGTTATTTAAGATTTGATGTCCTGTGACATGTTGATGACCTCGTCTCCGAGAGAGTTTCCAGTCTGTTTGTCACCATTGAAGGCGTTTCCGTCTCATAAGTCTTACAACAATCTTCCCTGTCGATGTAAAGAAATGCCAAAGATTTTATGATTGTAAAATATTCTGCCCGGTTAATTTCTTACCTGCATTTTCTGTGTAAAGAAAATGAATATGGCCGACGTCATTACTGCATCATTAAGGTTTTTGTGCCTCCGCGCCAGAGACAGTCGTGGTTGGACGCATCATGTTTTCAGGTGGTCCGTCCGTTCGTCCCATTCTCATGAATGCAATATCTCAAGACTCAAACAGATCAGAATCTGATGGTCAAAGGTGAAAGGTCAACTGTGACGTCACAAAAAACATTTTCGTGACATCACAGTGTTGTGCAGAAACAATTTTCTGGCCATAACTCAACACCATAACTCAGGAACAAAGGGAAGATTTCACATTTGGTCAGATACTGAATTGGTGATTGTGAAGGCGTTCTGTGCTGCAGGGTTGAAGGTGTGTGTGAAGCGTCCACGGTTTGCAGCCTCTTTGCAGCAACATCCGTATTTGAAGCATTGTCGACCGTCAAGGCCACAGCTTTGTGCTCCGTCAGATGCAGCTTTTTCTGCCGCAGCTCGTAGCAGAGAGGGTGCGCGTGTGTCTCACTGGACGTTATTCACTGGAATCAGACGTCATTATAGCAATAACTTCCATTTCACCAAAATATACATTTGTATTAAGTGTCTTTCTTTGTCTGTCTTTTATTAAATTCCTTCACAGTCTTCACTACATGCATTATATTATGTTATATGAGTCTGGACAGACATGGATGTAAACTGCAACTTGACTGGTTGATGAATCAACCAGTTTAAACTCTCAGATATTAATGTTTGTATCAACCTCAAAAGTCGACATATATTATTTTAGGAGGCTTGAATGTCCGGTCTTTACTGTGACACCTAAATGCAGCTTTAAACAAAAGTAATGAAATTCTACCTTTTGTTTTCGCCTCCAACAGTCCACACATTGAAAACTAGCTGTCGTGGGTGGGTGGAGTAGCGGCGCAGTCTGTCTCAGCGGCAGTCGGCTTGTTAAAGCAGCGCTCACACCAAAACCAGTCTGTGTGAGCATTTGCTTAAATTAAAATTAGTTTGCATAATTATTTTCTCAACTCGGCCTTTTCTGTCTCAAGCACACGGCTGAACAGAACCACAGAAATGTTAGAAAATTACGAACACAAAAGTAAACGCAAGCATCCACCCCCCCGCGAACCCCCAAGAGTCCTCCACAGATCCTGAGCGCTGAGATAGATCACCAAACCAACCAAACGCCCAAAGGCACAACAAAAAGTCAGAGACAAGAACAATATACAAAATAAGCAGGCAAAGAAAGAAAAGAGCAAAAAAGAAAAAGGCTCCTCGTGTGGCCAAACAATCAGTCACAAATGAGTTTGTTATATAATCAACTATTTAATTTAAAAACAGCTGCTCATAGCAGCTCCTCGCATCCAAGACGGCTTTCTCGACCAAATACTGAATCATATAGACCCAAAGCAGAAACAGAACAGCCTGTGAAGAAATATTGTAATATATCAATGTCTGACCTGCAGGAAGTCTCTGCTATAATTAACCACATTAAGTATTATTAAAACATAAAATATGCAAGTTAAAATTTGAGTCGTGTCGGCCACTTTTAAAGACGAAAAATTAAATGGAGTCATGTATCCCTCCTCTGCCTTCCAGTCAGTGCTGAGGGAATAATTTATCACCACAAAGTCACATGAATAAATGATGTCGCTGGCGGTGAAGTCGCCGCCTGGCAGGTCTGAGAGCGGGTCCCCGGCGTTAGCAGCTCATCATTAATTCATTTACCAACGTCTCCGAAATGGTGACTTTTTGCTACACGAAGGTTGTTTTTTGCAGCGAACTGCAGTCTTTTATTCAGGATAAACTAAATACAACATTTGTTTGTCCGCCTTGTTTGCTGTGTGCTGCATTCACTGACCTGAGTAAAGCAGCTTTGAAGTGTAAGATACGTAGTTCAGTGACAGTCAGGTGATCAAACTAAAGTTTGTGAACCAAAGAGAAAAGCTGACTTTGTTGGATTTCTGTCTTTGACTCAGTTTTCATTTACAAGACTACAAAAAGCAAAATACATGACTCAGACGTAGCTTGTTTATTGGTCGGTTTTTGAGTTGAGGGGAAACAACTGACTCGCCATCACATGTCAGTCAAAGGATTTCTGTGATTGGCTGGTTTTGTACAAGAATTTTCTCTTCATAAATTACAGATGAAGCAAATGTGAAGTGAAATGATGTCACCAACATCTTTAGTTTGAGGCTGTTTTAAGTCCCGTGTGAATAAGCCTCCAGATAGACGGACAGCTTAAGGCTTCTTTTGCTTTTCACTGACTTTATCTGAGTGTTATATATGAATCTAAAAAAAGACTCTCATGCCACTCAGTGAATTACTTGTTTTATATTACATATTTAAAGCCACTTTACACTGACTCTGTGGCAGAGCTGTGCTCACCAAACCCGGTGGATCCGACACGGGGACACTGAAAGCAACACACACTGCAGTTCTTCTTTTTTTTCTCAGAGCAAAAACTTTCAGAATCAGAATAAGTTGAAAGATTCACATATAAGTCTACACACAGTATCTGTAAAGTAGAAGTACAGAGTACTGTGAATAAATACTGTGAATCACAGTGAGGAGCTCCACTGCTAAAAGTTCCAAATATATCCGTTCATGTTTGAGCTCATCAGTACATTAAAAATACATAAATGAATAAATAAAAGCATTATGGTGATAAAAAGCATGATTTAAAGTATAAATATTTGGTCACTATCTGGTGTGAGACCCCCCTAAAAACAGATGATTCTTGAACAGCTGTAATGAACTGAAGAAATAAGATTAAATTTCACTGATCAAGCAAGAATAAACATGAGACATAGCAAAAGAACAAATAGACAATGAAAATAAATGTACATTACGTACAGAAGAGTATAAAACTGTGTAGGATCTCATTGTGTTGTGTTGTGTGTAGCTGTCAGATAGAAACAGTTTAAGCATTAAACATTTAACTAGTTTAAAGAAAAAGTAAGAAATTAAGATCATATAAGTATATGTGTGGCAAAGATATTGTTGTGGTCTTATAGAGTCTGGTGAACCACAGTGGTGTGTTCACAGTCTGCTGACAGATGAGGACCGGGAGTCCTGGTGGCGTCCTGCTAACCTGGTGTGAGAGCAGCTGCTGTCAGGGATCCATCACGGCCCATTCGTCCAGATCTCTGTATTGATTTTCCCATTCAGGTCCAGTCAAGTGTCCCAAGGCTCAGCTCATGAAACACAGGGTGAAAGGCTAGCTGCTGGTAGTGTGTGTGTGTGTTTGTGTGTGTGCGTGTGTGTGTGCGACTCTACAAATGACTTTTGGGTTTTAACATCTGTCCTTGAAACTGGTTAAAGGGGACAGGACATTTCACCTGTGATGTATTTTGTGTGACTGATTCATGAAGGAAATACTTTCTCTTTGCTCCTGAGCGCTCGTTAGATGTTTAGTTTCTGTTTTGCAATGCGTCATGTGATCTCTGTGGGAGGCAGGAGCCGGGACCTGGACCAGGTTTCTGGGGTTGACACAGTTTTTTGGACACTTTTTTGTTAACATGTGATTTCTGTCAGGTCGGTGCTGATCTCACTATAGAGACAGATACATTTCAGTGGTTAAACAATGATGTATCGCACCGTGAACTCGGCGAGGATGCAGGATGTGGGACTTTGTGGGGTTAAAATCTCATTTCTCCACAGTGGTTTTGGACGTGATGAATGAAATATTGGTGGTTAATATCAACACCAATATACCAACCAACCGTTTGTTAAAAACTACAGCAGCTGCTTTAACTACTGAGCCTTTAAACAAGTGAAACTGAATATTTGTGTTGTGTTTTTAAAGATCTACGTCGTCAGTAGGAACCAATCGGCTTGAGGCTGAGAGCCACAGACAGAGCGGGAAAGTTAGAAAGTCGAGAGTCGGACAAACACATCGTTGGTTTTAGGATTTTTTTAACAATAATAAATACACAGAATAGTCCAACATTACCCTGCCCCAAATACTCACTACGGCGCTAAATTTAGATTAATCCGCCTCTGAAAATAGTCCCCAATAAAAGCACATTCCTTCATGTTTGTTGGATAAAAACTACAGTGACCATCTGTTTTAGATGAATTCCTGAGCCCATTTTAAAAATAAAAGTAGATGTTATATGGATAATATAGTTGTGAGGTATTTTTAAAGATTTATGTCTTCAGTAGATCTGGAGCTGATGCTTCATGCTTCGAATGAAGTAGTGAAGTCAGAAAGTGTTGAGAAACGTGTTTTTTCTTAACAGTAAGAAACGTAGAAAATGGTCAGCCTGGTCCTTTAAAGGCAGAAGTGAGAATCAGCAGAACTGGAGTAATGAGTTTTTGCATGACAACAGCAATATGTTGTTTTTTCCATCATTAAAAAGAGGAGCAGGGATCCAGCGTGTGTGTCTCCACGCTGCCTGTAGCTCCTGTAATGGACCTGTCATCTTTGAACTGAAATCACACACATTTAAAGCTTTTCTCTCATTTTTTTTCCTGCCTTTAACACATTTTCTTCGCCCGTCATAAACACGTTGCGCTCACAGACTCGTGTTCGCCTTCCCGAGCCGCTCCCAACCCCGTCTCCGGCCGTGAAACTCGGAAACAACTTCCAATTAACTGGATAGGATCAGCGCGCCATTCTGCCCGGCCCCGATAACATTATCCCACGTCACGCACCGCTGCCAGCGCCTGGATTATGAAATTAAAAGGAGAAGAAGAAGAAAGGGTGGTGGAGGATGGAGGGGAAATGGTTGGGTGCTGGGGGATGGGACATGAGGGGAGGGGGGGATGCCCCTGGGTGCAGTCGTCAGTGATTGTATGGTATATTTGGCCCTGTGTGAAAGGCAGGGTTATGTAAGGTTTTAAAGCCCCTCCACTATCACCAGAGCGGAGAAGTTCAGCATGCTGGAGAGCCGCTTCAGCTTCCAGTCCGACGCCCACTGATAAGCTCTTACATAACGAGCTGCCGTCCAGGCCTCCGATTTCCGATGAGGATGTAAACGGAGGCAGGTGGTGCGACGCTGCTCCGTCACACAATCGCACCGCGATGAAGCGTACCAGGATCGAGTCGAGTCGGAGAGGCCTCAGTCTGCAGGTGATGGGAAAGACGTTAGAGGAGCAGAGAGTTTGTCCTTCCAACAGTTTAAATAAATCACGCTCGTTTCTGCTGAACCTTCAAACACAAAATGAAATTAAAACATGCAGAAACATCCCTGGCAGCTCACCGCGAACCATGAAATCAACAAACCCGATTCGAAATCAGCGCCGACTGTTCATTCACGAACAGAAAATATTGCTAAAAAGTCTATGGGAAAACACGTAGCTGTGATATTATTCTGCATAACTTCATGATAAAGTTATTAACAATACTAACACCTTATTCAAAATCAGAATCAGAATACTGATGATTGATCTCTGAGGGCCTGTCGCAGTTACTCCCACAGTCATAAAAACAGAAAGGAAATATGAAATATGAAAAATTATGTGCACTATACCAAAATATAAATCAACCATCAACAGTAAACAGTATGAAATATGCAAATGTAAATATCTAAACTATGTGCAATATGCAACAATAAAAAGCAGCCGTCCATGTAGAGATCTAACAACAACAGTCTGCATCAAGTAAAAGGAATAAAAATAATAACAATAGAACAGAATACTAGAATACTATCACTGCTAATACTAATACTATAATAATACCCATGTAACACTACCCACAATCATAATGTATAGAATTATACATTGTAATTTATATATATAGAGTATATAGTTATAATAATAATAATACCAATAGTTTAGTGTGTGTGTTGTTGATAATGGAGAGAGAAGATGAGACTAAGAGGGAGAGGAAGCAGCAATAAAAAGAAAGAGAGAAAGAAAACAAACAAGTGAAAGAGATAATTAGTGAGAGAGAAAAACAGAAACCAGTGATAACGAGAAGAGAGAGAGAGTTCAGTGAGGCTGAAAGACAGAAACTGAGGCTCGAGGAAAGTGACGAGATGCTGAGAAAAATGACAAAGATGGATGAAATCTTTTTTTAAAAAACAGCTCGTTTTTAAGAGGAACGCAGCTGAAGAGCAAAGTCCTCCTTCAGTTCATCTCCAACAACAGAGAGCTTTCACACACATCGTTCATTTTCATGGATTATGACTTTAATGTCAAGGTTAGGAACAGAATACCCTCAATACACGAGTGTGTGTGTGTGTGTGTGTGTGTGTGTGTGTGTCCTTTTCTTCCAGATGTCCTTGTCTGACAGCAGCATCTTTCCTTTATTCCATTAGTGCGTCCTTGAGTCTGTTTCTGTAACGATAAGAGAGATGTTCTGCTGCCAGACCACAAACACCAGAGGCCACACACACACACGCACACACGCACACACACGCACACGTGGTATGATATATGCTCCCTCTGCAGTACCGTGATGTATTAATGTAAGACCAAATTAAAGTGTTGACTCCAAACGAATCCACAGCTACATGATGGGTTGCACCAAGAAACAGAGTAAAACAAAGTAAAACAAGATAAAATAAAATAATTTCTCTTAATGAGACAAAGCTCAAATGAACAGAAACCAGACGCTCTTGGTTTGGTTTGACCCAGCAGACTCCTCCTCTCTTTGTGCTTCCAGTTGTCACTGATGTGATTCTTCTCTTGTTCAGGTAGAAAATTAGTCTTACATGTTTGTCTTCATTCAGCTGCATGAAGTGTTTGAAAAAAGAAGTAATACATTTTTATTGGACGTTTTTGTTTAAAAACAAAAAAAACCCAGTAATCTGATTGGCTTTCAACAGCAGAAGACAATATGTTGGACATCTTACACGTCCACATTTTTTTTTCTGCTTTTCAGTGATCCTCTGGTGAGTTATCTGTTGAACTCCTTATTTTCTGTGTTCACGACACAATTTTTAATTAAAGAAAAGACTTCACACGTTTCTCATGTAACAAACTGTTTTTTCTCTTCATGTTAATGTTTCATAATTATTGATTCAGTTTTTTAAAACGAGTCCTTACATCCCTTAGTTTGAGTGATGATGTTCCAGTAGACACACACACACACACACACACACACACACACACACACACAGAACACACACACACATACTACGTCTGTGTACATGTTATAAGTGCAGTAATGATTTCATCTCTAAAATGATTCCACTCTTTCAAACTCCAATCAAGGACACTTGCAGTGTACTCACACTGACACACACATTTAAATGTGCGCTATTTTCTGGATGCATACACGTAAACACACATTTATGGATGCTAACACAACCTGCTCTCATCACTCAAGGTTAAGTGTGTTGCATTTGTGTTCCTCGTGTCGTGTACCAGCAGACATCTGCCTTCCTGTTAATGAACTCTTGCGTGTGTGTGTGTGTGTGTGTGTGTGTGTGTGTGTGTGTGTGTGTGTGTGTGTATGGAAATGAGGCGCTTCATCCCCTGAAGCACTCGGTCACAGTTACAAATGGATTGTCGTCCCGCTCGGCCTCGTCTCCCCCGTTGCCTCCCAGAATAAGCTGTGCAGCTCAATCTGCCGTCCCATCCCATCTCATCCCGGCTCCATTCAGCTCCGGCAAATATTGGCGTAGCGAATAGAGGAGCGAGGAGAGCGGGAGGGATCTGCTTGGAAATGGAAATGGCGTTCTGGTTCGCCAGGTGCAATAAATGTGGAGGATTTCATCTTAGTTGACAGTGGTGCAGAAGAGCAGTTCATCAAGTAGATACAGGGGCGACGGTTAGAGTACGCAGGGACACAATAGAAGGCAACATGAGCCAATGAGCAGCCGGCTCAAACATGGCTGAGTGATGAAGGCGGCTACAGGTCCTCTAATGGCCTCAAAAACAACGACTGTCTTTCTCCTCATTTAGAATGACTGACTGACTCGAATGCCACTGGTTTTTAAATGAATGTTGCTGGAACACTGTGCGTATCGCTCTGAAAATACTCTAATTACACTTGAATAGTGTTTCATGTTGAGTCCAGCAGGGAAACAGAATGACACGCACAGCGATTGTATTACCAGGACGTCGCCTGGAATGTCACAGTTTTATGAATATTAATGAGAAAATATGGACGTGAGTATAGTTTGTTATTTCCCTTACGTACGGTGCAGGTGTGTGTTTTTATGTACAACAGTGTGTGTGGACAGAAGCGGATTTTCTGAACCTGCACGCGTGCTGCTTGTGCGTCGTACGTGAGCCTGATGGATTTAAAATAACCACATCGTTTCACTTACTGTTAAATATTCATGAGCAGTCAGCAATAGAAGATGACTGTTCCATTAGCATTGAGTTACAAACAGATAAGTGTCTTGGAGCAGATGGGCTCTGTATCGATTTATGTGATTCCCAGAATGGGATTCCTGTCACACGCTTGGAGAGTGTTAAAAAGATCCAATTGTCCGTTGTTTTAACATTAGTGTGATCCGCTGTCTCGCGCTGTCCAGCACCAGGTGTATTGGAAATCCATCGTCGTATTTAGTGTCTCTATTGATGAATTGGAGATGAAAATGTAACCTTTTTAATTACCATGCATTGACGTGTCTTAATATGTGTTCAGAACTAAGGATCCAGGGGTTGTTTGTTAATCATTTCTTCTTCTTCTCTCAGTTCCTGAAGAGAGTCACTGAAGACTGAACGGGAAAGTGAGAAGGATCAAGACCCCCAGAGATCCCAGGCTCGGTGGCTACATGCTCAGTTCTCTTTGCCTTTGAGAGGAACAACTATACGAATCAGCAGGAACCATGGATTTTGTAATGAAACAAGCTTTAGGTGGTAAGTACTCAACTGTCGCCCGCTGTCACCATCATGTGGGAATAAGATGGTCTGATAGTTTATCTCAGACTACAGAACCCTGAGTTCTCCTCCTGGAGAACATCAATAACCAAATCTAATCATCATCAAGTTTCTCTCTGCTGAGTTACATGTTGGCAGCTGAGCCAGCGAGATCAACGGCCATTAAACTGCCAGATTCATTGCTATCAGATTTTGTAAAGACATTGATGGTCCTCACAGAATGAATCTAATCTAGCGCCACCATCAGGTCAAAATGAGGATGTGTTCAGTGCTTTGTTTTATGTCCAAATACCTGCAAAACTGATTCAGCTTTGTTAGCCTCAGCTACAATTTGTGTTGAGTGCTAATTAGCAATGGTTGGCATGCTAACATGCTCAGTTATTTAGTTAACATTTAGCTCAAATCACTGCTGTAGCTAAGTACAGCCTCTCAGAGGTGCTATAGCATTGCTTTAGATGCTGTCATTTGTCATGTATAATAATGTATTTGTACCTACATTGAGGTGTAAATGGTCACATGACCAGATCGCCTACTACACTAGCAGTACGTACTGATTTGATCAAAATGTAGCATGTTGTATGCAAACATAAGCAAAATCTGCAGTATGCCAAAAATACCTGGAAATCCTACTGAAAATCTCCAGTCTACATCACCTACTGCGTCCCACAATGCAAAGCGCTGGAGTGGTCGCAACCAGGCGGGCCAACAACAGGAAGATTCTTACAATTTTCATGTGCTATTTCATCACTAAAGTCACTTCTGACAATTTCTGAGGCAAGAAATCATGTGCAATGCAGTATGAAAATTGATGGTGAATCAAGAAAGACCTTCTAATACTGAATGTTGTAAATAGCATGAAGTAAAGTAGGAAGTGGAGCTAAAACCACTAAGACCTATAAGACAAACACTCATGTTCTGATCATTTAGTATATTGAACTGCATTAGTAATTTACTTGTGTTTAAAGTCTGTTCGAGAGTAGAATATTCATCAGGATAACATGATACACAGCCTTGCCCCTAGCAATTTCCACAGCAGGTGACTTGTACATTGAGGTTGGACTCATTCAGTAAGATAACATGACATAAAAACGGCTGTGTGAATTTTCCTGTAAATGAAGGGCCCCCCCAGGGGCCAGAGGTCAGCGTCTCCTTAAATCAACCCTCTCATCTAGTTTCATCAGCTCACTGACCACCAGCCAGAATGAAATGAGATTTATCCCTTTATAGCTTCCTCCCTCCTCTCTCCTCCCCATCACTCTTTTGTTTCCACTCCCTCGTCCATCTCACATCCCCCCGTTCTCACTTCTCGCACTCGGTTTTCATTCTATCAATTCTTCCTTGCTTTATTTCCGTGCTCCCTGTACTCACCTAAATCTCTCTCCCTTAAATTTCCTTCTCTTTGCCTCATTTCTTCTTCCTTTCTTTCAACGCTAACATTGCTGCTTGATAGCTTTCTTCTGGGGCTGTGGCACTGTGATGTCAAAAAACCAGACCATTGTTGGACTCTGGCCAAATTACTTCAAGACTAATTGGGTTTGGAGGTTGCTGCTCCCTCTCTATTTGGATCTGTTCACGTTGACCACACTGGGGTCTGACTATCCTCAGGGATGTCTCGGATTGGGCCTGACTGTTCCTTGGTCCCCTTTGGATCTTGTTTAGTTCTAAAAAATGTATGCATATAGAGTTTTCCACGGGTCCGTTTGGATGCATTAAGACCTCTGCTATGTAACTACATCCTCTACTTTAGGGATTTGTGGTTACGATAGCTATTGGGCCACAGGTCAGTTAGTCATGTATCAAAATAAAGTGGCTCAGACATGAAAAGATGCAGATTTGCAGATGTAGCGGACGGGCGGAAATTGTCTGAACATGAGCAACAGCTTTGTGCTTCTTCTGAGCTACACAAACGGACTTTGTGAAGGTACAGAGAGAAACAAGAGAAGAAAATAACTGACGTAACTGTTCTTGAAATCAGTCCATTTCTGAGCTGTCGCACAACAACAATCAGAGCGTATTATTGGCTAACGTAGCGTGTGTAGTGTTATGCACTGGCTAAAAACTAAAACCTGAAACCATCCGGCGTCTTTAAGACCGGGTACCAATAAAACTAGCTGGCACTGCCAACAATGAGACTCAAGCCTGAACTGAGAAGCCACATTTTTGCTTTTTTCATCTGTTACTGACCGCTAGCTTGCCGAGCTAATCATCAACATATTAGCTATGCTGCATCTCTCTGCCTTGTCCCTCAGGGCATCTATTTGCAACACTTGACCCACATGGATGCCAAAGATTCTCTACAATTCTAATAAATTACATTATGAAATAATCAAATCCAAACCTGGCCCGAGGCTTTATGGCCAGTCAAGTCCTGATGATTTGTCTGGACCTGCCAGGTCCGGGTTTGGTAACAAAAACTGTACTCCAGCCCTCAAATTTGCACAAATACAAGGACCTGAAATTTGTGTCACATTCAGCCTAAACAGCATTAAGCTCCATCGCTTCGTTCATCTCTTCTTCATCCATCCATTCCTCTTTCTCTTCCTCTGAGCTTTCTGGACCGCATCACTTGATCCCTCTTTCTTTTCCAAGTGAAAAGCTCACGCTCAGCCGTTATTTCTATATTTCTCCCCAGTTTGTAACACTGCCTAGCCACATTGCTTTACAGAAAAGTTAATTAATCCTTTTAAAATGGATTTTAATCCAGTTGGCTGGGCACCGTGCTTCTTGAATGACTGTGTGAGAGTAAACGGCTCTTTTTAAATCAGCTGCTCTCTTCCAGTGTTTCCCCTCAAGGCTGCCGTCTGTCCACGACTCTACTACCTGTTCACTGTGGCAGCAACCGTACAAACAGACACATCATCACATTCACAGATGATCCTTCCGTTACAAGTCTTCTTGAAGAGGAGGAGCATTAGCATGTGCCTGGGAATGATGTGAGCTGGTGTGATGGGTCCAGCCTCCAGTCAAATGTGTCAAAAGCTAAAGACATTATAATCAGCTTTAGAAAGACTTCTAGTCCTGTTCTAGCCACCATCAAAGGTGTTAGCATCGAGTTTGAGGATGAATACTTGGATCATCATTGTTTTTGATAACAAACTGTTATCAATCTGCTTCCGAGATTAAAAAGGCTCTACATCCTTTTTTTGACAGGAATCTTGTTGTCTATTGTTTGTTAATTGAATCAGTGTTAATGTTCCTTGTTGTTGTTGGTATGGGAACTTGATTGAAAACAGGCTCGGTTGCCTCATCAGAGTGGCTGGTAAGATTTCAGGGAGGAGTCAAGCCCAGCTCACAGACCTTTATAAGAAGCTGGTGTTTAGGAGGGCTTCAGACGGGGTTTGTTACCCTCAGGTCGCTGTTTGAAGGCGTTTTAAGATTTAAGATGCTTCGTTCGCTTGTAGTTTGACCTGGACGCTGAGCGACCTTTGACTGAACCGCTCTGTCCCGTTGTTTATCGGTTGTCCACCAGTGTTGAGGTGTTTTGTGTGCTTTTGTATGAGCTTGGCTGCAACCCAATTTCCCTGCAAGGGACGACAAAGATACTTTGAACTTTGAATTCACTCATTCATTCTCTCCCACAGGCTCCTTGCAATTGTCTCTCCTCCACCTTTCTCCATTCAATTCTCTCTCCCTCCATCCATCCTTTTGTCATTCCTGCCGTGAGCGGTGCAGATTAGGTTGTTAGCATTTTTCTTGACACAAGTATCCCTCTATTCTTCCATCCCTTCATCCCATTAGCTTCCATTCAATTTCAGCAGAGCAACCAACCTATTCTTTTCTCTTTCTCTCCCTCCACCCATCCTTCTTTGCATGTTATAGGCTACCGTGTTGCTTAACCCTCCATCCATCCCTCAATCCGCCCCCTCTGCCCATCCTTCCCAGACTGAAGTGTTGTAATTTACCTCCTGTAGAGGTGCTGTCTTGTGCCGTGACCTTTTCTCCTGGAGCAGTCTGGCATTTATTTCATTGGGGCGCAGCTGGACGTCCATGAATACACAACCACGCACAAACACACTCACACAGATGAGGTTTCAGTCTTGGTTTCGGTCCCAGGGGGAACGAGACCATTTCGAGATGAAGTGTACTCCAGCCAGTGGGAGTGCTGTGCTTGGGTGGGTGTGTCAGGACATCATTCAAACAACAACCCTGCAGCGTTCCTCATGCATAGAAATGACTTCAGGGGCCGACCACATTGATCTTGCTTTCTTCACTTGAAGAGGAAATAGGAGATTCATTGAATAAAATTATGTATTATGAGTAAGTAATACATTGTTCTTTAATTTATAGGATTTTTTCCAGAAATCATGGACCCATAACATAAACATCTTTTTTTTTTTCTTTTTTTTTTTTTTTAATCATCAAAAGGTCTTTTTGTTGAGTTGCTCTGATCTTGCATCATGCACAGGCAACGCCGTAGGTCAAAAAACATGTGGATGAGGGCACAATACAGTTTTTCATGCAATGTATAAAAGTGGACCAAAGCTTCCTTTGAAACTCTGATGATGAAGGGTTAAGACAGGCTGTACGTGGCCTGAGAGGCAAAACTGAGGTCCTCTAAGGGCTCACTGCCGCTCATGAAGCTTTTTTAAAACACAGTTTTATTTATCTGCAGGGTTAATGATGTTATGAAGAATTATATCCATGGCAGAAAATCAAATTTAGCTGTTACATGTTGAACATTCACTAAATAGACCAGAACTAAGGAATTATATTGACTTGTTCTCATACCGGAATATCTTGATGTATTTTGTTTTATATATCGTGAGGTATTTGGTCTGTGAAGGAAAACGACAGCAGTGGATTTAAAAAATAAAGTTGTGTTCTTTATCAAGCACACGCACAGTCTAATTTCATTTAGACAGCAGCTGTCAAACACAAACAGGAACACAGCACATACTGGTGTACCAGGATGTAGGTACACAAACACACACACAAAGCCATCCACTCTGTCCAATTTAACTGCACTCAAACTTTTATCTAATTTAGCCTGACACACATTCTCAGGCCAGGCCTCACTAATGTCATTAGATGTTAGACACCTCCTGAACATTTCATTGGTCCAGACTGAGGTATAGATTTCAGCTGCGGGCCACAGATTGTATTTACAGCTTGTTTAATTAGAAATCGGATTCATTAGAGTTTCCACGTTGTGTTAGATGAATCAGTCCGGGACAGCGAGGTGGGTCCATGGACCAGAGCTCTCTGTGGAGACGCCGATTTAAGTCGTTTTACAGAAATTTAAGTTTCTTGCTAAACAAGCGACTTAAGGAACGTTTCTCTATTTATCTGTCAGTCACACACTTTGATCTCGATTAAGTCAAAAACTATGATACAGCAAAGCAAATCATTCTGCCCATGAGCTTTGAATGGTTGACTCTTTCTACAACCGGATAAAACTGCTGTGATTGAGCACATGTGGACGGTCGTCCGGAGGTCTACTCGAAATCTTTTGTAGTGTCTTTAAGGTAATGATAACAGATTACATTTCTCAACCTGCTTGCAGATAAAAATATCATGAAGGACAGGACAGAAGTTCTGGTAGACAAGAAGCAAACTGAGGAGAGAAATGAGAAAGCTCTTTTTCATGTTAAAAGCTCCTGAGCATATATTTGTCTCCCATGTGTACTCATGCACAAAGCCTCCTTTATAATGAGATCTCTCTCGTGCCTTGTTTCCAAAAAGGTGCCATCAAAACATTGATTTTGTTCTCAATATGTCCTTTCCTTCGCCAGGATATCAAACACGTGAACCTTTTCTCATAAAGAAGCTCATATAAAAGATGATGTTCCGATAATCTGTGAAAGATAATCGTGAACTGGTCCTGAGCAGGCAGGTCGAGCTCGCTGTTTCATTTCCTGTGCAGCCGGGATGAGCAGGCGTGGACGGTGCAATAACAGGAAGCTACGGGCAGGCTGATTAGTTGACCAGACTCCACACAGAAACACAGTTTGTGGTGCTCACGAGCACTTCAGCAGAACATGAGCTTCTGGGATTTGGGCGCAAACTGACAACCATCCAGTGATCTGCCCTGCTCGCCTCCCAAACATCTGATCGATGTGGCGGATATTTCCACCAGTCCGGGCAATCATGTGACTTATGAGGGCGGAATTTGGCGATGGAGGTCATCCATTATTTAAATGAGCTCCATTTTTCAAACCCCTCCACCCTTAACAAATTACCCAGCAGCACTGCCATCCATCTGACCGGCTGGAGGGGGAGTCAATGATCCATGCTTTGTCTCTCTGATTTCCTCTGTCTGGTGTTCGCCTCCATTTTTCAACTATTTGTCTCTCCCTTCTTACTTTTTCTTTACAATCGTCCTCGACACTTTTCCATGTTTCCAGCTCTCACTGCAGAAGAGTAAAATATGAGTAACATGTGTCCACGTTTGCTGGGTTTAAGCAGGTAAATGGGAATCTTTATATCAGAGGTGATCTTTGGCAAAATGAGAGCATGTCAACAGTAAGTCTGAAATTTTTCTCTATGGTATCTTTGGTCATCTGCACAGTAAGCCTGGAATTATGGTTCATCACAGATACACACAAACAGCACATCCTCATACTAAACGATTAAGTTGTTTGCCAGCGACTCCCAAAATGACTTATATGACTGTTGGAGAGTACAAGTGACAGATGCACTCATAGAAGTGGAGTTACATACAGTAACTAGTTAGGTTTGTGCACCTACATGCTTATGTTCAGGGAAAGATGATGGCTTGTGTTAAAATACGTACATTTGTTACGTTACTTAAGTTACGTGTGTAAGTTAACTTACTGTTATGCATGTGGTGTCAGTTACATTATTTACGTAAGTTAAAATGACTAATTTGCTTTTGGTTTCACACGGTTTCCGAGGTGATAGTCCTGTGTTTTTTTAGTTCTGTGTTTTTCATCCCATCCATCCACCCGACCTTCTCCATACGCAGACTTTTATGCTTTTTATACCTGACTTCCTCCTTTGCTCCTGTCGTAATTATTACGACCACTAGAGCTTGTTGCCAAACAATAAACGTAAATATTAATCATAATAATAGACGACCTATACGGCCATTTTTTCTGGGAGGCTGGTCTGTCTCTGCACGTCTATGCAGAGGAAGTTAAGGTAACCTTAGCATGCAGAGGCTCACAGAAGAGCCGACACACAAACCTCCAAATCCCAACAACACATGTGGACATGTCATGTGGACATTAAACGTAAAGCAAGCTTATTGGTTGACACAGCTCCTGTCAGCAGGTGTGTTCAAATTAGAAAATAATAAGCACAGAATTGGTGTGCTCAAATCTGCACAAAATGTACAATGTGCAATGTACAAAATGTATGGACATTTTACTGTGTCTCTGAGCATTTCTTCTAAGTGTGGACAAAAGACCAAAACAGCTCTGACATAATTCACAAGAGGAAGGAAATGAACTTGGCATTTTTATGAGGCATGAGCTAATGCTCATACATTACCACCATCTTAAACATGGAAGCATTTCTTGGAGGCTTTGGACAACAGATCAACTTCAGCTGCAAATGTCACTGCGGCATAATTTAATGTATTTGACAAATGAATTTCTGTCACCATTTCTCTCGGGTTTCCTTCTGTCTAAAACTTTACCTCAAGCAAACAAAAATAGTTTTGCAGTTGCAAATTTGCAATTTCCATTCTGTTCTTTTTGTAATCCATCATAATTTTGATCCAAGTCTTTACTGGAAACCCTTTTCCTGTATTTCTGTCTGTTTTTATCTTGCTCTCGCTTACTCTTTATCTCTTTTTAAATCTTTCTCCATCACTTCCCTTCCGGCTCACCAGAAGCAGAAATCAGCCTTCCAGCAGGGAGGACAAGCTGCACAACAGCAGATATGTCAGATATGTTAAAGCCCAGTTTGCTCTCTTAGATAAACACTATGTGACATCTTCTGGTTGAAGATGCTCTTTAGGCTCAGCTCGACATGATACAATTTATTTAACCTTTTGGTACTCGAGGAGGTTTGATTGAGTTTTCACGCTTTGTTTCAGCAAAGACTGATGACAGATATTCAACCTCGCCTCCTTCTGATGTTAAACCTACATTATAAGTTGAGAGAAAGCAGAAGAGTTACAGAAGAAAACATCTTAATGTCATTCTTTAGACATTCAGCCTTTTCTTCAGCTTTTTTTCTTTTTGTCTGCAAGCAATAAAGCTACATTTCATCCAATAAAAAAAACAAAATATTTTTTCAGTTAGCATAGTGCTAGCTAGCCATGGACAGATATCATCATATGGAACGACTTGAGTGGTCATCTGGTGCCTTCAGCTACATCTCACAGCCGTCTTCAGCGAATAGAAAACACTTACAGAACTTCAGTCATTTAATAACAGGAGGACATCTGGTTTTTACTCTTGATATACAGAAACATTTAGTGCTGGATTTTCTACTTAAATGTACATTATATATACTTACACAGTGGGATTACTACTTTTATTCTAGACACATCTTCCATTAGTCCTAATTTCTACCAAGAATGTGTTGATCATCCAGAATTCAGATTATCCATTATCTAATTTCTGGAATGACATGTCAGTAGAAGGAAGAGAGAAACCAAGCCCTTCTTACATTAATACATTCATAACCAGCTTTAAATACTAAAAACATGCAGCCAAAAAGTCTGTGCAGCTGGTAATGATCACATACTGCAGAAAATGTAACAACATGAACATTAATCAACCTCTATGGAGGTTGATTTCATTCTGAGCAGATATTCTGTAAATATTCGTTTTAAAAGCTATTCAGCTGAAAATTTCTCCGTCAGATGTAATAATAAGTTTCACTCACTGCTATTATTCCTCCACATACAGCACGGACAGTTATACACTTCATTCCTTAATCAGCTTCAACCAAATCCACTAAAGTAATCAAGTCTTACCCACACGGGCTCTGTGCTGCCCACTGTGTGAGTTTGTTTGGGCATCTGTTGAAGTGCTGAAGGAGCCGTGTTGTATATCCACCTCTTTAAATTTGAAGTTGTTGTGCATTAAACCCCCGTATCCAACGGAAAGACTGAGCGAAGTAATGAGCAACTGAATGCACAATAAAAGGACTGAAGCCGTTTGAGCACTTTGCCTTGAATTGCCCACCTTTGTCTGAAGTGGAAATCTGTGAGCTGGCCTCTAATGGACTGACGGAGGAGGTGGAGGAGGGAGACGGACAGGGAGCAAAGGAAAGGAGAGAGGAAGGATAGATGAGGCCTCGCTGCAGTGATGTTAGGAAAGTGATGATTGTGTGATGACAGAATGGAATGGTGGAAAGAAATTCTGTTTGATAAAAGGAGAAGCGATGGAACAGAAAGCAGTACTCTGCACCACCTCGGGCGAGTACTAAAAGGTGGAGTTAACACACTGCAGACCCCTGATTGGTCAGAAAGAATCTTCACGTATGGGACACGAGTTTGTCCTGCTGCATTCAGCGTTTCCTGAACGTTTGTCCCCCTGCAATGACAAACAGCCATCCCATCAATATCCTCCGTTGTCCCTGCGTTTGTGTGGCGGTGAAGATGATGTCACCGCACTTTCAGGCTGCTTCACAATGATAATCAGCTAAGAATCCCGCCTAAATCAAGGGGGTGCTGTCTGCAGTGGAAAACAAGATGCTGGACCACTGGATTCAGACCCCCTCGTTCATTCATTTTATCTTTTTAACATTTTTATCATTTTCTTAGGCTATTAAAAAGACATGAACAGTAAAGGGAAAAGGATTTTGATCTGAGGTTTACGGACCTCCTGATAAACAACCTGATGATGGATTATCATTATTGATTCTAACAAACTTTTTATGATCACATATACTGTATGTGGATACACTTGGTCGTTCTTGCACTTGCAAACACACACATACAGCAGCTCCAGTACATATGGTGTGTGGAGTGTTTTGCCACAATGAAGTACACACAGCGGACAGTCTGACCTTAACCCGACTCCCCAGCGAGTCCTGGCGAACGTTTCACGCCCGCCCCCCTCCCACCAGCTGAGTGCTAATTTGTCATCCTCAGGTTTGCTGCCACCACACAGCGCTGCAGGGCAATTAGGACCACTGTATGAGTCTGCCGCAGAGCGGCGGGACCCGCCACCCCTGGGTTCACAAACACAAGAGGGAACCACACAGTCCTTAAAGCCACATTTCTTCTGAGTAATTTACTCGGGTCCCTCAGAAATGATCTCTTATGGCTCCTTAAAGAGGCAGTAATTCAGGTTTTTATTGCCACATAATACTGAATGACCACAATATATCTATGAGGGTTGAAAGGGCTGGTAATCAGCGGCAATGATTGAACCATTAATGTTTAATGACCTCCCTGGCTTCCAAAAGTAACTTTCAGGCTCAAACCAAAACCTCCACACTGAAGTCAGCAGAGCAACTCTCAGCATGACCTCACCATCCTAGACAAAGAAAATCAGATGAATTGACAGTTTACCTAGTCATGAATTTGGTTTAAAGGTTGATGTAGATGGTAGGTGAATTAAAACACTGTAGAAAACAAGTACAACTTTTAACTTGGTGGCACTCAAAAGTCAGTGGATCACCAAAGTAATTGAGAATTAACCACTGGGGACCATTAATGTCGGCACCACATGTTACTAAAATTTCACCAAAAGCTACTGAGGTATTTCACCCTGAGACCGAAGAGAAGTCCACCTTTGGCATGAGCCTGATTGTTATAGATAATTATAGATTCCAGCTTGTTGGCAGTCGATCACATTCAGTGATCCATTGAAGCACTGATGACTCAATCTAAATGCTGTCAAGAAGCGACGTAGCCAATGGCATGATTCGTTTTTCCAAGATTTATTTTTTTATTTGGGATGCAGTGGTGAAAACACGCAGCTTTCCGCTCATATCCTTCCGTTCCTCAAATAATCTCCTCACTGCTGACACTCAGCCCTCATTCTGGCTCTGGCTAAAGAAAGGTGCTAGATGGCAAACCAGGCCGCCAGCCAGGCTGTCCTCTCACCAGCGCCTCAGAGGCAGATCAATACCCAGATGAAGTTTTCTCTCTGCTGGGGAATCCATAATTCATACACGCTAAGGTGGTCCTGTATTTACTATCGATCAGACGGAGGTAACAGCAGCAATATCGATAGGCCAGATGGAGTCGCTTTCACGTCTGGAAAGCAGCTTCTGTCACAGATAAAGAGGTGGGTCTGTTTCAGGAGCAGAGGCAGAGGAAGTCCAGATGGATCTGAGGGAGCCAGAGGCGCCTTTGTGCAAGGCATTTAACCCCGAAACGTCCAGCGTCAGCCTGCTCTATGGACAGCTTTGTTTTTACTGTCATTACGACACACATGACAAAAATACACATGGATTTTAGCAGAGAGTCAAAGCACTGAGCTCAATTATTTTTTCATCAATTAACTAATCGACAAAAGGTCAGAAAATAGTGAAAAAGGTGAAATCTTCAACCCATTTTCAACAAAAGGAGAATATTTAGACTTTCTAAAAGCTGCATCAAGAGACTCTGTGGAGCTTTCGCCTTTATGGATTTGAATTGATCACAAAAATTGCAAGTGGTTAATTTTCTGTGGACTGACTGAACAATTACGTGACAAATTATGTCATCACTAGTCCCACCTCCCTCAGACTGAAAATGACTTTTCCATTAGCGTTTCCATGTATTCGTTGTGTGCCAACTGCTGTCCACTGTGGAAGAACAGCGCCCCCCTCCTGTCACATGACAGAAAGCGATTCAACAGATTTTCTAAACTCAGTGTATACTATATATACGCCACATACCACGTCCGTTAATCTACGATTAATAAATCAGGATCATTTCAAAGTGAGGGTGGATACCTGGGTGAGGAGGTGCAGGTGGTGCTGACAGATGGAAGACACCAGATGGAAGAACATGTCTTCCTCTGTCTCAGTGGTTCTTTGAACCTCCTCCAGCTGGCTCTTCGTCTTCCGTCTTGTTGTCCAAGACGCCTCAAGGATCCTCAGGGAACCCTGTCGCTACATAATCCTCAGACCTGCAAACGCTCACTGTTTCCAGAGTAAAGTATGACAGACTGACGTGGGCGTCACTGTACACGTGGTATATCGTCATGCAGCTCTTATGAATTTAGGTTTAAACAGCAGCAACAAAGTCTAGGAGGAATCAGTGTACTTTTCTTTATCAGTGCTTTCTGGTTTCCAAATCGAGGCAGATGTTTCTCCTCAAGCAACAAAAAAATGCAGCTGGGGCTGTTTTCATGACAAAGATGTACAGATACTCAGTTTCTCCCTCAGCAGTTAAACAGCACACTCAGCCCATGTTTACCTCCGATATCTGCATCTTTCTCTGTCCAGGGGCCACCAAAGACATGGGTAAGATGCTGGGTGGGGAGGAGGAGAAGGACCCGGATGCAGCCAAGAAGGAGGAGGAGCGGCAGGAGGCACTGAGGCAACAAGAGGAGGAGAGGAAGGCCAAACACGCCCGCATGGAGGCAGAGAGGGAAAAAGTACGGCAGACCATCAGGGACAAGGTAGAAAACTGTCCTCCGGTCTGAGCAGTGCTTTCACATTCTGACTTACTGTATTTTGAGCACTTTCTGAGCAATCCTGAAATATTGTTTTGTTGTATTTGGGTGGAGAACAGAGCTTGACCTGTGGCGATGGCCACATTTATGATGTGTTCCTACAGTGGAAAGAGGCTTTATGTGTCCAGTCCCTGCAAACTTGTGGCCAATAAACTAAATATGCTTCAAATATTCTCCCAGCCTGACGTGAAGTGACCCTGCAGCTGAAAAACATCACTTCATCGTCTTCTTCTAACTTCTCATTCACCCTAATTTTCTTTCCTGACATATCATCTCTGGTCCTCTCCCTGTCCAGTACGGGCTGAAGAAGAAGGAGGAGAAAGAGGCTGAGGAGAAGGCGGCCATGGAGCAGGCCTGTGAGGGGTCACTGACACGCCCGAAGAAGGCGATCCCGCGGGGGTGTGGAGACGACGACGAAGAGGACGAGGAGAGCATCCTCGACACTGTCCTCAAGTTTCTGCCAGGACCTCTACAGGACATGTTCAAGAAGTAAAAAAATGAAAAGAAAGCAAATCAAACGAACCCTAAATTCAGGGTCCAGTCTGGCCTGGGCCAGGCTGCGGGGCGAAAGGGAGGCGGGGGTCTTTGGGCGGAAAGGGTTGAGTGAAGTGTTGCAGGTTTGGGGAGGAGAGAAACAGGTGGGGGTTTGGTCCGGGTATTTGTTGTAGGCAGGGTTTGAGTGTAGATTCAGGGCATGTAGAAGTTGTTGGGGGGTGGGGGTGGGGGTTCTTGCCAAACTGTTAGAGGCTACACACTGCCTTTCTAGAAATCTTTTACTTTGTTCTTTTCTACTCCTCGACGATTGCGTCATTCTTCCCCTTTTTATTTGCCACAATTGCTGTACAACCTTTCAACTGCCACTTAGCACATTTCTTACAATTAGTGCATTTTTTGTCCTTTAGCTGTTGTTATTTTTACACAGATTAAGAACAGACACTTTGATTGGTTGACCATCGTCTGTTGCCAGACAACGGTAACCAATGGAGAACAGTATTCCTTTAAAGACGAGCAGCGGACGTTTCTGTCCTCTTGCTCCTGTAGTTTTTCAACTGGCACTGCCACCATGTTTTCCAATAGATGGAGCATGTTGTGTTTACTTCAATGGGTGTTTTCTACTTTTATGAACCTGGTGTAGGTCTTTATATTGAAGAAAAAAAAAAAACAGCATTTGAGTTTTTAGGACATGTGCCTTCATATCATCTCCTCCAGCAGAGGAATTGTAAATGAGGGTTTCATTTTCAGTCAAACAGGTGCAGAGTTGTTGGTAGCATGTAGGAGCACGTTCAAGGATACACTTCTGGAGTAATAGTATTTCATATAAAGTTGGCTAGTTGGCATATTTTGGGGTTTCCAGGTGTTCGAACACTTCTGGAAATCCAAGACCAAGTTATGACGGTTCACAAAAATATTTAAAAACATAATCCAACCGTTACAAAAAAGACTTTCTAAGCCTGTCAGCTAGCTGGACTGCCATCATGCTACAAAAGTAAAATTTAAGATCATGAAAGTGTCAAAAATTCATCTCAATATATGATGTTTCAATCACAATCTCGGTGTGGATTTAATTTAGCCTTATGTTTCCTTGTTTGAATCCCAGTTTCCAAATTAAATCACAGCTGTTTTGTCCAGAAATGACAGATTTACAAAACCATCATGATTTTTGGTCGTGTGGTCCCATAGACAATCAAAGCATTGACCACTTGGAAACAGTGGGGGTAGCCGGTACTGTACATGTTGTCATTTCCTGTCATACCATCTATGATTGGTTAAAAGTTGGTTCTACATGAAGCATTTGATTAACTGATTCTATTAAGTGGCTCTTAATTCAAACTATTTATTCAGATTTCATTTTTTTTCTTCTTCAAACATGAATGCGGATGCTAGGCGATGAGTTTTTTTTACTCACTTACTTTAATTACTATTTTTTGTGAATGTGCCGCCAGTTTATTTTAATGCAACCGAAAGCTAAGCTAACTGAGCTAACCTTTAACCCCCTCATCTTTTAATTCATAAATTCACCTTGATGGACGTTCATCAACATCTAGACCAAAGAAATGCTGATGAGACCTTATGATTTCTATTGTCACCGCCGAAACCAAGACGTGCATGGCGAACCTGGTTTTTATTGTTCGTGCGAGGCCTGCAGGAGAAACACCGCCGCCTGTTCAGCGTGTGCATGCATCCCAAAGACCACCACTAAACTGAAATGATACTCTCCTATTTCTTCCTATTTTCCAAAAGTATTCCATGGCTAAATAACACTAGATAATTTAACTGTAGACTGAGCCTGAGAAAACCGGTTGGTGAGTTGTCGCATCTCACAGCCTGAAGAGCTCACGTAGAGCTGAGTATATTCTGCATCCTGCATCTCGTAATCCAACGAAATGTCATAGTGATTTGTCAAATAGCATTTAAGTAGATGTACTGTAAATGAAAATCTCTATTTAGTGAACTACCTTACTATATGGACATTTATCAGTAAAACAAAGCATGTTGGTTATTCCTAAATGATCCGGTGGCTTTTCAGTGGTTAGTTATGCGACGATGTATGATTAATACATTGTTCCATGAGTTTGTAACTTAACATAACATTAAGGTTTAATAAGATTAATGATGAATTTGTCATAAGCACTATAAAAGCATTTTACTTTTTTCATTTTCTAGCTCAGATAGGACTTTTCACTAGACGAAGCCATATTGTTTAGATTGCAATAAATATGATAAAAAGAGAATATTTCAACATTGAAAGTTAAGCGTCTCATGTTTGTTTTCTGTAATATTAGAAAAAGATATTTGCATATCTGTTTGTAAATCCTCACCATTCTTGTATCTTTAAAGGTGTATACTAACGTATACGCAAAGAAAATGTACGTAGAAAAAAAGAAGCCATTGTTGGAACTGTCTCAGTGTACTACATGTGTACTGTAAGTGTGTGTGTTTATACGTGTGTGTCTTTCTACATGTCTGTGATGTGAGACCATGTTGTTGATTCATATAGTCCTGGTTTATACTACGTAAATGTGTCTTTGAACTATTTGTGCACAGGCAGAAGCTGGGGCGGCTCCCTAGTTGTGCCATGTCAAAAAAAAAAAAAATACTTAACACATTCCTTTCAAATGTTGAGCATGCAAATGTTTGGTAGACAAGAGAAGACACCAAATGTCAAAAGACAAAAAATAGACAGTTTCCTGTTTCTGTAGGAGTCTCCAGGCAACAGAATCTGTGCATTGGATCCAGAAAGATCGGCTGTGCGGTGGGCTTGTTGAGTGTTCGATGTTCTTTGCTGTCTAAGGTTTGGTGAAGCTTAAGGTCGTGATCACACAGGAGGGACACAAACCTCAGCTGTGAGCGTCAGTTTCAGCAGTATTCACAAAGGAACTGCGACAACATGAAGAGCACTCAGCTAACTCACTCGAGGAGTGCAGATGAATATTGTGTCCTTTGTAGCATTAGCATATAGTGTGAAACTGGGACGCAGCCTTTGGTTGCTGGTTACAGTTTAAAATACAAACGCAGTCAGTAACAGTCATTGTAGTAAAGGCTGAGGTTAGCATATCTCCATGAGCAGTAACTCCGGCTCGTACAAATCTTGCAAAAGCACAAAGTTTTCATACCAATGCTAAACATTTACAAAGTGGTTTGGACCAGTCCTCCGTCAGGATCTACACTGGATCCGCTGAGTCACAGTACTGATGATGCCGCTGTCAAGATGCATCAGGCGTACCCAAGCAGGCACACTGTTCAACTCTTAGAAAATGTGCAGTTTTACAGTTAAGATAGTGAAGATATGGCCGCCATGACTGCTTCTTATTTCTTTGGTGCACTATGGGCCTTGATTAATGCAACGTGATGGATGTTGGCCGGTTTGTCCTGCACTCAATGACTGAAAAACGTAGCTGAGACATTTCCAGCCACGTGCTGGTTCAGACTAATTTGCCAGACAAAAGTGATCTGATGTGAAGTGATTGCGACCTTAAGACATCAACTCTGAGATTAAAGGAAGGCTTTTCAAAAGAAAATAGGGGGACGTGCAATTAAAAAAGAATAGATACTGTAATTAAAAGATCTTTTTTGATAAACTAGGTGTAGTGCTAAAAGCTCAATCTTGATTTCAATGTGAACATCATGCAAATTGTCATGTCTCTATATAAGAGACCAACCTGCAGAGAGATTTATTTTAATGCAGTCATCACAAGCTAACCACCCATGTTGGAACAAGGCATGAGCATCAGCCACATGGACGGAAATGGTTGCAGTGCAGAAGCTGAGATGGTTTTTAGTGCAGTGTGCTTTGTTCAGGTTGTCTGAGGAGAATCATCTTGATTTATCTGATTGTTACATTAACACAGGGATTCCTCCTGCCGGGTGCCAGGCCAGTTTCACCGACAGCACGTGGATTAAGTTTATTCAAGCCTTGTATCTCCCGGGAGGATTGGAAAAACGGGACATAAATCCTGGACTAGGCTTAATTCATGGGCCATTCATGGAAACTACAGCCATACATCCTCCTGTATGTAAAATAGTCTCTCAGCGGGACTCGTCTCGGGGCGTCACAGCATGTGAACTGCCTTTAAAAAGGGCTATTACCATGTCATCTGTATGTGAGGTTAGTGCTAACTCATCTGTCGCATCTGTGCTTGTCCTGGTGTGAAGTGTTGTTGTTTTAATTCATTCTGGTTGCATGAGATACTTCAGTGTGGAAAATTGTGTTTGTGGAGCCACTGTGGCTTTTCAGTTTAGATAAATGCTTGGGTTCATAGACAATAGTGTAAAAGAAACGAGTCGGCCCTCTAAATAAAGGGGGGTTATAAACAATAAGTATTATTTTACGTGGAATATATAAACTGTATATTTTCCTAACACAGAAGAAGATGTGGGTGAATGAAAGAGATGAAAACTACAAGTATAGATTTTAACATGAAAAGCCTCAAAGACATTAAACAACTGCATCAAACCCTGGCTGGTTTTGCTCTAAAACATCTTCGCTCACAGGAATGATGGGATGAGACTCAGTCTAAAGAGACCGCAAGTGAAAAACTGGATTATCAAAGCATCTTCTGTTGTCAGGAGCCCAGAAACATCGTTCAGAGAAAGAGAAACAGGCTTGGCCACAGTTCATCCAGCCCAAAAGGCAAAGATTCTCCGTGATATTTGTCATGATGCTACAACATATAAACACAAAATCATTGATCCCGGCAGCGTGCAGACGACATGCCGTACATGTTTACTTCTGAAATAGAACTTTTTGAAACAGAGACATTGTAGAATACAAACTTTCCTTTAAACTTTAGCGTTCATCCAACGCCAGACAAGGCTGGACTTTTCTGAACACTGCACCGATGTTATAACATTTGTCTTTTTCCTAACATTTTTACATACACTTATGAATATTATTGTAACTGCCCTGCTGATTCCTGCCAGTAAATCCCACAATGAAAGCTAACGCATCTTGCTCGGTGAATGTCGCGTTCGGAAGCTCGTCTTATCGCCACGTTTACTTTCCCTCCAGTGGAAGTCGAGATTTTGGTGAGCTCTCGTTAGCTGTTAGCACAACTGTTGCTGTGAAAGGAAACTCTCTGAATACATTCCAGTCCTTTTTTGGCATTTGCACTATAATACGTTTAAATGTTACACTAATGACGGTTATGGCATCTAAGGAGTCAACTACCTGTATTTTTGCCTTCTAAACAGTCAAGCAGAAACATATGAAGGGTTAAAAAATGACCACCATCATAGTGACCAGGGTTTAATACCTGGCAGCAGTCCCTTTAGTTTGTCTGTTTGCCGATGATGTGACCTCGTTCTGGTCGCTGCATTAGCTGTCCAGTGTCTGCTGAAACAGCTGGAGACCCCGTGTGGACTGTGGTTGTGGAAACTGGTGACAACAAAATGTTAAAACAATTAAATAAAAGACCGATTAAAAAGGGACAAACAACTGAAAGAGAGAATGGATTTTTTTTAAATCGACAATTGAATCAAGAGGGTCTTTCTTTTTAATTCAGGGTGAAAATAATTTCAGGGTGCAGAGGTTAAGAATGTAAAATATGAGTTCTTATGCTATTTTTTCCTTAACTGCATGTCATATACTCTATGTGGAGCCCAATCACTGTAAAACTGTCTCATCGATGGAAATGAATCATTCTTTTTGGAAACTAAATGCATAACACTAATAAAAAAGTTTATAAAAATGTAGCTGTGCTTTTCTTTCTGTTTGGCTGTTTTCTGTCTCTGAAAGCTCATCCTGTGTTTTTATTACATGATATAAAATGTCTGAACTCACAACACAGCACATTTTCTCTGCCAAAATGCATAGTTCATGTCTATCTTGAAGTTTTAATAAACAGCTTGTGGATTTTTTTTATACATACATAATGAAAGAACACATTTGACAGAATACTGCCTGATTTTTCCAAATGTGTGCATTTGTTGTTTTTTTTTGCTCCAAAGATGATTCTAGACATACTTTACAAGGCCCATACAGTCAAACTACATACTCAATGTGGCAAATAAACAAAAAAATATTTAATGTTTTACAGACCTCTGATTATTAATTGTGCTACAGTAGGCGATACACTAACCCTTAGCTTTAAAACAACAAAGGGATTCATTAAATGGCTCAAAAACTTTCATAAAAACTCTCAACAACACAAACTTGATCATCAGACAATAAAGGATTATAAATATGAATGAAGCAAACTGTGCCCTGATAAAATCAGCACCAGGGCTGCAGTCCCATCTGTCTGGCGCCCTGCTGTGGCTAATGGCTAATCTGCCTGGTCACCATGTCAAAAGCTGGAGATGAGGTTACAGATCATTAGCTAACGAACTCAGATGTCATTAATTTAGGGTCCTATCATAGCTTTGCTAACTTCCTAACATTGATAAATAATATATGTATTATATAAATTAAACAAATAGATCAATAACCTGTAAAACTGAGCGGGGGTCTTTCCACTGTGGCACCAACGCGCCTCACGCACTACGTAATGACGCAATGAGCCTTCCTTGTTCCTGCTTCCGTAATAGCTCCTCCCACTCTGATTCAAAGCAAGATGGCGCGCATTCAGCCGTGAGGAGATAACACATCCATGACAGGACTACTTTAAGGACTCCTGGTAACATGGCAGAAGTTTGCTTTGAATTCCAACGGAGCCGAATCACCGCCACGGTATGGACAGAAAGCCTCCGTCAAGCAGGAGCCGGCTGAACTACGGCTAACGTTAGTTACAGAGGTAAGAATCAAACAAAGCTGCTTTACAAATGTCCTCATAGCCTCATACAGACACACCGGTAACTTTAGCCTGTAACACCTGTGTGCGACGGTCAAAGCCTTCCCCCCACAGTTATTCTGGCATCTTCATTTTGTACTTTTAAGTAACTTTTGTCTTTTAGCTTTGTTCATCAGAGTTTCAATATAAAGTTGATTTTTCCTACATTTATATCTATTTTTCCTACATTTATAAAAAAAATACATATATATATATATATTAGAATATTTGTAACTGTTTTCTTCTCCAGCAGTGGGCGTGATGGCAGGCTTATTGTAGAAACCTGTAGTTCATTTGAATCTGCAACTACCCAAAAGCTGACAAAGTGTGATATTAATGAGCTTCTGTGGTTGATGTGGATGCATGAGGAATGGTGTGAACCTCGGACCTGACAGGGTTTCTGACTTTTTCTTGAGCTCACTTCTCTGACGGATCAGGTGCAAGTTGACAAGCTGAACAGAATTCAGAAGCAGAGAATGGAGAAGTTCGACTACGGCAAATGATGCTTTTTATAATACTGGACCACGCAGAAAGACAAACAAATCAGCTGCCGTGATTCAGCGAAAACATAATGGATAACAGCTTCAGCTGCCATATCCTGTCTCATTATACAAGGCAGTTTAGACATTTTTGCATTGTTTATTCACTTTCTTTCCCTGACAATTAATCGTGTGATTTTAACTGCCTAACCTGAACCAAACATAGATAATGAAGAAATTGAACAATTTGACAGGAACCATTTTGCTAGATATGGACAATTATGAGCATTGTTCTGATATGTTAAAGACAAATATACAGCTGACATTATGTTTCCCCCAAAACGTATTTTGTCGAGGCAAAAATGGTTTCAAATGACATTCAAAGATAACTACACCAGAATCTGCCCACTTGAACCCTTTTAGCACCGAGTGTAAAAGTAGCCGTCACAAAGATGCATTATCCTTCCAAGCAGAGCTGCAGCTAGCAGTTATTTCCATCTGCTCATTTTGATTTGTTGATTAATTGATTTGACTTGATTTAATAAACAGAAGTTGTAAATTTTGATCAGTTTTGCTTAAAAATGACAAATGAATAATTGATTATTAAAATAGCTGCCGATTAATTTTCTGTAGATGCACTAATTGATTAATCATTGCAGCTCTAATGTCAACTGTTGCTGTATTGTATTGTTACTGATGAATTAGCGGCGGTGATTTGCTCTTTTACAGTCTTGTTAATCCTGAATGAAAGACTCAGTGACAGATTAGTGTGTGTGGGCTGTTTGTAATTTCCGGAGACCAATAGACTTTTCTCGTGCCGGGGCTTTGAATGACAGACGGTAGAGAAGTGGTTTAGTGTATTTCTGTCTCCTGAGGAAAACTCAACACAGGGCATTTACATTTAGAGAGAGAGATTAGCTGTTTACTTCAGCTAGTGCTCACATTTAACAAGGACACAGTAAATGCCAAGAACAGGTGTTGTATAACAGTGTGTGTGTGTGTGTGTGCATGTGTGTGTGTGTGTGTGTGTTCTTTTGTCTTTTATCCTGGAGGTAGGCATGTACACTGTGTATCTTGGAATAGGTGTAATTATATTTTCACTATTTCTATTCAAAATAACAAAACAAACAGTCCTGTGGTGGGAAAATCATATTTTTTGTATTTTTTTGTGTGAAATGCGAAATATAAGGCAAGATGACTGAAAAGCTGTTTGCATGAACAATTCAAGGCTTAGCACAGAATGAAATTGGCAAATTAATTACAAAATCAGTCATAATGATAACAATGCAAAGTTTTTTTTCACATTGGCCTTGCGGCCTGAACACATGAACACAGAGGTTTTCATGAAATCTCACATGTTATAATGGACACACATGAAACTGAAAGCATCAGTAGCTCTCAGTCTCATCTAGTTTTTCTCCTATCAGCTGACCTCAGCCCAGTCTCACCTTACTGTAAGATGTGAGTCCATAGCTGTGTCTGACTCTCTATCTTATTCGCTCATATATACAGTATGTAATGGGCACACATGTAGTTTACTCTGAGCAGAGCTTTGAGATTTTGAACACTTCACATCATATTCATGCATAATTTCTAACCTGTGCAGAGTTGCACAACAGTCATTTTCTGTATCTATAAGATGCAAATGCTATAAACTGCATTGCATTGTGGGATCAATAGAAAGTATTTTACTGAAATTTGCACTACTAAGTGATTTTGGACGTTAGCAATTTGTCACAAATCTAATGTGATTCTGCAGTGACACACAGGGAAAGAAATGATTTATTCAAAAGAGGATGTTTTTGATTCATATGTGTAGAAATTTTCTTTAAACATCTACGGTACATCGTTGTTGTTTGTGCGTCTTATTGTTGGAATATTTTTTTTAATTACCGTTACAATAATTATTTAGTTTTAAAATGGCAAAAAATAGCATTTTCTTTCAGACCAGCAATCCAAAACACAAAACTGCTCAATTTTAAAATAATATAAAATAAGGAAAAACACCAAATCCTCACATTTCAGAAGCTGGAAGCAGCAAAAGTTTGGCATTTGTGCTTCATAAATAAATTGAACGAATAACTGATTATCAAAATAGTTGATTTATTTTCTTTTGATTGGCTAATTGACGTATCAACTCATTTTTCCAGCCCAATAAAGCTTGGTGGTTGTTATACTTTTACTGTGCAGTGGATAGGAGGTCCTGGGTCTGAAGTCTAAAGCTCCTCTAGCAGCACTGATGGCTACGATGTTCCCACAACTGAGGATTTTGCAGTTTTTGAAAGCTTAAAATTTGATTGTGGCCCTTGACTAAAGGTGCGGCTAAAGTCTTGCTGTGTCTCATTTTCAGGGTTGGCTGTTTTTACTGAGGGTGGTGCTGGAGGAAGCCACGGACTGATCAGAATGGAAAAGGTTCATCCACTGAGGAGCTTCAGTGTGTTCAGGTAATTTCATATTTGTCTGTCCATAGCAGTTTTTTTACAAGTGTAGTTGGAAGTTTTGACTTTGACTGTGGTGCTAAACTAAGCATCAGGGCTCATTGGACTAATAAGGATTCATCCTCTGGCTACTATAAATATACACAGCAAATTTATAGAAATTCATACATTAGTTTAAGATATTTTGAGTCCGAGCGGTGGTGCTGGAGGAACAATAACTATATTCAGTACACAAGGCTGATTCTGCTGCATCCACACTCATGTTTGAAGTGAAGCCATCAGTCAGCACGTGGAGCCATGGAGTGTAGGATGAAGGCAGATGATGGGTTTTGCGAGTGTGTGTGTGTGTGTGTTGCTGTGATGGTCCCTGTATTTCCTGTGCAGGGGTGGGACCCTCAGCTGCACTGGGGCACAGCCAGGAGGGAAAATCACAGACATTTGAACTGAAAATGAAGGCAGAAAGAAGGAAGGGGAGGAAAAAGTGGATGGAGGGGGTCTGGAGGAGGGTGACAAAGCCAGAACAGAGGATTGATGATGGAGGGGGGAAGGCAGGGCCGTGGACACAGAAATTACAGCTGAGATATGTGGGCAGGATAACATGAGGAAAGTGGACATTTTCTCATCGGGGTGAAATATTAGCCACGTAGCGGCTAGCAGAAAGGACCAGTCTTCACTTCTCCTATGATTTAATGCCCACTACACTCCTACAGATGAAAAACACATCCTCGACATACTGTGTCATCTTGTCAATAGCTACAAGCTAGATTCAAGAAAATGACAGTTGAGTCTTTGACGTTGATTTGTTCTGAAAACGAGGTGAAATAATGTCACCAAAGAAGACTTTTAGGAGGATTCGACTGTATGTAACCTGTAATAATATTCTACTGTGATCAAAATCAGTGTGGTTTAGGAAAGTTAATACATCAACACACAGTGCAGCTGTGCCACCTACTGCATGAGAGGAGCTGTTGCAGCTTTGCCACCCTTTCAGTCTTTGGCTCAGGCCTGGGGCAGCTTTGGATGCACTATACCTCCCAGTGTAGCACTGAAATGATGCTCACATTTTGTGACTATTGGTCCTGGCTGCCATGTAGCATCCTAGAAAATTAGAAGTGAGAACATTTAACATATCAAAGGTCAGACACGGGGGCAGCCAGCCTCCCAGGTGCTCTGAGAATTAAAGCAGGTCCGGGCTTTGGTTGATCTTTAGCCTGAACCAACCTCAAAGTAAATCCCAGCTGTTGATGTGTTGACTTCCACATCAGGACGCCTGTCTACATGAGAGTCTCATTTACATTTAAAGTGCTCCCTCTTCTGTCATCAAGCTCTACAGCAGAACATTGGCTCATGTGTCACATGTTTTGTGTTGTATATATAAAAAAAGCCACATTACGTGCCGCACAATAGCTGATAGATGATAAACGTTTGGTAAAGCTCATAGATTTGGATATTTGTTGTTAATTCTGCTGCAGTTTATACTGTTATTATAATCATAATATTTCATATTCTATTTCATATTTCAAGTGTCTATTAGTTGATGTAATTGAAGGTTGGGACAGGGCAATATAGTAGGTTCTTTGTCATGTTAAGTGTAATTGGAGACACATTTTCTGAAAAATGAATTGAGCAATGTTCATTCATAAAATACGTAAACAGACAGGTTTATATCTTTTTGGTTAATTCAGCTAATTAGCTGCCTGACAAACCAAAGTACTCAGTGGAAAAATATCAAAATCCTTTAAAAAAAAAACCTTTATATACATGGAATCTGTGACAGCTGACAAGTTATTATCAGCCTAAATACCCATCCAGTCGCTCTATCCTAATGAAGGACGTGTGTGTCTGTGTATAGCCACTGTGGATTGTTATAGCATCATAGACCAATCAAACTGTAATGATTCTTCATAATAGCTTCATCCCCAGCAGATGTTTCTTCTTCGTTTTTGAGGATCTTACTTTGGTGAGGCTGCACTGCCTCAGCAATGTTCGCTGTGTTGGATTGACTGGTAACATTTTTACCAACACTCTGTAGAAATTCTACTAAATGAAGTGCCGATTCCCATGAATACCAGTACCATTATTACTATCATTAAACTGTTATATGAACAGATGTTCTCAGCAAATGAAGGTAGATTTTAATTATACACTTGTCATCCACTTGCAGATTGCCTTGGAGACTGAACTCTTTTGGACCACCATGCAGAGAAAGTGTGAGCAGGTAAGGAACAGCTGCTTCTTGTTTTTGTTGTGAAACGCTGCCATCTAGTGGACGATGTGTACAGTACACAAGCTTACAGTTACATACTTCCATACTGTGGTTCTGACAGTGGCCTCTGAGCTCCAGACTCTTTTCAGTCTGCAGGGGGAGGGCAGTCGTCTGGCTGCATTTGCACCGAGGCCTCAGTCTACCCACCAGGTGCAGTTTCAACATGAAAACTCTGCGTCCTGTAGCATGTAATCATCAAGCGTTTATCTGGCAACGACTCGTTATCTACATGCAGCAATCAATAACAACAAGCTGTCACATGAGTCGCACATTATTCTGAGGAGAGCAAATTCAGAGAAGCAGCAGGACCACTGATGTGTTTAAAAGCTTTATTTTTTTTTATAATAAGACACTTCTGGCTCTCCACCACCTGGAATGGTAGTAAACATATTTACAAGTATATACATGACAAGAAAGCTATTTAAAATATAACTATTAGGCAGGCAAAGATATTTCTTTTGAAGGTATTCACTCCAAAATGATAAATAGCCGTTTTGTGCTAGGAGTATATTGGTTTACTTAATGTGCTTCTGACTTTCTGGTGCAGGAAAGTCTTAACATGACTCCCCGTTTAAACACAAAATGTGTTTTTTTATGCATGAAAGTAATGATTTCTGTAGAGAAGACATCTCAAGTGGATATCTCATTTTAGAATGAAACATCTTTTGTGCGTCATTAACTCTAAATGCTATGTAACTGTTAGTGATTCTACATTTATGCTCTTCACGTTATGTATAAAGCAACCATGTAACTGTGAAACTCACTTTTCTTAATATAAGAAACGCACAAACATATGTACAAGTGGATGGTAACATGGGATGCACATACAGTCCATGTGCACCGGAAGGCAACAATTCATGTTATGAATGGGTGGATGCGTCATTTTCAACACTTCCTAATGCTCATCAGTACAACACGGGAGCAGTTACTTCATTGCAGTCACACCTAGATTTGAATTTGATGTGTCACTGCACTACTTACTTATGAAATCATTTATTATTTTTGATCATGTGCAAACACGAAGAATTACAACTGAAAGTAGATAAAAACTAAAAATACGAAATCACACTGAAGACTGATCTGCAGAAAAACATCAAATTTAGACTTTGCAGTTGTGTTGAAAATGTCACATCCATCAATGAAACTGATCCCAAACTACTTCATTTCCCTAAAACCGCCTTCAGAGGAACACACAGAGTTCTTTGGTAAATTAGCATTAAAAATAATCAATGAGGTGAGGTGAGAATGCAGGTCCAGCTGTTTCCTGTTAGCCTTGTTAAGCTAATATTTTAGCTTTTCCTGTACCAATTTTATTTAGCAACTAATGCTTGCTGATGCCAACAATCACCTCAACCTTTCGGAAGAATAATCAATTTTTTTTAGAAGCCTAGTCAAACAAAAATAAAGCCTCAATCTCCACAGAAACTACAGCGAGCGCCTGGAATCTGCCCTTGCAGGCGGCGCTTATCGCGCCCAGCAGGCTCCTCTGATTGACCATTTGTAATTACCAAGGAAACGTTACCATATGGACTCGAGGACGGGTCATCAACTACATTTGACTAAGGGCCAGAATGTTTCTAAGCTGACACTGTGCTGGTTGAACTCCAAATAAAAAAGATTTATTTAGACCTAATTAGCCTATTACTGTTTAATATTTTCACTCCCTTGCAAAATGAATGGTATTTTTATTGGCCTAAATCACTCCTGAAAGCTAACTAGCTACTTGACAAACAACAAATGCCGTTTGCCGAGGCAGCAGAGGCCGCATCCCATTCATGAAAGATGGGAATTCAGCTTCACCTATCCTAGGTCAGACTCCTGCAGTGGGTCGGGTACCTGTCAGGTAACCCACGAAAGAGTCGTCATGGGTAGAAATGAACCAAATGCAGGTGGGCAGCGGGTGAGAATTCCTTTTTTCTGGATAAATCAGAGCTTAAGATGACTGCAGCATTTCAAACATCCAAATCCGTTAATTTTGTCAAGGCTATTTTCATTGTGAAAGCCTGACATAAACTATGCTAGTTAGCAGCCATCTCTCAGTGAAGGCTAACATCTTAGCATAAAACATGCCCTGAAGGGACATCCAGCAGTCCAGACCATCTCCTGTGAGCATCAAAGCTGCTGTAGTCACACTCTATAAGCACCGAAGCCGAGGCTCTGCCCAGGAACACATGGGCGCCCGTGGTATCCTTATTATAAAAAGCACTAATTTAAAACATAGTTAATCAATCTTTGTGTGGCTAGAAGGTCTCAGGGCTAAAATACATCACATCAAAGAGTTGAAGAGCTCTGGTGTAGCTCAGTTAGCATCGTGTACAGAAGCAGCTGACTCGCAGCTACTCTGAACCGCCTGCCGTGTGCTCATCTGCCAAAAAACTGCATGTGATTCCTTTTACCACCGAAATGTTCCCCTTCATCCTAGAGGCCCCTGAAGAACTGCAGGGAGAGCTCGTAGGTCAGGAACATGGTGGCACTCATTGGGAAGCCTCGGATGGCGTTGACCGACGCTCCGCGGAAGAAAACCTGCACGCGAGAACGAGAACACTTTAACCTCTGTTTTCCAAAATAGATATCAGATATTCAGTTTACTGTCAGAAGAAACCAGAAAATATTCACATTCAGGAAGCTGGAATCAGAGGATTTTGACTTTTTATCTTAATTGATCCATCGTTTCAGTAATTCTTTATCAAAATAGTTGCCGATTGATTAAATCTTTGATGAGTGTCAAACTTGAGTTGCTTGTGAATCAGCTGAGTCATGTTTGCTTGCTTTGGCTCTGCAGCGGCGCCTCGTCGTTTACTTTAGTTTGACCTGTTGGTTATCGTGATCGCTTTGTTTGGCACTTTCACCTTCAGCAGTTTTTATCTCAGCATTCATGACGTTGCTCCCGATCTGAGCGTTAACGCGGGGAGGTCTCACTGTTTCACAGAAATCTGAATCTGAGGAACAGAGGGGACCTGTCCTCTAATAACCTGACTCATTGATCTGTGACCGTCACATCACATGAAGTCAGACCGCCTTCTTACAAAACCAGTGACCTTCTGCTGCTGATCATATGACTGCTGCCAAAACACAGTTACTTAAGTGTTTGCATGTTGAAAGTCTGGATAGTTTGTCTGTATTTCATAACCTTTGACTTTGGGACACCTGGAAGCTACAGTTTGTTGATTTTAGGAGAAGGCGGCCATGTTTCAACCGTTGACCTGACGTGACCCCACCGAAGCTTTTCAGCGCAACAAATCCACTGCTGGTAGTTTCACATTATTATCATATTATTTTGTTTTGTTTGTATTTGATGTAACTTATATTTTTCTGAATGAATCCATTAAAAATGAAATCCGTCTGATTCTAACTTCATCCGTTTGTTCTTTATACTCCGTGTGTTGATGCGATGCCCTGACCGCTGAGGTTGTAACGCGATTGCTCCCAAAAGAGGTCCGTCCGGATGCCGAGCTTTCACTCACTGACAGACTCACGTGCTCCAAACGCGTCAGAGGATTCAGTTTCTGAGAACGCAGCTCGACTGTCATCCGGGTTACGCTGTTTTCTAGAGTTTCACCTCTGAGCGATTAACCATCTGCAGCCGGTACAGTAAGCCTGGTGGGGGGGTGCTATGGTGTTTATGTCTCAAAGACAGAGATGAAATCAAGGTTATCTGCTGATTAAGACTTCATACAAGCCCTGACTTGTTGATCCTTTCTGACATAAACTCAACTGAAAACAGCACAAAGTCAATATATTTACTGTTTGAGCTCATCAGCTTCTTTGATTTTTGTAAATTTCTGCTTATTTATTCTGAGACGTTTCCAACACGTTGGGACAGGAGCAACAAAACACTGGAAAAGATGTGGAACGCTCCAAAAACACCTGTTCGGATCATTCCACAGGTGAACAGGCTGACTGGTGACAGGTGAGAGTATCATGATTGGGTCTGAATGCAGAATCTTTCCAGGTGAACAAGCTAACAAAGAGTCTACAAAACAAAGTACTGCCGGGTTTTCCAGCAGGAGGACGGTGTATTGTGTCAGAACTGTTCACTGCAGCACGTTCTGATGGATATTTGCTTACCTTTTGATATTTTATTATTATGTATATAATTTTAACTGCTTGCTATTTCGATATTTTATATATATATATATATATATATATATTTGTTCTTACAGTCAACGTACACTTTATTTTCACTGATATTCTTATTTTGATACTCATTTTGCATTTGATATTCTTTTTTGTGCAATACTTTTACTACTGTTTACTATTTGGCTATTTTATTATTATTATGTATATAATCCTTTTACTGCTCGCTATTTTTATATTTTATTATGTATAGTTTGTTCTTTATAGTCTTATTTTCACTTATTTCACTGTGTGTAATGCTGCTGCTGCACTGCAATTTCCCAGCTTGGGATAAATAAAGTCTATCTATCTATATACTGTGAAATGTTCTGCTTTCTATACGCATACATGCTGCTGTAACTTTTCTCAGCTTGACAGTAAAACTCTGATCTTCAAACATAACTTTGAAAATGAATCGCTGTTTGTAAGAAACATTTCTGGCTCGCACTGTGTTCCTGCTGTGAACCAAACTTCTCTTTCAGAACGATGAATTCACCGCTCACCTGCGCCCCCTCGGTCTTGTAGCTGTGGATGATGCAGTGTAAGACGCCCTTGTACTTCCTCTGCAGTTGAGCATCGGCCTGCATTCGACTCTTCACCACATCGGCTGGCGTGGCTGTGACCCAGGAAATGGACCCTGAAACACAGGACAAACTTTAGTTCCCGTGTGCAACATGTGAAGGAAGGAGTGGCAGCAAGGTCATTCAGAGAGTCAGATTAATACAAATACATACTTCAAATGAGGAAAACTACAAATGCTACTCTGTGTTAGACACAGACGTTACTCAACAAACAAATATAAACTGTTAAAATTCAAATTTCAAGTGGGAACTTATGTCTGAATGAAACACGTTGTGATCACAGTTCAGGGTGTGTCCACATATTAGTCAGTCTCACCTCACAGAGACAGAGTAACAGGCCAGAACTAATGATGCATTCAAGTGCTTCTCAGAGAACCTGTTAAGATGTGCATTCATTCATTCATTCAGACAGATAACCAAGTGGAAAAGCACCAGCATTAAAGAGGAAATCAGCAAAAGCCACACCAGCAGTATCACTGGTGCACCTGAGCTGATACATTCTGTGCTAGGAAGAGTCTTCACTGGCCAATTAGAATGAAGTATTCAATTAAATAAGATGTACTGGAGTAGTAGTAGTTGGAGACTAAATGGAAAACAGCCATGACACAAAATATTTGAATGTTTGTCCAACTGCATTAAAGGTTTGATGTGAAGAGTGCTCTATTAATCAGTAATCCTGCTGTGAAATAGCACCGTTTACACATTTCAGCTACACTGTACAACTGTTGTCTTTAATGCAGGATGTTATCTGAGTTTCCACATCCAGGCCTGCCGGCTGAACACGCAGACTGCACTGATTTACGGCTCACAGCTGATTTCAGCTTTCTCTGCACCATGTTTTGACTCTGTCACGTGTTCACAGGTGGTCGGCCTGCATCTGGAAGCACGTCTGCCCGAACTGAGACCAACGAATCCCAGAGTCCACAGGCAGTTCTCTGTTTATTCACTGCACACACGGCTCACATTCACCCAGGCTGAAGCATGTGGGGGGGGGGGGGGGGTATAAGTTTACACACATCGTCCTGCTCGACACGTCAGTGCAGCTAAGAAAAAACAACATCACCATTTTCGAGCAGGAGCTGCGATGTGTTCGTGTTTTCTGCCTGAAATCAGGTCACAGTACAAACAGAAGTAAAATGAGGTCACGTGTATTCATGTCTGAACTTTATGGACTCACAGCGTCACAGCGTTTTGCAGGTCAGTAAAAAAAACAACGGACATGCTTCATGCCATAAATCACACAATAAAACATCTGGTTGCACAATCCAGATAAGCTCGGCCCGGGTTGTAATTTAAACGGCAAAAAGCAAAGAAAACGTCTTAAACGTATGTGAACTCGTGTCAGGAGTGTGAAGAAAAACAATCGCTTTTACGTCCAAAACTGAAATATCCTGTATATTTCTAACTCCAGCAAGATTAACCAAGACTAATCATAATGACAATGATCGAATCATCTAATCCCGTCAACCAAAGCAGGTGTTCATTTTGTGAGTGGCTGCAGATTCATCATTCGATTTTCACTTCTAATTCTCAAAAACTTGCTAACCGTGTGCACCCACATAGAGGTTGAATTGATGCCGAATTCGATGAATCTGGGAAGTCGCTGCCGGCTTCGGCTGCTAAATGATCAGGTGGAATCTGCAGCTGTGCTCCTTTCGCTGGGTGACATGCTGACTAACGTGCTGATAGATACAGTCTGCCAGCTCCCAGTACAGACATCGTCTTTTAAACTCATCCCTTCATCTGAAGGAGGAAACTTTCACTTTGAATCCGATGGCTTCTCCATCTGCGGATAATAAAACAGAACGAGTGGGCCGACGCTCGCTCCAAACCGACTCGGTATTTATGCCAAACTGACTTTTGGATGATTTATTTACTTTGACTTGAAGCCTAAACCAGAATCACAGACCCACCCTGTCACTGCATTAAAAACAGAAACTCCACCAACATATTAAAAGGTAAAATCAGCCCTGACTCACATACAACAAGCTGCAGTCAAACCTGTTGAGACATTTATTTACTGATCGGGACTAACAGCAAACAGCAGCTTCAGTTCCAGCTCAAAGAGAGCAGAGCGTCGGCACTTTTAAGCTTCATATCGATCAGTGTGTCGGACTGTGTGCAGCTTTCTGCCCACTGCCTTTGACTTCATTTGGTCAGCTTCCTGTGCCCACGACACGCCCGCCAACACGAAGAGCGTCTAAGCTTACGTAACGAACAACCGCTAAACTTCCACACATGATTTTGGTCCTGAACATTTAGCTTCACCTATCTTTTCCGCATGTGTTTGACTCACCAGTCTGCGGCTATGAGCCTAAATTAAACATCTGTCCAACATCAGTCATCCATCGCTGTGGTTTGTGACATTTACCTGCTAGTCCTCCAGCCAGCCAGATGGAACACGGATGAGGGCTTGACTTGGCGTCTGGCTTCAGCAGGTTGCAGAAGATGGTGTAAGGGATGAAGTAGAGCACGTATCCGGGAACGTCCCTCAGGATCATGGCCCCGGCCCCCCTGTACAGGCCCTGCAGGCCCTCGGTCTGCAGGATGCTGCTGATGCAGTGGATGGGGCCTCGGTAAAGTCTCTGGTTGGGGATGTCGACGGATCGCAGAGGGATGTTGGTGCCGTTCGATACGTTTCCGGCGAGGTGCAAGTTCTCTGTAGGAAAGGAATGAAAAGTGACTGGCAGGTCAGGCAGTGTTTCAGAAAGTGGTCTGTTTGCTCTACTCTCATGAATGTCTGCCTGATTGTGGATTGTGGATCAGCTCTTTAAAGAACTGCTTTGGTTTTTGTTATTATGGACTCATTTTTGCTGATGATTTAAATTGCTGAAACATTTCTGTCACCAGCCTCTTGACTGTTTTTGAACAGAGAGAGTTTTGTGCTTTGGTGATTCTTGAACACTGCGAAACCAGTGAGCAAGTCTGCAAAGAGAGCGTCTGAAACATGACGTCTACATCTGACCATGGAGCCGCCAACTAGTGTTCATGCAAAGCTTTACTTATTCATGTAGGCGGAACATCGTTGATATTCACAGGCTTTCTCAGGACAGTTACAGTAAAATGACTCGTTTTTATTGTACACAGTCACGTACGGAAAAATTCAGTTAGATGAATCACAGGAATACGTTGAAAGGACGTTCAGACTTTCAAACGTTCTGGCACTTTGTACCATCATAAAATAGTCCGGATGTACTAAAAGACCAAAGTGTCATTGAGAAATCGACAAAGTTATCAGACGATGATGGGTATGAAGGGTGTGAGCTCCACAGACACTGTAAACAAAAGGCTATAAATGTTTCACGTGCCATCTTATCGCTGAACTGCTCTGACCTCAGTTTATTGGGTTGCTATTTAAGGTAAAGGTTGAGCCCAGACAACACACCTTCTTCATGTCAGTGCTGAGCAGCGCTCGACTCTGGAGAACAATCCCAAAAAAGTCTGATTTACCTGCCAGGACCGTCTGCGTCTGCATTTGCAGTCTGATCTTGACCAGATCCACCGGGGCCCCCAGGCCCACCGACACCAGTCCAGTCAGCATGCTGGCCACAGTCAGGTCCAGCATGCCGCAGGGATGCCGCCCATCGCCATAGCGATACTTGCTTATAAGTCTCTGCGTGTTACTGAAGAAGCCAAACACCACTGAGTTGTAGGCGGTGATGCTGGCCAGCGGGAAAGACATGCCCTTAAAGAAACCTGCGACCTGAGGGACAGACAGACGGTTACTGTCAGCGGCGAATGAGCCAAAACAAAGACAGAAGACGTTTCTTAGCAGTGAAAGAAAGTAAAACCCACAGAGCGGATTTTAAACTCTGTGCTCTGATAATATTGGCCAGCGCTAACAATGCAGGGAATGAAAAATGGGGTAAAGTCGCTGCCAAATAGTTGGAGTCTTTTTTTTCTGTGGAAAGTATTCCTGCTTAGTAGGGGGGGCTGGAGTTTGGGAGACACATGTTGAAAGTTGAACACAGCTGTTCAACGCCTGAACAAATCATCTGACCACTGAGAGAAGCAGGTTTGTGCGTTCTGAAGGGAAGTGGACGTGGGGGGGTTAACATGGACAAGAATTAGAGCATTTTCTGAGGAAAACACCCTGTTAAGCTTTAGTCATGTATTACCAACTAAAGGCAGGCTGAATCAGACCCACGATGCACAATTCAGCCTCAGGAAATATGTTGCTGCAGTACTTCATACTGCACAATGATCAGGCTTCGGTGATTTATTATCCTCGATCATCATTTTATGCTTCAACAAATGACTTCAGCTCACTTAATGATTAAACTGAAGCTTTAAGAAAGCCTGCTGAGAAACTGGGTCACCAAAGCAAAAGAAAAACCAGCAGCGTTTCAAGCTGAACCGAACTGTGGTCGTGGGAACAAGAACCGACAATTACAACTTAAGATCGAGTGAAAACAGTTTGTGTAGAAGACTAAATGTTAGTGCTGTTTTTGTTTTGTTGTAAATGAAGGTTTTAAGTTGGCTTCACTCCCATAATGTGTCGCTGATGAGACGTTAATGTAAGTGTGATGTACTGGAGGGACTTTTCACTGCCGTCTGTCCACCGGTTTGTCCTCCTGGTTGTTTCCTGCGACTGACTCTCACATCTACCACCTGTATTAATGGAAGTCAAAGGTGTTCAGATCTTCACACTGCTCTCAGTACTCTGGGAAAGTCTCGTCAGCAGTTCGTTTCCCTGCTCAAACACTACAGGCTAATTCACGAGACAGTCACTGGATAATCAGTCACAGTCACTCCTCACAAACTGAAGCCAAAATTAAAGTGAAAAGAAAGTGAAATGCTGATCTGAGTAAAACAAAGACCTTTATTGATTAGGAATCTGCATGAAGAAACAAAATGCATGTTGAATTTTATCTGGGTTCTGGTTTGGGTTCAGTTTTGAGCATAATTCTAGTCATTAATATATCTAGAAGATATAAATGCAGTAAAGAATAGAAGAGGTAGACACAATAGAAGAGGTTAACCCCCTCCTGTCTCTCCCTGTTGTTTCCTGTCATCCTGTTCACTGTCAGATGAAGGTGGAAAAGCCCAATAATAAAAATAATCTCTAAATAAAATAAAGTAGTAAGATGTCCAGATGTCATTTGTTCATTTAAAACGTCCCATCTTTAACTATAGAACAGAAATGTCCTGACGGTATTCAGAGCAGGACAGAAAGAGCACGGTGGCTGAAAGTTTACCGTTTCCTTCCTGTAGATGCTGACCACGCAGTGTAGAGTGTTCTTGTAGCCTTTGCCCGCCTGCAGCCGCGTCTGGACCACAGGAAACGGTTTCAAAAATAAAATACAACAACACAGAACAGACTCAAAAGTCCAAGTCACTCAGAATGCCAGTAAATTGTATGAAGGTCTGACAGTTAGCTGAGCAGAAGCTAACGTGGAACTGAGACAGGCTTTCAGGACTTAAAGACACATACATATATGTGTCTTTTCTTATCTGTAAATGCAGCTTCCCATTGAGAACTTTGTAGCTGCACATCTCAGCATGGCGCCAGTTTGTCTGAGTAAACAGTTCTACACATCCTGAACAGCTTGCTAAGAAAATGTTCCACAGAGCTAATTTGGTATAATTGTTCTTGCATAACAACAAATAAACATCAGGACTCTTGATCAACTGCAGATTATTGTTCTTTTATATAACAACATCTGTAATCAGGACAAGACAATTGTAAAGTTTCAGTGTGGCGAAATCACGCCGCAGGTCTGAAATACCTTGACTGTGTCCAGCGGGTGGCCCACGACGACACTGGAAGCTCCTGCAGCCAAAAGAGAAATAAAAACAGACACAAGAAAAAAAAATGAATGCACAAAATACCAGAGGAAGAAAAAAAGAGATAAATGTCACCATAAAATTGTGGGCGGACAGATGGAAAGTTTGTTTTCTCTGGAAAATTAATCTCAAATGTTGAACCGGGACGCAAATTCTCATTCATTTGTTGTGTTTCTGACACTTTTTATTCCTTTTCTAAGCAAGAGAAACGAGCTGAAACTGAAAGTCCTCCACTCACAGACTGAAGCTTCTGCTGACTGCCTTTAGTCTTACATTTCTTATTATGAAGTAAAAGCTATGAGCTTCTGATTTGTGTTGCAGTTCACTGAATAAACTTCAATTAAATAAAAATCTAAAGAGAGAGAAAGATGATCCTTCATTGATCCCCACACAGGAGAAACTCTGCAAATGTTAATGGCTGATTTTAAAGGCCTTTGAACTGCAGACAGAAGAACACCGTACATGAGTTCTTACATCCCTGTTGAGACAAAGCTTTAGGTCCTTTAGGGGACGACATAGAAAGAGACAAACTGGGTGTCCATCATGGGGCCCCGGGGCAAAAATGAGCCACTGTGCCCTCATTAACCCCCTGTTCCCTCTGCAGTCTGTGCATTGTGTGTGTGAATCACTCCAAACACTCATCGGGCACACAGAACAACCTACACATGGCAACATATGGCCTGCAGCATGGTGTTCAGAAGCCCAGTTAGGACCAGTACGACCTGGAACTGGGTTTACTGTGTTCTTTGTTCTTCATTGGGTTCTCCATCAGCTTCCACATGGTGTTTGGTAGCCTTCAGACTGTGTCGACTAGACTTCAGTCATCTATGCTTAAGTTTGGACTCATTCGACAAATTGTTGGATGAATAGTTAAGGTTCTTGTGATTCCACTGATGAGCCATTTCAAGATACGATCACAACAGCAGGTACGATCAACAGCAACAACAAACAAACAGACACCTGAGGCAACTCACGTATGAAGTCTCAAAGTAATCTGCCGATTGATAGCACTCCATTTCACTCCACTACAACTATCCAATTTAAATATTTAGACCAAAACACTTTAATAATCCACAGAAAGCTGTTTTAACATTTCAAACTGGCCTTCAGATGTGCTAATCTTGCATGGTTTCTCCATTGTAGCTCCAGTTAGCATGTTGGTGTGGGCAATGTGTTGGTTTCAAAATGGCCGCTGCCCTCTGACCTTTACATTGACACCTCACTTGACCAATTAGGATCTTCCATGTGCTCTCCCACAGCCAACAATAGCCAATGAGAGTCCACGTTAAAAGCAAGTGCCCCGTTCTCTTCTTTCTTTTAAAGATCAAACCAATTGCGATCAATTGCGCAGATGACTGGCACTTGGTGTAGCCAATGGACCTGTGGAGATTCTCGTTCATCCAGGTCGTGGTACTTCTAAGGTTTTTCCAGTTGCCCTTTGGAAAAAACCCAAGATATAGCCAGTGGAAAATGAGGATGTGCTGCTTCAGTAGGTAATTTACAGCCAAATCAAATAAATGAGTGAAAAAGGGGACAAATACACAAGGTTTGAAAAGATCAATATAGTGAACGGCCTCAATATCAATACAGATATTTATCCAGACAAATATATTAAATGGCCTTTTTAGCCATGCCATTAGAAAAACACCTGTGTGGTATTGCTATCAGTTTTTGATCTTGGACTAGAGTAAGACTTCGTGCTGTGGGCCCAGATAGAGTCATCTGCAGGCATCTGTCTGCAAATAAAATTAAAAACCTTCCACTTCACCGAGTTCAGACTTTTATTACTCATTACCAGCAGCACTGACAGCGATTCTGACTGCTGGGGGAAAAGTGTGTTAAAAGAGTGCTACATTTCAAAAGGGACCAAAACCAGACACATAATCCAACTGATTCAAGAACAGCTTTCAACTTACAGCTTAATTTTAGGCTAATTTTAAGGGAATTTCAGGAAGGTAAAGGGTCGAATGATGATGATGCATAATTAATTTCTGTTGATAATATGTGTACATGTCAAAACTTTCTGGGCTGCTGGGGCAGCAATAATAATAATAAACTTTATTTGTACAGCGCCTTTCATGCAGCTCAAAGTGCTTTACAATGAAGAACTCACATGCACCAAAGTGCTTCACATAAAAAAGACATAAAATGAACATAAAATCAGAAACTCACTTTACCAACCTGCTGTGCCTGGTTGGAAAGTTATGAAAGATGGAGCTGAAGCACAAATTGAAGAGCTGAGGAAGAGCTTCATCTTCTACCTGCTGCTTTAACGCTTCTTCCTGCAGAGCATTCGACTGCAGTTCACCCGCCCACATGATGAAATTGAAGAAAATGATTTCAATCTAACTTCACTTTGTTTGAGGCTGCAAAGTTTGTTGACTTTTAACTACTAAAACATTTATTACGACACTTCAAACTGTGTCTGTAAATTAGATTTCTTTGCGTTTCTAAAAGCTTCTTAATCGTCTGCAATGTCACAAGAAATCAGCAAAACATTCCTGTAATATTCCAGCAGGGATAAATAATGTTTCTGTGAAGCTAAAATCATTTTTTTAAAACATATTTTTTCTGACCTTCCCATTTTGTGATATTTTGTAAAACTTCAGTAGGAAAACTGGGTAACTGATGCACAACAACTCACTACACACTCACACCACACACCATGGACACTCGCACTTTATCACACACACATGCTGGACTTTATCACACACACATCTATATGCTGGACTTCATCACACACACATCTAAATGCTGGACTTTATCACACACACACATCTATATGCTGGACTTAATTGTGGACAAACCGACTGTTGCACACTGTCATTTTGCACAACTGCACTACTGTGCTCACATTTAACCGCCAGATGTTTATTTTATACAGCTTAGTTCTATATTTTCATCTCACTATTTTTTCTTATATTGTTATTTTGTATTTTTGCCTCCTGGTTTATAAATGGTCTTTGCATTTTGTACCTGAAAGTTGTTCTTATTTTGCATGCCCTTGTGTTTCCACTGTTTGAGCTGCTGGAACTGTAAATTTCTCTTTGGAGATTAATACAGTATCTATCTATCTCTCTATCTATCTTTGCCTCAGTCAAGTTTAGATGCTGGTGACCTGCAGTTGTCCCTCAGGGTCCAGGTGGTACACCCGGTCCTTTACGGGGTCCTTAGGAGTCAACAGCAGAATAAAAGATACTTTGACTGAACTCTGACTGTGATTTTACTCGCTGAAAAACAACGAGAGAGTGCTTTTAAACAGTCCTTTTGCTTCAGCTTCCGTTGCCATGTGAACCACTCATGAAAGAGTCTTTCTCTGCAAACGACATCAGCAACAAAACAGTTTACGTTCAAACGTCGCTGCAGCAATAAGTTGAATTATACATTTGTGTTTATTTTCTTTCAGCTTAGCTTTGTGGAGTTTGTGTGTTTGCTTTAACGTTGTCTTTCCATGTCTTTGACGTGCAGAGCATCATTCATCACACAGAAAGTTCTCACAGATCAGCAGCAGCTTCTTTCTTTCAACAACTTTCACGTTTCTTTCAAGTTTTTTTTATAGTTTTGATTGACATAGACCTGAAATTGGACATTCTGATTTATTTTCACAGTCTGATCTTTAAACTGATTATTTCTTTTATTTCATCTGCACATGCAACACTTGAAAACCACCTTTTTTGAGTCTCCTCTCCTTTCTACTTATGTTTCATTAAGTCCTTGTGAGTCAACTTTTTAATTGAAGAAATTAAACTTCAAAGAGCTGCAGCTGTCTTAGGACCACCTTGCAGGAATAAACAGAACAACAACATGAATCAGAGGCCTACTTTGTTGTTTATGCAACTATAAATGGTGCAGCAACAGCGCCCCTAGCGGCCACGGTCATCACTTAAAGGCGTTTTCTCAGAATTAAAACTTCCACAGAATCAGTCCTTCAGGGTCAGTCTGAGGCAGATTACCTGCAGGTGGTAACTGGTTTAAAACCGGCTGTATCATAGTTCAGAGGTAAAACACTGCAGGGTGCAGGGAAACTGTTTATCTGTCAGTGTGAAAAGAAGGGGGGTTTCTCTGCAGACCCTCCATTGTTTACACTGGATGTGGATGCATGAGGGGGCTGCAGCAGCAAAACGGTTTCTAATTGTGCGAAAATAGCAGCTTGTGCGTGTTTCTGAATGTGTGCTTTCCTCCATGCAAAGCTGATTTAACCCAAGCAAACATGCAACTATGAGAAGCCACTGAGTGCATGAACCCACAACCCTCCACCCAAACCCCACACTGACCAAGTGGACTGGGTAAGAGCGTGGAAATAACTGTGTCACTCACCGCCGATCCATCCTGCCAGAAAATCATCCAGCTGAAAGCTCTTTGACTTCTGCATCTTCAACTCAGAGACCAAACTTCAGTTTGCTGCCTCTCATCAGTCAGCGAGTAAAAACCCTGCGAGGATCCTGAGTCCCAGCGACGAGGAAAACAGCTGAGCTTCGGTTTTTATTGATAGTGAAGCGGTCAGATCCCTTCCTGAGGACAGAAAAACTGATCTAACAGAGTGCGAGCTTTGATAAGGACCCACACAGCAGGTTGGCTCAAGAAACCAATCAGAGCAAAGTTTGAATCTGCGGGACAGCTCTCTTGGCCAATCAGATGTGAGCTCTCCAAAGCGCTCAGCCTATAGAAACGCCGTCATGGAAATGAGCCATGAGGAGCAAAGCTGAGCACACACACAGAGTCTGTGCTGTAAACTTTGAGGCCTCAGTGACCTGCTCTGATGCAGATTTATTAATCCTACCACAGATATCCTGCAGCTGCATTAACTTGATCATATTTACTATTTACTCATTTTCACATTATAATAAGTATAATTTCAGTTTTATACTGAAAACATTTAGATTTAAAGGAATATTTTTATAACATTTCTTTCTGAAATGAAATCATTTAATAGTTCTATCCATTTACGAAGATGCCAAAAGTGTCATAAAGGTAAAATGTGAACTGTGAGACTATTTTAGATAAGATAATTCATGCCAGGCAAAATTGTTGTGCTGCAATTTCAGTGCAATTTGGGAAAGATTTCAAATTTAAACTAAGTAAGCAAAATAAGATTTTTATAAAAGCAGATTATCAGTTAAGTGCAGAGATGTCCCACTTTGACGGTAAGTATCAGAAATATAAACGAGTTAACTGAGAGGATCAAATGCAAAATATACACAGTGCAAAAAATAACTTATCTCATATAACACACGCAGTGTCTGAAGGCCAGATTTAAACAAACAGAGCTGAGTCACATGACCCTGCTGTCCATCTCTCTGCTGAGGAAGACGAGCTGTGAAGTCTTGTTTCCTGTGGCCGCCTGGTGGAAACCATGAGTCCAGTCGCTTTGAGACATTTAATGCAGAAATGTTTTCTACCTTTAACAATCTGACCTCATGGTCATAACACATGTTCTTCATCATCAGTTCTTCTGCTACAAAATTAAAAACAATAAAAATAAAGGGAATGTGAACATCCACAGGTCCGCGCTCACAGGGAAACCCTGCTGATGAAGATATGACAGCTGCAATCAACAGAGCACTTTGAGGCTCAGATTCTGCACATTTTTGTTTCTTCAGGCCTCTCAAACCTTTTCAGGTCAAACAATCAGGCAGGAAATCACTCGCAGGTTGAGCTAATGAGGACAAGCAGACACCTCAGAGAACCTCTGTTCTCCAACATGAGACGTCACATCAGGTGTCACTCATGAAAGATACTGGATTACAACAGCGACAAGAAGAACTAAATATAATCCAGTCTCATCTGAAACGAGCCAACGCTTTATTATTTATCTCTATTTTCCTCAACATTTCACTATCAGCAAACTAACAACAGAAGTGGAGCTGATTGCTGTTTCTGCTCGAACCAGCTCCACCTCTGAGGTCGGTGCTTTGGTCAAGGGCAGCGGCAGGAGGATTCCTGATAGCTCACATAATATTTAACATATAATACTTAAACCAGAGTTCCTGGAGGAAACACACGAGAAAAAGAAAACACGAGAGCAAACAATCAGAAAGAACCCAGAGAGCCGCGATGGGATTCAGACCCTGACGACGGTCTGCTGAGCCTCTGCAACAAGATTCACAATCAAAGTAAAGTTCAGGAATAATGAACATCCTAATCTTTAAAGTAACTAAAGCTGTCGAATACGTGTTGGTGGAGTTAAAGGTTGTCCAGGCTGCTCTGCCTTTGTTTACACTGTTCAGGTACAGCTTCACTGTTTGCAGGCAGAGCCCAGAACTGTCTCGTTGTCTATATTTCCTACACATTTCTCAAACAGTTTCCATCAAATCTTTCTGTCACTGGCTCATTTACTTCAGCCACAGTGCAGCAAACTTTTCTCAAACTGGATCCATCTGTCAGATATGTGTTTTTTTATCTCTGTGTGGTTTCTGCTTCCACTGTTTGAAGTGAACAGTTTGGGGGAATAACATGAAAACACTTTAAAGCACCTCTCTCTGGAATGTCATCAAATATCAGTCTGGAGTATCACATGTCACATGTAGAGTTAAATCAGCAACCTGAAATAAATGATGTTACCTTAGTGACTGCAAATCGTTGCCTAACCTCTAAAACAGCACTGAGGGGGGTTACAGACTGATGCTGCACAGCCAAACATGTTCAACTTGAACTTCGCTTTCAGTTTCCAGATAAATCAAGATGACTTTTGGGAAAATGTGCATGAAAACATGGACTTTGAGTGTTTCGCTCAATGTAAACATCACATGCTGTAGCTCCCATAAAGAAACACAGCTAATGCAGAATGTATGAAGCCACATGTTCAGGGGTTAAGTTGTCTATAAACACATATAGTCTCTATAAAATCATAGTGGTTAATGTTTCACAGTTGGTGCAGAGGACGCCTCCTCCTCCTCCTCCACCTCCAGAGAGACCCAGCTCCACCCTGTGATAAGACACATTTTCACACTTTGTGGAAAACTACCAGAGAAATGCAAGTGTGCTGAGGAGGAGCAAACTTTCCTCCATCCCCACCAGTTCTCTGACAGTTTGTTCTCTCTGTTTGTTCATTTTTCCATCTGCTAACAGACTAATCTTGAGAAATAAAGTGCACACTTCTTGATTAACGGCTGCATTTCCCTGAGTGTGTGTCTGCCTCTCTTTAGTGAAACTATTTTTATGGCTCTTTGGGAGAACATTCATTAAAGTCTCAGGTTTAAGGTCATCTGAGGAAACCCAACAGGACCTGAACAGGAAGCCCATCTAAGATTATACCTGTAAACAAGTATGTGTAACATTAAATGAATGAACAAATGAATGTTTAAATCACGTAAAACCTGCCCTTTGCCCTCAGCGGCTGTAAAACTGGTCCCGTTCAAAGATGAAACATTTTCCAGTTCTCCCACAGGCTTCAGGTCTCTTCATGGCTCAGTTTCCAGCGTTCATTGTTGCATTTTCAGCTTTTGTCTCAATTCCAGATACAAATCATGAAAAGAAACACTTTCAGTAACATTTTCTCATCTGAAATGGGCACCGACAGGTTTTACGGTAAAATACAACTGTTGCATTTCTTCATCCTTCAACTCTCCTCCTTTCCTTTCCTCACCTCCTCCGAGTGATGTCCTCGTAGGAAACGAGTGATGGAAAGTGAGGAGGGAACATGAGCGGCAGCTGAAACAAGTGGGTCGCTAGGGTTACAAGAAAACTGTTTTCACTCGGTCTGTGAGCACAGGAAGTACAAATACATCTTTTCCCGTAGTATGTATACGTATAATGTGCGACATGTCCTAAATGTATGGAAGCCAATGCGGCACCTTTTATATATTTTTTTAATGTCAACTCACAACTTTGATGATCGTATTTGCATATTTCAGGACTTTTGTGTAACGTTGTTTGCATTTTGTTTACTCTTGTCACAGCTTTCACTCACTGCTGGTACGAGAAAGCTTACATGAATATATGGACATGCAATATATGCAGAAACAGAGTAGACTGTTTTATCTTGTATGTTTGCTTCAAAAAGACAATAATCTGCAATGTACGACAAACCTTGAACATATGACGTCTCTAGGTCAGCGGGTGTTGAGGGGTTAATTCAAGGGTTGGGGGATGGTTGAAGCGCTGTAACGTGACCACAGTATAAATAAAAATATACTTACTGAAATGTAAAACCACACGTTTAGTGGGGTTTCCTTATCGTGGAGACGTAATCTACACCACAGCTGGTCTGTCTTGCTATACATAGATGTGTAAGACCTCCAGGATCCAGCAGCTGCTTTGTGATTTACAGCCAAACACATCAGAATTCCTCTCCTACAAGTCATAAAAGACGGGAAGAAAAAGAGAAAAAAGCCTTAAATTTAGAGATAAATAGGTGAAAAAGATAACAAACAAGTAAAGAGGGTCAGACGAACACAAACATTCACACAGAGTGTTTTTATTGTGAAACTCCACACAGTTTCATGGATTCATTAAGGCTACGTCAGGTTGCTATGGTGACTCATTGGAAATGCATCTGCCACAACGGTTAAAGGAGCAGTCTGGTATTCTGTTTGTGGTCTCTGTGTTCCCAGTGCAGAGAAAAGTCCACCAGGTGTTTAGACCAACTACAATGTTACAATCGAGGCTAGCAGTTTCCCCCTGTTTCCAGTCTTTATGCTAAGCTAGGCTCAGCATGTCCTGAACGTACCTCTGCACTGGACAGATAAAACTGTTTTCTGTCCTCTCAAACGAGAAGATCTCACTGTGTTCCTTTACATTAGATTGTGTGTACTGACAGACAACCTGCGTGTCTGCACGTGCACACACACACACACACACACACACACGCTGCGTGTCTCACCGGGTGTGTTTACTGATGACGCCTCTCAGAAGTTTCTGTTTCACATTTCAGTGACTGAAGCACTTCTCACTGCTGATAACTGAGGTCAGGCCTGTTGACATCAGGCTCAACCTGCCATCACTTTGACTCTGCTGATCTCAGATCTGAGGCCACTGGTTTTAGTCAGATATGAAGAAAAGAAATAATAATTTAACGAGGAAGTGTTCAGTCGAGTGTGAAACGGCTGTTTTTATCTCTCTGGGCAGCTGAAGAGAAAGTGGAAGACTCATTCAATGTGTTTAATTCATTCAGAGTCTGAATTGCTTTTCATTTGCGTTCTGTTGTTCTGTTTAAAACCTTTCTTGATATATTTGACAACAGATTTTCAATGAATCTCAAACAAGTTTAACTTTGCTGTCTCACTATGTGAGTCGGGAATTCTTCTGATTAAATAATTACTTTTTTTTAATTAAACTGTGTCCCTCAGAAATAACAAACAGAAATCTACTGGATGTGTAAGTCTGCAAAGATGATAGAAAATAATTTTTATGTTTTATAGATTTTTGTATTAACTTATGATATATGAAATCCTGATTTTATCAACTGTGCACAAAGTCCTTGTGTTAACATTAACACAGCACACAAATGTACATGTTAATAGTTCACATGAGGTCACATGTGACATCTGTACAACACGGCTGCACTTGTTCTGGTGTCTCCTTGAACTCTGATTGTGGATTCTGGCTTCCGATTGGTCCGTGGGGACAGGTGTGGTTGACATGGATGGTGCACGTGAGGTTAACTTTACGCTCTCAGTGATGAAGCTGAGTGACAAACAGTGGACTGTGTGTGAACAGGCTGAACGTCAGTCTTAATGAGAGACGAGATGAGTCAATGAAAACCAAACCAAACCAATGAAAACGTCTCATCTTTGGCCTTTTTAGGCTTTTCTTACAATATCTGCACCGGACTGCACTGCAGAGGTGGGAGACAAACAAATTAATGAGGGAATGCACACCTTAGTCAAGGCTCTACAGTCCTCTAAATGTTAAACTCTGCAGATTATTGGAGAATAACAAATATTAAAAGCATAAAAACTAAAATATTAAGTGAGTTCTGCTCATTTAAATGTTTCATCTTACAGGTTAAATGATGCCAAATAAATAAATGCAGATTACCTAATTTGACTAATTAAATGTAGAGCACCTATGGGATGATATACATGCATCGTCGATGTGGTTGCAATTCCACAAAGAGCTAGAAGAGAGAAGGAAGAAAGGAGCTGAATCGCACTTTATTGTCCCTTCTGGCTCCCTGACAGTCACGACGGCTGCGTAGATAACAAAAACATGGATTTCTTCATCTCGTATTGTGCCAAACTTTATAACATCATAACATATCTGCTGTGGAATTAATCTGCAGATGCTTTTCTCTCAGGATGAGACCAAACTTTTCTGTGGATATCAGTTTTTGAGCGATGACAAAGGCCAAAATGTGGCCTGCAACAGACGAGGTTAGCCTTGTTCTCAGTCCAGCTGATTGCTGGAAATGCCTTTTGTTATGTCGGAAGGCTTATCGTAAAACGGTGAATACTGCTGGCAAGATGATATAAAACTGAGCAGTTGATAAAATAAGTTTTTCAACAAATGTGAGTCACTGCAACCTTGAGCATAGAGTCACAATGTGCACAGAAAATATCAGGCTGATGGGTCCAGTTTAATGCCGTAGCAGTAAAGCCCCAGTGCACACATGTGGGGTCTCGTCACACGATCAAATAGAGACTTAACATTGGAAAACGTTACCTTGCATGTTACCCAGCAGCCATCAGTGCATGTGTGAGGTTTGATTTTGACTTTCAGAGGTTGTGGTTAGTCCAAAAACATGCTGAGGTTAATTGATAACTCTAAATTGTCCGTAGGTATGAATGAGTGGTGTGCATGGTTGTGCCCTGTGGTAGGCTGGCGACCTGCCCAGGGTGTCCCCTGCCTTCGCCCGAGAGACGGCTGGGATAGGCTCCAGCCCCCCCGTGACCCTGCAAAGGATTCAGCGGTGTATAGATAATGGATGGATGGATGGAGGTTGTGGTTAGATATATTGTCTGAAACAAAGTTCTGCAGGTGTGTCAAGGTTTTCTTTCAGCTCAAAGAGGCTCGCTGCACTTTGAATAACTTCTTCCTCTTCTAGTTTCTGTCTCAGCTGGACTCGAATAAACCCACGTTGTTGTATTCAGATGCAGGATGCAGCTGCTCGGTGCAGCCACAGTCTGTGGAAAGCAGGGTGTTAGTGCTTTGCTCAAGGGCACATTGATTGTAGATATCTGAACTCACTTGTTACCTTTCGGCTGTCGCTGTCCTTTCAGATGTGATGTTCTCAGATTTATGTCTTTCTATTACTTGGCCTCTACAGTTTACACAAACTAAGACAAGTCTGGCATTTGTAATTGAGCTGAGTGACCGATAAAGCTTAAAGGATGAATTAATTTCTCAGAAATTGTCTTTTTGTTCTGGTTGGTTGTCATGACGAACAACGCAGCTGTCCTGTTTTTCTGTTCTGTGTAAAGAGCACTGACCTGCAGAAAGTACGCAGAGGCATGTTTGTGAAGGAACATCGACCCACCAAAGCACATAGTGTCTGTATGTGCACAGGACCACTGAGTTGGGTTTGACTCATAACATCATGTGAGTCAATAAGATTATTGTCATAAACATGAAGCTTTGTTTTTCCAGTGAAGTCAGTGGCAGTCCTGTGGGTGAGCAGGTTTGAGGGATTTTTATGGGTTAAAGTGAGAAAGACAGAAAACTTTAAAACATGCATAGTAGCTGAAACGCTCAGTTTCCTGCACTTCAATCACTGAACTAGTTCTCATGTTCATCATTAGCAGACAGGACATTATTCCACCAGCTTTCAAGGACATTTAAAATCTGATGTTCACAAAAAAGCCAGAAATAAAAGAAACGGTGAAACCGTGCTCTTATGTTTTGTAGAAAAGTTGAGATATTGAAAAGAGGGAGATGCGATAATGATGGATGGAAATAGGTTTTAAAATTCTTGATTTCATTTAACCTGCTTCTTCCTTAACTAATGTAGACATTCGTGTCTCCATGTCTAAAGACAGGGGGTGTTTGGGGTTTAACCACAGCGCTGCAGTGCTGAGAGTCCTTTAGGCAGATCACCCACTTCTCTTTAGAAGTAATGACTCTCTCTCTCTCTCTCTCTCTCACACACACACACATCACAGGGTCCATGTGGATCAGAGGAGACAAACACCATCTTTATTGGGAAGCAGTGACAAAATGTCATAATGTCCAAATGTCCCGCTGCTCCAGTAAAGATGTCTTCTTGAGACGTCCTCTTTGCAGCATGAAAATAAACCAACTCCCATTTTATTTTGACAACAAGTCAGATGAACACATAAAAGTCTGTTTACAGGTGATGTTTAAAGCCTTCAGTGTCTCACAGCGACCTGTGTGAAGTCCGATAAGTGATGCCACCTCAAGTGATGCCACTTGTGTCAGCGTCGGCTGAAGACTACGAAACAAACCCGTTGTCGTTAGAGCGAATGATCTGAGCAGTCGTCTGCAGCTGCTGCTCATCTCTGCTGCAGGCTACAGGCTACATTAGCTGCTAGCACAACACACCCAAATCTCTGACCAAACTCTCTGTGGTCGAGCTGCAATAAATAAAAAAGATGGCATAAAACTGTCCGCCATGGCTCTGATGGAGTTCAATAAGTCAAAATACTACATCGTACTTTTTTTAAACTTTCTGACGGTGAAGATTTCACAGTTATTTGTGCTGAGATGCTTAAAAATGGTTTTCAAGCTCTAAACCTGTTCCTCTGTTACTGGGACGCTGGGAGGTGGTGAAGTGTCCCACCAAGAAAGTGACTAACGTCCACTGACAGCCTGCAAAGACACGGAGGCGGTGATCTGATCCCAAACCCTTTCAGGTCATGAAACCAGTTACTGAGGTCATTTCTCCTCCACTGCTGTCTGAAATCTACAGTTCATATTTCAAAGAACAATATAAATATCTTCTCCAGGGCAGCTTAATGAACTCATATTAAATACAATAATACCACATCCTTTTATTGCTAAATCCTACTTATTACAAGAAAATAACTGCAAGTGGGGTTCAAAGGTCAAAGGTCATTCCTGTGCATGTTAGAGGAGTCCCAGGAGAGTTTAAGAGCTGAGGAGAAAAGGTAGAGAAAATATTTTAAAATATTTGTCATGTAGAAAGAATAAAGGAATCAATGTACCTGAATGATAGCAAAGGAAATAAAAAAAAAAAAACACCAAAAAACAAAGCTGAACTTGACCATCTGCTGCCACTAGGGGGCAGAATAAGTTAATCTTTGAATATCAGAACGGGACCATTAATTCTGCCTCTGTGCTGCCTTTTCAATGTCACACTTTCAATTATGGACGACCTTTTCGCCTCACGTTGCAGCATTCATGTCACGGAACATGTGATTCCGGTGGAATTCCTAAAGCAGCCCAGTAAATATATCTGACCTCAGTCCAGATACACGCGAAGAAAGAATACACTGAGGCTGGAGTCCTGGAAAAGCAGCATGGATTCAGTGTTTGTGGCTTCATGCATGCTGCCTGTGAACCGCTCCTGTATGAAATATGTAATGCACTGCATGTGTTGAAATTGCTCTGTTGACAGAAATGTGTGGATAATGTTTAAAAGATGTTTTCTGCATCTGCATTTATCCATGCACATACGCATACTGAGTTAAATAAAAGAAAAGCAGTGCATATCAGCCGTCAAGGCTTTAATGCGATTAATAGAAATGTTTGCTTGTATGTTGAGAAGCAGTTTCATCTTTGTTAATGAAGGTTTTACTGAACAGAAGCTGGATAGGAAGCAAACAGCAGTGCCTGGGGATGCTGAGCAGCATTACGTACAGCACAGTATTGAATGTTTAAGGTTCGCTGGGCTTCATTATCTTGTCCTCAGAAGCCTAAAACAAACAGGAAGTCAAGTTTATTTTGCGCGTGTTCCACTTTGATTTGAAACTACACTCCAGGTGCGTTCACAACAGGCGTGTTGAACCTCGCGAGCATGAAAAGTGTGATTTGGATAATTAGAAGTGAGAGAGTAATCCCCCCCACCTACAGGAAACTACTCCAAATCACAAGGGATTATGGGTAGAAGGAGATGAATGAAAAACGAGTTGTAGTCTGGACTGAAGTTTATATTGATTGACAACTTTATGTGTTCTTAAATGTTAAGAACCAGCAGCAATGGTACATATTCACAGTATTGACATATACTGTGTATTTGTGCTATGAAAAAGTACACTTTATAAGAAGAAGAACTCTTGCTGACATTGTTATTTCAATGTAGAACTTTGGCTGATATTTGATTCTACATGAATGAAAACAAGCGAAGTGAGCGAACGCTACCTACAAATATGTATAATCTCCTCCTGTCTGACCATTCAGATTTGTTTTAAATGAATTTAAGTCAGTTTAAATGAATCTCTTTCAATCCTCCAACACAAAGAAAGGCGGCTTAGTGCAACATTTTCCCAGCTGAAGAAAATCTGAAAAATCAGTTATTATGCATCATTCATGTCCTAGAGGAAAACATGCTGGAGTGAGTCTTCATGCCCTTTGTGCTTGGGAAGCTGTATCAACATGATGTCACGATTTCATTCTTCTCTGATGCTGTGCCAGCATGTTATTTTGCCTTTTAAATATATTTAGAATATATTGTTCTTGTGGTCGGTCAAACGCCTCCACATCCAGACATACACATGTTTACACACCTGCACACATTCACACCTGCTGCAGGCGTCCATTCACACTGATGGAGAGAACATCTGTAACAGAATACAGCTGCAACAAAAATAATAAAGAGATAATGAAAAAAGCAAAGCAAAGTGATTAATGCAAGTTTAACGTAAAAAAAAGTTACCACCTTCCAGCACAGAGCCTACTCGAAGACGTCTAAAAGCCAAATGTGAGGATCCCAAACCATGGATAATTATCATTTCTTTATCATTTCTTTATTGTTATTTATCAATATTAGCATCAGAGTCACAGTGATGAGTCAGACTCTTGCAGGAACTGGATTCAGTTTGCAGACCAAACGCGGCTGCTTGAGGCTCAATTATTCTTTGTCCTTCACTCTGTTGTTAAATCCTTTCAGTGCTCTATGTCAGTTCATTGTAACGTCAGTGCTTTTTCATGGAAAGGGAAATATGTTAATTAAATAAATGATGTGACTGTGAAGCAGACTGATACCATACTTACTTTCTTTGTACAAAATTAAAAAAATGTATGGCAACAGTCCAGAACCAAATTCAATTTTATTCAGAGATTGATGCTAAATAAATTCAGCAGGACTCCGACCGGTCCGACTAATCGTCCAGCAAAAGCAGGAAAAGGCTCTTTTCATGAATTATATTAACATCTAGTTTCTTAGACTCTGCAGACCACGACCCAGAATGAGGTGCAGGCTCATTGCTGCGAGGCCCCGACATGACAAGGATAGAAATAAGTTTTAATGAGCCTGTGTCCCGAGGCGACAGTGTAAATTTTTTATTTGGGGCCAAGGCTGTGAGACTTTAAGAATGAATAGAAATGAGGTAATATGTTAAAACACAGCAGCCGAAACAGAAAGAGGCAGAAAAGACATGCAAACTGAGCAGGGGAGAAGAAAAAAAACTCTCAGCTGTTGTGACATCCATCAGAAAACAAAACCAATCAGGTGGAAAAGTTCATTAGTGCTGCCCCCTAAAGGCACGGCTGTTCATTACATGGAGTCTAACTTTGGGCATTTTTTTAAGTTTAACTTCACGGTGACACACAAAAAAGCCCAAAATTACAACTTAAGATATCTTGTGTGCACATTTTGACTGAAGGTGGCGCCACAGCAGAGCTCACAGAGCGTCCAAAAGACTATGGGTTCATCTTCTGGGGGGCGTAAATGTGATCAGTAAGCTTCAAGGTTGCTTGTCCATTAAATTTGTGTATTATCAGTACACAAGTAAGACAAAAACAAGAAACCAAAGTCAAAATCAAGTCAAGTCTCTGAATATCTGTAAATGTACAATTCCTCATTCCCAGTCCAATGGAAATGATAGAATTGATTCAAACGTACACTTTAGGTCATCATTTCGTATTTCAATATTCAGTTATTCCAGTATACACTCAGGTTTGTGCTCCATGTTTTTTAACCAAATCAAAGTTATTTGGTTTTCACAGTGTTAGGGCATTTATTAAGTTCATTAAGTTGCTGCATAATCAATAATTTCTCATTTTTTCAAGGTGATTTCTAGGTGTACGCCAAAAGGCACGATTGGCTCCACTCTCTAAAGAATCTCAACCTGAAATCTGAAACTGAGATTTATCCAAAAAAAATCAGTTTTAGCAGGAAGAGAAAGCCTTTAGAATTTATCTATTTATTTATTACAACCTATGTGTTGTCAGTAAAAATATAATAAACTATTACAACTTGTTGGAAAGAGTCTGTTTTCTGTCAAAAAATGGTGAGATGCTTTTATATTATATAATATTAAAGTTGATAGTTGTGACTTGTGGCCATAACTAAACCTCTACAATGCAGCAAATGCTACCACTTTTTCCTCCTCACTGGAGGTCAGTTGATGCAACTCCAGGATCTGAACTGTCTGAGTCACCAAACATCAGATCAGTTGCATAACCAACCCTGAAAAGGAAGCAACTGACCAGTCAAACTAATGGAGCGTTGTAAAGAGAGCGCCGACCCCCGTGACCTGTAACCGAGGCTGTACAGAGGGGAGGATGAGGAATGCTGCAGGGCTGAACTGGGTCACCCAAAGGCTCAGAGAGGGGTCAAAGGTCAAACAGCGAGGGAAGGAAAGATTTAAGAGTTTAAACCGGTGAGAGCTGCAGATTCCCTTTCTCTCTCAACTCGTCACGGAAATTTACAGATAAATCTAATGAATCCGTGCAACGTGAAGTGATCACTTCCACAGAGAGTTATACTACCTGTGTGGCTCCGCAGAGACTTTCAGCCTTGTTCTGTGCGTTAAATAATAATAATAATTTGTGACTTGGCAGAATATATTAACCAGGTGGCTTCCTTTAAAAGTTTAAATCAGTGTCCTGTTCTCAAGGTGTTCATGGTGTTCTTGTAACACTCTGAAGGTAACAGGTAACAACCTGGATTACTCTTTAAGATGACAGACAGGAGGTGACTCGTTAATCTGGTCAGTTGTTACAGATGACAGACAGGGGGTGACTAGTTAACCTGGTCAGCTGTTTCAGATGACAGACAGGGGGTGACTCGTTAACCTGGTCAGTTGTTTCAGATGACAGACAGCGGGTGACTCGTTAAGCTCGTCAGCTGTTTCAGAAGACAGACAGCAGGTGACTCGTTACCCTGGTCAGTTGTTTCAGATGACAGACAACAGGGGACTCGTTACCCTGGTCAGTTGTTTCAGATGACAGACAGCAGGTGACTCGTTAACCTGGTCAGTTGTTTCAGATGACAGACAGGAGGTGACTCGTTAACCTGGTCAGTTGTTTCAGATGACAGACAGGGGGTGACTCGTTAACCTGGTGAGTTGTTTCAGATGACAGACAGGAGGTGACTCGTTAACCTGGTTTGCTCGTGTAACTGACAGGCAGGAGGTGACTCGTTAACCTGGTCAGCTGTTTCAGATGACAGACAGGAGGTGACTCGTTAACCTGGTTTGCTCGTGTAACTGACAGGCAGCAGGTGACTCGTTAACCTGGTCAGCTGTTTCAGATGACAGACAGCAGGTGACTCGTTAACCTGGTCAGCTCTTTCAGATGACAGACAGGAGGTGACTCGTTAACCTGTTCAGTTGTTACAGATGACAGACAGCGGGTGACTCGTTAACCTGTTCAGCTGTTTCATATGACAGACAGGGGGTGACTCGTTAACCTGGTCAGTTGTTTCAGATGACAGACAGCAGGTGACTCGTTAACCTGGTCAGTTGTTACAGATGACAGACAGGAGGTGACTCGTTAACCTGGTCAGTTGTTTCAGATGACAGACAGGAGGTGACTAGTTAACCTGGTCAGCTGTTTCAGATGACAGACAGCGGGTGACTCGTTAACCTGGTCAGCTGTTTCAGATGACAGACAACAGGTGACTCGTTACCCTGGTCAGTTGTTTCAGATGACAGACAACAGGGGACTCGTTACCCTGGTCAGTTGTTTCAGATTTAAGACAGCGGGTGACTCGTTAACCTGGTCAGCTGTTTAAGATGACAGACAGCGGGTGACTCGTTAACCTGGTCAGTTGTTTCAGATGACAGGCAGCAGGTGACTCGTTAACCTGGCCAGCTGTTTCAGATGACAGACAGGAGGTGACTCGTTAACCTGGTCAGTTGTTTCAGATGACAGACAGCAGGTGACTCGTTAACCTGGTCAGTTGTTTCAGATGACAGACAGGAGGTGACTCGTTACCCTGGTCAACTGTTTCCGGTAACAGACGGGGTGACTCGTTAACCTGGTCAGCTGTTTCAGATGACAGACAGCGGGTGACTCGTTAAGCTGGTCAGCTCTTTCAGATGACAGACAGGAGGTGACTCGTTAACCTGGTCAGCTGTTTCAGATGACAGACAACAGGTGACTAGTTAACCTGGTCAGTTGTTTCAGATGACAGACAGCGGGTGACTCGTTAACCTGGTCAGTTGTTACAGATGACAGACAGGAGGTGACTAGTTAACCTGGTCAGTTGTTTCAGATGACAGACAGCAGGGTGACTCGTTAACCTGGTCAGCTGTTTCAAATGACAGACAGGAGGTGACTCGTTACCCTGGTCAGTTGTTTCAGATGACAGACAGGAGGTGACTCGTTAAGATGGTCAGCTGTTTCAGACGACAGACAGCGGGTGAGTCATTAACCTGGTCAGCTGTTTCAGATAACAGACAGGAGGTGATTTGTTAAGCTGGTCAGTTGTTACAGATGACAGACAGCGGGTGACTCGTTAACCTGTTCAGCTGTTTCATATGACAGACAGGGGGTGACTCGTTAACCTGGTCAGTTGTTTCAGATGACAGACAGCAGGTGACTCGTTAACCTGGTCAGTTGTTTCAGATGACAGACAGGAGGTGACTCGTTACCCTGGTCAACTGTTTCCGGTAACAGACGGGGTGACTCGTTAACCTGGTCAGCTGTTTCAGATGACAGACAGCGGGTGACTCGTTAAGCTGGTCAGCTCTTTCAGATGACAGACAGGAGGTGACTCGTTAACCTGGTCAGCTGTTTCAGATGACAGACAACAGGTGACTAGTTAACCTGGTCAGTTGTTTCAGATGACAGACAGCGGGTGACTCGTTAACCTGGTCAGTTGTTACAGATGACAGACAGGAGGTGACTAGTTAACCTGGTCAGTTGTTTCAGATGACAGACAGCAGGGTGACTCGTTAACCTGGTCAGCTGTTTCAAATGACAGACAGGAGGTGACTCGTTACCCTGGTCAGTTGTTTCAGATGACAGACAGGAGGTGACTCGTTAAGATGGTCAGCTGTTTCAGATGACAGACAGGAGGTGATTTGTTAAGCTGGTCAGTTGTTTCAGATGTAAGACAGCGGGTGACTCGTTAACCTGGTTTGCTCGTGTAACTGACAGACAGCGGGTGACTCGTTAAGCTGGTCAGCTGTTTCAGATGGCAAACAGGGGGTGACTCGTTAACCTGGTCAGTTGTTTCAGATGACAGACAGCAGGTGACTCGTCACCCTGGTTTGCTCGTGTAACTGACAGGCAGCAGGTGACTCGTTAATCAGCCAGCAGATTGTCATGTGGGGGGGGTTGGAGCGTGTTGCCGTCTTTTCCCAGACATTCCAAATTTAGCTCACAATCTTCTCTGAAGTCTTTCATTATCATCCATTCAAGAGAAATTAGCAGAAATTGAGGCAATTATGCTGCGAGTCACCTCTTTCAGCTCCTCACATAAAGGACAATAGAACATGAAATGAGACTCATTTTCAGTTTCCATTAAACCACAGAGCAGACAAAGCCTGTCCTCATCATTTATCCATTTATGCAACTGATTCCATTAATTTGTCTGTGTGATCATTTTGAGCCTGTTTTGAGACCATATTCTACACCGATGGACGTTTTTTTTTTTTTTGCAATGTCTTGACCTTTTGATTCTCTCTCTGGCTTAATGAGATCACACTTCTCTAATATTTGCTTGTATCTTATGATATTAAAATATGCTGTGTTAGAAACAGGCTCACAAAGTCTTATATATTCTGCTTTGTCTCAAACACAAAGACTTAATGTCCTGAGACGTTTGTTCTCCTTGAAGTAATGCGCGAAGAACGTCCTCCTTCATGACCGGCATCCACTTACGATTACACTTGAGTTACAGTTAAAGAGAGAAACACAAGGATGGTTTCAAGCAGTTAGTTGCACACAAACAGCAGCAATTTTAGCAGTATAATACAATAGTTATATAATGATTCATTAAAAATGGAATGCAATGCTAAAAATCTACCTTACATGTAACTGTGAAGGCGTCTGATCTTACTGTTACGTGGAGCCAGAAGTCTGAGAAAACATACTAAAGCAGGATGTAAATATTGATATGTTATTATTATGTAAATAATTTTTACTGCTTGCTATTTCGATATTTTATTATATATAGTTTGTTCTTTTCCATTTGCTTTTGATATTCTTATTTTGATATTCATTTTGCATTTGATATTCTTTTTTGTGCAATACTTTTACTACTGTTCACTATTTGGCTATTTTATTATTATGTATATAATCTATTACTGCTCGCTATTTTTATATTTTGTTATGTATAGTTTGTTCTTTATAGTCTTATTTTCACTTATTTCACTGTGTGTAATGCTGCTGCTGCACTGCAATTTCCCAGCTTGGGATAAATGAAGTCTATCTATCTATCTATCTATTCTTGTATCTACTGCATATGGTTTTATTAGATGGCTATTTGATTTCACACGGTTAGCCGTCCTGCTCTGACCTCCCTGTAACACCGACCAGCAGCCTGAGGAGTGTGCTGCAGATGTGACTGACCTGCTTTCAGTTTTCATTGTAACCGATAATAACTTACACTTTGTTCACACGCCATGTCTCAATGTTCAGGAATCGGAGATGCCTGCACAAAGCGACTCATGTAGAGGAAAACAAAGTGAAGCAATGACTTCATACTGAAGTACAGCAGATGGCGGCTGCAAAATATGAAAACAGGACAATGAGAGCATGGACATGAAACATTTTGTGATTCCCTGAAGCTGTCAGTCACTGTTGGGCACACGAGACTCATTGGCATCATGACCGATGTGTCCGAGTCATGTGAATCCCATAAAATCTATCATTGTTTCACCAGGAATTGTGTGCGTAAATGAACATGGAGAAAAAAGGTACGTACACTTTATGGTCTCACACTACTGTCCTGGGGCTGTTTTTCATAGTTTGGACAACAATCGGCAATTCCAGTGAAGAGAAAACTTAATGCTGCAGCACACAATGATGCTTTACACAAGAGCGTCAGCAGTTGTGTTCGTCTCTCTCCTGTTTCAACGTGACGATGACGCCCCCGTGCACAAAGCAGCTCCAGAAACAAATGATTTTCCCCAGTTTGGTGTAGATGAATGTGAATGACCTGCACAGAGCTCTGACCTTAACCCCAACCCTACACCTTCAGAGGACCTGGATCACCGACTGTGAGCCAGACCCGATCACCGACGTCAGTGTCGGACCTCATTAATCCCCCTGTAGATGTGAGCAGGGAAGACTGAAACCAGGAGAGCGGCAGATTAATGAACGAACACAGTGTCGCAATAACATCCTGTATCTAACGATCAAACACAGGTGGAATATCCAGGTGTCCAAACACTGTCGGCCATGAGGCTCAGATTCAGGATCAGATTTGAAAGTGGTTGGAATCAGATTTTGAAAATATCAGACTTGGTGAGAGTTTTCTTTTGTTGTGTCACCAAAAACAAAGAAAACAAATGTGTGAAACATCTCAGGGACAATTACACTGACTCAGATTCAGTAAACATTTATATATACAGAGATATTTAAAATTAGAATTGTTCATCAGGGTAAAGATGGAGGCGATATTAATGACTTTATATGCTGCTGAGTAGCTTGTGGATTTACCTGCAGGCATCAACAAAGTCTCATCTCAACCTGTAATAATACATAATTTTGTTGATTATATTGTTTTAATTATTAGTCTGAATCTGCAAAGCGCCCAGTAACTATTGGTTGTGTAAAGATGCCAATACATGTAGTGGAATAGAAAAAATATATAGTACAAGAACCTCAGATGTTAGGTTGATTTTTAGCTGCAGTCTGGAGGCTGTGTGGAGTTTAAAGAGCACTCAGATCCAGAACACTGTGAATGCTGTACTGTCATATTGTTTGGTGTATAGTAACCCTTAACTGTTTACTGTTTATATGTTGATCCGGGTCTCCGGTTGTACATTACGTTTTATGACTTTGCTTGTCTCCGCTCCAAAGGCCAGAGTTGATTATCTGCCAGCCCACCACACGCTGATAAACACCGACACTCGCCTCGCTCTGTGATATACACAAATTCATTTAAATATGTATAGTGATCCTCAGCCATGTGTGTCATAGCTTAATAATGATATATGTGTGTGAGTATTCTGCTGCAGGAGGCGACTGCAATCCCACAGCTGTCTGCTTCCAAATATTTATTATCAGCCATCACTTCCTTACATCCACAGAACGTCTGCACACGTCTGCACATTTCAGGCCAGCTCAGAGCCGCCGATGCCGCTCTGCTCGGCTGCTGCTCTCACACTGCTGCCAACAAACATGTCTCAACACGCAAGTGCACTGTGTTTCATCCTCAGATGACTTTGTTTTAACCAGATACAGTTTTAGTGTTTTCTGGGAAGAAACGGGGGGATGCTAATACCAAATGAATGTAAATACTGCCCCCTGCAGGTCAGGTGTGGTAATATGTGGAAATCCAGTTCTGCTCAGAGTGTGCAGCTGTAATGATTGTGGTGTGTGGGTTGAAAAACAGGTGGTAAAACCTCCTGTTTGGATGAATGCTGGCATGTTAACGGTGTGTTTTCCTTGGCCATTTGTGATTTCTCTCAATCACAAGCCAAGGTCAGTGGCATCAGAGCCACTGACATTGTCGACCTTATTTCTCTAATCACAGTTAAAAAAAAAAAAAAAAGTCTGACAAAATGACTTTGAAGCACGAGCTCACCTCCTGCAGGTAAATGATCAATCTCAGCCGGTGAATTCAACGGTTCTCCAACCGATCATTAACTTAACAGACAGGAAATTTTAGAGGTTTTTCACTGCATGTAAACAAAGACGTAAAATAAGACTAAGAAGGTAAAAAACAAACAAACTCCAGTCTGTTTCTGTTTGTCTCTTGTTTTTATTATCAGCAGCAACAGAGGAGAAGTGAGGACGAGTGCTAAAAGCAGCTGTTAATCTTTCAGTTGCCATGGGCAGAACACAGAGCGACAGAGCTGCCTCAGAGCGAGGTCACGTTAGACGACTGAAGGTGTGATCACACCTCCGGATGCTGTTCTTTTAGTCTAAACCAGAGGAGAAAAGCTGACTCTGAAGTGTTTCTAGTAACGGTGAATTCAGGGAGGTGCAGTCCGGGTTTGTACAACATTCAATTATTCTTGTAATTTCAAGCATCTGAAAACAGAGCAACAACTTTGCAGGAGCTCAGCAAACATGCAGGAAATGTGTGATTGTTACCAAAGCTGCAGCGGTAATCCCTCATTAATTTCATGTAGGATTAGTACTGAAGCAACAAGCAGCACTGAACACAAAACGTCGAAATCTGTCAAAACAGCGAGAGGAGGACGCAGTTTAGTCAGAAAATCTGAAAAGCAGCTGAGAGGTGTCGGTGAAAAGTGAGAACAGATAAGATGGCAGAATCCCTCCTGCACTAAGAATACACGCTCCAGGTAACGTTTAGAGGTACAGTTATTCAGGACAGACCAAAAACTAAACCTGCTCAGTGACACAAGCAGAGAAACAACAGACTGATCTCACCTCCATCTTTCCTCTGCTCCACAGAGAATGCTTGATGCTTTAAATTGTGGAAACCTTCTTTAAATGTAATGTCACACCTGCCTTTGCAGCGCAGGTGTTAACGGTGTGCTGCCGGACAGGAAGGTTGTCAGGTAAGAACAGAGATAAATGAAGGAGGAGAGTTCAGATAAAAACAAGTGAGTCTGAAAGGTTACAACTGCCTCTGACTGCAGGCCGAGTGCCTTAAAGAGAAATGAGTCACAGGAGAGCTGTGTGTGTGTGTGTGTGTGTGTGTGTGTGTACACAGTTTGCAGTATTAGTGTTATTAAGCTTTTCTCTGTGTGTATGTTTCATATTCCAGCTGTGACTTCACACCTCGTTTGTTTGTACAGTGATTGTGGATTAGTGTGTTTGTGCACACACAAACTCTACATGTATGTGCATATACAAGTGTGTGTGTAGCTGTGCATGTTTGCATACTGTATAAATGTGTGTATTTGTGTGGTTTTTTGTTTGCAGTGTGCACACTGGTGCGTATGTCCAGTGCATTAGTACATCCATTTCCTGTGTAGCAGGTATTCCTCACGTTGTGGGGACATAAATCTGTTTACACAGTCTCATTGTGGGGACCTTCAATATGGGGACAAAATGCAGGTCCCTATAATGTAAATCATTAAGTTTTAGGATGAAGACTTGGGTTAAGGTTCGGGTAAGTTTAGGGTTAGGTGTGTGTGTGTTAGTATGTGTGTGTGTGGGTGAGAGTGTGTGTGTGTGCGTGTGGACCTCTGAAATCACGTCTTTTTGGAAAGTGAGGATGCTTTTGGAAAACTGCAGCACAGAAAAGTAAAGTGCAGAAGTACAGAAGAACTACTTCCTGTGTGTACATGTCTGAGTGTGTGTGTGTGTGTGTGTGTGTGTGTGTGTGTGAGGTGCTTATGTAAAACAAGGTTGCTGCTGCAGCCTCCAGCAGGTCGTTTGAGGGTGAGCATCCTTAATGTGGAGTGACAGTTGTAGTAAAAGAGAATAGGCTGCCTGTCCTGTGGCGTGTGTGTGTGTTTGTGCATGTTGGCGGTGTGTGTGTGTGTCGGGGGGGGGGTAATATGTTGACTCTGCAATGCTGGCCGCGAGGTTGGAAAGGAGCCTTTTTGATGAGGAGTAAAGAAAAAGGAAGTGGAACAAAGTTTACTTTTGGCCACTCCGGCGTTCGGTGTGAGCGGTTCGTGCTGAAAGGTTAAGTGCAGGAAAACGTCGGCTCCTCTAACAGCCTTCACAGGCAGAGCGGAGCCCGAACAAGACGGGAAATTGGACGGTTGAAAGTGTGCACCTCTTAAAGGAAGGTCTAAGTTTGCTGTTTGAGCCTCCAGGTGTGACGTTCCTGGAGGTTGATTTTGTTGCTTCATCTAACGACTGATGAATATTCACGCACTATTTGATCACTTGGCGATTTGCTCATCTCAGCACGTTCTGGGTCAGCATGTCCGTCCTTCCACAAGGCTGCTTTGCTTATTTGCTTGTTATTCTGCTACAGTGAACACGGTCTGACCGGAATGATATCAGTATGACTAATTCTTCAGAAGCCACATGTTTAGGTAACTACACTTTGAAAGCCATCGAGGGAAGCATGCTGGTCCTGCAGGATCAGTGGCCCCAAACGTCCGAGGTTATTTATTCAGTGTCTGCTCTGTTTACGTCACAGGTTTCACTGAAGAAACAGGATTAAATCGAATATGCACACATACACGGAGGTGAAAACATGATGCACAAGATGTTTTTTTTTTGTATTTCCTATTATTGCACAAACGGTGACTGACTAACACATTTATTTCGTTCTGGCTCACTTTTAGAGTCACAGAAGATCAGGTTCATGACTCGGTCAACATCACACATCATGAAATTCTGTGAGCATGTTTGAAAAGTCCAGAAAGTTTTTTTTACCCACCAACCACACGTTAGACAGCAATGCAAAGTTTTTCTCTTTGTTTGTCTCAACTGTAATCAATAAGCTTGAACATGGCTCCTTTCTCGCTTTTAGAAAGATTTACTGTATCTGACAGCAGCTCGGCTCGGTTTCTCTCCGGTGACTCCACCTCACCTCTTTGCATCAGTTCCCTCTGTCCTGTTTCCTTCCCTCCTCTCCTCCCCCATGCTCTCTTCCTTTCATCCTCTCCTCTCTCTTTCTCCATCCATCGCTTTCTCTCTCGTCTTCTCACCTTGCCTCTAGTATCAGGATGAAAAATAAATAAAATAAGTTCGCCCGGCTCCTGTGGGTTGTGTTGTGTGTGTGTGTGTGTGTGTGTGTTTAGCTGTCTTCGCAGCTCTCCTTCCTCACTGACTCCGGGCCCGTGGGCACAGAGACTCTAACCTTGGACCTGACATCCGAATAGCGATCAAGTGACGGACCTGAGCGCTCCGAGACAAACTGTGGTCATGTCTGGCTTGTCTAAACTTGTGATAGCATGACTCAGCGGGAGAAAGGCAGGAATATTAAAGTCAGAGTATACTGCCTATAAAGTGCTGCTCTTATAGGCTTCAGTATATAGAACCCCACCTAATGACAGAGAAGAGGGGATTATATTCTTTACATGATGAATAAACGTTTACAGCATCACCTTTAGAGGAAACAATATTCACATGCTGCACAATGTGAGCGCGTTGAACTGCAGTATTTTTACAGCATTAGGACCGTAAATCTGTGATGACTCTCATTCTTCCAGGTCATGGTACTTCTAAGTGCTTTCCAAAGGCAACTGGACCGGACTGGACTTGCTTGAGGCTCTGGAGGTGAAACGTCTTCTAGAACCTCAAGCTGCCTTTGGAAAGCACTTAGAGGCATTAAGGCTACACGTATGAGGTTTGTCCGACAGGTGGCGCTGGAAGAAAGGTCAAGAGAGGGTTCCACCGCTTTTATTATAAATACATAAAATACAATGTGCTCAGCAAATATTACCGTAACCTGCTCAGTTGATTTGAAGATGAGTGTTATATTTTGAAGAAATTACATAAAGGTTGCATTTATGCCTGAGGGTGATGCTAAAATAGAACAACTTTATCCTTTCAGTAACTTTCAGCTCAGTAAATTTCACTTCATCTTGGCTAATAGTTGCTGAATGTTCATGTCGGGTGTTCATGTCATTTATGTCTGACTCACCTGTTCAGCAGTAGCCGAGCACCAGGCTGATGGGCAGTGTTTCATTGCCTTCTCCGATCAGAGAGAGGTTTTAAGTCAGGGTGGTGGGCTGTGGTCACAGGTGCGCTCTGCTGTAGCAGAGGTATCACGATGGTGGAGCACACCTTACATCACTGCAGCGAGATGAGAAGCTAAACCTCTCTTCAGGTGCCGGACCTCTGAATCAGCCAACGTCTTTACCATCTGGTGATACGAACACTGACAGCTGTGTCCTGTGTTGGAAAAGTGGATCAAGAATCCATTCCTTCCTGTAGATTTTCCACTGTAGCTGTACATCTTTACAGATAAGTGCCAACAAATTACAGAAAGAAGGTTTGAGCTCACTCATAAACTGCGTCACCATTACACAGCTTGTCCACCAGAGAGCGCTGAGCAGTTGATATAACGTATGAAAAATCTTCAGGATCCATAAAACATAAATACAAACAACATATTTCTTTGATCATCAAGACAAACTTTGAGTTAACTGCTCCCAGCAACCAGCTACTGGCTGCAAAACAGACAGCGATTAACATACTTAACATACCACTTTTACTACTATTACTGATAATAATAATAATAATAATAATAAAGTGAAAGTGAAAGGAAAATTCAGATTATCAAGCTGGGCTCCACCATTAGCAGGATCCACGTCTTCATGGTATAATCATGGACACTGAGGTGTCCATGTATGCTACATGTCACAAATCAATCAATCAATCAATCAAACTTTATTTATATAGCACTTTTCATCCATTTAAAATGCAACACAAAGTGCTTCACAAAATAAAAGAATACAACAACAGAAAGAATAAAAGCATAGTATGATATATGACATATGTTTTATCCAATCAGGAAGCTTCATAAACTTTGAAGCTGTGACGTAACTGCAGCTGAAATGAGGCGATCCGCCTCTTGGTGGATCCAAACAGCTCCAGCCCTCCAGCTCCAACCTGCCTGTCTGCTGCGGTTTGTCTGGAAATAAGTGACGTTCCTTTACTCCGCTGCCAGGAAGCTGCTACTCAGACCGAAAGATGGCGTCTGGAAGAGAGACGAAGAAAGAAAGCAGAGTGAGATGAAAAAGACAAGCTTCACAGCGAGGTGATCACACAATTAACCTCTTCCAAGATGCTGGCTCCAGCAGTCTGCTGTCTTTTTACTCATGCAAATCATACAAGTGACGACTTCTCTGCTCCTGACAGCCCTTCCTCCTCCATCCATGTCTGATGTTCACTTGGTTGTGCTGAGAGATCTTGACGTTGCCCACCGCATGACAAAACTCCATATGCACGAGTCGCTGACGATCACGTCCTGCGACATTTTTACAGCTGAAAATCTGCAGTTTTTTGTCGAGAGATGAGACGAAAAGAGTGTTGACCCCTGAGGCGTAAATTAAGTTTGAGGCTGTTTTCACACTGCAGTTCAAAGTTTCCCCACTTGTGACCTTAATGGCCCTGACACACCATCACAGTAAGCCATCAGGCACCAACCTTCCCCTGCAGCCTCTGTGGTCCGCCTGCCACCGCTGGCTCCGGCTGACTCTTACAGCAGTTTGGTCCATTAAACGTGTTGAATCAGCTACAAATTCATCCATTTCACTGCAGTGTGAAAGGCGTCATTTTTAGGATTACAGGAACAGACTATTGACGAGTTATTCCCAGTGATGGACATGCTACCTGAAAAAGTTACTGACTACATAAGTAGTCACTTTACTTTGTAGAGAATTGGGGTTTAACAATCAGCTAGCCTGCTAGCTGTTAGCAGCTGATGGTCAGTACAGGCCCGACACCACAAGGGGTCTCACAGCGGCGGAGCCCCCTCTGTTAAAGCTTCACGTATAGAATTAAGACAAATACAAAAATGATTGGCCAAGATACATCTGACCATCACTGAGCTGTCGTTCTGTGTGTTGTGCTGCTCTGCTGTGTTCTTCTGTGAGCGCTCTCATTAACAAATCTATTCTTTAATATTGAAATAGTCACCTCATGTTGTTGTTCTTTAGCCTCTCTGGGGCTTTATTCAGTCTTTAACAGCCCCTCAGTCACTTCCTCTTGGTGCCGGGCCTGGCTCAGAACCTCCTAACGTTAACATAGCCGTGGTGACTGACTGACACTCAACAGTCCCGTCCTGATGGTTTACCAACAGGAAGTCAGGTTTGCTGGCAGCATGTAAGACATGACATGAAGGAGTAACCAGAGATTCCACTGGGCGCGTCTCCGTGAACGCGTTTTTGTTTGCGCGTTTCAGAAACACAGCACTTTTCCCGCCTCATTTTTGTTGATTTGCTCAGATTTGGTCATTTTTCCTTAATATTTGTGCTGCTAGCTTCGTAGGCTTCGTAGTTAAATGGTTTATTTTCTAGTCTGTTTTAATAGTGTTTATTGTTGTTCAGAAGTCTGCACAGATGCTTTATTTTGAAAATTTACTGGACTGTCTGCATCACCCTGTGTCTGACTTCCTGTCTGGCTGGATCCGATCTCTGCAGACTGACGTTTCTGGGAAACGCAGACGGAACGCAGACGTTCGCTGGCATTTCGGGGTTTTGGAGATCATTTCTCTTCTGTTGGTAGAGGCAAAACACCTCACGCTTCCTGTAGCTACAGCAGGAAATTTCCATCAGTCTTTCAACAAAGTCCTGGTAATTATTTTAAATTGTAATTCCTCACACTAGCTGTTACCACGTTACTGTGCAGCATTGGTTATTTCTCTCAGACCTTTAAACGTACGTGCATGTCAGAGAGCCGTTAGCTGAAGCCTTAACAGAAGACATGATGTGATGCAAACTCATTGATCTATCAACGCTGTCAGCTCCAGTTCATTTAGGTCAGTGGTCACATGACCAGATAAATGGAAAAGACGGCACATCTGTTTTGGCTTTGAGACAGCGTTCATCAATATCACGCATCAGTCGCGCTGCTGAGCACATCCTTTTTGACAGATGCACATTGTGTTATCTTTGCTTGATATGACTGAACTGTGTGTGTCAGTCGGGGTGAAATAAAACACACACGCACACACACACACACACACACACTCGGAGGTCTGCTCTGCCAGGACTCTGAACTCAGATGATGGAGATGCTTGACTGACAGTTTGTGTGTTTGGGGTTCGGCAGCGTCTGTATTCTGAGCTTCTGTTTCTCTGATATTGTTTCTTTTACACGTTAGATTTTCATGCTCATGTTGATTTTCTCACGGATGCTTTTTTAAAAAATCTGTTCCTTTATTGTAGCTCATATCTCAGCGATGCACAGAAATGCTGGAAGAGTAAAAGCTTCAGTGTGCTTCAACAACAGCTGCAAACTTTTTTCCTTCAGACGCATTCAGACACTTTATTTTCTCATTTTCAACACTAAAAAAACTTGAAAACATCATTTGTATTTACGTTGCATGACTCAGGATTAGATTTTATCAGTCCAGCATGATTGCTCAGTGTTAGCTTGTGCGATTCACTTCTGGTTAAACTCTCTCCCTCTTCCTCTGGTGTAAAACTGTCACTGAACATCTACGTAATGAAAGAATGTGGAGCAGAGTTGCCTTCCAGTTCAGTAGGAAACAGGAAACTTCGTACACCTGTCAGGGAATACAGGACACTCCTGAGACGTGGGGTGGAGGTCTGAGGGTTCAGGAGATGTGAATCGGGTCGATTTGAAGCCTCCCAGAGCATCTGCCGAATCGCAGCTCATATGTTCCCGTGCAGCTGAAGACCGAGAGGAGAGCGAAGCACGAACGCTGCTGGGTGAGAAGTTCACCGTCCGCTGAGGTCAGGCTCGCTCAAAGCGTTTGAGCATCGCGGTCCTCAGAGGCACCTGGGAGAATGTTTCTGCCAAATGGCTTCTGTTACTGCAAACCACTTATTTTCATCCGGACAAAACTGCAGCAGACTGGAGCGTTTTCACAGAAGATATTTCTCAGAGGACTGAGAGAGCGAGAAATAAAGGAGGTGCAGCACGAGAACGGGAATTTCATCAGAAAATGTTCATTTTGATAACCTGAATCTTTAATTATCCTAATGTGGAAACACAAGAGGCCCCCGGATCATTTAACTTTACGTATCAGTAAATATTATGGCTGTGAGTTTTGATCATTTCATCTTTGAGAAATTATTTTTATGTCTTTTAAACTGCCGAATGTTTCTACAAATGTTTCTGTTAGTGGCAACAGAACGGAATTAATTTTCAGCCCTGTGACTCGATGCTGCTCACACAACAACAGCATTCAGGGCTTGAAGTGCTTCAGCTGTCTGTAACATTATCTTTGCAGAGAAGAGACTTTAACTCTGGGTTGCCAGGATTTCAGGGTCACATAATGCACAAAAAGACTTGTTCCATACACAATCGATGCAATACACAATAAACAGCTGTAAAACATCCCAAAATGACAGAATTTGATCCATTAGATCCGCTAAAAGCGCCGTATCGATAACCGATTTTCATGCCAGCTGGGAGTGGGGGGGCTCATCCAGAGGAAATCTCTAACAGGCTCTCGACATGAGCTGGCGTGAGAAGACTCGAGTGCTACGATACATACATACGATGCTCTGCATCCTCAATACGTGTCCTATCATTCAATATACTTCTGTGTAAATAAATATCAGTGTGCATCTTTCCAAACTGGAAGTGACGTCGCTCTCTGAGAGCCTCCTTGGAGACGCATCACCATGGTAACTCGTGCCAACCAACCTCACCTCTTTTGCAATAATCCCTTAACTAGCAGTAATCATCATAATGATAACAATAATCCTACAGTACATCCTGGATATGTCTTGAGAAGATATATAAGAAGAAATGTGAGCCACTGATGAACTCATTGTGGATCTCGAGGGCATCTTCATCACCAAATAATCCTTAAATAACCCGAAAAGGTAAACAACTAATGTTACTCCAATGTACTGGGATCATGTGCTCGACCATCGCTGCTGTCATCAATGCCACGTTGCATTGTGGGATATTTGCAGGAGCCTTTGAGCGGGGAGCAGCAGTCATTGGATGAAATGGGGCGCCATGTCCAGGCCTGGATGTCTGAACCGAGTCCTCCCACGTGCAACTCTTTCCTCCAATCACAGGTCTTACTTTACCTTTAGCTCCTGCAGTTGCTTTAGCTTATTTGCTGAGATAACTGTCCAAATTCAAACTGGCCATACGAACCTGTACATATAGGTAATATATAAGAAAATATGCAGACTCTGACTGAGGAGATACGAGTGTGAGAAACGATTGTGGACCAATGAAAGCGTTGCCATCCAGATCAAATGTGTGACTCTTCCACTCTTCGATTTGGGCCTCCTCCTCCTCCAGCAGCGAGGTGTTACTCGACCAGTGGAATCATTTCTGCCTTTAAGAAAAAAATTATTAACTGAAGGAAATGGCTAACCGTGTGTGCGTGCGGCACTTATTCCCCTGTTAAGCTGCAGAAATGATTTCCAGACTGAAGCAGTGAAAAAAACCACATCTCACACGGACAGTTTATTCATTTCAAGGTTGATGCAATCTTTGGATCAACGCGCTCTTAAACCGCAAGAAAGCAACTGTGTCACAATGGACTGAGATAAGGATCAGAGCGCTCCGTCCCAGCAGAGGCGGCACGCTTGTTTTCCTAATGCGCAGCAGCGTTTACACAGTTTCCATGTGATGAAGCTCGTGCAGCACAGAGTGTGTGATGATGCAGGCAGGTGTTTGTGTTTGTGATGTGTGTGTTTGTGTGACTCTGGCTGCATTGTGCATTTGTGTGTGTGTGTAGATAAAAAAAAAATGGATTTGTTGCAGAGACGCCATCTTCAACCCCTTTTTCTATTACCTCGCCACCAATGTTTTCTTTTAATGATCTTATAATTTTGCTTGTCGTGCAAATAAAGTATTTACTTACAGACGTAACAACCAAGATGTCTGAAGCAGAGTTAAAGCTCTTTGTTGTTGGAAGAGCATTCATAATCTAAAATGTACCAGATCTAAAGGAGAGAGAGAGAGAGAGAGAGTGTGTGTGTGTGTGTGTGTGTGTGTGTGTGAGTGTGTGTGTGTGTCCTGCCTCTGTTTTGCCGTATAATGTCTCCCCCTGCAGCTACGCCGTCCTAACACAGGACATTAGATAGTCCGTTTTTCCATTTCAGAGTTGTGCTCTGTGTGTGTGTGTGTGTGTGTGTGTGTGTGTGTGTGTGTTATTTAGTCTTTCTGGCTCTTTCTGTTCCAAAAAGGAGGATCTGATTATGGAAACAAAATGAGACGCTCCGTCCCTCCTTTAATGGTCGCCATCAAAGCGTCCTTGAACGAGCCGTTTAAACCGTGATGGCGGCGCAGCAGTGAAGCCTCTGCTCGTTCAGGTCGTTCAGCTCGTATAGCAAGTGTGAGGTGTGAATGTATGCGTGTTGCCCTCCCGCCTCACATCCTTTTACTGTGACGCTGCTGCGCCGCTACAGCTTCATCAGCGTCCATCAGGCCTCATTCAGTGAAACAGAAGGCGTTCAGAGGGAGAAAAGCGGCCAAACGTCATAAAGAAGTGTGCAGAGACAGAGAGACCTCCAGATTCTCTACAATGGGTTTTCTTCTCCATCTTATTTTATATCCTTTTTTTAGCTGTTTTATGTCCATTCTGTCTATGTTTTGTGTTAACCTGAGGTTCTTTAGCGAACACCATTTCCCATAATCCCTAGACCATCAACACTTAAACTTAACCGTCTTAAAAAGAGGCCGCAGGCGAGTAGAAGGCTGTCGCTGGTTCAGGAAGTGGAACGATGTAGATGTTTTTTAGAGTTTTAGAGTTTGAAAATGACATCAGAACACAGCGCTGTTAGAAGTCGTGAAGAAGATGATGATGATGACACACGAGATCAAATCTGAAGGAGCTGCAGGAGCCATTTCTTAATATCACGATGCCAAGCACTCATTTATCTTAGAATACAGACTGGAACGCATTTTACATTTTCAGAGAGACAGATGGAGGAATTGTGATTGAGAGATTTCGTTGACTTACAGAAGCTGGTGGAGCAGCTCGGGGCTGACGTAGGTCAGTAGATTAGCTTCCTGGGCCTGAGGGGCGGCTCTAACTCCATGTTACGGCGTTCCTGCCCGCTACAACACTATAAATCACTTTCCAGCACTGAAATATGTCGAGTTCAGAAGTGTTGGAAGTTCAGGGAGCTAAAGCTTCAAACTTTCCGGAGGACAGAGCTCCTCAGCATTGTGACACTGGAACATTTTGTTTTCTGAACTAATCTGGGCCCATTTTTTGATCCACTTTTTGTGCCTCTGGCAACAAGTTATAATTTATGTTGTCCCAACTTTATTAGCGTCCTTCAGCCCTCTCCAGATGCCATTAGTATTGACAGAAGAGCTCAGGCAATTAGCATTATAATTCTAACTCCAGGACTGCAGGAGTTTTATGAAACAAACAGCCCTCTTCACGGGAGGCTGGTAATTTGATTTTGCCTGCGGACAAACTCAAATGCATGCACATCACTAATTCCATTCTGTCATCTGGACAGTAAAACGATCCACTGGGGGACATTTGGACAAACAGTCGCTCTGTGTGTTTGTGATACAGATGCAGCAGCGTCTCATTTTCTGTCATTTTTGGAAGCTGAATGCTAAAAACTCCTCATGTCACTATTTAACACGTATGATCACATTTCTAGATCTACTTCATCCTGACATTCATTTCATTTATTAATTAATTTGTCTTTCACTTAATGGAAAAGTGATGCTTCTCCTCAGTACTGGGTTTGGAAGTTATTGTGATTGCATGTGTTGAAAGTTTGATCATAATAAAAAATAAATAAATTCAGCGTCAGTTTTTAACAAGACAAAATCAATGAACGAATAAACAAAGACAGATTGCACAGACTTTTTATCTCTCCACTGTGACTCGTATCACCTCGTTAGTCTGCGGCTACGCTAGCAGCTCTGTGTGGAACAGCAGTGCTTTAAGCTAAATGCTAACATTAGCATGTTAGCATAACATTATGATGTTTAACAGGTATAATGTTAACATGCTAGCTTTTGCTAATTCGCATTAAACACAAAATACAGCTGAGACTGATTTGGTATTATATACAAATTTAAGTTTTGACCTGGAGATGGCGCTAAAGGTAAAGTCAGAGGAGTTATTGGGATTCTTCCTCTGAGGATCACGAACGTCCAAAATAATAAAATAATTTCATGGCGATCGATCCAAAAAAGAAGCAGGTGGATAAATCGTAGAGCAATAAAAACTGTATATGAATTCTGAATGGCAGAGAAACATTCGTATGCAAACATTAAATTTCCTGTTGTTGAATTTGGTCACCTCTGCTAATTTGACCTGACCAGAATAATCACGACTGACTTCATGTCATGTGATCACAGAGTAACACTTGATGAAAAGGATGATTTAAAGGACCAAAAGAGAAGCAACGAGATGGGAAATCTTAAAATAGTCCACCTCGCCCCCTCTCTCACTAACAAAATGTCCTCCTCTCCCATCTGCCAGAGGTGTGGAGATGTTAATGTCCCGTCAGTCCTCAGAGGGGACTGATGGTCACTCTGGCTTTAGGCCAGGGGCGTGAGTGTGTGTGTGTGAGTGTGTGTCTGCATGCATTTGTGTCCTCGTTAGTGTCCATTAATCATTGTGTCCGTATCATGTGTGGGAGATTCTGCCCGTGTGAATCGATTTTTATGAGATTTGAGTGAACTTGCCTCTGTACTGCGTGTGTGTGTGTGTGTGTGTGTGTGTGTGTTCATGCTTACGGACACACTCGTTTTCTATGCATCTGAGGACCAACGTGGTGCTGATTTGTTTGATGGTTAAATTAGAGTTTAAAGTAGATTTAGGATTATAGTCAGGACTCTATTTTAGGGTTGAAGTTGAAATTAGAATTTAGTTTAAGTTTAAGGTTGAAGTGGGAGGGTTATACAATGATAGCAGTGGTCCTCACGAATACAGACAAACACATGCATGCCGTTTGCATGTGTTTGTCCGTCGCCTCACCTCCTCCCTCTCTCCTCCACCTTGTCGTTTCGTGTCCACTTTCCCGTCCTAACAGGAGCTGGCAGCAGCAGCACAACAGAACAAAAACACAGGAACACCAAATCCCATCGCAGCACACCGTCACATGGGAGCGCCTGATGAAGAAATGCGACTGCAGGCGAAGCGCTGAGACCAAGAGAGAAGAGGAAATACTCGGAAAAGATGTCCACAGATAGGATCTGCTGGGACTTAAAGCTTGAGGGTTTAAATTCATTTGTAGGTCTGGAGCAACAAGAGAGACGCTGTTTAAACACGGCACAACAAAGACACCTTCTCATTCTGTAGTCGAGTTAGCAGTAATACGTAAACGTCTGGTTACACTTTCAAACAAAAGCTTGCAGAGAATCATTTCAGGCTGGGCTCGGCTAATCAAGAAAAAAAATCAAGAAAAATCAAGCCAAAGCAAAAACTGCAGTTCCTCCAATCTGTCACAGAGAGTGGCTTTAAAAGTCAGTCAGTCCCCATAGACCTCCATATTAAAATGCACAACCTGTCAGCAGAAATAAACATGTTTACAGCCTTGGTGTCTACAGCTTATTTCCCCATTCATGAGGATGGTACGTGGGTGAATTTTTATAGAGGCTTAAAGTTATGGATAATTATGGGCATGGCTGCTTTGAGTAGCAGTTAGCTGCTAGGTGTCAGCAGCTCATGAATAGAAGGACTGTTGCACTAACTGAAAGCGATTTTTGATAACACACACTCGTCACCTAACTCTGGTTATCTGGTCTTTGAGGTATATGATCAGATGAACCAAATATTACACATATGTTAGATTAAGCATGATAAGAGGTAAACTGATGTTTAAACTGCAAGACACTCTCAGTGATATGTGAGACTACACAGGACAGGCCATAAAGAGGGAGTGTGGGAGCGTATACAAAGGGGACTGTTTAGATGTGAATCCCCAACAGAGGTTGACATTTATGGGTGAGAGTGGAGGAATGCACCCCTCAGTAAGACAATGTGTGTATATATTGTATTGTCTTTAGGATAACGGCAGAGTCTTCTGATCTGACCCTGAAACTCTCTTGGATGGCCGGCATCTGATCTGATACTGCTTGTTAATAAAGGTCTCTTCAACTCAATCTTGTATCAGCGGAGTTCTTTCTACATCATCATCACACCACTGCTCAGCAGGACCTGGCTGATAAACATCATCTTGATGCAGGTTCCCCTCTGAGCAGCATTTCATGAAAAGCAAAGCGGAGACGGAGTTCAACTTTTTTAATAGCAAAAAAGATCCATTTTAATGTGTTCATATGAAGTGGTGCGTTTAGCGGTTTGATGAGTTACTGCAGGACCTGATACAGCAGCTAACCATCTGTCACAGGCTTGTAAATGACATTCCAGATCAATATTTAACGTCAGGTGGGGAACGTGTTTGGTGAGAAACTGTGTGAATAATGTGCAGGAGCTTTTGCTTCATCATCAGAAAATGAGCCCTTTTGTACTGTTGTCTAACTCACAAGTGACAAGCCAGCGAACAATTCCCAAAGAGTCAAAGTAAGAAGTGTTGTTTGTAATGTAACACCGCCATGTTGGAGCACTAAACCTTCATTACTTCACCCGTCATTGTTTTCTGTGTCGCAGTTCTTGGGAAATTCAATTGATGTAAACCGGTTTTTAACACTTTTGAGAATCTGCTGCATCCTGGAGGTGACGTGTCAATTAGTGTAACCGCATCAAGTCTAAAGATTGAACTGCTGCATGTTTTCAGAGGTCATTTCGATGGTGTTCCTGCTCGAATGGCATAAAAAAGAAAATGCTAACAGCCAACATTTCTCAGCTTTTTGTTCTTTTTGTTTCCTCAGGTGTCTCAGACCTGCAGCCTCCATCACAACTCTGCTTTAGTAAGCTGAGTGAAACATCGAGGTCACGAACCATTTAAAGAAAAAGAGCAGAGAGACTCATAACTGGAGTGATTCTGAGCAGCATTAGCTACCTTTAATCCTTGCTGCACACCGGGCTACTGAGCAAACCTCCTGTTATCTCCTGAGTGTCGTTCTCTCTCCGGCACCGTCCGGCTACTTGCTCTGACTTCATCCTTAAAACATTTCACAATAAACTTTCACAAAGCTGGTGTTACATCAAACAGAAAAAAAGGTATTTGCTCTCTGTTCCTGTTCATTTGGGGTCACGTGTGACCTTGACGAAGCCAGGTTTGCGGCCACTCTCGTCGCACACCTAAACGCCGCTGCCGCCGCCGCGCCAGCTGGTGCCGACAGATTTGAGGAATGAAAGGCTGAGGCGTCGCGGGCAGACCCCCGCCTCGCTTATCGAGAGCAGATGGCAAAGACACGACAAGGATTTGTCGCTGCCTCTGCTGTGAGCGCTGTTACTGCTTTAACAAACATTAAAATCCTTGTCGTCGGTTTGCTTTGTTTGCTCTCGCAAGATGCTGAAATCTTGCGTTGACGGCAGGAAGTTAGAAGACGCCCTTGGATGCAGGTGGCCTGTGAGTGTTAGCAGAGACGGAGAAATTAAGAAAGGCCTTTGTAATTTTAACTCAATCAGTCACTCGGGAACAACAGTGGAAAATAAGCAGGGAGTAATTAGCTGTATGAAAGTCGGTCTATCATTTACTTACAACAGTTCTTTACAGGGGGAACGCTCTCTGAGGAGGAGAAGCTGTGTGCATGTGTGTGTATGTGTGTTAAAGCTGCTCTCGTATTATTATTATCATCATCCTGGGTTTTAACTCTCAGCTTATAATAAAACTGCTGAACCGTTTTGCAGTTTTATTTTTTTAACTTGCAGTTTTGTTCGTTTCCATTTTAACGCGTACTGACTAAACACACGGAAAGTCGTGGAAAGTTTTGCACTTGAGTACAACTTTGAGGTTATTTCCATTTTCTGCTACTTTAGACTACCTGCTTATCCTCGAGGGCTGCGGGAGGCTGCAGCCAATCCCAGCTGACATTGGGTGGAGGCGGGTCACGCCACGGGCAGATCGCACTCAATCACAGGGCTGACACACATCCATTCACACTCACATTCACACCTGTTAACCTTACAGGTGAAGATAAGATGAGACTTTATTGCTCCCCGACAGGAAATTCACATGATATAAAGGAGCTTAAATTAGCTCTGCCTTTACCAGCTGCAGCATTAAAGTGATGAACACAATGCATCAATGTTATAATCACAAAAAACAAAAGTTCAGCTGCGGGGGTCTTGAACCTCTCAGCAAAATCAATTTTCCAGGATTTCAACTTTGTTTGTCTTAAATTTTAAGCCCCATGTTTTATTTTTATAGCTTTGTTATTCATGTAACGTCAGCAGCGGTCCACTGCAGGCTGGGTCAGTGTTAAACAGCGTTAGAGATCCTACTACATTAGAGGACGGAGACAGAGGAGAGGGAGATGACGACCACCCAGAACCAAACTCTGCCGGTCAGCTCGCTCGCCTCAGACACAGCGAGCTCTCTGAACTCTGGATAAACTCAAGATTCGTCTAAGTCAACGTCCGTGGCAACAAACACAACCTGTAACACTGACAATCTGACAGGAGTGTGATGTAGTGAGACAGATGATTAATGGGAAGCAGGTGTGGGTGACTGGACCAGGTGGGAGGAACACTGAGGACATCTGTTGGACAGGTGGATTATAGCAAGACAACCCCAGAATGACAGGATTAACCAGAGGGAGGAGAATGGGATGAAACAGTGATCTAAAACAGCCGTCTATATCGTGTTTACAACAGCAGGAGCGAGAAACGGCCCAGAATGCAATGCAGCTACAAGACAGGTCGGGCTTGTGATAAACACTTCTATCAGAGTTGGAAATCTCTGATTCCAGCAGCACTATCGATCTCACTGGTGTGAAATCAAGCTGAATACAAAGTTAGTCTCTTCTCAGGTTGAAAAGCATTCTGGGAAATCCAGGATTTATCCGAGGCCGGTTCACCACAAGAATAAATCCCAAAATTTCATCACAAAATGAAAAAATAAAGAATCCGTGTGCGGATCATCACAGAGCGATTATGCAGCCTCCCCGCAGGCCTTCGTGTTTGCCTCCAATTCAAAGCTGCTCGTAGACGGAAACAGTGCGAGCCGCATGTTCCATTTACGTTCACAAACACCCCGAAAAGCACTCAGACGATCCTGATGTAAGATGATGCAAGATGCCAGACGTGAAAATATTGTTGAGAGGAACTTGTAAGCTCTGAAACTTTGACTCATTCTGTTCCACAGTGTTAAAAGACTGATTTTACGGAGTTTTCATCGTCGGTCATCGCGTTTCTCATCTGAGAGGAAATCAAACCGCTTTCCTCGTTTCCTCAAACGGACGTTTCACATTCAAAACTCAATCTTTAAACTCTGAAATATGAAGAAATCCTAAAACGCTTCTGAACTCTGAAGATTTTAATTCGACTCGACATGAAACTGACAAGCATATTTAATCACGCTGAGTTCCTGATAAAACATCAGCTGATGTCACTGAACAGGTTATCAGTGTCGAAATCAAACGTAAATCAGCAAACGGATGGAAAAGGCTTCGCGCGAAGGCACCTGCGGCGGAGCGACTCATCTGTGAGCGGATCAGACAGCCGTCCGTCACACGGGAAGGAGGCAAACAGCCTCAGCTTCACTCTTTACGGCTCCCTCTCAAAGGTCAGAGAGTCTGATGATGTGATCGCCTTGACAGGCCCTCCTCGCCACAAATGATGTCACACTCCTCCTCCTCCTCCTCTTCGCCTGCTTCTTCTTCTTCTGCTGCCCATCCACTCGCCGCATCAGAGGCTTTGTGTGAAAGGCCGGCTTCAGCTGCCCGCTGGTGTGTGAAGACTCAATCAGCTTTATTAATCGCTCTTTTCTTTCAGAAGGTCTTCTCTGGTCATGAAGTTCTCTCTTACTCACTTTAAATCACTTTCTCCTCCTTTCAGTTAATCTTTTCTGGCAGTTTTCCGGCAGACCCTCAACGGGTCATTTTAAAAAGGAAATAAGCAGATCACTAAACGGTGGACACACAGGAGGACAGCAGGACATCATGCTGAGTGCAGCAGAGCAGAGAGGGACGCACTGAATACTGTCAGTCATGATTTTTAACATGATTTCATGTTGGACTTTATTTCATGACCATTTTGAACCAAATAATGTGTTTTTTCTAAATGTTCGGGTCGTTTTAGCTTTTAGCTTCACTCAAAAACTGACACAAGAGGCAAAATCCATCATGTTTAGCCATCAAATCAAGAGTTTGAAGGAGGTGGAATTTATGATTTCATTTATTTATGAATGAGTTGTTGGAGGGACGTGATTATTTTTTTTTACAGACAATATTTGCATGTGTGTGTGTGTGTGTGTGTGTGTGTGTGTGTGTGCTCAATTCAGATTTCTTGCTCAGATCAAACTTTTTATTTTTTTTAATGTGGTCAGTTTCAGAGTCCGGTGTGAGCTGGTCGCGGTTTGCCAGAACCAGCGAGCGTGCCCACAAAACTTAGCAAACCCTCCAATAACTTGGTCCACAGCTTTCTTTACAGAACAGTCGGACGCTGCTGCCTCATTCCTGGAAGGCGGAGAGGTTTTAAAACGGCTGCTGTCATTCACTGGTCCAATCCAGAGGCAGATTTCTGATGTATTTATTGTGTTTTATATATATATATATATATATATATATATATATTTTTTTTTTTTACTGTGTTTTCTGTTTTTATTGGTGAACAGAAAAGAAAAATAAATCCCTGCCCTGTTGGACAGTAAAGTTCTGGTGACTTGCTGATAATAAACAGATGAAATAACCAGTCTCGTCATTTAATAACTGATCATTAGAGTGATTGAAAAGTAATATTTACTTTACGAAGGAGATGACGAATCACAGCCCAGCGTCTCTACACTGGAAACAAAGAGCATGCGAGTCCTGTTGGTGCAGTCATGCAGCGGTTAGAGTCCTGCAGTAGGTTGGAAGCAGTAAATTAACTTCACCCCTCTCTTTCTCCATAGCAGCTCTGCATCCTGTTTACCAAGTGTTCCTCTCTGCTATGAGCTATGGCCTTTGGCTCCCTGTGTAATGTACAGTATCAAATTGCTTCTCTTAAAGGAGCAATCATGCAGCACTCCAGGGGACGCTGAGCGCAGTAATTGAACATTCGCCGGGAAGCCGCTGACGTACAGTATGACACCTCTGGGCTCTGACTGGGTGCTGAATGCTACAGCTCTCACTGTGTCCCAGTCTGCTTTGGCCCAGGTTATAAATATGTGAATGGCCTCAAACCCCAACTGGGAATCACTGGAGATGAATGACAGACACTTCCTCCCCTCCCCCGGCGCTCAGGAACACAAAGATGTGGAGGGTTAGGTGCAGGCGTGAAGGAGCTGAATGTTACAGCGAGGCCTGGAGGAGGCATTTTTAATAAACACTTCATTTACACCTTTGAAATGCTAAACTGTGCACTCACATGACTTAATTTGTTTTGTCCTCTCGTGGATGGCAGCAAAACGTCTTCACAGAAGAGTGTAAAAAAAAAAGTCACAATAAAACTAGTGAAGTCAAGAGTGCAATGAGAGTGTGGAGGTGATGAGGATAGATGGGATGAAGGGGATAACCTAATGCTATTGATCTGAGGGAATCAATAAAGTAATTTCAATATGAGACAGAACATATTATCTCGAGAGAATGAATTTGGTCATTTGAAGGTAATAATTTAATGGAATAAAGGTAGTTTACAAATAAATGACACTTCAGAAACGTTGACACCTCTATGACTTTGAATCATGGCGACACTGATGAATGAAAATTACACATTTTCCCACATGGAGCAGGTCACTCAACGCCTGAGACACTTTTTAATGTAGTGTTATCGTGTTTGGATGTTTTTCAGTTTAAGCTGAAATTTCACCATCGACTCCACGGATGTAGAAATATTTCTCTGCTCTTCAAAGAGGCTTCATCACCACAAACCTGACCGATACTGTGTATGTGCTGATTTTAGCTTTTAGCTATCCAAGATTTATTGCTATCGGCATGTATGTTGCGCAGTAAGTAACAATAAGTGTCAGAACAGAAATGCCAGAGACATTTATCAGCAGCTGAAGAACCACGGATTTGCTCCCGACCAAAAGCTCTGACCACGGAAAAGTCGACAGACGCCTGGCAGACAACTCTGAGGGACTGCAGCACCCCAACACAACACTGCAAAGCAATGGGCACAAAGGGTCAGTCGCCATGACGCAGTTTATCCACCAGGACTGACAAGTTTATCATTTAAACTGTGTATGAGCATAATTATTGAATAAGTAGTGAGTTATAAGTAGTACTGACACTTTTTGTTCACTGTCAATTAATGTGTTTTCCAAGCAGATGCATCTCAGACAACACAGGAAAGAAAAGAAATTATAGTTTTTCTTGTCTTTCCTTTGTAGATGGCTGCATGTACAGTAGAGGAAAAGGACTAAATAACAGGAACATGTGACAGTGCAATACAATCCCATACGAAATACATCATAAACTACAGCCTCAAACGTCGCAGATGCATTGAACTAGATCACATTAGATCTGCAGGTGTTCCTGTTATTTTGTCCACTCTTCCAACTACCCACAGCATGCCAGTGTTCAGTGATGGGGGGAAGCACACCTCCACTACACACTGCAGCGAGAACATTAACACAACATTTGACTGCAGGACACCGTCCTCGCTGTCTCCGCATCACGGCTGCACCTTCAAATGCAAACCAACAACCGTGATGAAATGTAATTGCCATTCAGCAAATACGTGAGCGTGCCGAGCTGCAGCGTGCGCGCTCATAAACTCCCCCGCTGGAATAGCTGCTCGGAGACGGACGAGGGTATTACTCACCGTGCCGTTATTGTTCACAAATAAAACCAAAGCGTAATAAAAGCGATCCTTTAAAAATTCATGTGAGCCGAGGAAGCGTGGAGGCTAAGCGCTGTGGTTGGTGGAGTGTGAGAAGAGGGTGTGTGTGTGTGTGTGTGTGTGTGTAAGTATGAAGCCTTATTTGAAATTATTCTGGTCATTAAGCTGCATCAGCGCCTGTGTGTCACAGCTTTCTGCTCCTGAATGAGTGTGTGTTTCCTGACAGTGTATGTATTTATGGCCATGTGTGTGTTCATATGACTTGAGTATTTGTGTGTTTCCATATGTGTGTGAGCAGTTAGGCGCTTGTGTGTACATGCATGGTTAGACATGGATTTATATGTGTGGTGAGCTTATGTTTTGATGTGTGTGTGTGTGGAAGCTCAGTTAATGGATTTATTTGTGTGCATGCATATATATTTCTGTGTGTTCTGTGTGTGTTTGCACATTGTTATCTACCTGTGTACCTACACATGCGCGTGTGTACAACGCTTGATGCCTGTTTTCATGAATATGTGTGTGTGCATACATAATCAGTCGTGTGTGTGTGTGTGTGTGTGTGTGTGTTCTCAGTCAAATCTGTCTATACCTGCCTGTTTTCTGTGCAATGAGTGATTATTTGCAGTGTGCTTAGTCTCAGTTTTAACCTGCATGATTGTGTGACTGCTTGTGCTTGTTGCTCTGTTGGACTATGTGTACCACATTTTGAGATCTCAGCAGTTACTTGGTTGAGCACAGGATTATCTAGAAAAATTAAAGCCCATGCAGCTCAACTTTCCTTAGGCCAAAGTTGATCCTTTCCGTCAGATCCAGCTCCTCTGAGCCTTACTGTTACTGCCAAACATGAACCAAATCTCCTAAATGACCATTATCTTGCCAGAATAATGCAACAATTTGACTAACTCTGTTTCCTTTCCCACTGGGAGCCGTTTATCTACTTGCAACACAACGCATGGACGCATGAACTGCATTAAGATTAGCGTGGGGGTTTGAGGTTAGGCATGTGGTTGTGATAGTTAAGGTCAGGGTAGAGGACTCGGGAATCCATAATATCAATGAGGTTCCTCACAAGTAAAGAATAATAGTAACGTGTGTGCAATCAGAGACTGCACAGGCATGTGTGAATGTGAACTGCGGTCGACCAGCAGTTGTTCAGCGAAGGAGAGAGACTGTTATTCTGCTCCTGTTTGTGATCTTGCAGAAGGAAGCGGTGACGGAGGAGCATTTTATTAAAAACATAACATGCATTCACAGAGCTGCAGCAGGGAGGTGCAGTGAGGCCAAGCCACATAGACAGGATTCAGGGTGAACGTTAATATTTCTCGGGTTAATGGTTTTTTTTTTTTTAGATTTGTGGAGTCGCTGGTTCAGGAGGAAGCTGCTTTTGTAAAGCCTCCATCCTGCCGAAGGTGTTTGACCAATCAGCTGCAGGGTCACTGCAGAGGAGCTACTCCTCACCTGACACCCAGGTGAGGAGCATCAATGCTCACATCCTGTCACTATTCACCATCTCTCTCTTTCCTCGTCAAAAATGTTGTTCAATAAAAGTCCAAAACAGAAATGAATAATTTCATAAATAAATCAATCAGTCAAATTTTTAAAAAATATTATATGACAGCAGGAAGCTGTTTTACCTGATTGTCAAATGGGAAATTTGATGATGGGAAATGATTAAAAAAAATTAAAGGTGATTAAATGAGGTCAATTAAAGGGTTTTGGTTGTGCATAAAACTCATGTTGACCTGCTAATGTTTGTTATGTAAAGTATGTAAAGTAGCTACTGTCAGAAACATTACCATTACATTTGGACTAGCTGACTAGCATGTTAGCTTAGCCTGTAACATGCTAACACTGGAATGTTAACATGTGTTGTTAGGTTGTGCATACTTTGCAGGTAATATTTAGGATGTTAGCATGTTAACATTTAATATTTAGTGATTGTGATATTCTGGGGAGCATTTATGAAACTGAAACCCTGTGAATGTTGTGTTTCCTCCCAGCTGTGCAGGTTTCTGCATGCCTATTTTTTTGGTATTTCCCTGAAAGAAAGTATTTTGGCATTTTATGTATTTATTAGTCTGGTCTTTTCCGTCCCACACAACACAAAGCAGAGTCAGGCCCAGTGCATTAGCATGCTAGGTTAGCCTTCATCTCAAAGGTCTGTTGACTCCCTGGAGTTTAGAGGAATCTCATCAATGACCCGTTTTGGAAAGGTGGAAATTTTGACCTGTTGGTGGTGCTAATTGAAAGTCAGGGGATCGACAAAGTCATTCAGATGCATCCTCCGGGGACCAAAAATGTCTGTATGAAATCACGTCCATCTAGTTGTAGCAGTGTAATATTTTCTCTATGATCAATGGTCATTGATCCTGCTTCTGGTCTCCACACATTGAGGCTCTATTAGCCTGTTTAAAAATCTAACTCTGTAATCCTTTCCTGCAGGGGAAACACATTTCTCTCTTCTCATACACGCAGCTCTTTTCATTTTAACACATTCAGCTCATTTGCTAACATTTCATGGAGCCAGGCTGCCCGGTCCTGCTCTTTGCTTCGCCTTTATCTCCTTCTGTCCATCACTCATCGCTTTCTCGCCTCCCAAAGTCTTCCATTATTCAACGATTCAGCTTTAGCACCTCACCTCTCCTGCTGTCTCTCGTACTAAATCTAGTTTCAGACTTTATTGTCCTTGAAATTAGGTTTGCAGCAAAGCGCGCCACACAGTTCATACGATAAACAAAGCCCACCTGAACATACGAGACACACCTGAAAATGAACCGTGGAACGAGATTGACTGACTGCAGAGTCTGAGACTGTCTCTGACCTTTAGACCACGTCTGGACTGGTTTGCTGTAAGTATTTCCAAAAGCATACATGCAGCTACCAATATGTTTGTAAGTCACACTTTACAAAGATGATTTTTACCTTGTGCATGTTCCGTATGCACCTGAACAAGGAGAATATGGAAATACATCACATTAAAGGATCAAGAATGTAGTTAACCATTGTCTAAAGAAGAAGAAATACGTTGTCACTGGGGAACTCCAGGAAGTGCAGCCATGGTTGAAGCCACTTTGGGGCACTAAAATCTGTGTTTTTGTTGAAATAAGGTCATTAAACTGTTGCATCAAATAGCACAAATAACATAACAGCTCAGACAATTACACAGCGCAAAGATTCGAACAAGCAAGTCCGTGGTTTCAGCGTAACAGAGTCCATAACAAACACCGCTGCAACAATAGAAAACTTTTCAATTTCAACAGATTTCGAACAGGAAGTGAAAGAATCTACGTGATAACTCACAAACGTATGATCTTAACTTTGATAGTCGTGACAAAGATCCTTTCACTGAATGAAGATAAAGAAGGTAAAATGCATATATTATGTCATCACAATGCATTTTAATGCAGAAACCTTGAAATATTGCATTTTCCACTGAGAATAAGAGAATTGTTTTCTTTTGTTTCACAGAAAGAAACCTGATGTCATGTGATGCGGACGCAGGTAGAAAAGAAAAGGCATCTCACAGTTTCAGAGCCGTTATTGTGAAACTGAAACGTTTTGCTCTGTGGGCCAACGTGGCTGCAACACATTCTGATGTTAGGCTGGGTTAAAACTCATCACAAGTCAAAACCACAGGCAGACAGGCCAAACCAAATGTCCTGTCATCCTTAAAAACAGCTAAAACAGCTGCTGTGTCCTTTGAAAAGTCTCATTAATGTATTTAGTCTATATTTTCTCACTGTAAGTATTGTATTTTCAGTCTCCGATCAGATCTCACAATAAGGGAGTCAGACATTAACTTCAATGTTTGCTCCTGTGAATTATTTGGACATGTACTTGCCTGAATGCACCATTACTTTTGGTCTGTGAGGTGACATCATCTTATCCAAGGACGATCGGCAGATTCACGGTCATAAGATTTACTGAATACATTTCCTACCATCTAATTTAATTGATTTCATGAGTAAATCTAAGACTTAAATGTACAGATTCAGGTAGATAGCTGGGCAGGACTTGTGGACAGTTGAAGATTATCCTTTTGTGTTGTCATAGTCTGTTTTTTGTCGCATCCTGTTTTATTTTGAAGGTTCATGTTTCTACTTTTGCTTTACTTCCTGTGCTTTCCCGCCTTGATAATTGTCTGATTTGTTTCACCTGTGTGTCATTAGTTGTCCTCCCTTGGGTACTGAAGTGCATGTCTTCCCCTCAGTCTTTGTCAGGTTGTTGTCTCTGAATCTTTGCCATGCTCTGCTCCTTGTGAGTGTTTTTCCATGTGTTGTCTTTGTTCCTGCCCACTTAAAGGATAACTTTCGTTTTTTACAACCTGGACCTTATTTGTAGCATTAAATACGCCCATTTACTCCCCCAGACAACTTTGGTGGCATTTGGAGTCGATTTGAAGAAATTAGCCCCAGAGGAGCGACGCGTATATCCGTATAATGCGAGTACTCGGGGCATCCATGCGCAGCCTCTATATAACACATAATCTGCGGCGAAACTCGTTCATATTCCATATTTAGTTATGATATGCTGGTGCTATTCCCCTCTGAGCCGGCGGTCGGCTAGTTTAGCTGTAGTTTGGCACAGTTATGGTTCGTTATTGCATATAGCCGACCACCGCAGAGTCAGCCGTGTTGTTGCTGGCTGCTCGCAGCGCCCCATCATCTAGGTAGATGCCTAGAGACGCCAGATGTTGATAACATGCCACCACAGGCTCAGAGGGGAATAGCACCAGCATATCATAACAAAATATTGGAATATGAACGGGTTTCGCCGCAGATTATGCGTTTATAGAGGCTGCGCATGGATGCCCCGAGTACTCGCATTATACGGATATACGCGCCGCTCCTCTGGGGCTAATTTCTTCAAAACGACTCCAAATGCCACCAAAGTTGTCTGGGTGAGTAAATGGTCGTATTTAATGCTACAAATAAGGCCCAGGTTGTAAAAAACGAAAGTTATCCTTTACGTGTTACCTAGTCGTGTCTTTGTCTCCTTGCCATGCCACGAATCATGTAAGTGTTTGTCTAGCGTCTTTAGTGTTGTCTGTGTTTGTTAACATGCCATGCCCCTTGTAAGTGTTTTTTAGTATTGTCTTTGTTCCCATGCCATGCCAACTTTCATGTGAGTGTTTCTAAGTCTCTAGCCAAGCTGCGTTCTTTGCATGTGTTTTTCTAGTGTTGTCGTTGTCCACGAGCCATGCCACGTTCTTTGTAAGGGTTTGTTCAGTGTTGCGTTCTTCCTTGCCTGACTACCCACGTGTTTTCCAGTCATTTTTGGTTTTGGTCTTTTGCTTCATTTTCTCGTTTTTGGACCCCGTTGTGGATTTCCTTTTGGGACAGATTTTTGTTGGACTATTACCTGCCTACCTGTGTTGACCATCACCTGAATAAACTCCTTTTGAATTGCTCCATCCCTCCCTCGTGTCTGCATGTGGGTTCAATCCTCGTTCCCCTGAATGCCCACTCCCCTGACAGATACTTCAGGGCTATTATGCTCATATGAGCTCAGCTTGTCCAGAGTTGTTGATGTTGGAAACTGTTTGTCTTTTTGTCCATTTTACGCTTTTTTTTCCCTTTTCACTTTCCAGTTTTACTCTTTCGGCTTCACCTTTAGCATTTTACCCCCCTTTGTTTCTCTCGCTCTGTCTCTCTCTTTCTTCTCCAATCTAAATTAAGAAAACTCCATTATATCCTCAAACGCTCACCCACACACGTGCACTCAGAAATTCATATACACACCTGATGCGGACCATAAATCGTTGTCTCCATTATAGTTCTGCCAATAGCGCCTCCATGCTGGCTGCACAGCGTCTTTATAGCGCGCCTTTGATGTATATGTGAGGTCGGGCCGGGCGGGCGGGGCGAGTGACAGAATGAGGTTGGGAAATGAGTGAGGGGGGATTCACGACGGAGGAGGAAGAGGAGGGAGGAACAGTGGGCCGACACCGATCACTGGAGAGAGGAAAAGAAAGAAGAGGTGCAGATACATCAGAGTACTGTAAGCCCACACATGGCATCACGGCAGCATGATGGGTTTTACTATTTTCTATAATAACAACCACATTAGGAGGCAGGACTGACTGAGACAGGAAGCCCCTGAAGCTGTGTCCATCACAGGAACTGACCGGGCGGCGCTTAAAAAATGTTTATTGTCTTTACTTAGTCAAGTGACAAGTAAGAGGTCAACAGCAAAAGATCAATCCGAATGAGCATCAGCATCAAAAGGTCAAAGGCAGGAAACAAGTGGTCGCACAGGCCGAGACAGACGATCGAAGCAGAGAAACGGCTCATAGGCGGCAGCTGGCAGGCAGAGAAAGACTGAGCGAGGGCTCGATATACTGAGAGCGAGTGTGGGAAGGTGCCCCGGCGATGGCTGCCGGACAGGTGGCGTCTGAAGAAGACAGGACGGTTAGTAAGCATGAAATTGGCACTAAGTATTGGAGCTGGAGGCTGAGGAAGGAGCAGAGGAGGATCAGCAGCCGCCATGACAAGTCTGACCTTAAAGAGATCAAACTAATGATGCATTCTGACTTTTTAGATCAACTAAAAAAAAACTCCAATGGAGACGAAAGAATTTCAGGGCTCATCCGGAGAATCCAGATTGACTGGGTTACTTCCTTTAGTTGTAGCGGCAGGTTTAGTTTAGACGCAGACAAACACATCAGTGTCAGTAGCTTATTAAACTGGCTACAGCAGGTGTGATGCAGCACTGGACGATGCTTCCACACACACAGTATATCACTATGTTAACTAACGCAGGCTAAAACGAACAGTGAAAGATGCCAGACTGTTGGCTCACATGATGACAGGTGGTCTGACATGGGGGGGACATAGCAACCTCTGGTGTTGGATGTGGACGACCTTATTGATCCCGCTACGGCTGTCCACTCCGGGTCGATGACTTTAGACCCCTTCCCAGTCAATGCTTGCGGTGGTCCCCTTAAATTTACCTGTGTCCTTCCTGGTCTGAAGTCGAGGGGGGACGCTGGGAGGGGGTCTAATCTGGTCTCAATGTTCACGCGTTAGAAACAAGTTTGTGCTTTTGTCGTCACCGCTTGTAGAGACATGAGCTCGCTGCTGTCCTGGTTATTATACAGACTAATGACACACTAAAAATATAAAAAGTCCGACTGCTCATAAACTTCTCAGCCCATCGTTTTTATCCTCTGAACTTTTTTTTTTCCCTGATGTTGTAAATGAGTTGTCATGTAAATTTCGGCATCACAAACGACACAATGACCTTTTATAATCAGAAGTGTGGGAGCTCCCCTCAGCTCCACCGCTGGTAGGGAGCGCTATGTTCCCCCTCCGGCCTGCCTGGGAGCTCTAAGTCTGTCGTAATTGCCGCTGTGCTGTGTGTGTGTGTGTGTGTGGCTGCTGCAGTACTGTCAATAAGTGCTTGATGGCCGAGCCGGTGACTGCCTCTCTCTCTCTGCAGCAGCTCAGAGGAGATGGATGGTGAAAGAGCCGGCCCCTCAGCGACTTTTATCTCCCTCTCTCCTCTCCTCCATCACTCCGTCCTGAATCTTCTGCCATTTTTCCCCCCTCTGGTCTTCCTCCCATTCTCTCCCTCCGTCTCTCTCCGTCTGTTGCCAGCCCTCACCCTCTTTCTTTGCCTTTTTGTGTGAATGAATGTTCCTCATTTCCTCTCCCCGCAGACAGTCTTTCAGTGCCATCCATTATGTCTTTGTCTGTCTCCTCTCTGCTCCTCGTGAGCTTTTAAAAAATACTATTTTGGCTATAAGACTACAAATCTCTCTCTTTATCGTTCTCTGTTGTTTCATATGAGGCTCGTTGCTGTTCAGTGTGGATTTAGGCCAGTCAACTCACTGACAGACTTCACTGTGTGCTGTACGTTCACCCTGCTGTTATTATTGTACAATATTTGAAATTGTCAGTATTTCTTCTTTCCAGCCATCCCACATCTTCTTCTCTCCTCTCGTCATTTATTTATGATGTATATTTAATTCAACGTATTATTATCATTCCTCAGTGTTTCTTTCCCATCTAGAATGTTTCTCTTCTTTTAGCTCAGTTTGATTCAGGTGATAAAACTGGAAACGCACATCAGACCACAATTCTCCAGGGTGCCAGCCGGATCAGGAATTAATTCAAATTTTAGGGCGTTAAAGTGCAACCTGAACTAGTTAAGTCATTGATATTGTTGTACAAAGCTCCAGGTTTGCTCATTCAATGGGATAATTAACTACGACTCTTACTTATTAAGAATTATTTCACATAAAGTATTATGTAAGTAACTCATGTGCACAATTAACTGTAAATAAAACCAAAAACCTTTCCAAGAGGAATCCTCACCAAACCCTGATATCCAGACTGTGACCTGCAGAGTCAACCTGCCGCCGCTGTAGCCGCTGTTACAGTGATCTCAGGACACACGACTGCAGCATCTCTGAGGGCTGGATGTAGTTTTCTCACACTGGGCTGCATCTCTGAAGCATGAAATTCACACATGAGTGACAATAAATTGACACTGACCAAAAAAAAAGATTAATTTTATTTGTTAATGCAATCGGCGTGTGACCGGTGAGCCAGCCAAGATGAAATGAACTTGGGGGAGGTTCAACATGTTGCAGAGGATAGGGAACCATGGTGGGAGCTCATTGCAGCCTTGTCTCACAGGTGATAAAGAGGATTAAGTAGATTTAACATCTGAATGATCTGAAACTGTGTGTTGAATCTGCTTGTAAAATAGAAAAAACTGGTGGGTGTAGTTGGGTGTGGCTGTTTACATAGCGGCAGGGGCAAGAAAAACGTGTACAGGCTGCATGTATGCTAATAATTCTGTCTTAGATGGTATCAAACACCAGCAGGAGGTGGAGCTGCTGTGGGAAACTATAATTTCATTATTCATACATTCAAATTTGAGTAGACCCAAAAGGCTTTAATGTGGAATAATGTCCACAAGCAGTCTTTGGTGATTAGACCCTATTATGACATCATCATTTAAGAGGGGTATCCCCCCCGATGGGGTCGTGACGCTGATGGTGGTGGTGGAATGAACAACAGGGAGGTGCGTCGCATTGATCTGACACTGAAATGACAGCTGACAGCAGCAGAGAGGGGAACAGTTTTAAAGTCTGACATCAACAAGGCGATTGGCTCACAGACGTTGAGGCTAAATGTGATTGGCTGAACTGAAAGATGTGAACGCCTTCAGTCGGAGCTGGAAAAGAGAGAAAAAAATCTGAATATCAGCATGATGATAGCTTTCCACTGCGTTCGCTAACAACGACCCATGTGAACTATGTGTATATCAGACTGTATTGTTCACAATGCTGCTTGTACACATGGTTGACTCCGTTTATCTTAACGTACGGGACGGCAATGATTTCAACCTGAACTGTTGATCTTCACCTGAACGTAACAAAGTAGTTGTGGGGCCTAAAGCAAAGGAAACTGCGACGTGAACCAGGTCCGGTCCGCCTGTCGCTGGTACTCTCCAACGGTCATACATGTCATTCTGGACTCACTGGACTCGACCATACAAGATTTTCAGCTGCTGCTAAGCTGCTACTTCAAGAGCTTTTTTAGCCACACGTGTGTAAAAAAGCCGATAATAAAGCCTGATTTTCTCTTTTATTGCGGTCTATTCCAGATGAATATTACAGTCAGACAGAGACCGCGAACAGTTTTGTAATTAGCGAGCAAGCGGCCTTAAAGAGAGTAATGAAAAACAGTATGCAGCCATCTGAATGGAATTACAATGAAACCGGGGGCCGTTTCATGGTTCTTCTGATTGCCTGGCTTTCACTGGTGATATACAATGCAATTATACAGTCTCGCACCAAGTCAGAAAGAAAGGGCGGGTGGGTTGCGGGTCGGGTGGGAGTTTGAATACTAAAAGCACTGATAGTCTAATTGCTGCTGGCTACTTTTGGCTTCAGTTCAGAAAATGTGAAGTTTGAGCTAATCAAAGCTGACGGACGGTCTCCTGTGGTTTCTAAAGACAGTTGGTAATCTGCTGTTGGAGCAGAGACTCTCAGAAACTAAATATTATATTATTATGTTCTCTGTATGCAGCAGAGCTACAGGCTATAGCTCCCACAGATCTCTCTGGATGCTTCATTTCTCTCTTAACTCCTATAAACTGTGTCTGTCAGTAGTTTTGCTTTCAACACACACTCATGAAATTTCATGGAAAAGAGGGGATAAAAGGCCCCAAAAGGCATTTTATGTGTTGTGGGTTTGAATATAGATTTAATCCCCCACCATGAAATGAGAATGACAACATGAAATTGTGATACATAATCTTCTTGTATTTGTCACATGGAGGTTAGTAAAAAGTGAAGTTCAGGAAACTACATTTCACTTCAAGCACGTAATTATGTTAAAAACATTATTTGGCTGCTGCCCAGAGTCTGACTCAGGACTGCAGGTTCACAGCATCTTTCTCCTTGATAGATGATAAAATCTCAGCATGACTGAATAACACATGAAAAGAACAGCTTGAATTATTAACAACACAAAAAATAACCCCACAAAGACCAGAGGGATGAGGGTGCCGGACAATGTTCATATGTAGATAGTTTGAAGGTTGTAAGTCGGTAAAAGTTTGTCTGAAAATGAAATTTTTTTCCTCTCAGATCTAAACTTGAGAAGACAAAGAAGGCTGTGAGAATTTAAGGAGCCCTAACCCTGACCACAGACAAACCAGACTAGGAGCTAGGCTAGCTGTGTCCCCCTGTTTCCAGTCTGTATGCTAAGCTAAGCTAACCTGTTGCTTGAAGTAGCTTTATATTTTCCATGGAGGCAGGAAAGTGGTATCAATCTTTTCAAAATACTCTAATTAAGAAAAAAAGATTGTCTTTCTTCATTTTTGCAAGAAGATTTTATTGTTTTTTGGGGACTTGGTCAGAATTGAGCATCTTGTCCAGTGGACTGAGGGTCTTCCACCACCAGGCTTTAGTCATCTCAGCTTGTTCAACTGTGATTTAACTTATTTATTTGAGAAAATGGTTTTAGGAAACTAAGAAAATCAGTCTTGTAGCAGCCCTTGGCATCAATAATCACACACACAAAAAAAAATCAATTCCATAATACATCAACATTCAATTCATGTATAAATTACAACAACAAAAAATAATATTTCCTTAAAAACCACACACACTGCAGTTGGTACAAAAAACATCAATCTCTAATAATAATGCAAAACCCCCCAGCAGCCCATTAATACAAAGATAACACATACCTCTCTTCACCTACCAAGGGTGCAAACTAGATACAATAGCCTTGTTGAAATGGTCAAATACCGGCGTCGGACCAACTGCACTCAGTGATAAACAAAAGAAACACATTCAAATGTTGTGCTTATTGTCAAACATCACGAAATCCTAATTTAACTTCTATTCGTTTTAATTTTCAACTTACTTTGTACTGTTCACTCTCCCGACCAGCTGCTCAGAAACATGCAAACCTGGCGTGTGACGTCACTATTTGATTTTCCCTTTAAACTTTCTGGGGAGCGCCAACCCAGGAACATGAATAATACACAAAACTGCGGCTCCGCTGGCCACTTACAAGTCTTGTTGGTTTTCTTTCTCGTCATCTTTTGAGCCGTCTCTCTTCCTGTTGATTTTCTCTCTCTGCTCCTCTTTTCCCACGTTTGTCTCTCTCTCCTTTCTCCATCGCTTCCTCGGTGGCCGAGGCCACTGACTCTACCTCCGCTGTTATTATCAGGGGATTTGGCTTTGGCGACCACTTATGAGTCAGCAGTCAGAGGAAGAGAGAAACCAAAGGAGGTCATCAAACGACCCGAGTCCCCAGATGGAAGTTTTCTCGCCGCTTCGATCAGCCATTTGTCTTTGGGGCGATTCATCTACAGTGTGGGTGTGAAAGCGATGTCAGCACTGAGTGATTAATGCTACAAAATGTTTTCCTAATGTGGCGAGGAACGGGGCTGGTGGGTAATTTAAAATATGTTTTCAGAATGGAAACGAGGTTGGTTGGATCCCAGAGCACAAAACAATAGTCATTTATAATACAGAAGGAATAAGAGTTGGAGAGAAAGTTAAAAGCAGCAGCACAGTTAGAATTAAGAGGCGATTAAGAGAAGAACAAACATTAAGACGCAGCTTTGTGTCCGATGAATTATGGGCACAGAAGAATTATCTGAATTGGCAAAAAGCTTTTGGTGGAAAATGTTTACTGGCATCTTTTTGTTTTAGTTCAGGAGGAATTACAGTATGTTCTGCTACTGCAACCAGAAGCTGGAGGGCAGAGGTCAGACGATGGCCGGGCATACAAAACAGATTAAACAGCGAAGGCGGGAGGTTCACACCCCATCTCATGAATCAGGTGGACGTCTTAACTTCGCCACAACTTTCCCCAACTTTTACCAAGTGTTTGGCTAAAAAACTTCATCATGCAGTGGTTTCCTGAGGTGGAAACAAATGAAAAATGTTGACAGAAAAGGCTTTTCAGGTACATTTAATGTAAAATAATTAGTTCTGTTAATGATAATATAAATCAGGCAGCATTTCATTCCTTACAAAACATATCTGTCAATGCAAAATTAGTTATAGATGAAGATAAGTGATGAGCTGCATAACCTCCGCTGTCCATCATGATGCGTCTGTGGAGCTGATCGCTGCCACTCTAATCTGTGTAACTGACCGGACACGCTCTGCTCCTTTTCAAAATAAAACACCCTGTGGAGACTTCCGATTGTACATCAGCAATAAACTCAATTAAAAGGACAAAAAAGGAAACCTTTTAACGGCGAAACCTACTAACCCAAATTAACAGAATAAGGCAGCAAAGCAGTCTGAGATGCTCCTGGTGGGATTTGCAGCCGTGTGGAGGATGAAACAGAAAGGTGTCGCGGAGCTAAGACAGGAAAAGCCTCAATTATAGCACTCATATGTAACACTCATATTTAAACTATGAGGTAAAAATGAAATGAAAAAAATAAAGGTTAAGAAATGTAAAGGCAGTCCAGGAGGGAGCTTATAAATTACTTAGAAAGGTTTCAAGTCAAGAGGAGTGAGGCGTCCAGACGTGACTGCAGCCAACATTATTACACAGACTTTTACCAGATAAAATTTTTACCTAATTAAGAAAATATATATATTTTAAAGAGTCCATCGTATTTTAGAGAACATGATTCTCTGTGAAAGGACCCAAACTCATCACACAAAGATCACAGAACACATACATGTGGAGCCGAGAGGTGCCAAGAGAGCTAAACGCAGCAAAGGCAAACAGAGCTGTGAGTGTAAAGTCACGTGTCCATAAAGCAGACCGATGGCTGAGTGTGGATCTACGAGTCTGTGTGATGTGACTCTGAGGCTTTTGGTTTCAGCTCAGTCAGGATCGTCCAGTCTCACGGGGGCAGACAAAAGAAGTGAACCTAATAACACTTACAGCTGCTGCTACAAAGGGGGCTCGTAGCAGCCCCGTCTCCTACGAACTACATCTATCTACAATTAATTTGCAAAGCAAGTGCCGAATTATGCAGTATGCTATCAACTCAGAGTGACAACAGCATTATTCAGCTTTTTATGTTTAGTTTAAACACTGGCAGCACTTAGTTAACATTCGGGAAAGTTCACGGCCTGCTTTAGCAGAGAAAAAGTCTTCAGACGTAAGATTTTTTATAAACATTTAACCGAAACTATGATCCACCAAAGTGCTTTTGTTGCTTCATCCTGACCGCAGTCTGGACCTGAACCTCCCACCCAACCGCCTCCCAATGATGCTCAGTACATGAATATACTGTAGTGTTTCAGTCACTCGAACAAACAGCGAACAGAAGGAACAGAATCCAGGCAGCGGTTACGTTTGTCACCACAACATAATTAATAATTAAACTGCTTCAACTGGACCAACCTGTACAAATAAAGAGTGCGTGAACTGAGTTATTATTCTTGAATACACTGTATGTTGTTTTGTATTCTGTTGACGGCATTAATCTTTCTCCAGTTTATCAGAAAACATTGTAAAACACGATGCTGTTCTCACAAAAATAAAAGGTTCGTCTAAAATAAAATAAAATATGCTGTGCTTTGGTGTGGGAGAGTGAATACTGCAGATGCATTAAGCAAATACTTCATCTGCAAGCGACCACGGCACTGTGGTCGCTCCTGTTTGTCATCCATAGCAGAAGGGTCACCGGTTTGAAACCCACCTTCTGGATGGAAGATGGGAAAGTACACCCCCTCTATGAAACCCTTCAGTTCCTCTCACAGAGACAGACTGTGGGCAGATTTCAGAGCAAATATGCAGAACACAATGTGCTGCAGCAGTGAATGAATGCTTTCTTTCTCTACTGTCTAAATAAAAATAAAAGCATTGAAGAGATGCAGACGACTGTGAGTTAGAGTATAAAAAACAATTTAAAAGCACAAGCAGGCTGTTACCCTTGAAACATAATATATTGGCATAATACTGTTGAAGCAGTGTTGATTTAATGGATCCCACCTGCAGTTATTTGTTTGTTTGATGCCTGAAAAACTAAAACAGCTTCTACCATTGTGTCTTCAGCCTTGAAGCCCATTTTTACCCAGACTGGTTTCATACGATTACACAAGTTTCTGCATACTTTATGTCCGTTATGCTTCGGTTTTATAACAAAAACAACTAAAGATGATAATCGTATTATTATACTGTGCATATTTTCTTCCACATGTTATCGCTGCAAGCAGCAGTGTTGTCTCTGTCTGTCCCCTGTTCATCAGGGTCTTGTTTCTGTCCTGAGGGAGAGGCTGCCTCGACGTCTCCATGCATACAGAAGGCGTCCTCTCCTCGCAGCGCCGCTGCCAGTTGGCCCAATCGATTGCATCACTTAACTCCTCTCCAAGGTGCTGTGAACTGATGTCACTAGCCCGCCAGAGCTGCAAACCACATTAACCAATAAACCGCCTTCCTCCGCGAGACGACGAAATACGACCTACGCAAAGGCGTCATCTCCCATATGGACGAATCGGTTTGGAGAGGTCCACCAGCAATACAGCATAGCCATGGCTATGAGACAGAGCCAAGCCAACCCTGAAGAAAGACAGTTTCTTCAAGGGTCTTTGGTCTGGAAAACTTAATCTCCCCAGGAGGATTAATAAAAAACTACTCTCTCACAATGCAACATGCAACTGTTCACAGAGAAAGTAAGAAATAACTTTTAGCGTCATTGCTGCAGTATGAAAGATCAGCTCAGAATTTTACTTTCAAATGTTCAAAAAGTGAACTAACATCAGCAGAATGTGAGGAAGTAACAATACTCTTTGTCAAAGACGTTTTTGTACTGTGTTGCAGGGATACCTACTGAAGTTAGCATGCATGCTAACAGCTAGTCCTGGCTATGACTTCTTGTGTTCAGACAACATTCAACATTTGGGAACTCTTTTGTTAAATGAAAAATGAAAAACATAAACATAAAAGTGGTTTGTGGGTCTGAAATGCAGATGTAATCCAGCCTGCCGCCGACTGGCAAGCGATACAGAAGTATCCGCTGATGAACCACCACATTACAGAGCAGCTTCTTTCCTCCTTACTCTTTAGATTTATATCTAAATAAGTGACTGTATATATATCTGTTTTGTTTTAATATATCATTATTAGGTAAATGTTTACTCTGCAATATAATGTCTGTAGTATAATGACCATCAGCGTTTAAATGTTTCCCTACAAACCTCACTTTCACTCTGCAATTCTGTCGGCCACTGGTTACGATTTCCTGGAGGCTCAATTCACAGAGGAAGAGCGTTAACTATTGTTGGCAGATCGATCCCGTCAGGCTGACTGGATCTGCAGAAAATATGTTATCACTGTCTCCTCTGTGTGGTTTCAGAAAAGCATTTCTCTCTGCTTTCATGTCTCCATTAAAGACACCATCTCTGAAGCAGTACTCCGGCTGTAATGATGGCATACAAAATCATGACAATTTCACTTTTCCTCTACTGTGACCATGTTTCTTTCTTTGTCTTTATTTGGAAATCATGTATTCTTCAATATTTATGTATTGCACCAGACATTGTGTAGGTTTTGAGCATTTTAAAGGGATTCCCTGCAGCACAGTCCAGATTGTTGCTGTGGCAGAACCACCATCAGGTACCTTGTAGAACCATTTATGTTGAGAGTGCAGGAGGGAGTAAAGAAGGACGAGTCGTCGATGTCACAGGAGCTGCCGCCAATATATGGAAACGTCCCCACAATGCACAGAATGATTTGTCACGTAAAGCAGAAAGAGACAATAAAGTAAAAAAAGAAAAAAAAAAAAAGAAAGTCGACCAGGTTGTTCTGAGGTTTTCCCAAATGGGTCATACCATGATGGCTCCTCCTCCAATGTCCTCTGACAGAGTTAGGCCAGCAGGAGGAGGGAGGGCTGACTCTCGGTGGTAAAAGGTGATTTATACGCTGCGTAGGATGCAGATGCCGGCAGGATCACAGAGGCAAGGGCAGAGGAAGAGGAGGAGGAGGAGTAGGGAGGAAGAGAGATGAGAAAGAGGGGAAAAGTAGAGAAGACAAGAGAAGAAGAGGATGATACAGGTATGGTAGGAAAAGAGATTAAGATAGAATACAAGGAAAGAAGGGATGAGAAGAAAGGAAGGAGGAGAAAAGGAGACAGAGATGTAAAAGAGAGGCAGAAATTCAGTACGGAACAGAAGAGGAAAGGAAGGAAAGGAAAGGAGTTTATAGAAGACAAGGCTGCCAAGAAGGATGAGTGCAAGGAAAGAACTGAGGAGAGGCTGCAAGGTGAGATCAGCAGAAGAAAAATAATCTAAATGCAGAGAGGAAAGAAGAGATGAAGAACAGTAGGAGCAACGAGAGGATCTCGAAAGAGATAAGGGAAAATTGCAGGAGAGGAGAGGTGAGGAGAGGGCATGGAGGAGGAGGGAGCAGAGAGGAGGGCATGAGAGGGACATGAGGGAGAGGAAATGGATGGAGAGATGCAGTGTGGAGAGCGCAGTCAGGATGTGTTTCTAAAGCGGAGCTGACAGGATTCGTCAGCTCGTTCTCCGGAGGTGAATCACCTGAGCTGAAGACCACAACAGCCAGCAGCTTCCCTTCTGCTGCCCCACAGAGGAAAACACCAAGTCTGACCACTGCTGCATGTCCACATATGTTACCTCACAATTCAAAGAGACAAGCATCACAAGAGAAGAGTCTGAGAGTCCAGCTTGAGCCTCTCATGTAAAACCGTTCAACTCGTAGAGCCGTGCACGTAAATACGAACACATACACGCACAAATAGGAACTATACATGGAGAGATGTCAGAGTGGAGGGGCTGACACATAGTCAGACACCCTGAGGAGACACCTTGGCAGTGCCCGGGAGGTGAACTGGCGCCTCTCCAGCTACCCGTCCACACTCCATACTGACTGGTTGAACCAGCCACCCTCTGGTCCCCGAGCCGAGTCGCCGCAGACTTTGCTGCTGCCGCCAACCTAGCAACAGGAGCAAGTATAGCAACAGCTGGAAGGATTTGGTGGTGGTGCAGTGGGCAGCAGGTTGTGGGTTCCCGCCAGCCAGCTGGGGGCTGTGAGGAGTCTGTTCTCCCCAAGTCTGTGTGGTTTTCCTCCAGGTGATCCAGCTTCCTCCCACAGTGTCAGTGTGAGCCTGAATGGTTGTTTATCTCCAAACTGGCAACCTGTTCTGTCATCCAGTGTCAGGAGGGATCAGCTCCAGCCCCCCCGCAACCCTCCAAAGGATCAGTGGTTATAGATTATGCACGGATGGATGTTACTAACCAAATAACATGAATTGGGAAATGAATTTGAGCGCAATGAGTGGACAGAAGACTCTTGGAAGATGTGAAAATACCTTTAATGTTCATATGTACACAGCAAATTTAGGATCCGGGAATAAACTCTCTGTGAGTTAAAATCAACTCAATCTGAGTGTACATGTGAGACCATCGAATAAACTCTTGGGCTGTGTTAAAGTAACTCTTTTCTGAGAGTTGATCTATTAACTCCTATCAGGAGTTAAAACTGAACATGTACAGGAGTTAAAATATGACTCCCATTCAGAGTACAATTAACTCTTATATTTAGTTAAATTTATGTTAACTCTTTTTCAGTGTTAACAGTCAACTATTAATATGTGTTGTATTTTACACTAATGGAGTTAATATTTCAAGACACTAAAATGCTTTTTTTAGGTAAAATAAATATGAAATACACCAAATAAATTACTTTAATTCTTCTCTTTATTTAAAACATTGAGACATTAGGTTAGCAACACTTCGCTGCATGAATACATACTTGTGAACCAAGTTATACTTTGGTAAAATCATTTATCTAACAATAAGCTTTGTTAAATAACATTGTTCTTCAAGTAGAAAATAAGGTAAAACCTCAAATCAAAAGACACTGTTATAATGGCAGCTTAAAGGTTGCAAAACAGTGTTATAAAATGTAAGTCAAACAAAAAAAAAAAAAGGTTATACAAAAGCATTTTTCATTGTTTCAACAAATAATCTCAACTAGATTTCTACGAATTCTTTGGAGAAAATACATCCAGTGCAAACTTTGTCAAAAACCTTTGACATATTGAACACATTTAACAAATGTGACTTACTTGTAATGCAGGATTACAGACATAATGTAAACAGTTCAACTCATCATTAAGCACAACACGTGTACATACAAGTAAAGATCAATTCCACTTAGTTTCCTTTAGCAAACATTTTGACACTTCAAATAATACAACTCTCTGACACAACATAAAAACATGAATCACACCCATAGGACATTTGGGCATCAAAAGCTTTGAAGTGCCTTAAGGCCCTTCTTTCCAGAACCAGAATCTTCTTTGGGTTGATTTCATTTACTTGGAAAGCATGAAAATGGTCATGGAAACAAGTTTCATGTTCGATCAGAACAAAAAACACTTCACCTTTGTGCAAGATAATAGTGGTTATTTTGCTGAACAAAGGTGTGTTTTCATCAGTGCCTGTGCAAACAAAAAGGCCAACATGATATTCAACTCCATCACACTTTACCCAGTTTGTCAGGTTGACAATGGACTGTGGGTCAATGTGAAGGTATGCAGATACATCTTCTGCACATTCAAGTGTTTCAAGTAAACACATCTTGACTGGACCAGACTCGACTGCTTTTAAGGCCAAGCATTCCCAATGATAGGCTACAGCAAACTGATGCTTTCTTGCAAGTGAGACAGTCAAATTCTTGAAGTTCTTAACACAGTCCTTGAAAAATTTATGTTTAGCTTCGAATCTCATTGTCCAGATATGAATGAGTGGTCCTATTTTTCGGATGCACCGAGGATAGTGGACCATGAAATGGTGTTTTGGGATCAAGGTTTTTGATGAGTAAAGTTCTTTGAAGAGTTGGTGATGTTCGATAATAAGATGCTTTAGATACACAGTCATCCCTTCAGTGATCGAGTATGAAAACACAATGTTAATAATGTTCAGCAACAAAAGCATCAAATGCCAGTGCAAATCATCCTCTGGTACCAGGTCACCAAATATTAAGGGTATGTTTGTGATCAAACACAGAGTTTGGGATGCGTTTAACCCTAGTCCATGTCCCACACAGTCAAGCTTAACATTGGTTGGCTTGTTTTTCTTTTCCAAATAGCCATAATTGAAAGCATAGATCCTATTCAACAGGCTTTCTTTAGTGATGAAATGTTGAATCAGGTATTCAAAAAGTAACCTGGCCTCATATTGACCAACCCCCTCCAAAATGTCATGCATGATGTCAACAGCATAATTTTCTGAAATACTGAAATACTGCAAAGTGTTCAGAATGCTATTCCGCTTAATGCCAAATAAGGAGGTTATTGTTGGATCATTTTCCAAAGCAGTAAAATGTTGGTCATTCAAAACTGCAGATCTTAAAGTCAAACATGGGTCATCTTCTGAGAAAACTGACTGAGCAGTAGATTTATCAACCAAGCAAAATCGACAGAAATGATTTGCACTAAATGACTCCATGAATCCAAGAATGCTGTGCATACCCAAGTTATCACCAGTAATTTGTGCAAGAGTGCCACGAACACAGACTTCAGAAAATGGAACAGCAACTCCAGTTGTTTCTAATATTTTCAGGTCTCTTACTAAGGGTTTCAATATTTCATCAATACCATATTTCTTAGCATCTTGTGCATGGAACAATGATACCAGATGAATGTTCATCAAGGCTGAATTCACCCTGGGTGGAAGATTCCTTAAAATAAAGTAAAGACAGCCAACTTTATGGATACCTTTCTTTGAACCTAGCGGATTTGCGCACTCAAATTCATCAAAGTACAACTGGATCTGGAGAGCAAACTTTTCACTTGAAAACAGGGGATGATTTTTGAAGTAGCTTCCATCACAGAAGTCCTCATATTTGTCACAGCTAGTAGATTTTTGCATCAATTCACAAATACTTTCATTTTTGAAAATGAATTGCAGTGTTTTAATTATTGGAATATAGATAAATTTGTCAGTGATTGGAACTTGCTCATAGTTTCCAGCTCTGGTGTTTCGTCTGGTATCAAATCTTACACCTAGGCGCTTTTCAACTGGTTGCACGATATCCCATTTTTCGGTGAAATATTTTTTCAACTTGCTATTTGAATTTAAATGGCTGAAAGGATTGTCTGTGTGTTTAAACAACTCTTCAATGGCCGATCTGGCGGGATTGGTGGCTGGTATTAAGCTCAGCACTCGTTCCTGTATATTAGTTTGCAAGTCTCCAACAAATTCCTGAAAGTTCTCAATGGTAGAAAGTACTACAGTATTTGGTACACCACTTCCTAAAAGTTTGGCAATAATTGATGCACACATGTCCTTGCTTCTTAGTGGCACTGAAGAGCCTTCTTCAATATTTTGATGTTGTGATGAAGTAGAGGGTGTTTCATCATTTAAGTACTGCAAATTATCATGCTCTTCAGTGTCATGGTTGACAGGGGTCTGATCTGTCAGACATGTACTGTCAAATGGTGCATGTATCTTAACGAGGTGCCTTCTAAATCCAGAATAACTTGAGAACTGCAAGCAGCATCCTATTTGACCACATTTTAATCTTAAATTTTTCCCTGGATACATTCCATGAATTAGTTTGAGGTGCCTGAACAACAGCAGAGCTGTACCAAAGGATGACGCACAGAGGAAACATCTCAGCATTTTAGCTAGCTGAACGCACTACTGCTTGTTCAACAACTTTGCTCTTAACTCTTTGACTCTTGGAGTTTCTTCTGTGGTGTCAATGTCAATGTTGTACAGTGTAGTCTGTAAAAATGTGTACAGGCTGGAGAGAGCATCATCATATTTCAGACTGAAAACAAAATGAGACTTGAACAGCTCATCAAATGCACCCAAAGATGTACTTGACTGACATGGAAGAAGCTTCCCATCCAAGACTATGTAGAAGCTGTGCTCGTGAGGTTCCTGTGGCCAAAAGATATGGCTGGGGGTTTCGCTCTGCGGTAAGGTGATCCTCCAAGCTCTGGCACGCCTGAAACACAAAGAAGCATTGTCACATAAGCAGTTAACTACAAAAAAATGTTACAAAATACTGGAAAAGATCATGTGGCTTTTACAAACCTTCCGAAATAGCACTAAATGATCTGCAGCCTCTGCAACACTGATCTTTTTTGGCCGCTTACGTCCAGCTGGTTGAGGTGTAAGCAGATGCAGCAAGACAAGAAGGGAGGCCATGTCGCTGTCCCACTCTGCAGACAAAAATCAACATATTTTACCTAAGAATATCTTTCTCTACATTTTTACCCTGTACACAACATAGTAGCCTCTCCTAATTGCTTGTTATTTAAAAGATAAACAGGAGGCAGTAATAATCAGATATACTCCCATTTGCTTAAAAAGTTATGGCAACTTATGATATCGCAAACAAATCCTTAACAATATAATACCTGGCTCTTCATCAGCAGTGTCAGACTCTTCATTTAGGGCAGAGTTGAGGTGTTTTTTCAGAAGAGGTGTCTCTCTCAGGCTCCTGGCCTCTCGGATGATCTTGTCTTTAAAGCAGGTGGTCCACTTTTCCAGGAACCTGGATGAAGTCTCTGATCCAAACATCAGCAAGAAATCCTGCAAAATCTAATGTAAAGCGGAAGGAACTACCATTACAATCATATCAATTGAATAAAATTTATTTTAAGAAATATTATTCAAGTGTTTCCTACCAGTCCTTTAGTGTCCAAGAAACGAGGGAACATTTGGAGAATGTCTGCTGACTGCTGTGGATCATGGATCATCTGTTGGCGATAGAGGAATGTTTCTCTCATCTTCTGCAAGACTAAGTCATGGTCGGTTGTGTGGTGAAGAAGAGACATTGCTTCCATGCAGCCATCTCCTGATTGCTGGTCATTGGTGGGGCCAACTGTCCTTGAAGATGTGGGACCTCCTTTACGCACCACTTTGTTGTGGGAAGTTGATGCAGTTTTAGACTGACGTTGAACTGTCTTCACCCTCCACTCAAGAAAACCTTTGTTGCTCTGGATGTCATAGAAATGTTCCTGGAAATAATAATATCTGTGGTTAGAGTTCTGACACTTTAAAGTTTCAAAGGAAAGCAAATAGTAAAATTCTGAAAAAGATCAGTATTTCACACTGTATTTACAATGCAAACTCACATATCCCTTTTTTGAGTATGGATCCTTCAAAGATGGGAAGAGTGACACAATCCCAAGAGCATGAAACTCCTTGGTTGTTTTGGCTACTGCTCTCCTAAAATATATAAAAACTGTTTGTGAAAAGATTCTTTCCTTAACTGAAAAAAAAGAAAATTTAGGTACTAGCATCAAGCTTCTTACCCTTCCTTTTCACGCATGTGAGCCACAATGATGTTCACCATTAATCGCCGAGTTGAATCTTTCAAACTCCCTGTGTCTTCATACTCCTTGATCACGGTCATCCCTGCTGGCTTTGAGGTCAGAATCTGCTCCACCACCTAATTGGAATAGATTTTTAAAAAGATCATAGCAGCCAAAAGTACTGATTATTTAAGGAAACATCAATCTGTCACAAAAAAATATCAATTAGGATTAGGCTTTCAATATCTGTAGTCCCTGAGTTTAATCTGCATCCTAAATTACGCTAACCAACTAGCAAACTGTCAAGAATGTAAATTATTACACTTACACTTCTTGCACGGGTGCTGTCCATATCAGGTTGAGCAAGTTGATATCCGGCATCACTTGTTTCACTTCTTGGGCTGCTTAAGCTCGAGATGGACAGTGTATCTGTTAGACTTGAGGAGGAGGATCCTTCACCTGGCTGCAGAAGTGCGAAATCTGAGGATAAAAAAAACATCAGTGTATAAGGCATAACCCTGACCACCAAAATCAACATTACTACTTGCTATCAACAGAGAATAGTTACTTAGTATTTTCATTCTGAACACAATAACATTCCCTACCACATGGTGTGAGTGTTATATACTCGGCCAGGTCTGCACTGTCAGCGTTGTCCTTGGAAAGGTCTGGTGGTTGGAGGTCTGAAAAGCAGACATTTGGTTGTACTTTTTTTTTTAATATTAAATTATTTTGATTGAAAAAAAATTAAACACTGACACATTTCTTTCAAAGGGAACATTTTTCTCAAGAATATCATCACTTAATAATAATAAAACAAACTGACACCACTTTACCACCATCAGTGTAGATGACAAAACAGACATCTTTAACTGTCGCAAGCTCCGGAAAGACATCCTCATCCACCTCTATTCCCTGGTCATCTGTGATTTTCAGCATTGTATCTTCTGGTATCAGAAATTTCTGATGAACTGAAGCATGACAAGCAATACTCCATTAACACATTATCATTACAGCCCCATGAATTACTTAATTCAAAATTAATGTAACTTACCCAAACCGATAAAATCGGAGAAGCTGATTTCATCCAGTTTAACATATTTCCTTGTCCCTTTGTATTTCACCTTTATCAGCATCTTGAGCACTTAAGGGAAAAAGGAGTTTTAATATAAACATGAATAGCAAAGAATGGATTGTAACTGTAACAATCTGTCTGTGTTGGGGCTGTTACAGTATATAATGCATTATTTTTAACCATTTTTAAAGGAAAGGAGGCCCAGTGTGGTGTAGGCAAAAATTATATTTTGAGAAAAAATTGGGTGGGCTATCTTTTCCCATTTAAAACCATTTGCCAGTAGAAAAAAGTTACTGGCAGACTGAAAAACAGCAACAGTTTGTGTAAAAAATATGCTTATGCTCAGCATAGCCAATTTACAGAGCTTGCAATCTAATGTCTGCACACAACAGCACTCTAAACAATGAACTGTTATCACTGGTGTTCTCTATTAGCTTAGTCTGCATTTAATCACATTATTTAGCACTACTAGCCGACCGTGTTTCCACCATTTGATTCACAATTACAGTAGTCACGGTCGCGTTGCTTGTCAAAGTTTTTCGTGGTAAATGTGAAGCATTACTGTTACCTGACAGTGTTCCTCTCGTGAAGGCCCCGGTGTCCTGTCATGCAGCCTTAAGCCGCGGCGTGTCCAGTCCGATGTTGTTACATAAGTTAGTCTAAAAACGACACGCGCAGTAAATACACAGTAAAACATAGAAACAACCTAACGCGAAGCTAGCAAAACTACTTTTTAACGACACCAGACGTAATGAGAAGAGCCAGTGTTCATTTAATACATGAAATATGAGCGCGACTGGAAGAAGCTAGCTTACCCAGTTGTCTCACTGATAGCAACGTTCAAACACGTTCTGCAAGAGTTGGAAAATTGACGTTCTTACTTACAAGTCAGTTAGTCCTGGCCAGTATTCAGTTTTATATTACATAAACCGAAACATATCAACATTAACAACGGTTTAAGAAGTAAAACTGGTCACGTACCTGTCTCTGTATAAGTAGGAGCGAGAGAAACGTTGTGAATGAACTCTCAGGTGGAGGTGATTGACTGCCCTGAACACCCAGTGAATGTACTACTTTTTTCCACACTGCTTAAGAGTAACAGTTAACACGAGCTGGAGTCTCAATGTGTGAATAAACTCCAAAAATTTTACTCCTTCACTGCTTTTTGTCCAACTCCTGATTTTTTCACTCTAGAAATTTGCTGTGTATGTTTGCATACTTCACAAAACAAGATGTTTAGTTCTGTAACTCGAATGGATAAAAATAAGGAGAACCTGATCCGACATAACAGATGGGCTGTGTTCAAACTACCATCCATTTTTTAAACTAGTTTGTAATTAGTTTAAACCCACTGTTGGGTTTCTTCAAGGACAAATAAGATGACGCAGAGGCAACGGTTATGGTGTTTGAGGTGTTTTGTTACATGATTTTTAATGGACATTTGTCAACCAATTTAAGTTCTGTAAATGTCCACAGCAGTGTGCATAGTTTGGGATCATCAATCAGGAAATATTCAGCAGCTCAACTTTTTAGTATCTTCATAAACAGCCAAACAGATTTATGCTAAACAGACAATAAGAAAGCTGTAAAACCTGCTGTAACAGTCAAGCTTCAACACAACTCAACTCCAGCTCAGCATTATGAGAAATGACGGATGTCTGATGGCTCGGCTTCAACATGTCGTGCCATGTTTACTTTTTTAAGCAAGTGGACAAAAGTACATTATTACTGGAGAGGTAAGAGTGAGTGAAGCTCGACTCAGAAACAGAGAAGTTGCCAAACGGTCATTAACGACGCCAAAGGGAATTTATTGGAAAATGACGCCAGCCGACATCAGGACAGACAAAATCTTTGATCTTTGTCTGGTTTATTCAGGACGCTCCCCTTTTTCTCTCGCTGGTGCCAGAAATCAATATCAAATGATTTATAACTTTCACCACAATAACGCAAGGGGACGCGTTTTCAGATCTTGCCGGTCTAAGCCTTTGCATTATCGCTGCGAAAGTTCAGAAAACTATTACTGGGACGTGACATTAATTAACTTCCAGAGTCTGCACCCGCCTGCAGAGCTGCATTAATACAGCATGAGGTGGACCCTGTGTTCTCCCTTTCCCAAAGAGCCCATTAAGACTTCGCACACTCGAGCAAACCCACACACCCCGCACATTAGACGTGACAAGTGAACGCCCCAGCGACGGCAATCAATGCACTCCTAAACTTTGGATTCAATGCAGCATACTAAATGAGAAAAATAAATTTCCCCTCTGTGCATGGGCTGGAGTGCTGCAGTAAGCGGTTTTAGGACAGCGCTCACTCTGACCTATCCACATAAAGTCCAGAGGCGGATATAAATAACAGGCCGGCGTGTTAGAGAGGACAGCTATTGATTACCGAGGGAGGCCGGATGACACTGGATCCCGGCTCTGCTTGGGTATCTTCTAAAAAGGACACAACCTGTACACATTCTGAGACCCCAGATACATGCATGAGCTTTGTGCTTCATGGTCATGTTATGTACAAATGTATTTGGCACATGTGCTTTATATTTCACTGCAAAGAACATCAGCTCAGTTGGTATTTCCAAAACACAAAATATCGTATCAGCTACTATCTTGAAGCAAGAAGAGACCAGAGTGAATCAAGAAAGTTATCCAAATAATAGAAGCTGGTAAAATTGCAGCATTTAAAGAAAACTGGACTTATAGACACAATGACTTGTGGCACACACTGCTATTCATTCCATGTAAAAACTATTATTGATAACACCTGCAATCACCATCCTGAGTTTCCCACATCACATTTACTGTGTCACGGAGACCTCAGGCTGCTCCCTCTCACTTTACTACATCCATGTACAAAGACGCTACAGCCACCGTTACAGCTAGTTCTTTGTGTCTATCATAGCGTGTTTGTAGTTTGTACTGTGCTTTTTACACACACCTAATTCTGTTAAACCACATTCATGATGGTTGTTGGTTCGGGAGATTTATGAAGCAACTGCAAAGGCTATTTTTCTTGTTTCCCAGCATGAACTGGTGTTATTCTGTGTTACCACAACCAAGAATCCCCCAGGAGAACACTGTAGTGCTGCAGGCAAAGTGTGTGTGTGTGTGTAAGCACATATACACACATACACTAACAGCACATACTGTGCAAGCATTTCATGTGACACACACACACACACACACACACACACACACACACACACACACTGGAGATGCAGGCATGTCTGAGGAATATCTGAAGCCCTGGAGAGTTCAGTGTCAGCACAAGAGGTGACCAGGTTATTTCTGGCCTGTTCTATATTCACTTTGACATCACATGTAATATTCAGCATTTTATTACACATATGCTGTATATTCTCCTCTGTGAGACCCTTATAGATGACCCAGGTTCCTGTTTCTGGCCTGGTGAGTGTGCCTGAATGATGGCATCTTCAGAAAAGCTTCACCAGTGCAGCCAACAAGGGCCATAACAGAATATTTAACATGACATGAGGGCAAGTTAGTCTCTTCCATTAGTGGCGTATGGGCTGAAAAATGCTTGAACAAGGCATCAAGGAGCTATTGTTCAAATGTGATGTGAAATTTCCTGAAAAGGTTCTTCCTCATGCTTGATCAGCAGCAAACAAAGTTAAAGTATCAAATCAAATCAGAGGTTTTAATAGTGTGCATGTACTGTGACACCTACCTACGTCAAGACACAGAATGAATGGAAATAATTTGGTTTTGAAAAGGTCACAGTCATATTAAGTCTCGTTTTTGCTGTGTTGGCCCTCAGCTGTAATAATGTGTCACCAAGCATTTGTTAAATACCGTTCTGGATGTTTTATCGGACGTGTCACAGTTGAAACTGAGCAGGTATTTGAATCAACAAAAAACAGTCAGATGAAGGTAAAATCATCTGATTTCCTCTTTAAACATTCTGATTCTTCAAACACCACCACTGGTCAGTAAATGCCACAATCTTCTCATCACATCTGCATTTTTTTTCTTTTGTTAAGAACCAAAAAAAGCTAAATATAATCAGTGCTGCCGGTGTTGCTCGCAGAATGTTGCTGACCACTGGTGCGAACACCAAATGAAGAAGCAGTTCTGTCACGGGCTTGGTGTGCAGTCTGACTGTGCAAACTTCATTCACATACACTTTTCACATTTTTGCATTTGCATGAATTTCAGTTTGGATCTGGTGTGCAATGACTTTGAAGCCAGCAGACAATGATGTGACTTCTCTTTTCAAAGCATCCTTCCTGCTTTTTCTTTCATCCATTTCTATTTTTTGCAAATTTTATGTTTTGCTTTTCTTCTATTGACCCTGTGATGTTTTTGTGTCATATGTTATTACAGGAAATAAAATTCTGCAAAAAAACAGTAAACAAAGAAATCTATAAGACCATCGGATCCCTTACCATCTTACCCTGAACCCTGTAACTCTGGCAGCCAGTACAGACGCCGTCGGGCTCAAATCTTTTTGCCAAAGGTTGCCAGTACAGGGAGCAAAACACCCTTTAAAACCTCTTTTTGCATTCAAGTGAATGCATCTACGTAAATAAGGTGTCACTAACGCTAGAATGGATGTGATGGCTGACTGCTTTACTCTTTCTGCCAAATCATAAATGAGATAGAGCTTCTATATCAGGCAGTGAGGACAGCCATGATCCATCCTGGAGTGACAACAAAACCAAACACTGAAACATGATCGCCCGAATCGCAAACAAACATTTGTCGCAGGGCGTCGTAGAGCCGTGAGGAAGTCAGAGCAGAGATGCTGTTGCACTGTAGTTTTCCCCAGCCAGAGGGTTAGAGAGGCGGAACCTGCAATATGCAATATGTTGAAGTCACTTTAAAACAAAGTCAATGGATTGTTGGTTCAAAGCTCCAGCTGGCTGCCAGGGTGGAGCACAGCTGCAGAGAGGTTGTTTAGCCCCGGCAAAACCATTTCTGACAAGTTAAATTGTGAGAGGGTTTGTCTGCCTGGCCGCACAAGCATTTATTGAGTGTGGAATGAGTTCTTGCACAGGGGCTGTGTGTGTGTGTGTGTGTGTGTGTGTGTGTGTGTGTGTGACCTCTGGTCGTAGATTAAGGTCACAGCCTTTCTGTCAGGCAGCACAACATGAGTAATGTTTTAATGTGAACTTATTAGGCCCTGTGTGCTTTTATGGACAGTCTGAGGCTGGAGATGGAGAGGTCATTTTTCACCTGGAACGACTTGACCCCGGACTTGAACTAGCTTTTCTGCCTGGTCAGTATTTAATCCCTCAAATGACGAAATGACTGAAAAATCTTTGGAATTGCAAGAAAATACTGAAAATAACTCAAACTCTGTCTCTGAATAAACATTTGTGTCACCACTTGGCCTGTGTCTTAATTATAATTCTAATGGCATGTGGTGTTTAAAGACGTATTACTCGAGGAGAAGTTGTTGCATGCATGTTAACGTTGCATGCAAATGCATAATTAATTAGTTGTGGCTGATGCAATATGATGCGGTGAAGGCGGAACCTCGATTGAGCTGAGGGGAAAACATCCACTGAAAGTGATTCCCAGGCTGTGGGGTGGGTGTGGGTCCCTCCTGGGGGTGCAGAGGCATGACAGAGGAGATGCATCCACAGGGAAAATATTACTAAAGATAAATGAATGTGATTAATGTGCGGACAACAAAGAAATAAAAGCGCTCTCGTGCTCTTTTTATGCTCTCATCGTGTTTTCAGGCTGACTGTCAGTTTAAGAGGAGAGCCTTTTGGCTTTTGCATCCAACAGCTCCAGGATGTGGGCAAACATGTCACTGCTGGTAAATCTAAATGACTGGATGTTAAATGTGGAGTCCCACAGGGGTCGGTATGGGGCCCTAAACCTTTTCATTTCATATATAAATGATATTTGTGACATTTGGTTGTATGATAGATAGATAATTAGATTTTTTTTTCTTTTTCTGGAGATTATTTTAAAATAATAGATAAAAAAGGATATTAATTAATGATTGACTAACAACATTGATAAACTTAAATTAAATTGGAGCAAAGCCAAATTCATGCAGTACAGTTTCTAAAAGAAATAATGATGAAATGATAATATAATGCAGAGGTTCCCCTTAATATGCAGACGAGGTCAGACTGGCTGCTTGATAAATTGACAAATATGTTTGAAATAATAGTCTGTTTTGATCTCCCTCTTTGTTCCTAAAGCTACAAGTTAAAAGCAGAGTCACATCTTGACCTTTGACATTCTAGATTTTCTCAGGTCTAGCTTGTAATTTCTGTGTACATGTGCTTTAATGTTCTGTACAGTTTCTATTCGAGGAAACTGGATTTACATACAGCATACTGCAGTTTATTCTGCAGTTCTATTAAGCTCCCTTTCTGTCTTTTGTTTTGATTGCAGATGCTGCTGTTGGATCCGATGACAGTTTGCCTGAGGAAGTTGTAGAGACACAGACAAAACAAAGCGATCAGAGATGGATCGCGCCGACTGTGCAGCGGCCGGCATGTTCACGTGATGTTTCCCGAGCTGCTGGAGGTCGCCCGAAGCGGTTCCATTTGTCCTGTTAAGCTTTTCAGCGGGGAACCAAATGAGAAATCTGGTTTTTACCCCGAGACCAAGCAGGAGACATTTAGCTGTGCCCGAGGCCACAGCTTCATGAGAACATATTATTACTTTTATCATCTGGAGAGCCCTCACAGACGGTCCATTTCCTCTCTCTGCTTTGTTTTTTACAGATCTGATGTAGTAAAAGTTTCAGGGTAATCCTGCTGAAGTATGGCACAGTCTGCCTCTAACCTCACTAAAAAGTTTCTTCACAGCTACAAGGTAACACCACTGGACTGTGTGTGAAATAGCTTAAAATGTAGTCACTGACAAACCTTGGCTTCAGGACTGATCCAGGGCCCCTTTTCCCACTAATATCATAAAATCCATTCTTGAACCTGCTTTAGACACTAAAATGATAGTTAAACCAGTGGCCACAGATAGAAGGCTGAGAGCATCTAAGCCCAGGAAGCATCTATAGCCTTCACTTTTTATATTGATGCTCTCTGTGAATGAAGGTGGTGTTTGATGCACACAGCAGCTGCATGTTGGAGCCCTGCATCAGTTTACACCCACAGCACAAACAGGACCAGATATCACACAGGAGATGCTGTAAAGGCACAGCAGGTGTTGGTCCATGGAGCGAATGTGTGGAAGCTTTAAAGTGTCTTTCACCACTCAGCTGTGGTTTTGCTGTCTGAATGCTTTCATCACACTGCTGGCCACCATCCTGTAGACTCTACAACCTGCTGAGCTCCAACAAATCCTGCCACCTGAACAGCAAAGAGGCCATTTGTTTTCTGATCTTCCACCTCTATCGATAGTTTGCTTTTTAGCCGCTAAAGCTAGTTGTGTGAGGTCAGCTGAAGATTGCCTTCCTGGTTAGGAGAGGCCGACGCTGTCTGTTGATTGGTGAGAGCAGATGCACAGAGGTCAGTGTGTCTGCAGAATCGCTGAGTCAGTTATTATTTGCACACACAAATGGAAACATCTGCTGTACTGAGGATGAGACAGTTCTGTTGTTGCTTTCCTGTAGCTCAGCTGAAGCCTGTTTGCTGCGTTTTCATTAATGCTGATCATAAACTGATAAATGTGCTCAGAGCCTGCTGTTCTTCCCTGATACTCGCCTTTTTCTTTTATTTCTCTTGAGAGAACCAATTTGAGAACCTATTTGGAGTGTTTATGACTCTCAGCTTGTGTTTCTTTGTGCTGCACCCACCCACCCACCCACACACACACACACACACACACACACACACACACACACAAACACACACTCCGGGGAGAGATGACAGGGGAAGATCAGGCAAAATTACTGTTTTCCTTTTTTCCCTTTTGGGTTTCAAGTCATTTTGTTAGCCAAGAAACTTTTTTCTCTGTGTTCTTTCAGCTCATTCTTTTTAGCAGACTCTCTGTGAACTTCCTCACCTCAGGCTTTCAACACCTACTAACTAAATCACCGCACACGTATCGCGGAGTTAATGGGGATCAGACGGCCTCTCCTCCCTCCTCCCCCTCCCCACCGGAGCTCATCGCTGCCCCAAACTGACAAAACTATACTTCAGAGAGAAAAATTAGCTTGGCATTTGAGACAGTTAGCTCAGTGGATTCTCGTCGGTGTCCCACACAGGTCAGAGAGTTGGCAGCTTTTTCAGGCCAATCTCTGCAGCAGCTGATTTGACTGATTTTCTGCTCGTGACTGAAAGTGTGCAGAAGTGCAGCTGCAGTGGCATTCACACAATCCAGCTACAGAGATTCATGACACTCAGTGTCCATGTCGGAAGACGGACAGCAGATATTTCATCACATCGCTCATGCTGAATGCCTTTGATGGAGAAAAGCTTGGCAGTTAAATTAACTGTTTCCACAAAGCATAATTAGCATAACAAAGTTCCATCATGCACCGTTGTCATGCATGTTTTCTCAGTAGTCAGTAAGATGTAACAGCAACAAAAATAAAAAATAACTGAGCATGAAAGTCAACCATAGCAAGCAGTTTACAGTTGGATGGCATCATAACAGCTTCCAAGCTTTTAGAACTACAGATCCATCAGAGTGATGAATGCAGATGCAAAGAGGGCCATGTGGTAAAAGCTTGAAATCTCCAGAAAATGCTAATGGTTGTGTTTTTCCAGCTCAGTCTACAACCCGGTTTTGCATTGCTTAGTTCAAACATATCACTGAAAATGCACTTGCATTGGTTTCATGCATTCTTCCCCATCACTGGCTCTGTCATTAGCTGCTTGGCTACGAGCTGACTAGTAACATCCAAACATGTTCATGGCCTTCATAACCTGACAGGTTTGGTTTATTGTTATTGCAAAATTGTTGTTTTTAAGCTGAACTTCCTGATTTTTTTAAGGTCACATGGTGCAGTTTACAACCTGCAGCTCATCTGAGTCTACACACAGGAGCCCAAAGCATTTACATGTGGGTTTCTTCACCAGTTAAATTGTGGTTTATGGGAAACTTGGAAGTTTAAGTTAATCATATGTCATAAAGAGGCACGGAGGAGCTGAGAAGTCAATGACAACAAACCGAGACTTAGAGGAAGGTGAGGCAGGTGAGGGTCAAAACCAAAGTGAAAAGGAAACAAGAACAAGAGGAAACACTCAGCAAAGGCAGGAGCACTCGACACAAAAGGTATGAAGATGAACTGGCAAAGACTGAGGAAAAAACACAGGCTTAAATACACAGGAGAGGGAAGCCTAACGAGGAACAGGTGAAAACCAGACATCACAGAGGCGGGAAAATAGAGGAAGTAAAGCAAAATACGACTCATGAGGTAAAACCTACAAGATAAAGCAGGAAATAACCAAACCAGACATCTTAGTTTGTGTGTAGTTGTTCTTTTTATCTTGATGCTTTGATTTGGAGAGGTTCCTGTTCTATCATATCATATTTATTGTATGGATGTGATGGTAGCAGGACGTCTCCAAGGCAACTGCACTGCATCAGTGTTGTATTAAATGAGAGACCCCGATGGAGACAAGTTTTTGACTTTACTGTGTTATCTGAGATATTTTATGGCCTCTCTCTCTGTCTCTTTGTCATTTTGTAAGTAAACTCAACTATAACAATGTGTTCTTCTAAGCAGGGAACATTTTCTGAAACGACCACCAACCCTGGAAACTCCACGACAATAACGCAACAATGCTGCAGAAGCTGTCATGTGATACGACTGAGAGCTGTGAAAATGACCTGTTGGTGAGATTGTTTTCTCAGCCGTGTGGCACGTTTGTCATAGGAGGTTTCACTGGGAAGCCGTTACACAGGAAGCTAAATCAATGCAGCTATCGCTCACTTCACGTTTTGGTAATGGTCAATTGAGGAAAAACTTCAGGGACATGATGCGAGTTGTCTCCATTTGAATAAATGTTAGAAATTCTAAGTAAGAACTTAGAACTGGACCTCAGCTGTGACAGTGTTTCTACAGTTTTCCAGAACTAGCTTTGTACACAAACCAGGGTTAACTTAAATAACTCCTGCAGGGAGGGTTCGACCCCTAAATCCAGTCATCCCTGCACTGCTGATGACATGTGAAAGCAGTATGTGTGTATTATTGTAATGCCCTTGTTGACAGACCTAATTGAATCAGCTGAGAAATTTTAAAAGCGCATGCTCATGCATATTTCAAGCAAAAATCCTCCCACCGCTGATGGCCGGAGGTTTTTAAGGGCCTCAGATGAGAATTGAGAGAGGAATTAGTGAAGATTAATGCAAAAACAGCTTTTTCCTCTTTTGTTTTCTTCTGTTTGAAGCTGCCCCCCCCCCCCCCTCCCAGCCCGACAAACATGCAGGGCAGCTCAGCCAGCCAACTGCACTCGTAGCCTCGGCCAAGCGGGAGCCTTGTGCCTGCATTGCAGAGGCTGTCCGGACACAGATTGATTTGTAGCTATTGAGACAACACTGATACGTTACTGAGAGCACAGACGTCAGCAATCGCCTTCCGATTTTTAAGTGGGAGGCTGGACTGTCGAAGAAGAGAGAGAGAGCGAGAGAGCGGGGGAGAAAGACATGAGGTGAGGAGATTTAGTCCTGGAATACCTTCACCTCGCTGTCTTCTTTGCTATTTTCTATCCAGCATACTACCCCAGACTGTTATCATAGCGCCACTCTTCATGACATTTGAGAAATGACTCTGCGAAAAGAGCTCTCAGTGTGAATTTTAACCAGGCGCTAGCCGAGAAAAAAAAAGCAGCTATCATGTGTTTTGGGGTTGCATTATTCTTCTATCAAATCTTAAGTTTCTGTTCTCATTGTAAGCAGAACAAGGACGAAGTGAAGTGATTCAGAAGGCTTGTGTTCAGCTGTAGGAGCTGTGCAAGGCTACGGAATGCAATCAGTGGTAAAAGCTTTATTTTCAAGGTAATGAACCCTCCTCAGGGTATATGTGATTTATGCTCCCTATTGAAACCACTCTGAATCACCCCGAACTGCCTCTGATTCAGTGCTGACCTTAAAAAACCTTTGTGCTCCTCGTCCTGCAACCAAAACACAGATATTCTTTAGCTGTAACTGCAGCCTGTAAACTGTAAAAATGCTAAAAAAAAAACCCAAAAAAACATAATATGGACACATTTCACATTTTTGTTGTTCACTAGTAGCTTCTTGTATCAGCTGAGGAAAAAAGTGAACTGATGACTGTGTGGAATGGCATTACACAGCACAGGGAAACATAAAAAACCCAACATTATTTACAGCGTCTTCCCATTTTTCTGTCTGTTTGCATGTGCGGTGCACTAAGCCCTGAAACACATTTACAGAGGATCTGCAGCGATAACCTCAGCTCTCATGTCACCATTTGGAAGAAAGAGAAAACATGGTTACACATTATAAGCAACAGCTATCTATATTATCACTGAGCAGAAAGGAAAGAAAAGCACATTGAAATCAAATCAGTTTCCTGACACTGGAGGATTGCAGGGATTTACCTCCCGTGACAGATAATATGCATGGATACAGATTATTGGTAGATGAGGCTCAGGTGCTGGATGGAATTACAACATCATCTCTGCTGGTTTACTGATTTCATCTATCAGCGTTTGTTTCGTGATTTCTTTGCTGTTGTGACATTCTGGTTGATCAGCTGAGGGAACACATTAATATCCTAAAAGGAATCATGTCATGCATCAAGTATGAGGGCTCGATGCAGCCCTGGGGGTCTGGAGCACAGGATGCCCTACCTGTGAGGTGACTGCCGAGCTGCTTGTGCAGCGCAGCAACAATCTTCTTTCGAGCGCAAAATCGCTCGCTTGCTTGGTTCTCTCCAGCAATTTTGGCACAGAGCAAGAAATGGTGGACTGCTGCCTCAGTTATCAGGGAGCTTAAATAAATGTCTGACCCTCTGACCTTTAGCCTTGCACCTCCATAACAAGCCTTTCAAAATGACAAATACGACACAGCACCATCATTTCTCAGCACTGTTACATGCATATGGAAGAAAATGACCATTTGATAACCTGCAAACTCGATAGTAAGGGTTTGCTTCGGCTTCAGCACAAAAGCTAATTGGCTAAGGTCTTGAAACCATCTTTATCATAGCTAAAGGAACTACCTGGTCATGGTCTGCGTGAAGATCGTGGTTACATGCATGTAAATGCCCCAAATTCCTTTGCAGCTTTAATAACGTCACTTTTTTTTGCTCCTGACAGAGAAGAGTAATGATTTAAACACCTGATAGACGGCCTCATTAGAGAAACTTCTCAATACTGAGGGTCAAGTACTTTATTTTTTTTTAATCTTCTCATGTTAAGCATTTAAGTTTATGATGTTTTCCTTGTAATTGTTTTGACATGTATATTTACTCAAATACTGTAATGTAAGCATCATTTTGAGGTGCTTATTCTTTTCCTTAGTGGTTTTTCTTTTTGCTTTATACTTGTACTCCATTACATTTCAGAGGGACATATTGCCCACGACATTCATTTGAAGCCACAGTTACTGGTTACTTTTACAGATTCAGATGCACACAAACCATAACTTCTATTCACGAACAATCACCTGATAAAGCCCCACACCTTTACCAGCTACAGCACCAGTGATGCTAACATATGAATGCTTCAATCATTATAATGCAGTAATATGATGTATATTATTGTGAAATAAGCCATTCTGCATATGGAGTACATTTATTTTTGATACTGGAAATATATTTTGATGCTAATACTTTTATTGAAGTAAAATGTTGACTTCAAGACTTTTACTTGTCACAGAGTATTTCTACATTTCTACATTATGGAGTTTTGTGTTTTCTTGTTTCTATCCCTTAATATTCATAAATATCATTTACTACCTTTTACTATTTACTATTCACACAGTGATCATAATAATTCTAGTAAATGGCATGGCAATGGCATTAGATTGTGAGCGTGACATTTGAGTAAGGTGAAACAGGGTAAAACAGGTAAAGGCTGAAGTTATTCTCTAAGACAAGGCTAAGTTAGGCGCAGAGGGCAACGCTGATTAATTCAGCCATCTCTGGAGAAGCTTGTGGCCTAAGACGCTGTGCCAGCCGAGTTCACAAATAAACACCAACAAACTCTCCCAGCCTCTGTTTGTGTTCCCTCCTCAGGCGTTATATGACTCAAATCTGCTGAAAAAGTGTCCAGAGTGTTACTGCGGGCCGCGGTTAGCTCCAGATTTGACACTAACTCGGAAGACATTGCAGAGCCGTGCTCACGCTTCAGCCAGAGGTCTGTCAGCGGGTAACGGGGAGGAAAAAAAAGAAAAAGCAATGAAAGTCAGTCGCCAATTACGAGATTCTGACCCAGAGCTGAGCCATTAATCAAAACTCTGAGCTCTGTCAAGGCCCCGCATCACAATCCACCACAACAAGCTGCACCATGCATGGCATGGATGGATGCTGTAGATATAGATAGATGGATAGATAGATATTTCCTGGAGAGGGAAAAAAAATTGGACAGATTGGGAGTCGTACAGCTGATGAGCAGTCATGACAGATTCAGGGAAAATGTCCTCTTCCTCCTAATTAATGTCAGATCTCCAACTCAGCTCCACTCGCCAGAAAAACTCCCAGCCACCAGCCGATGTAGGTCAAATCCTCCATTTGGCGCGCTTCCTTCCTCTGACAATATTTTTCACACCATGCCTGTGTGCCAATTAGCCATCATTTAATATGTTTGAAGCTTTGCACCTCAGCACACTGTGCAATGAAAGACATGTGCTCTGGTCACCTGAGCCGTTTCAATCTGGATTTTGTTCAGAACAAAGGATCGTGTCACAATTTATTTGTTGTATTTTTGTAAGCTGAGTGACTTCACCTAAATGCACATAAGCAATTCCAACTTTCCACTGATGTTTACACTCTAGTCTGCTGCTCATTGGACCTGTTTGGTTCAATTTAGCACAACATTAATCCTCCGTAAGCATTCTTTATTCGGATAATGAATCATGATTGTTTCTGTGGCTTTCAGTAAACTTTTAAACCTGAGAGTGAAACACCATTATGGTTGAGCTGACCATTGAATGTTGATGCTTTCAGGCACCAGTGAGGAGAACAAAAAGCCGCTGATTTGGAGGTTTTGGTGTTAAAGCTTCATGAGTGAAACAGTCGCAGGTGCCTTTGCTAACGTCACAAGTGTTCGTTAGCTGTTAGCACAAGTAGGTTAAAGGCTGTTCTCTGCTCATGTGACGATGCAACAATCAAAAAAGAGAAAGTGTGTTTGCCTGGTTAGTGCAGTTACTTTGTTCTGGTATGAAAGCTGTCAATCAGACCCTGATGTGGACCAGACAGCTGGACCGAGACCGCTTAAAAGGCTGGATTTCAGTCCAATGACAGATATGTGATTTTAACATGGTTTAGAAAGATTAACTGCTAATGAATCATCTGCTGGTCGTGAACGCGATTTCACAATTGATCTGCATGAGCCATCTATTTATACAAATCATGTGGGAACCAGGTTACCAACCCTGGCTTGTATTCTCCTGCAGACTCCACCTTTCGGTCCTGTCTCACCTGTTGATCATTCACAACGCGGCAGATTTCCTGTCTAATATCACAAATAATGCTTGCAATCTTTAATTTCTTTGTGAAACCAAAGAGCATAAATATACACAAGAGAAGCATTAAAGTGCTGCATGAACCTCACATTGGTCCCGATGATGCAGGATGACGATCGCCTCAACTGCCCAATCAGCGAGTTTCCTGTCAGTCTGTATCGCTTCATGCTCATAATGCAGAGTCTCGTCCAGCTCACGTCGCCAGATTGTCGTCCTGGAAGCTTCCAGTAGTCTAACCGAGCATGAGGTAAGGTTGCAGTCCCCTTGTTCATTTAGTTGATTTATCTATGAGCTCTCCTCAGGACCCCCTCCTCCTCCTCCTCTACTCTATAAATTACCCCTGAGGCGAGATTAAAGCCTGTATTATTACCAGGCAGGTATAGAAGCTCCTGCTACAACCTCTCCCAAAGTCAAAACCTGGCCACAATGCCACGGCCTGTTATGATTCTGCATCTGCTGGTGAAATATGCGAGAATGTTAATTATGTGGCCGTGAACAGCCAAGGGTAATTAAGCATGTGGTGAGGTGAGGCGGTTCGTCTCAGCGATGAGGGGATTTTAAGATGCAGTCTTTAGGTGCTCGCTCTCATTCTTTCTTTCCTTATCTCACTTTCCTTGATTTCTCTTTCTCTCGCTCTGAAACACTGGCTGCTTTCACAGGAACAGATCATTCTTTTTTTTTTTCTGCTTACCAAAGACATTGAAGCCACTGAATGAAAATTTATTGGGAAAATTAAGATGCCCGGTGGCGTCCTCGTCCATCAGACAAGCTGCTGTGGCCTGAAACATCTTCAGCAGAGCCATCTCAGACACATGGGACTCACACAGCACTGTGGGGTTTCGAGATCCTCTCCAAATAGAATAATTGCTCAGACATAGAGAGCATTACTGTGAGTTTTTGTGCGAGATCCCACAGATTTAAAGATACCAAATATTTTAGGCTGAATTCTGTGATAATGTGTGATGCACAGGACATCAGAACATTGTGATGTGTCAATGAAGAGCTGGAATAAGCTGTTGAAAATGACGCTGATGATGACGATGGATGAGGTTAAAGACATTTAAGAGCTCAGTGAAACTGGGAGAGGCTGCAGAGTCGGATGATTCTGTCGTTTTGGGACTAGAAGAAACGTCTTTCGCATCAGACCGCAGAGGGTTAAATGTAGTAGCTGCTTGCAGTAGCTTTGTTTACACTGAGCCTCTGTTCCTAATAAGAATCCAAACCTTAACACCTGATTCAGTATAAACTGGTCCACTGGGAGATTATTTTATTTTACTGGAGGTTTTAAAAGCCTTTTTTATTCCACATATAAATGAAAATGCTCCTTTTATCTCGCCCTAGTTTCTCTCTTTCCGAGCAACCCGCTCTCTTCAGTTAAGTCAGAGGTGTTCTCCAGGGAAGATGCACCAGTTGGCATCATCCACTGGTTCAGTTACGAGCACTCTTGACCTCTGTGGCCATTTTCTGAGTGGTGGTGCGTCTCCCCAGGAGTGCCATCTTTAGTAAATCATGTTTACTAGGTTCAGGGAGATACTGAATCGTGTGCTGGTGGTCATCTTCTCCTGTTTAATAAGTGCAGCTGCAACCTGATCAGACTGCCGCTGCAGTAAAAAGCACCAAAATGAAGTTATAAAGGTGTAAAGCGCTTAATGCTGATCCATCTCTTCTATAAGCCATGTTCTTATTCTCAACAAACCCCATAAAAAAACAACAATGAAATGATCCTGGAAGTGTGGTCATTGTATCCAAAGCCTGCTATACCTTCTTCCACTGTGCCAAGGAGCTCGGCTGTCACCCGAATGCTGTTAAAAACACATCACTGACTGTTCACTGAAGGCCTGCTGGGTGGGAAAATGGCTGAGCCTTTTTCTTTAAATAAAACAATATGTTTGATTGTGGGCTGTGGGCCGATTTCCACAGAAAGCATAGGGAAGTCAGGAAGTAGAAACTGTGCAGAATTGAAAATGTCTGAGTTTGGTGCCACCTGGTGGTTGACTCAGGAAGACACCAACGCTGCTACGCCTCTTCCCCACAGATCAGATGAGGGTACACTAAACTGAATGTCTCATTTTTTTCTGTGCCTTTAACTCAACAGTGCGACACATAGCCGCTTTAAAGAGCACATAGCAGCTAGTCAGATGATCATTATTTCTATTCCAGACGTCTGAGCGCAGGAATCACCGCTATACTGTAAGCAGATCTTATTCCAACCTGCAGTGAAACTTTCCTCAGTCTGTTTTAGAGCGCTGCTGCTAACCCTCCTGAAAGAAACATAGAGCCTGAGGAAGATCTAAATGTTTCAGAGGCTTTCCACCCTGACAGGAATAGAACTGTTTTTTGGGAAACTGAGCGATGGAAATGACGTGAGGTCATGAAGATGGTCAAGTATTGAATTTTGGGTTAATGTAGGAGAAGTCATCGGCAGGCTCGATCGAAAACCTTCAGATCTGAAACAGTTTTGACAACTTTAGTTTCTAGAGTTATTTCAAAAAAACATCAAATAACAAAGTTCCATTTCCATAAACTCTCTGGAGGACATCAGGGGATTTCAGTCCTGCTCAGATCAACATCTGGTGTTGCACACAATTACTAAACTTGTATACCCCACATCTGGATTGCAGTGGTCATATAACCGGCGATGGGGCAGAGCTGCATCGATTGGATGAGGCTTTATTGGTCCCTGAGGGCCAAGCAGGTGTTTGCTACGGCAGAAACAACGAGCTGGAGAAGGTGGAAAAAGACAGAAATACATACAGGTGGAGTATTTAACAGAATAAAATATAAAGAAGAATAAGCAGCATCAAAGACACATTGAAGCACAATTTACTGCAATGACAGACACGTGATTGATGCACTGAAACTGCTGATGGAGTCACTTAAAGTTTGCACTTTTTCCTGTTACTGTGGGTGAAGTTGCTTCATGGGTTTTTGGATTACCCAGTTTCCTCAAATCAATTTTTCCATGTGGGTAAGTGACTGAAATGGGCCTGTGTTTATGTGGAAAATCGAATTACTGACCTCCCCTGGTCATACTAACGCTGCTCAGAAAAGCCTGAAGGCTGGTAATAAACCCGAGGCAACAGAAATTGGAAATGTTCGTTGCAACAGGCAACAAATCGAGCCACAGGCCGCCAAACAAATGGACTCTAACACTTTCAGGAAATAAGACGCTCCAATGTGAAATCACCAATGTGCACGGGTAAAACCAAATTACCGTCCTCCCCTGGCATCGCCGTCCAGACAGAGCGTTACTCTCCCCCTTTCTCCACCCCTCGGCAGCGGCCATGTTTTCCATTCATCACAGAAGGGGGTCAGAGGAGAATGATGGCTATTTGTTGGGACGACTCGCACAAACAGGAGGGAGCCCGGAAGATGAACTCCTTCAACATACACGGCTGCAAAACAGGTCACACAAGCAAAGCAACGAACATCCGACCTGCAGGGAAACAATGAACAATGGGGAGCCGACAAATTCAGTATTATCACGATGACGGATGAAGTTAATTAAAGTATCAACGGCTTAGCGAGGGAGGTAATCCTGAATCATAAATAAACAGCTTCTCCGGGCCTAATGAGTCTGTTTGTTGCAGATTCATCTGCAAATTTTCTCCCCACGATCCAACAAAGAGAAGTCTGGAACAATTCTGCGGGGAGAGACGTCTACATGTTAATGTGCTGCTCGCGTCTCGAGCAGTCGGCTCCTCATCTCAATCTTCGGCGCTTAACCGAATAAAGCGGCTCGCGTGGCTGTGAAAGCGAGCTGCCCCCTCGCACGGGGAGAGGGAGTCGCTGGTAACGTGGCTTTGCAGCAGAGGAACAGCAGCTTAAAGACAGACGCGCTGTCCGACCTCCAACAGGAAATAATCACATTTCAGATGGATGTGAGTATGTTTTCTGGTGGTTCTGCCTTCATGTGGATCAAATGTCTGTAGAGGAGTTTAGAGTTTTCCTGTTTTGCAGCTGCTTATGTCTTAAATTAACTGTAGAGCAGAATTTGGGTTAATGAATAGGTTGCAGTTAACACAGGATGTGGTTTAGGTCACGTTAACGGTCAGATTATGATGTTTAATGGATTTTAAATTGAGATAATTAAGAATTGTAAATTAAATAGCAACACATTTTCCAACACATTTTAACTCAAGTCATTTTAAAGGCATTTTTAAACACAGGTGTCTGAAGGGTAACATGTTCATTTTGACTGAAGAATCATGCAATAATCATGAAATAAGCAGAACCGCCTCACAATGCTGCACAATATGCATGTGCATTAGTCACACTGCCGGGAACTCAGTGTCTTTAATATGAGACACTTCTTCTGCAAGTGGAAACAAGGTTGATGAGGGAAAGAAAATGAGCTAAAAAATTGCAAAAGAGCTGCAGAGTTAGTGATAATACAGAAATATTAACAAGAGCAGCTTTAATGTGACAATCCTAAAGATACAGACGGTGGCAAATTGAATGAAAAATCTGAATAAATATGAGCAGAAGAAGAGGATTTTAGAGTGATTAGAGAGATCCTCTGTGGATCTTTGCTAGCCTCGGCAAAGTTCATAGAAATCACGCATCTCAGTTCTGAAATACCAAATAAAGTGCGTCAAGTGTAAGTTTTGTCTGGATGGTGGCTGCAGGGAAGTTCAGGAGGTCTTTGTTCTGAGTCTTCCTTTGAGCACCAAAGGATGGAGGTGTTGCCAGTGGTTGATACACACACCAGAATTCTATATATTAATGTAACATGCATGTGTATAACGGTGTGTATGCAGCATATTATCTATACTATATCTGCTCAGTTGTCAATCCGTCCCACAGCCTAAAGGGCACATGTCAGCCATCACATGACAGCCTGCATGTTCTGCTGAACCCACAACACTGAAGCCGTCACTGTCAGAGTGCGGATCATAAATAAAAAATATTCATATCCACACCGCACAGCTTCCCCTCAGGGATCAATAAAGTTCATATCATCTCTGCCTCCTCAGCGCTCGTCCTCGTCCTCCGTCCCTCCTCGCTGTCGGGTCGCGGGGAGATTTGTTAGGCCGTCAGGGAGCAGTGGCCTGACCCCTGACCTCTGCACTTTTTGGATTGCTTGTGATTCAGAAAATGAAACTTTTTGATGGCACTGGATCAGAAAAACAAAATAAATAATATATTTGTGGTTTAAATCCAGATTTGCATTACCAGAGGGTGAATAAAGTGCAGTAGTCCACCAGAGCTCACCAAGCTACAAAGGATTCCCCGTGGAGTCCAGTAAAAACCAATTTACCCTCCTTTTTAGGAATTCTCAGAGGTCCCAGCAGAGGGCCAGACAGACAGCATTTATCTCCCATTGGGGACCTCTGTGAAAGCCCAATAAATTACCTCCTCCTGCATGAATTAGTAAGCAGTGTAATCTATACAGAGGACATTAACATACTGAGCCCCCGAGTCCTTCTCCTCACCAAGCTAAATCTCCAGGCAGCATAAGTCAGCATCAGTCGCTTCATTTATTCATGAAGGGGCCTGTGGTCTAATGTGGACGACTGGAGGAGGTTTATCAACAGCGGCGGTCTGGCTGCTGCGTGCAGAGGCTTTTCAACCACACACTGCATTAAAGAGGATGATCAGAGAGGTAAGTGGAGTGGGCATGTAAGACATCCAAGGCCAAGTGTTAAGTCAGTTTTTTATGCATTTTCCCGTTTGGATCACCGGTTTCTGCTTTTTTCTATTTCTGCTTTCATGAGTGTATCAGTGTTCTGGAGAGATTTCCAGCACAAGCAGAGAAGCTTCCCAGAATAGGCAGCAGGTTTCAAACATACTAGAAGATCTCCAGTGATTCATCACGGCGCTCCTGTGACCCACGATGGACAGTTTAAAAGAAAAATATAAATCAGAGCAACAGAACGAGATACATCGTCCACACTTTCTTCTTCCTTGTCAAAACCTGGTGCCTACATTACCACCAATAGTACCGTCAGATGTTGATTTCGGTGTGTTATGCTAGCAGTAGCTAATGTAGCCTGGTCAGATCACCTCCTTCTAACTGCAAACCAACATATTTCTTTTCAAACCAATGTCACTCAAGTGGAATCACTCATCAACCATCATACAGCGCCCACTCAAGTGGCTTTATACAACTTCTGCCCTCACAGACCTGGAAACACACTGTGGGACATTTAGTTGAGCCTAAAAACGAGCCGATGCAGCTTCAACCACATGGCAGGTGCAGTGGCTGACACAGACTCACCTTAAGGACAAAGCCTGTGATTGACCTGTCTATGTTCCAGCCCTTACCTGTGCGTTTGAGAATCAGATTTCAGAAAGAAAGGTCTCTGGAAGGAGGTGGAAGGAGCTCAGAGAAGATCGTGTTAGAGATGGTTCAACATCTGATATAAAGGTATTCTGGACACGTCTCCCTGAGTGGGGACCCCGGTGCGGACACAGAACATGGTGGATTGCATTGCCCATGCACCCTGAGAATGCCTCCGGCTCCTCCAGGAGGAAGCGGAGGGTCTTTTTCGAGCCGTGAGCTGGACCTGGAGTTGATTGGATGTTGGAGGGATGGATGGATGAGAAACAGCTGTGGTGATGCATCTGCGATGAAGACTTTGCTATGTTGCTGCTGCTGTTTTGAGTGTAGGTCGAATAGACTGGCATTATGTCCGTATGCCTCTTCAACACTGCTGTGTTGCCTTGACAACAGATCATATGTCAAAATGTGTGGTTCTCAAAATGTGACGTGATGAAGCACTTTGTTTCAGAGGTGGGTTCAGTGCAGGTGAAAGAGCCTCAAAGTGTGAACAAAGGCAGAGCTGTGTTTTCAGTCGTAGTACAGAAGTACTGTAGTGAGTAGTAGTTGTAGTAATGGTGGTAACAGTATTAGTAGTAGGTCTAATAGTTGTGCTCATAGTGTACTGACATCTATAATAATAGTAATGGTGGTAGGACTATAATTAGAAGTAAGAGTAGTAATAGTGAGTACTGCAGGGGTATTTGTGGTAATAAGTGGTGGTAGAAGTAGCTGTAGCCGTCAAAGTAATACTACTAGCAATACAAAGTCTATTATTGAGGTATGTAATAGTATTACAGATATTACTGCAGCAGTATCATTAGTAGCAGCAGCTGTGCTTCTATTATGAGCTTCAGTAATGAAGCTTCAGCGACGGCTCAGTCTTTTCTTCAGGCCTGTAGCTTTTTTCTCAAACCTGCATTTGCTCCTCTCACACCTGCTGTCGAATGAGACGTCAGCTGTCCTCATCACCTGGTCTCATCTGTCCAATAGCACAAGGACTCACCTTCACTGTGAGCCGATCGTCTTGCTGCTGTCTTGTCAGATATGATTCTCTCTCTCTGCCTTGGTTCTTTCATCCTGCTGTTTTGTGCGCCCCTCCACCTCCCCATCACCGCCCAGACAGTCCAGATTCTTCAGCTTCACCGTCCTCATCAGCCTGTCATCAGCCACCACCAGCTCCACCAGTGTCTGGACTCCACTGGCTTTATCTCGCTGCTTCTCAGGTCGCTGCCCCCTCGATTACAGAATCTCCCTGTGGAGTCTAAGCGCCAAAGACTTTCTGATAAGACTTAATTATCACACATCATCCGTCATAATAAACAATTATCTTAATTACAAACACAAAAAGATTCACACATATCACTGCACACGCTGTACAAATATGGTGGGTTCGTTTAAGAAAAAATCGACTTAAAAGGTCTTTAGTTTGGTTTTAAAACAAGTCTGTTCTGTTCCATATGTGCATGAATGCTGAATGCCGTCGCACCACACTTACCAACTAACTAAAATGTGAGAGAAAATTAAAATGTGTTTCAGGTTGTTTCTATGGCAAAAAGAATGGCTATGTCTCATAGAGAAGTGGAAGGAAAGGAAATAAGGTCTGAGGAGGAACAGGACGAGATTTTTCTTCCAGACAAGAGCTTATTAGAGTTGGAGGAGATATGAGAGAGAAGGAGGTGGAGTATTTCATGAAGGTTTATGATGGAGGACCAGGACTGAATCCAGACCAGAGAGGAAATGTGATTCCGCTGACACTTCAGGCGACAGGACGGAGCCTCCGGGTGAGTTTGTCTGGAGCTTTCCAAACCAGCCCTGTCATACACGCTCGTATCGTCAGGACACATCCGCCTGGAGACGAGCCGAGCGTCCCGTAATGACCGCGGTCATTAACGACACCATCGGTGAAACGGATTCTCCGTCAACATTAGCGCCTGTCCTCGGGCAGCGGCGTCTCGTTTCCATCCAGATTTATCGTCCTCCTGCAGACACTTCGTGTTCCAGCAACAAGGTGCAGGCGGCCACGTTGCACATTTGGCAGTATGGACACGTAGCTGCAAACAGGGAGCATAAACATCAGCACGCACATCAGCCGCAGATGATTGATGAGCATTCAGCAGCTGTTGCTATGTCACCTTACACAGCATCACTCAAGTGGGAGGGGCACATTCCTAAGGTGACCAATGAGATCACTTGGCCTAATCTAGAGGAAAAAAAAACTGCAACACATATAAAACCGGGAATGTACTCGTAAAAAAGTCCCAGGACATCACTTCTACGGAGGGCGCGAGGACAATACTCTCGTAAAAACAAAACAGTAAAAATATAGAAATCAACTCCTGGAAGTGAAACAGCATGAGTGAGCAAAAGCAGCAGGAGGAAGAGGAAGAGGAGGAGGAGGAGGAGGGAGCGATGTGGAGCTATTTAGCTGTTTACCCTCCACAGTAATGAGACAGGGCTGGAGTGAATCACTCCATTAGGACGCTGGCGTAGACGCAGGTTTATCAAGTTGTGCACAGACTGCGTTCCTTTAAATATACAAACAGTGACATTAATTAGATTAAAGGGATTCCCGGACAGACCTAAATGACAGGATTAATAATCCGTCTCTGACGCCCCGGACACAAACAGGAGGGTTTTTGTGACAGCATTAGAGGGAACCGAACCCGTTTCTCAGCAAGACAGCAGGAAACTGGAGGACTGGCCTCTGCTGTCGTTGGAGCTTTTCTGCATAGTAACACACTACGTTAATGTGATGCACGACTGCATGAACTCTATTACTACACAATCACCAAATAATTAAAACTCCTGCATTTTTAATGAAGTGCATGAACGTTTCACAAATTGCATTCTTTTTTAAATTCTTGATCATGTCATTAGAAAACTGAGTAAAGGAGGGACTGTGCTGAAATGTGTTCATTTGCCCCTCATAACATCACTGACTTCATCTAATTTTAAGGAGGAAAGTAAAATTAATCAAAGTTTACATTTAAGTGGTGGGTTTGTTTTTGTTGTTTAACTTGTTTTTTTTTATTTTAGTGAGACGGAGGGTTTAATATGAAGCTACAGCTTGGAAACACTTGAAATGAATGAATGAATGAAAACTGGCTCTGCTCAAAGGGAGTCACCAGCCCCAGCCAAGAAACAGTCCCACACCCCAACTTGTTTCACATTTCGGCTTTCATGTGGATTAAACACAAGAGATATCGTGTGTGAGCTTCAGAGATGCTAGGCTAGCTGTTTCACCCTGTATCCAGTCTTTATGCTAAGCTAAGCTAGCTGTCCCCTGGCTGTAGAGGTTAATTTAAACACAAGATACTTGTCCTCAAAAAGAGGATTCATTCTCAGTGAAGAACCTTGGAGCCCTAATCTGCCTCTATACATGCCAAAGAGCAGTGATTCCTAACACGTCGCTGGGGGTCATCAGGTGGAAACCTCCCTTCAACAGTGTTTCACCTACTTAGTCGCACGACACCTCCAGGAGGCTAGGCGGTGAACTCCGGCGTCCGAGTCACCCCCCCTAGTGCCAGATCACACTGCTCCTACACAATCCAAACAGCATTGCCACGTTCAACTGACCCAAAGATTGCTCCAGGTAGTGGCCAGTACCGATGCTACCATTTAACTATTGCTAATGCTAATGCTAACCGCTAAGAAGAACAGAAGAAGACAATACAGTTCCGATGCTACCATTTAGCTAATGTTAAGTGCTAACCGCTACCTGCTAAGAGGACCAGAAGAAGACAATAAAGCTAGATTCACCTATACTGTTAATGTTAACTGCTAACTAACTGCTAAGATACTATCATACTACCAATGCTTTAGCTATTGTTAGCTGCTACAATGCTACCACAGGCCTAGATGCCACATGTAACTGCTGATTGCCACACTACCATCATCTACCCCTGCCTCTCACCAACTGCGTATATGGAGCAGTGCTTGTCTTCTCATCTCTTGACAAGAAAGTGAAAAAGCATATTTCCCAATTCATTTCCACAGTTTTGACACACGATAATGTTTCCATGCCAATGAATAAGAAGACAGGATGAAGCATAAGATGGTCGACCACGTCAGGTGTTATTGGATGAAATTCTTCTACACATTTAAGGAACTGGACAGCATCAAAGCATTTTGTGACATTTATTTGGCATATAGTACAATCACACACCAACGAACTGAAGATAACAGCATTTTTAACGGGAGCTTCACAACATTAAAGAAAGAAAAAACAGTCCTCGAGCTCCTTGGCTGTCAATAAGTCTTCCTGCTTTTTGCTCGTAGCCTGCAGCCAGTTGCTGGTGTGTGGAAGAAGACGGTTGTCTACAAATATTTGCCTGAATGACTCTGTGCTCTGAGGGCGTTTGGAGAGTGCTCACATGTTTGGAAACTAATAGCAGTGGAGCTAATGGGCGTATTGATTGCTTTTCAATTGGGGAGCCAGCAGCCTCACAAATTAGATGTTTTCAGCAGCTCTATTTATCATCCAAGAGGCGTGCATTGTCGGGCCGAAGAAGTTTGAACAACACATCACATCGGCTTGATTCAGTCCGAGTCAGCTGCAGATGCTGCCGAGAACCGGTGGTGAAGCCAGGACAGATTTTGGTTTTCTGGCACTTTATTTACTGACAGACACAGGAAATGATTCTGGAAAAGGAAACACACATTTCTTATCATGATGTTTTTTTTTCTTTGAATGAATGCATTCATTTGACGGTGAGATGGTTCAGGCCACTCCATTCAAATCAAACAGGAATGATTTCAGATGTTTTTCTTTTTTTTTAAGGTCTCAGTAGGTTTAGGAAATTAAGATGCAGCTTCAATCCAGGTAAAACAAAAGAAACAACACTGACCCTGATAAAATCCGAACCAACAGAACTGTGATTCAGTTATGGATAAAACCCTAATCTGAACTACTGGGAGTACAGGACACAACTGCAATATGCAGCTGTCACCACCTCAAAAAGGCTCATTGTTACCAGAAAACAGATCAAATTGAGTCCAGAGTTTGCAAACAGAGAGATTTCAACTGAAAGCTTACCAGGTGACTGACCTGTGACATCAACAGCACAACTGATTCAAGTGAGCAATCAGCTGTTTGCTGACATGTCTACCTGCTCCTGATCATCAATTTAAAGGAAAACCCAAACTTAAAACAGAAAGTGTTCTATGTTTCTGCTTTTTGTCTCTTAATGATAATAATAATAAGAATAAAATGGCTCACTTAGCTGCAGTTTAGCAGCAGAGTCCAGGAAACACGTGGATGCAAACAGACACAAACTGGTGACAGTTAAAAAAAAAAAATGTTAACTTGAATTTTTTTTTTTTTCAAACTCTGGTGATCTGCACCTTTAAGCACCTGCTCAGGGTCACAAACACCCACCAGTTCTCCACCTATTTCCCCACCTGCAGCTGTTCTGGCAGATTGCACCGACCCTCTCAGCTGCCTGGAACAGTGTCAGGACCGCCCCGCCTCGAACCCGCTCACAGGTGGGGAACCTCTCACCACGCTGTCTAACATCCAGCTCCATAACATTTGCATCTTGTGTCTCTCTGATTAGAAATAAAGTTGCAAAAAAAAAGGATGAAGTGCCTGACGATCATTTTACGAGCTCACACTGAAATCCCTCTCTCAGCGTCAGATAGCTGCAGATTATCCAGCCTGAGTAATCACCTCCGTCCATAGATGGTGCTGTGTCACTGATAGAGTGCAGCAGGGAAAACCTCTCAAGATTAATGCTTTAATTATGTTGTGATTAATTTTTACATGGAATTTGGTAATTAGACTTTGATGAATCTTGAATAAAGCACACGGGCCGGTTCCCCCACCATTCATGTTTTTGATGATTGAGCTGAAAGTGAGGAATTGTTTCACGGCCTCGCGCAGTCGATCATTGTGTAGTTTGGGAAGCAGGTACACGCAGGTTGGTTTCATTTAACTCTTTCAGAGTCAAAGTGAGCCGGATGCAGAGTCCTGATATCACATGTGTGCGCTGACTCTGTTACTCTGTTACTCTGAGGTCAGAGGTCAGGGTTCAGAGGAGACACCTAAACTGCTGCTTTTTTTTCTTTTAAATCTCAGTACAGTTGTCTCATTTGGTTTGAATAAACACACATTTCTGCCTCTAAATTCTGTGTGTCAGAGGGTATTCAGTCAGTTCAATCAATAACGTGTGATTGAATTGTGTCTTGTGTTTAATGATAGATACTTCATCAAAAACACTTTATTGATCCCCTGAGGGAAATTGCAGTGCTGTTACAAAACACACACAGCTCACACTAAGATGACATGAGATACGTAAGAAGAAACACTATTTTAAAAATACATGTGCACAAAAACTAAAGTAAAATAAAAAAAATACAAATGGAATAAAATAGAATTAAGACACAGCAAATTAAAGTAGAATTACAACGTTAACGGGTTTAGTATTATCAATTATAATCACTATTCATTAAATTATTGTGTTTAGTATTTAGTTTTATTGTATTTATTGTGTTGCTGTTAAATCTCTTACTAGTTTCTTGTTTTTTTAGAGACTAATCAATACATTAAACTGACACATTTACGCTGTTTTACTGCTATGTTGCTGCAACACGCCTGCAGATTCATTTCCCACTTTTAGGGTTCATATAATTTTAAAATGTATGAAGTAAAATCTTTTCTTTCTTTGTCAGGCCATGCAGCTTGATTCTGTTTTGGTGATGGTGATGCCGAACAGGATGTTGGAGCGATTAAATAAACAAACAGAACTGACCTTCAGACCCAAAGGTCCTGCCCTGAACTGCAGCCGCATCAGCATGAAGCCGTGTCGTGTAGCAATGTGAAACTTTAACTTATGCTCACATGATGATTACTAGTTTAATTTAGCAGCAGATGATTATGACAAAACAACCTGTTTTTGTTTTCTGGCATCAATATTTGAATTTCTGCAATTTATATGTATTTACTCTTCAACAGTGAAGCATTTTGTTTCAGTTAAGCCTTCCAGTTTTGGAGTTTCTACAGCATGAAGTAAAGGCAAATATCAACTGTAATGCTATGAAAAGGCCTCCATCAGCAGAAGTCCATGCAGCCTGAAACAAAGAGTTGATGTTTTCCTTACAGACGGACTCCATGTTTTGCTGCACCTTCCCTCTGGGATGTATTTTTGCTTTAAGTTGTTCAATACCGGCGACTCCAGTCAAACCGGAGATAAACCGCGATCGCATTATCTGACATCGTTTTCACCACAGTGTTTCCACCTCGTCTTTATGTGGGCCAACCGGTGTGACGGAGTAAACAACGCAAGCTTCCAGCTCCAAAGTTCCACTGATCTGCAGAAAATAAAACTAAAGAAGCAACATCCTCCCAAACATGACAGCTGACCGACATTTGTGTTTGAAGTCTGAGGAGTCTGGGGAGGAAAAACCCAACAACAAACCGAGGGCGGCGTGGAAGCGATTTTGTTGCTTGATTGGTGCGCCGTGAGAAACATCTACGTCGGATTTTCCGACGTACATGAAGGGAAGTACATGAAAGTGCGCTTTAGAGGATGAGAAGTGTCTGCTTTTTGACACGAGAGGCAGCGTTTTGACAAGCCGGGCGCTCCCTCGGGGAAACGCTGCCTTCAGCTGCAGCGTCTCGCTGTGAGTCATGGTGAGTCAGACGGTGCACAGACCCAACACGACGGCTTCGTCTGCCCCGAACACGAAAGGCTGCAGAGCAACCGAGAAACGCAGTGACCACGACTGCCTTTTCCTTTGCCTGAAGATGAATTTTGTTTTGGGGGGCAGCGTAACAGATCAGTAGTTTGCACCAAGCCTGGTTCATCACCCAGATGTGGCTGTTTCGAGTCCAGAGCATACAAGCTCAGAGGCGCCATTGCTTTGAGTATTTCCAGTTCTGCTGGCATCAGAGGGAAATACAGCGTTTTAACTGCAACAACACTAATCTGAAAACTGGAGTTACAGGTTACTTTGCAAATTCAGGTTTGCTGTTTTATGCAGTCAACATGAAAAACATTTTCCTCACATTTCTTTTTTCTTCTTTGCTTTTGTCCTTTTATTCTTTATTTCTGCTTTCGTTCTTTTCTTACTCTCTAAAAGCAGGAAAAACTCTGATATAAAATATTACTAATAAAGGTACAAGTCAAGGTCAAGGTACAGTCACATGCAGGTGTGGTGGACTGATGACTCTAAATTAACCACAGGTGTGAGGGAACGTGTGATTATCTCTCTGTACTGGTCAGTTTCACCCATTACATGCTGTGACAATCTGCATGTCATTAGACCTGCTTCACTGGTCTCATGCAGCATGTTTGCTGTATTGCCTGGACAAGCTTGCAGAGTAAAACCTTGAGGACTTAGTATCAGTCAGTGCATGTTACAGATCTGAGGGGATTCAAGGTTTTATTTAGGAAAGTTATCCAGTTAAGTCACGAAGCTGCTGGAGAAACAGGTCCCTGGTGGTCCGGACTGCAAGTGACACAAAGACAAAACCACATGAAAGCTCTAATCATCCGAACAATGACAGCTCACACTGCTCCACTGTGTCTTTTACTGAGAGTGTGTTTTTTTAGTTTGGCTTTTAGTTTGAAGACCAGAGCAGAGTGATGCAAAATATACTTTTTTATTAGATATATGATGTCTCTGCGTGCTGCTGACTGCTGTGCAACATGTGGTACACGAGCACCAGGTGCCAACTGAACTCAAATGATGCGCTCAAGAGAGATAGAAAGAGTTTATAGTGTCAAGAATGATGATACTGAGGACTGACATCAAAGCACAATATTAAATTTTGTTAAATTTGGGTTTAATAACTTTGAGCAATGGCTGATGTTTTGTTTGCACCTGTATTTGTTTGTTATTTCGGACACCATATTATTTAGCACCAGCCAGATATAGTGAAATTAGTTTCCCGATCATAATATTGAGAATCACAGTAACTCCCGTACGGATGCAGCATAACTCCACCGATTCAGCATGTGTGGAACTGAAGCGCCGCTGTGTAAACAACAGATCCACATGATTTCTTTGTGCAGAATATTTAGTTTTAATTGAGGACTGATGAGGACAGAGGCGGGAAAGGGGGACGGCTTGTCGAAAAGCTCCTCGACCAATCGATTCACAAAGACGTCTGTGACAAATTAAGCTTCTGCTGCGAGAACACATGCGACACAGTTTGCCTCAATGGTATTGTTGTGGTGGCCTCTCAGTAGTGATGCTAAAACCTCAGGAATAAAAACCTGACTCAATATTTTGGTTTGGTTTTCGGAGACCTGGGTGAAGTCACCCTTTAAGACCCAACACATCATAACAAAAGAGCCATTTAAGACAGTTATTCCGCATTAGGTCGTAAAATAGTCCTATCCAGGCTGATGGTCACACATGACACCTTTTATATGCAAACACTTGTGAACTTAAAGTGTGTTGGAGAATGAAGGTTCAGACACAAACTGCACAGACTGCTGGATGAGTTCAACACACCTTACTGCCTGTGCTTCACAGAAAACACTGCTCTGAGCCACACGATCAAGTAGAAACAGGAATAATGGACTCAGAGGGAGATCTTTGTGCTGCCGGCCCGAACATATAACAATGAAAGCACGTTATATATTCAAGACGTGTGCTGCAAACAAAAGCAAATATCGCAGCAGGCTGACAGGAACAATGAAATTAAAGGTTATTGATGTTGGAAACGTGCAGTGACTGAAATCTGAAGAACAAACACATCAAAGCTTCTAAAGAACCACAAGCGGGACACAAAAGAGGCTGAAGGTGAAGAAGGTGGATTGTTCGGGTACATTATGGAAGAAGGAGTGTGTGTTTGCTGTGCGTGTCTCGCCTCCTCAGCTCTTAGGGTTTTAAAATTACAGTTTTCTTGCATGTCTTTTCTTTTTTGAAATCATTTATACGACCGTGAATTCACCGGAGTCCGTGGTATTCGTGCAGGAGGCTCAGGTTCAGTTTAGAGGTCGTTAAAGTGATGGTCCTTGTCAAAAAGCCAAACACACTGACGAGGAGTGTGTCTGTCTATCACAGCCACTCCGCAGGCTGAACTGCAGGAGTTCTTCCAAGGTGATGATGACCTGACAGCACAAATCCAGACTTTAAATCCACCGTATTCACACGGCAGCCATTCTCCTCCGATCCCACATACACTGGTGGTCCTTGTCCCATGAGTATGACGTGAAGGAAGCAGAACGTTAACATAATAAATGTAAATGTACTGGTCACAGAAGCTGTGTATTTAGCCACATTCAGACAGAAAACTTCCAGTCTGAACAGCCGACAGAGTAAGACATCCTACACCTGGTTTCCTTTCTGACAACAAATCCCATTAAAGACTCAAACTAACGACAAAAGTAGCAATTTTATTTTATTGTGTGAATCACAGCCTGATAGATCTCCTTCCTCTCCTTCCTCTGTGCCACTGAGCTCCATTGTTGTCGAAAAACTATTAAAAACACATCGATGAGCCTCACTGCCGCTCTGGCTGACATGTTCCCTCATCACCATGAACACACACACTGTGGTTTATTCTGACTCAGTCCCACACACACACCGCCCTGCTGCCACAGATACTCACTGGATCACCAAATGTGGATTCATCTGCCTCTGAAACAGTCCCTAACAAATCCACTATTTCCTCTTGTTTAAGAAAAGTTTACTAAAAACTACAGTGACCAGCTGTTTGAAATGAAACTATATATCTGTGAGCAGTTTTTAAAGATTTATGTCGTCAGGTTGGGGCTGAGAGTTGCAGAGTGGGGAAGTCAGAAAGCGTTGAGAGATGGACTAACAGAGCTGTTGATTTTGAACTCTTTGTGGGATTTGCAGACAATAACAAAAACTTACAAAATGTGCAGCCTTATCCTTTAAACATGCACATTTCCAACTGTTCAGTCGAGCAGCCATCTTCAACTCATCAATCTATAGGCGACGGGCAAAGAAGAGAGAAGTTTTCTGCCCTGGATGTCAACACAGTTTGAAAGCTCTGCAACGTGATGTGAGCTGATGTATAAAACCAGCCTCAGGATGCTGCAAAACAGGAAGGAGAGCAGGTGAGATTCAACCCGAGGACAAGACTAAATAAAACCTGTCAGTCTGGGAGAAGCTTTGAGAGGAGAGGGGAGCGTCTGTGTCCATCTGATAACCTGCATGTGCTGGAAGTGAGACCTGGTTTCACTCAGTTCAGAGAGAAAAACCTTTTCACAACAGAAAATCTGAGAATATTTTATGCTTTTTTACAGCATGACATACTAAAACATGGGATCAAGTAAAATAAAAAATGTCAGGTGAGTGTGATTATATTCAAGCATTAAACTTACAATTTGAAGCTTCCTAAATTCATTCGTCCACATCACATATGTTATGTTATATGTTGTAATTAAGCTAAATCTGAGCACACATGTAAATCACGTTTGTCACACTTGTTGAAGGAAAGCTGCATCCTCATAATGGTAAATGTGTTTATTTATTTGTGTGCACTGGCCACTGTTTGCAGCTGTGGCTTCAGAAATCTGCATCAATGTCATGTTTGTGCCTAAAGCACTAAGTCGGGGCCAGGATGCAGTTAGCCTAGCTTAGCATAAACACTGTTGCTAGGTTCAAAGAAACAGAAGTTAAAGCTGCAGGCGTGCAGTTTACTAACACAGTTCTGTTTATTATATGAATGTTTTAGTAAATGACATGTAGCTGATATAAAGAAAAGAAAAAGTCACTGTTGAACACTGACTCTTGGTTCCTTAAATGAAACATCAATGACTCTGAAGGACCTGAAGAGTGACGCCATGGTTGCTGTGTTTCTGTTGGACAGGTAAAGATGAACTGGTTTGATTTGCTTTGGGGGGAATCTGCCATGTTCCTTCTTTATGTCCATTGTAATAATGTTTCTCCAACGTTACCAACCGCAGCTTTAAAGTCTCACAGCTCTGTGTCCAAAGGATCCACTGTTGCCTGATCCAAACACTGCTGAGAGCCTCTGTGCAGTGCTGGAAATTAAAAACTCATATCAAACTTACAGTAAAGCTGCTCCCCCCTCACAGCTTCCTACATGCATCTGTTGCTGCTGCAGGCTGAATAAGGGGTAAAATCTGTGGGACACAGAATATAGCTTTATCTGCCAGGTAGGTCTCCTCCTGGTTGCACATAAATACCCATGTTAAGTGCATCACACAGGTAGCTAATACGAGCCCTGGGTAAGCAAGGTGTGACTGTACAGGCAGAAGCGTTCATGCAGAAGAAATCGTCCTCATTTGCCAGCAAACTTGAACTTTAAACCTCTTATCTGTCCCTGACATACCTGTCTATGGTTCAGAGCAGACAGTCATATACAGTCTGGGTGGGTTTAATCTCCCAAACCGGGAATTTCTCTGCTCGCTGCTCAGCAGAGCATCTTTAATCATTGACGAATTGTTACTTTAATAGTGCGACTCAGTTTAATAACTGTGACCAAACGCCACCACAGTGAGGATGATTCGGCTCGTAGCCTCAGTAGTGACACTGTTATGCTCAGTGTTTCTCAACTTTAAGACCCCGTTTCCCATAAGCCTCATCGCTTTCTGTCCCTCCTCCCTGAAGAGTAGCAACATGTTGGATGTTTTATGAACAAAAACCTGAAAAAAAAGATCTCAGCTGTACTTTGTGTTTAGTGCTACCAAATGTTAGCATGCTAACTCGTTAAACAAAGGTGAACACAGTTAATATCACACCTGCTAAACATCAGCAGCCTCACAGAGCCACTAGCACGACTGAAGACTTCGATTTGATTTTACAGATTTTAGCTCAGCGATGGAAAAGATTCAGGATTAAAGGTGAAAGGAAACGCTGACTGCTGGCTGTCCCTGCGATAAACTGCTTCGTTTACAGCAATTAAATGAGCATCTCAGACAGATGTGCTAATGATTAACAGTTAACGCACATAAAATGCCTCAAAAATCTTTGTGACTTTGCTCTTGTATGAAGACAGAGAGAAAGACGGAAGGACAGGAAGAAGAAATGTAAGTTTAATTATATTTATATATAGATAAAGAAAATGTATAGCAATTTATTTATTTAATGTTATCATTATTTTTTTTTACCAAATGGATTTTTAAATTGAAGAAAGAGTTTGATCATTGTCACGTGGATTTCATGTTCCCATCCACCAAAAACAAGAAGACACTTTACAGTAATGAAGGTTTTCTCCTGCAAGACAAACTCAGAAAATGTTTTTTTGTTAGATAATTCCAGCCCGTGAAGAAACAACATGAGAGAACATGTGGATGAATTTCTGATGATGTACTAAGATCCCTCAGTCAGCTTCAAAGCAATAAAAAAAGAAATAACTCCAGGCTTTTTAGACTTTCAATTATTTAAAGGCTTCTTTTCTTCTGCATATTTGCTGCGCGACTATTTCTTATTGATTTTGGTAGAAATGATTTTATTTATGAAACAACTAATTAATGAGCCCTAACGTAATGTCTTCTTTGTGTGTTTGTCGACATATGATCACAGCACAGTCTGAAAGCAGCACGTTGAATAAATTCCACTCAGCACTCAAAGACAAAGGCAGACTCTTACTCTGAAGGTGTGTCCGGAGCAGCTCGCTGATGTAAGTGGGCATGAGGCTGTGATTAATGGTGCTAGTAATGGTTTAGTCAGTGCAGCATATGAGTCCAGCTAACAGCTCAGCTCTGTGCTGTAACTGAAGTCGACAGTAGAGTCACCTCCACGACCTCTGACACTGTGTTCCTCTACCGCTCTGTCTCACACACACACACACACACACACACACAAACACTTTGTATTCCGATAGAGTTTGCCAACTGCTGTCAGGGCCCCTTTCTTTTTTCTCGTCTTTCTTTGAATTGAGCAGCGCGTCTTAAAGGCAAATGAGACGATGTTTGCACAGAAAGTGAAAGAGAAATGCGTCTCACAAGCACAAAGAGGTGAAACACATGAATACAAACAGTAATAGCTTGACATTGAAACAGGGCAGCAGAAAGCTAGAAAGCACTCAGATAGCACATTGCTCTGCAAAGGTCTGACACTTTCCTGAATTGTATTGCATTTTACTCATAATAGAAAAAGTCTAAAATGTTCAATCTGCGTCTGGATACATTCACCGAATGGACAGTCTTCAAAAATGCCCCATCTGGCAGCATTAAGGCTGCACTGATTCAGTTTTTGGCCACTAGGGGCCAGAAATACTCAGAAACACACATCAGATGGAAGTAAGAACAACATTTTCTTCTGACTCTGGTTTAGTTTCTGCCAACTCCTGAGAAAAATTTCTTCACCAGCCAGTTTCCAGCGGTGTCTGTCTGCCTGCTGTGTGGCTTTTTCATCGTACATGTACACCGAAGAAGAATGTGTGTAATAAAAAAAGATGACTATTACTCGTTTAATATAAAAATATTGATTGGTCTATCTTACAGCGACTCTTTAAAAATTCTCACACAGTAAGACTTTGTGCTGAAGGCCTCTTTCTTCTCACACTTCTTCTCTCTGGATTGCTTGTTTGTCCTAATTCTTTCTGAATCAGTTTTCCTTTCTTTCTTTCTACCACACCATCCTCTTCCTCCGTCCTCCCTGCAGATTTGCACTCTTTAACTTGTATGTTTCCTGTATTCATTCCTTCTTTCTGCAGACACGTTCTCGACAGGATTCACTGATTGCTTTCTCCTCAGACTGTTCTTTGCCTCTTGATTTGTGCACGCCTTGTTTTTGCGTGGACTTCCTGCGTTCAGGTTAAACTCAGACTTTCTTCTCTGTTTCGGTCTCTTGACTCATCTCTCTCTTGTTACTCGCAGCTTCTTTCTTCCTTTTCAGGGACGCACATTGTTTCTATTCTATTACCGACGGCTGTTATATATTCACATGTTTGTTCTTCTCATGTACAGTACTTGTCCAGGATTGTGTGCAGTCCATTCATGTCTGATCTCCATGATGGCTCCAGCTGTTGGTTGTGAGATGATTTGTGGTTCGGCTGTAGCACCTCTGTTGCTGCCCCGGCCTGAACAGTCGGGTTGTTTGCGAAGGCAGTATTTTCTAAAGGATCTGATTGGTTTACGCACTCGACTGAAATGACCTGTGAAATGAAAAGCATTTGGCCAAGCTGCTGTTTAAATGTTTGAGCTGCAGAATAAAGTGGAGGGCAGCTCAAGTACTGTTCAGCTTACCCTGCAACCCTGAGTGTGTGTGTGTGTGTGTGTGTGCAGCCCAGCTATAATGAGTTAGAAACTTACAGTTCAAACGTAGTAGGAGTGTGTATTTTCTACATTCATGTCTGTTTATTTAACACAGTAATGCTGGTGTGCAGGTTAGAGGTCTGCAGCTGGTTTCAGCCTGACTGGATATTTCGAGGTTATAGCTGTTTCAGGTTCAGGCAATTAAACATTACATGTTTTTATATATACAACCACCACTAAAACGACTTGTTCCTGTTTGGCTGACAGGTGTCTGTTAAAATGGTGTGATATGACACCTGAGACAAAAGCCAGAGTCAATAGTTTAAGCACCATTTTACATCAGTGCCATTTTTTTTCCCAGGTAATAATCACAACCCCCCCACTAACAGAGGAAGCGATCAGTGATTTCATGTCATTAAACAGACCATATATTTAAGGAGTGAGGCGACTGTTCATACCATTATTAACGTCTGTTCAGCTCAGGAGATGACAGAGACTGATCGATCAAATTGTTCGTTTGCTTTGTGGTAATAAAGCAGCACATTGAAATGTTGGGGAACACCAGCCTGAAGCTAGCTTGATAATCAGCTGCTGGGTGCACATTTTTACCTATTACGGTCAGTATATCAGGGCATGTTGTCATGTGTAGTGATATAACGCAGTTTAAATGTTAAAATGGTCTCTAGGAATAAGGATTCGGGCATTACTCACCTGTCCAACAATGGTTTTCCCATGACTGCCATGAAGCTCTCCATTAGCAACCTGCCAGCGCAGATAACGGATTCATTTGCACAGTTCACCTTCCTTGTTTGCCAGATCTTTCGTGATGCTGCGTGTAGCCACTGCGATCCTGTCATCCTTTCTGTGTAAACTGCCTCAAAATCTTTTCTCTGCCTGTCTGCATTTGGCATCAATCTCCTGGAACGTATTGCTTTCACTATCAAAGCTGCCATGACACAGTGATTACAATGCAGACTGACAGTCGTGTCCTTGTTTCACTTCATCATTCCACATCGGATACGTGATGGTGAACTTTGAACAGTCTGGACACGTTAACGCAGGCTGGGCTGAAACGTTGTGGAGCGGCACATCATCAGGCGGTGAACGTACGTCACTGTCTCATATTTCAGTCTGTTTTACAGTAAGTAAAAACACGGCTGTGTTCCAGTGTGTTTGTCGAGATAATTGACCTCTTCTTACTCTCACTCTAGTCAAAATATCACCACTTTCCAAAATGTCCCCACTGTGGTAGAATATGTGGTCGAACACTTCACTCCACTGACTTGTCATTTTGTCTATTTCCTGATTGTCTAAACTGAAAAACAAAAAAACAATGAAACCGTGAACTGCAAACTAATTAAAACTGCTGGAATGAGACATCAGACAGAAGATGATGCATGCATGCAAGGCTGCAGAGGATGATGGATAGGGAACAATGTTTTTTCTTCTGGATTGGCAGCTCATGGTGTTCCATGATTATTAGGGTTTCTGTATTTAGAAATGTTGGTGAATGCTGTGTCGTGTCTGTCTCAGCTGCTCCGCCAAATGTGAGTCAGGAAGTCAAACCGAGACGGATGGCTTCTGCCTCCAGCTTGTTTTTTTTTTTTTTTTTTTTTAAGAAATTATGAAATGCACTTTTCTTATTGTGATTGGTGGAAGAGTCAAGGAGACACCACAGACGTCTGCTGAAACACTCAGCTTCTGTTTGGGGAGGTGTTTTTATGTTTTATTAAATTGGAAGTTGAGGCTTTTTTATTTCCTGCACCTCAGGGCTCCATGAAAGACGTCCACACCTCATTTCACACTTTTAAAACCAACCACCAGCTTTTTGGAGGGGGTTTAAAATGTATGATTTTATTGAGTTTCCAGGTAAAAAAATACAATAATAAAATACATCAAATCTGCAGAAGTAAACTAAGGAAGAAAAAAACATCTTAGTTCTGCATGTTAGCATGCTAGCTTTTGCTAATTAGCACTACATGTACAGCTGAAGTTGATGGGAATGTACGATGCCTGAGAAGAGCAAAGGTGCTGCAAAAGCCCAAAACAGAAGAAGAAACAAGCTGCAGCTTCAGAAACGATGGCAATTCAGAAACACATACGCAAATCCAAAACAAATGCAACAACGGAAACATGCTGCAAATGAAAACAGTCCAAAGTCCTTATCAGCCACCGTAGGAATGCCAAAAATATTGATCAAGTTTAAATTCCGACCTTATGATGGTCTGAGGTCATTAGGATTCATCCTCTGGTGACCATGAATGTGCTAAATTTCCTGACAGTCCGTCTTAAAGCTGCAGAGATATTCAAGTCTGGACCACAATGGCGGGTCAATCCACCAACTGGCTGACACTCCCAACCTTAGAGCCCTCGCAAGGTCAAAACGTCAAAACGAACAGCGTCCTTTTGAGAGTTGAGCCTAAACTCATAAAAATGCATAGATACATAATCCTGTTAAACATGGTGAAATGGTTCTAGATGGGGAAGCCAAATAAACTAGACGCTGCCTTGAATATGACCTTGAGCAAAGCAGTTTATTTAATTGTCTTTGTTTTGACGTGACATCTCCCAGTGGCCAGGCGTCAAGCTGCACGTCAGGCTTATTGACATGTAGCTCTGAAACAGTGGAGCACAGCCGCTCAGTCGAGCTTCCCTGCGCTAAACAAAAGCAGAAAACCTAACTGACAGGTCGTGGTGATAGCATCCTCATTGGCTGCTGTCATAATGTTTTTCCCCCCTCTGGCTCATCTGTTTCAGCCGGTTAAAGTCAGGAAGTCTGGGAGAAGATGGGAGATAATGTCTGCAGGGATCCAGTTATGATTGACAGCTGGTGGATGTTGCTGTGCAGCGAGTGGGCGGCCAGCTGGACACACACTCAGGACGGGATTTAACAGATGAGCTGATGTGTGTAGGAGTGACACTGTGTTTATGTGCAAGCATATAGACGTATGTATAAGCATCTGTGTGTGTGTGTGTGTGTTTGTGTGAAAATATGCAAGTAAACTGTGTGTTGTGTGTCAATGATATGGAAAAGAATCATTTTAAAACTGAGAGACAGCTGTTGGCTCCATTATGTGTTTAAGCAGTATTTACTGTGTTTACTTGTATTAACTGGTGGCATTTACTATCAACAGACTGACGACCCACAAGAAGAAATACACTCTCAGAGTTTTAGTTATCATGAGGAGAAATACTGAAGCTGCAGAAGATGAGTGAAGGTGACAACTGAGATGAATTTCAGGAAGACCAGAAAATAGTAAAAAAAGAGTAAAATGTCAAAGCAGGAAGGAAGTTTGCTTTCAGTGCATTTACTGTATTGTCAAATTCTAAGTGTGAAATATGTTCCTGTATCGAAGTGCCCATGACATGTTAACTATTACCTGTATTGACATAAAATGATGCCAATCACAATATCAATTTACTGTCTACTGTGAGTCTGTGAATTTTCTGGCATCTGTCCAGAGGTCAGTGCAGAGGGGGTCACACTGGGGCCGGATTTTGGTGATGCTCCCGATGTGAATACAGATCAATATTAGGTGACAGCAGGACGGTGCGCTCTGTCTGAAAAATCTGATCGAGAAACAAATCTGATTTGCCTGCTAACAAAGCTGTTTAATAGAGTGTCGAGACAGTAACACTTTCCCAATGAGCTGCACACGACAATCCAACAGAGGGCCACAAACCAATGCTTCAACACGCGATGCATCTCCCCAAAAACCAGCACAAAACACAGACCCACACAGCCCAGGCAACAGGGCCAAAACCAGCCAGAACTGGACCAAACATTTAATCAGTGTGCAATCGACAGCGCGCGCCCAAAACCAGACGTTTTAACACAATAACCTTAATGCACGAGCCCCTGTTTGTTAGGACTTAAGTGGCCACAGCAAAAACGAGACACGCCACAATAAAAAAGATGATTTATTAAACCAAATCCAACAAAATTAAGCCGATTAAAGTGCCAACGAAGCTTCATGAAGGTGTGGGGTGTGAATGTTAGGACAGTCAGTGGTGTAAGTGTGAGGGGATGTGTGTGTTTGTGTGTGTTGTGAGGTGCCAAACGAAACATAAAGGAAACGAAAGAGAGCATAACCGAACCAGAGGATTGCCCGTAGGGAGGAAGGCGAGCAGACAGCAACGAGGCAGACGTCTCTCAGGTGTTCCAGGTGTGACACTAACAGCTTCAGAGTGAGCAGAGAGACAGGTGAATCACACACAACCTGCACGACGACACAGCACGTCAACACAATGCACATGTGTGTCATTAAGGCAACAAGCATGTGTGTGTGTTTGTCAGTGAGGCCTGTATGTGTGTTTACGAGTGCAGGACATGATGTGTGTGTGTGTGTGTTTACAGCATTTGAAGTAGTTTTCACCCTGACACACACACACTCCCTGAACTATGGATGTTATTTAACAGGCACGGCAGCCTGTTTAAAGTGTGAGGAACACAGTTCAGGGAGGCTGGATGGCTTGTTTTGTACGCGCTGCTACCTCACTTAATGTCAAAGCTGTGGTTAGTGATTTGCATATCCAGATGTTTCATATTACGGCCTTCTCTCAGCCGGAATAAGATGCTCATGATGAACGATCATTCCCTCAGAGGAATAATTCATGTCAGCGCGGTGCGGCTTCTGAGACAGCTTGGGAAATTCAGCACTTCAGAGTCTGAATAAAATACAACTTTATTAGACAGAAAAATGTCTCATTGTTTGTCTTTGAGCTGCACAACAGACGTCAGCGCACAAAAACTCAAAACATGATCGTCACAGCACAGCACCAGTGTGTAGCTACACACTTCCTACATAACAGAATAATCAAGATTTATTAATCTATTATTTGCAGCATGATCTTTTGGAAAAGCATAAACAGTAAACCAAAGATCAAGAGAGATTTAAAGAAATACATTAAAAGTTTAGGAACTCAGACAAAACAAGGCCAGATGCTTTTGGAGTTTGGATGTGTGTGTGATTGCTTTTACACTACAGGACTGACTGTATCTCTCAAAGTTTAGCACTTCTCGGCCAGAAGGAAGGAGACAGAGGAAACAGGCAATCTTTGACTCGTTTAATGGTCTCCTCAAGCAACAAACAGCGCGTCAGCCGACGCTGAGGAAAGTTTCAAAAGCCCATTACAGATACCTACATGTCAGGCCGGCTGTCTCACAGCTGTCAGCCAGCAACACTTCAGAACCTGGAAGATGGGTTTACAAAAGTTAGTGAAGACTCGCGTTCCAGCGGGTCTGATATAATGGTGTGCCAGTTCATAAAAAGGTATGAAGTGTCCAAAAGCAAATGAAACCATCGCTAAGAGCTTCTCTTCACTGGAGCTGAGGAAGGCTTTCCAAAAACATACCTGGACAAACACCACCAAGGTGAGATTGGTTGGTTGGGTAGGCTCATCCATCCATCCATTTTCTATACACCGCTGAATCCTTTGCTGGAGCCTATCCCAGCTGTTTCTCGGGCGAAGGCAGGGGACACCCTGGGCAGGTCGCCAGCCTACCACAGGGCTACATATACAGACAAACAACCACACACACCACTCATTCACACCTATGGACAATTTAGAGTCATCAATTAACCTCAGCATGTTTTTGGACTGTGGGAGGAAGCCGGAGAACCCGGTGAAAACCCACGCTGCACAGGGAGAACATGCAAACTCCACACAGAAAGACCCCAGGTGGAATCGAACGCTGCTAACCACCGAGCCACCGTGCAGCCCACAGTAAAAGTCTGTTTGTGCTGCTTCACACTCGTGGAGCTTTTGTTCTACTTGAGCACCAAAAAAATGAAAGATCTGAGATCTGTTTCCTCAGTGCAACATGTTGGTCCACCTGTGGCTTCTCCCTTGATGCGCTTATTTAACAGTGTAAACACTGAGTTGAAATCATCCAGGATCAGAAAAATACATGAAAACTTTATTCTCCAAGGGGAATCGTTTTGAAGCATTTTTAAGTTGGAAAAAAGGAAAAAAAGGGCAACTAAAAACTCTTGGCTGTCCAGTCCTTTAAGGTATTACGTGATTTTGTAAGAAACTGCTTTGGCTGAAAGTACAATCCAGATTGCACAAAGTCTGGATGCTGTTTAGACATAAATAAAAACAGAATTCATCATCATCATCGTTTGCATTAACAGTGTTTACTCCCCGGTTTTCTGAAGTGTTCCTGAGCTCATGTAGTAACATCCTCTACACAATCATGTGTTCACAAAGCGGTGAACCTCGCTGTGACCCACTGAGCCTTTCCAGGATGGTTCATACCCAATCATGATACTATCACCTGTTACCAATCTACCTGTTTACCTGTGGAATGTTCCAAACTGGTGTTTTTGGAGCGTTCCCAGTTCTTTTCCCAGTTCTTCCCACTTGTTGCTCCTGCTCCAACGTGTTTGAAACGTGATGCTGTATTAAGCCCGTAGGGCTCGAGGGCTCAGGACTCAAATGCAGAACACAGACTTCAACAAAGGGCGAGCCCAGTGGCTGAATTTATTAACAAGCAATCTCTCCAAAAAAACAGGCAAACAAAAGGCGCTTAGGCAAAAAGGTAACTAACAAAAAGTACTCAAAAGGCTCTTAACAAAAGGTGAGGCTGAGGTTCAAAAATAAAACAATATAGGAATAGACTCTGGATATCAGGTTAGGTAACGACACAGGACAACCATCACAAAAAGCACACGATGTACAAGACAATCTGGCACAGGACAAAGGCTATATATACACAAGGTAACAATAAACAGGTGGAAACAATCAGGGCGGGGCAGACAATCAGACAGGCGGGAAGGACACCAGGAAGTCAAGGGTCTGAAACGAGAGGAGAATTAGGTTTCACAATAAAACAGGAAGTGCATAAGAAGACGTGACGCTGTGAACAGACACATCGACAGACACGACGGGACATGACATGCTGCATCAAATTCAGAATAAGCATATATTTACAACAATCAATAAAGGTGATGAGGTCGAACATTAAATATACTGTCTTTGTACTGTTTTCAGATGAGTTTAGGTTGAAAAGGATTAATAAATGAATGTATGAATTGGGACGGGACTAGGAAATGAAACTAAAACTACTAACCATCTGTCTGCATGAGAGCCTGTAAATGGGAACAAGAGGGACCAAAGACTGAGCCCTGAGTAACTCCATCAGAAAGAGGAACAGAGGAAATAATCCCACAGAGAGACAAAAATCAACTGTCTGGAAGATCAGAAGAACCTTCCTCTGCCCTTCTTTTATATTTGATACAGGTGAGCCAGGTTGGATTTAATTTTTCTGTCATCTTTTTTTCATGCTAATCATATTTCCACTGACATGTGATTCATATTGGCAAACTTACACTCACATGCTGGCCTCTCCATTCTCCAGGCCACCGCTGGTCAGAGATGTCACAGTCAGTCCGGCTTAAGTGGCAAATCAGCTCTGTGTTGAAGCTAGCTATTGAGCTAACAGGCTTCCCGAAACCCTGCATTCATTTCACACTCTGCGTTCCATTAGGTGGCATAAATACTCATTAAATGCACTCAGCTGTAACCAGAATCTCCTTGCTTTTTTAGATTAATTCTTTTTCTCGCCGCTGCATAAACATGTTTGCCCTTGACTCAGTTGGTTTGCACAGGCCATGAATGAGAATAGCCGCCCATTTGTATGTATGAGAGCAAAAGGTGAGATACTGAGCCAGCAGCCAGCTACACAGAGGCCATTATATTCAAACACCATGGGGCTAAACTGTCAAATGCTATTGTCACTCTGATAGTCCGTCTCAGACACTCACTCGCTCTCCGGCTCGCTCACTCTCTCTCACACACAAACCCACACACATTCATTCCCTTTTCTTTATGTCAATCCTTATTCCATCCACATGTACACACACCGACAGACACGCAGTCCGGGTGCACATGTGCATGCACGCTCACTCAACCTGCACAACACACTCGAATTCAAGCAAAATTCACACACACGGCATTGCATCATTGACCTGCAGCATCTGCAGACACCTGAAGGACAACATCAGGTGTGTCTACAAACAGACAGTATGGAAGGTACCAGTCAACACGGAAGCGGTGCTGTTAGCTGCTACGTGCAGTTAACACGCTTTTATTTCTGTAAGTTGACTCGTGACAAACTGTTCAGCAGGGTCAGTCTCATGCAAAAGCCTTGTTGTGTTTTTAAAGGATGTATCCGGCTAGCTTTGTGGCTAGCTAGCTCTGTGGAGGAATGAGGCCTCCATTCTTGATCCTTTCCTAAAAGCTCTGATAGAAGCTTCTGTGCAGTTGAAACTCTGAATGTTGATGTTTTGTATCTTAAACTGTGCTTCTAAATTAAATGAAGCTTTATTAGGTACACCTGCACAATCTGACGCCAGCCTTCAGAACACATTTGTCCCCGGGGTGGATGAAATATTAGAAACATCTTTCAACAAAATGCAGTCCAGTACAACACAACCGCCGCCTGTAACCTCAATAATAAACAGAAACTAGAATTATCACCTCTGTGTGATAACAAACTTCACTAAAATGCAATTAACAGCAGAGCTGCTGGGTTGGATTGCAGCTAAAGTGACCAATGAGTGAAACATTGATGGGTCATAAAATCAATCAGTGAGTACTTTGCATGAATTGTCTGATTTTGTTATTTGGTTGTTATGTAATGCCAACATCACAATACACACACACACACACAGAGACTACTGTACACCTTAGAAACACTTACAGGACAGAAACACAAAATGCCGACACAAACATATTTTTAAAAACACACATATCATGCTTTTTCATTAAACCGGTGTGTAATATTAGTTCTTATAACGCCACTGGGTCCAGCGGTAATTATAATGTGTCAGCTTCTCCCAGCATCTCTTAGTGTGCAGCCGGCTGATGACTATATATATTTCACTTATTATAAACTGTGCTGTCGGCACTGATGAAAGCCAACGCCACTCACCGGCTTGTTCCATTGAGCTGATTGAGTTCTGGGAAACCTTGAGGTTATGCCCAAGGCAACGCTGGCAGAAGATCCCCATTTCTCCGGCTTGTGAGGCTACTTTGATGTAGTTCTGCATGTATTATACCGCAGTGTGTTGAAGGGGGGGTGGGTGGGGGGTTGTATGCTATGGGGGATAGATGGATACACACATTTGCATGTTTGATTTTCTCTCTTTTTTTTAACCGATCTCAAGAAAGAGTTCAAAAATTGGGTTCAGAAACAAACCTTTATACTTAAAGATCGACCTCTGAAGAGGCCGAGCTTTGTCAGATACAGTCTCGGCAGTGCTGGCTTAAACCACACACACACACACACACACACACACACACACACACACACACACACACTCAGGATGTTAAGTCGGGTATGGATGCCTTCATTTCCCTCTCGCACTGGCCTGCTGACACACACCAGCCCACACACAGAGCAAATATGTTGTACCCCGAAGTCACACATCGACTGGCAGAACCGAGGAAACACAAACATGAATGGAAACCGGGGGAGCAGATATGAATGCAATAAACGAGGCTCACACGCAGACCGACGGCTGGATCGGTGTTAGCAGAGTGGCCGGCTGCCACAGAATCACAGATGGCGGTGGAGGTCGTCCCTCTGCACCGTCTGCTTTTCATGCTCATGAACACAGGTAGATGGGTCAGGAGGACCTCAGGCAAACACGCACACACACACTCACTCACACACACACACAGTTGGTGGGAAATGAACAGTGGGGAAACAAGCACAGCCCATGCATATGCCCTATTGTTTTGTACAAAATTACACAGATATTTATTTATGATTTCACACATGTGCATGTGACAGAATGTGAAGGGATGCAGGTTCATGTTTATGTTAATAGTTAAACCCAAAAACATGAACTCCTCTACAGAATAGAGTTTCTGGTCACAAGGTTGCTATAACACAGTCCCACCTGTTAACATAAGCGCTGAAGAAACAATATATCTGCAGGTTTTACTCCACTCACATCATTTTAATGTCGTTTCACTCACTGTCTGTGGTGTTGTGTATCTGAATATAGTTAGGGATGATTCTCGCTCTGGAAGGAAATGAGAAGTTTTTATTTTCAATATGGTGCTTTAGAAGAAGGACATTTCCTGAGGGAATCTATTACGTGAACAGTGAAATATTGGCAAAAATGTACAGAGTGTTTGGTGGCAGCGTGTCGGTCGGTTCAGTCCAGACTGAAATATCTCAACATCTACAGGATGTATTACTGGAACACTTCGTACAGACAGTTATGAGTTTGGTGATCCTCTGACTTTTCTTCTAGCACCACTTTGATTTGTTGTTCAAAGTAAAATGTCTGTACATCTGATGGGTGGATTAAAATGCAGTTTGGTGCAGATCATGATCTTTGTGAATTTTCATCATCCCCAAAATTACAACGTGTTCAGTACTTTGGTTTAGATTTAACAGTTTGTTTTTTTTTACAAAGAAAATTACAACCTCAAAGAGCCGCTAGTGAGGATGTCGAGGATTACTCTTATTATCTTATTGTCTTTTTTAATTTATTTGAATTATTTTGTGTATTTTAACATGTCTATTGATGGTTTATTAGTATGCTGGGCTGCATGGATGGATGAATGGATGGTTGGATGGATGGATGGATGGATGAATGGATGGTTGGATGGATGAATGGATGGATGAATGGATGGATGGATGGTTGGATGAATGGATGGTTGGATGGATGAATGGATGGATGAATGGATGGATGGATGGTTGGATGGATGAATGGATGGATGGATGATGGATGATGGATGGATGGATGGATGGATGGATGGATGAATGGATGGATGGATGATGGATGATGGATGGATGGTTGGATGGATGGATGGATGAATGGATGGATGGATGGATGATGGATGATGGATGGATGGTTGGATGGATGAATGGATGGATGGATGGTTGGATGGATAAATGGATGGATGAATGGATGGATGGATGGATGGATGGATGGATGGATGGATGGATGGTTGGATGGATGGATGGATGGATGGTTAGATGGATGGATGGATAGATGGATGGATGGTTGGATGGATGGATGGATGGGTGGATGGACGGATGGATGGATGGACGGATGATGGATGGATGGATGGATGGATGGATGGATGGATGAATGGTTGGATGGATGGATGGATAGATGGATGGATGGATGGATGGATGGATGGATGGATAGATGGTTAGATGGATGGATGGATGGATAGATGGTTAGATGGATGGATGGATAGATGGATGGATGGATAGATGGATGGATGGTTGGATGGATGGTTAGATGCTCTGTTGTGCAATGAGCTCATCAGTGTTCCTATCGACTGTCGGTTATAACGTCAATAAAATCCACTCAATGCGTCTCAGTGTTTGTTGTTCTCTGTGTTTAACCTTTGTGAATAAAGTATATCTGACATTGTTCAAATACCAAAAAAACACATTTTAGTGGCAGTTAGATAATCAGTTTTAATATTCACAAACAGCACAGATCTGAAGCGCTTCTGTCACACTCTGCTGAGATGACAAAGTCGTACTCAGAGCTTCTCACAGTCACTGATAATCAACGTTTCCCTGAGGGTGTGTTACGTCACCTCAAAACTCTTTGTATCCCAACTTGCCTGCAGACTAAACACTTTCCTTTTCAAGTGCTGCCTGAAGTGAACATTTTCACATTTTAGCACACATAAAGCCCCTTGCGTCCCCGAGTGACGGCTCCGTGCTGTGTGAAGACCCATTTCATGCGAACATTTCAGCAGCACTGATGACAATTAGAGCAGCACATGAGACTGTCTAGACCGACACTTTTCAGTTTTGTTTCCAGGTCCATGAACATACGAGAATGAAGTGACCTGAAGAAATGCATACATGTCGGCTGAGTGGATGAGTGAATGCATGAGTGCATGTATGGATGTACAGATGAATAGTTCAAACATCACGTTTTATTTATGTGCAGCAGCACATTTCATACATGACATTTTCAACGTAAAACAATTCACAGATATTAATATAAATACCCTGAAAGTGAACTGAATGATTATTATTGAGAAAAATGGGTAAATCGTATTATCTTGTGCAATAAGACATTTAGTGTTTTATATTTAAATCTCTGATGTTCAGCTTTTATTACTCAGTTTCTTTTCAGTGTCTGTAATGTCCTTATCTGCAGGGAAAATCACTATGTGACTAACTCTGCGAGATTGTGTTGTTATTTAACGTGAAGTGCCCTGTCAAATAAAAGAAATAAAGCAAAATAAAGCCCGGGGGTGAGGAGGCAGACTGCTCGTCTGTCTGTGGCCACTGAAGCTAAAAGCTGCTTTGCTGCCGGTCTTTGTCCTGATCGAAATGAACTGTACAGATAAAAGAGTCGAGGCTGCAGCAGAGACGGAGGAAGTCCATTTTCACATCTACCATTATTTTCTTTTTGCACGCAGAGGTGTGACCGTGCAAGCTACGCTTTAGTCTGAAGCCTCGAATCTTTTCTCGGTCATGAGTCTGCTTCTCATTTCTTCCATTGATCTGTGAAGTGACTGTTCAACCATTCTGCTTTCCCTTTGGCTTCAGAGGCTGCTCATGAAGCCTTACAGATAGCTCAATAAAAAGATGATCAATGAAGGGAGCATTTAAACTGGATACTTACTGCTGTTTAACACAATGAGAAGAGGAAGTACCGCACCAGGTAATACTCTGCACCATCGTCCCTGTGGTTTCTGTTCTGCTTCAGCTTCTCATGACGTCTATGACATGTGGCTTATTATGACCCCCGGACCCTTGTCGCTGTCTTTCAGGAGATCCACTGCAAACTATGAAATAAATACAACCGTCAAGTAATGAAGCTTTTGTCACTGCTGAGAGGATAAGTTGAGCGTTGAGAGTTTTACAAGTTGATAACAGCGCTGCAGAATCACTTCAGAAACCTGAGACCAGACCAATCAAGACACACTCCACATTTTCAGATAGAAATAGTGAGCAAAGGCCACGTCAAAACAAATCAGAAAATTCAGAAAATAAATCAAGTTATACACACGTACAGAGCAGTTGTGTTTGACTGCATTTCATTCATTCATTCATTCATTCTTTCATGTGTTCACAGTGTAAGATGGATCTGCTGCACTCTGTATAAGCTGCAGTGATTTCTGTCTGCAGGCAGCAGGGCTGACTGCACTGACGGCTGGCTGATGGAGGGTCAGGTGTTTGGATGATAGGTAGATGGATGGACGGGTGTGTGGGGTGAGGGGTTGATGGATGGATCGGTGGCTTGTAGAAAAATAGGATAAAGAGTCAATTCACCTCATGCTGAGTGACTGGTGACCCAGGTGAAGCTCACCTGAACTCAGTGTGTGTGGAATACAGTTTCTGAATGACACCTCAGTGATTTGTGTCAGGTCGGACTCAGCGTGTGTGTGTGTAGAGGTGCTTTGTGTGTTTGGGTGTAGGCTATTTCCTGGATGTTGAGAAGTGAATGTAAAACACAGACAAACAATCTAAGCTTGTTGGAGATCTGAGGGCATTTACATGCAGTGTAGTCAAGCTGTTTTTCTGCTGGTGTTCAGGATATTATTCCACGCAGCATCAAATGACTTGTTTATTCATGCTTCAATACGCAGCATTATATTGTTTTCTAGGAATCTGATCACTGTTTTCTGTCTTTGTTATATTCAATGTGCTTATCCCAACATGGATTTGGTTTGTCGCTCTCCTGGGTGGCAAATCCACAAATGTTAGCCTCTGCCAGGTGCATTTATGTGCAGAAAGAAACCTGCTAAGCACTGCTTAGATGGTAAAGAGATGATTAATCAACATAATCAAAACATACCCAGGAAGAATTCAGGCAGGAGAAAAAAGAGATCTGAATGGATCAGTTCAATGTGACAACCAGGATCTCGGGACCCAGATTTGTACAAGTGGTTGTAAGTTTTCATGAACTGTTCCCTGTATGGCAGCTTAAACTGGACGTATATTTAGGCACTGATTTATTGATGGATGTGTTGCACATGATTAGGCGTTATCTTGTTTTAACTATATCCCCACAGTGACTAAGTTCTGCCTTGTTTCATTACTGATGATGGGACTATTCCATGCAACCACCGTATTTACGCTCTTTCGTTCTCTGTGATAGAGAGGAGTGGAAAGATGAAGCAGGTTGGAAAAAGGCTCAGTTATCTTCTTCTGTACATCTAAAAATCTCTGTAGGCATCAGACACCTGCAGGAGGAAACACCAGCAGCCCAAGCTGACCAATCACAGTTCTGCAGTCTGCAGCTGTGGCAGCGTGGAGCTGATGTGCAGTCAGCTACGGTGGCTCGCAAACTGTGAGCCCTTAACATACAAATCTAAATCTGATTCCACAGACTGTCTTCATTTTTATTTGACTTATTTCCTATTTTGTGTTGAAAGAGTGGTGATTTGTTCTACTTCCTGCCTTTGTCTCTTTCCCACCCACGGGACTGAGGATTAGCTTCACCTGTCCCTCGTTAGTCTTTCAGGTGCCAGGTTGTCTGTGTTGCTGCTGTTGTTTTGCTAGCGTCACCCCCAGTCTGTGTTATTTCAGTAATCTGGAATCAGCCTTTTCTGTCATTAAAAGCTTACTTTCTGTTTCATCAACTCATCTGATCACCTGATCAGATGAGTTGATGAAACCAGTGAAGCACTGAGTAACACCTAAGATGTGAAATTTACCCTGTTTGTGCATGTGGTGATGAATCACTGACCAACTGTCAGTTTTTAAAGTTTTAGAGTTTCTGAAGCTTCCTGTGTCTCCTTGAACACACACAAAGAAGCGCAGGTTTCATAAAGGCACCACTTTATTATTCACGTTAGATTACTTTTAGTATTTATGCTGTAAGCCAACTGGTTCGAAGAAGAGAGCTGCATTGGGATCAGTATGTTGACAGCTTTTATTTTGTTCCTTTGGAAAAATCAGATGTGATTTTTGACTATATTGTTAGAAACAACATTGGCCTGTTTATTGAGCTCAAACTGTCTTTTTTTTTGTAACATGATACATCTTACACTGTCTACACATACTAACATGTACACGATGTTAGCCAAGTTTTCCCAGAATACAGTAAAATAACTTTTTCAATGGGCAAAATTAGGGGCCATGATTTTTTTTTAATGTTTCATCAAAAATCATGTTAGTTATCCCGACCCCAGAGTAAGATCCCACAACACCGACGCCCTGTACAAGAGGGGCCAGAGTTGCCTCCACCTTCTGAGGAGACTGAGGTCCTTCAGGGTGTGCAGGCCGCTGCTCAGGACTATTTCTGACTCTGTGGCAGCTTCTGCTATCCTCTACGTTGTCGTCTGCTGGGCCCCGGGCAGCACAGAGTCGGACAGGAAGAGACTAAACAAGCTGGTCAGGAGGGCCAGCTGTGTCCTGGGCTGCCCACTGGACTCTGTGGAGGAGGTGGGTGAGAGGAGGCTGTTGGCCAAGCTCACAGCCATCATGGACAGCAGCTCTCACCCACTGCACCGGACTGTAGAGGAGCTGAGCAGCTCTTTTAGTGGCCGACTGAGACACCCTCAGTGCAGGAAGGAGCGCTACTGCAGGTCGTTCATTCCCACCGCTGTCAGACTGCACAACTCCACAACTGGAGCCTATCCCAGCCGTCTCTCGGGCGAAGGCAGGGGACACCCTGGGCAGGTCGCCAGCCTACCACAGGGCACAACCATGCACACCACTCATTCACACCTACGGACAATTTAGAGTTATCAATTAACCTCAGCATGTTTTTGAAACAACGTGAAACGTGAAAACCCACGCTGCACAGGCAGAACATGCAAACTCCACACAGAAAGACCCCAGGCGGGATCGAACCGGGGATCTTCTAGCTGTGAGCGACGCTGCTAACCACCGAGCCACTGTGCAGCCCCACAGTTGTTGTTTTTTTCTTGTTTTTCCTATTGTTCTTATTAGCACCCTTATTGTTCCTATTTTGCATCTTATTGTTCCTTATTGTTCTTATTTGCACCTCCATTTGCTGTTTACACCCATTAGGGGTCAAGGGTCAAATTAGGGGCCATGATTTTTTTTGATGTTTCATCAAAAATCATTTTTGTTATCCCGACCCCCAAGTAAGATGACTAGAAGATGAAGATGGAGGGGAGTCTCACTTTACATCACTGCATCTGAAAAGTGCTACAAAGTGGAGTCCCTCATAAACTGCATCTGTCTGTTTTGAGTGTGAGTTTCTGTTATTGCTGCATTACATTCACTGCATAGTGTTGCATTTTACAGGAAAACTATGTTACATCTCAAGAAGTAAAGCTTTGCACGATGTCAGCGTCAACAACAAGCTACAGTGATTCATGCAAGGAGTGAAGAGCAAGAGAAGACAGACTACAAGCAAAAAGGGCGTATCGAGCAACACAAGCAGAATCACCTGATGCAAAGGCAGCGAGACTGTCAGCCGACAGAATCTGACGTGCATGTATATGAAGTCCTGAAGAGAGAGAGTTAATGCAAAGTGGATCGTTTGTGACGCACCGGATGAGAGGAGACAGAGGTTAGACACTGTGAAAGAAAGTGTCACAACAAAGCAGCAGTCAGAAAGACGGCAGGAAGCAAAGAGACGGTTGTTTCACGCACAACATCATTCTGCAAAACACGCACACAAGACCATGAGAGGCGCCACAGGAACAACGACACATAGCAGCAGTTTGTGAGAATGAGACGCCGGCTCAGAAAGCACGCAGAGCATAACCAAGGACAACGTGAGAGAGGCGCGAGGAGACGAGACACCTGCAGCAAAAGCTGAAAGGGGGCTCAGCATCTGCGATAAAGTGTTCGTCCGAGCCTTGATATGGAGATCCACGTCTGCCCAGTTCAATCTTAATGTCAGAGTCTGTATGATTGAAGCGCCGCAGGTGAGAGAGGCCGCTTTGGTCGACTTCAGGGGAGGTGATTGTACCAATCTTACTGAGAAAGGTTTCCAATCAAAGCAGCTGAAGAACACGTCTTTAGTCACTTTTGCACACCTTTTGACCGCCACAGATTATTTGCATGAAAACAAAAATACAAGCTGGGTTGGGCAGGTTGTGGCTTTCTGGAAAAATAGACAAGAAAGATTTTGATGAATCAAAAGGAACGTTGCTCTCGCTGAAGATTTCGGGGGGCACAGTCATTAGGGGTTGGTTTTTATCCCACGTCCCTTGGCTCGGCGGGGGTTTCTGGACCCACGCTGAGTGCCACCAATGGGTGTGGATGAAGGTTAATGCGAACCTTCATCCACACATGCTTTTAGACAGCGAAGCATCTCCAGTCTTTCCTCTCTGAGACTCTTCTGAAGTCTCTTGGCTGCTGCTGGACGGACGTTTCAGGAGCTTTTAGATCAGAAACTGAACGAGGATTCAGTCATTTGAATGTGTGCAGACGCCACTTCCCGCAGTGTCCAAGTGGCGTCCATTAAAAGCTAACTAACTAACTTTACTAGCTTTACTAACCACCAGTGGCCCTGGCATGGAAATGTGGGTTAATCACACTTGATGCCAACATCATGCCAACCACTCTGCTGCTCACTCTTTGGACAATCCAGCTCTCACATACTTGCTGTTTCTGTCTCAGCAGCCGATGCACCGGCTGTGCAGGTGATTTCGGTGCTCTCACATCTCACATTTGACTTAACAGTTATTGCTCAAGCTCTAAGATTTGCTTTGTTTTCGCTGTGTTGGTAGTGAAATCATCTGTGTTTCATTCATTTGGCCCTGTCAGACTGTAGCATGTAATGAACATGGCATTACGAACATTAACCTCTGCTTGCGCTGACACTGGCACTTTATGTGAGCATCACATTTCTTTGCTGTAACCTGCTGCTGTATGGAGGAGCTGTCACTCTTCAATGAATGAATGAGACTTTAATAAGATCATTTCCAAGATGTTGAGGGGATTAAGATATTATAAGGAACTACAAAGTGAATTATATTTAATTGAAGATATTCTCTGCTGTTTATCTCAGGATTATGTAACATCATTTCAAATGCTTCTAATAGTCTTGTAATCTGTTTCCGATGCATCACAGAGCACTTTAGTTAAAGTATTACCAGGCTTTGTGCAGTCAGACTAATTAGTCTTCAGGAGAATTTACTCTGAATCGACTTCATTGTTGTTTATGGTCCTGAGCTGTTTTCTGTTGATTCAGAAAATGATTTTAGCTCTCTTTTAATTTATGTGACCTGCTTTTTATGCAACTTGCTGTTTCTGAACGGGTCCCCGATGTCACCGGATTGCATCGGTTGCTTTAGTCATCGCTGTTTGTCCCATCGATCGTGCCTGTGCTGAAACCTGAAGACGAAATGTCAGTGCTGTGCATTGTAGCACCGTGTGCTGTCCTCTGAGACAGAGATCACTGAGGCTGCATTCAGCTGAACTGATTTTATTTTTGCTGCTCACGTCCTTACTGTTCATTGTTCTGGCGTTACACACACACGCACACGCACACACCTTTTAGTTTGTCTCAGAACACACACATTCTTTCACTCATACTGACGGGGAGGCTCATTTAGTTTGTGTAGCCAGTGAAAGACCTGAAGGGAGAGGAACAAACACAGCAGCTGTGTGTGTGTGTGCATGTGTGTGTGTGTGTGCGTGTGTGTGCGTGTGTGTGTGTCAGTTGTGTGACAACGCTCAAACTGACATTTAGCCTGTTTTAGCTCGTTGTTTTAGTTTGAACTGTTGAATACAGCAGAGCAGCTAGCAGCTAGCAGCTAGCAGCCGCCCTCCAGGCTCATAGAACAGCATCCTTCTAACACTTTGAGGTAAAAAAGCATAAAATAACTATTTACTGTTTGTACTGGGGATCATTGTTATTCACCGATAATTGTCTCAGTTTTTGTCGGGATTGAAAGGTTTATATATTACACTTGAGTTTTCTTCTGCTTGGCATATTTGGATTAAAGTTTTTTTTGTTGCTGTCGTTGTTTTTTTAACAATATCTGATAAAGAACCAAACCTGAAATGACGAGAAGACTTTCACCTCATCCCTGACCTCAAACCACAAAAATAAACTGAGAACGAGAGACTCCTGCAGCTTCACTTGCTTTCAGTTATGAAACGAAATTAGTTTTCTCCTGGCATCAATATCCTGTTGAACAGATTACACACACACACAGACACACACACACACGCACAGACACACACACACCAAAACAAACACACACACACACACACACACAGTAATAAAGATAATAAAGATAAAGTTGACACACACACACATAAAGATAACAAAGATAAACTAGACTCATATACACACACACATACACAACACATAGTTTACATGATCTGAAGCAAACTGAGCAAAGTGACGCACATCACAAACACATGAGCACTAAACACATTGTCCTACATCACACTCACACTGACAGATGACACAACACACACTGATACACACACACACACTGATAACACACATACACACACTTATTATTTACTCCAGCTTGTGGCAGGAATCAAATACTAATCACCAAAAACAGACAAGTAAACACATGAGAACAAACATTAACAGAGTTTCAGAGGCTTCATTACATCCAGGCAGGCAGCTTTGTGTGTGTGTTTGTGTGTGTGTGTGTGAGTGTGTGTGAGTGAGTTTGAGTGTGTGTGTATGAGTGTTATTGTAGCCTCTGGCAACTGCAGGTCACACTGAGCATCCCATCGCTCTATTCTCTTGTGTGTGTGTGTGTGTGTGTGTGTGTGTGTGTGTGTATGTGTGTGTGGGTGTGTGTGTGAGAGAGAGAGTGTGTGTGTACACCTGTAATCACAGCCTCCACTGAGAATCTGGACTGACAGTTGGGCCTCCCAGCAGCAGCTCCAGTCTCACAACACACTGAGAACAAGGGATGCCAATATGTTAAACACGCACACACACAGACACACACACACACCCACACACACACACACACACACACACACGCGCGCACACACACACGCACACACTACAGTGTCTATCGTCAGTCAAGTTCAGGACAGACGCCAACAGCCTGCAGGCTTCCCAGCACAAACTCACACACACAGTCACATTTTATTGATGAATCTGACGTATCGATAAAGAAAATTCAGGGTGACACGTGTTGGTTTGCATGTCAAAACACACACAACCATTCCTTTCTGTCTAAGCACACACACCAGGCATCGTGATACGTCACTATTTCTCGGCACCGACACACATTTCATCCCCAGATTGGCACATCCAGGCTCCCATACCTCGACTTCTTCTGTGTGAAACGCTTGAAAACATTATTTCTCAATTAAAAAAGAACAATTTTTCTATCATCTGCGAACTCCCTCACCTCATAAATCTGTCAATCAGTTTGACAGTGATAGCAGGTTCCTGTGCTACCCTTGTTTTTAAAGCAGCGTGAGCTCCTACCCCATCTCTATGTTTTTTTAAAGCATTCTGGGAAATGTAGGACATTAGCAGAAGGGACAGTAGAGAGAAAAACTGAACTTTTTTAACAGAATATTGTCACGTCTCGTCAGATCTGTTAAGTGTTTTTGTTCACGAGCGTCATGTCTTGTCTTACACTTCCTGTTTTATTGTGAAACCTAACTCTCCTCTCGTTTCAGGCCCCTTGACTTCCTGGTGTGTTTCCCGCCTGTCTGATTGTCTACCCCGCCCTAATTGTCTCCACCTGTTCATTGTTACCTCGTGTATATATAGTCCGCATCTCCCTGTGTCCTTTGTCTCGTGCCATGTCCTTCTACCAAGCCTTGATTTATCTAGCTCTCTTGATCCTTGTCTTCCTGTTCGTGCCTTGTATTTTGTTCGTAAGTAAGTCATTAATTGAGTATTTTTCTAGTCTAGTCTTCATTCTCGTTACTTTGTTTAATAGCCATTTGAGCCTTTTTGACTTTTGACTTTTTGCATTCCAAATTATCCCTAGCGTCTTCTGTTGTACTTTGTTGCCATATGTTGTATGTGCTGTAGTTATTTATCCTGAGCGCCTTTTGTTAATAAATTATTCCTTTATTTTGAAACCTCGTGCCTGAAACATCGTGCCTCCGGGCCCTGTCAAATATCTTCTGGACTGAGCTGAACATGGAAACTGTGGCAGGAGATCAGAGACGGACCTTTTGTTTCTTGGATTTCTGTTGTTTTTCTTCGTCTTTCTTCCAGCTGGCTTAAAACAGACGATCTGAACTGTATCACCTGCACATGTTTTTCTCTTTACACCTTCTTCTACTGTCCTACATTTCCCAGAATGCTTTAAAAACATAGAGAAGGGGTAGGAGCTCACGTTGCTGGTGCTTTAATTTAGCTGTCTAGTCCAGTTCAGTGTGTTCTTCTACTGGATCAGCTGGAAAAACCTGGAATCCATATTTCATTATCTGGTTTTATGCAGTTATCAGTGATGAGAGGAAGAACACACAAAGCTAAAACCAAGAGACACAAATATTCCACCCTGTTATTAAATGTTTAAACTCTCTTTTAACTCTCCTGAAAGCATGAAGCCCTGATAAAAACATGGCAGATAGCAGCCTAATAGACCTGCCAGCTTTAAAATACCAACCCAGCAACATCATTTGGCATCGTCCTGCCTCAGACTGTTGCATTTCTCACTGTCTGTTAATTAAGTGTAATTATTCAGCTTAAATACTGCTTATTATCAGCCATTAGAGTGAAGAGCAGTCCTGCCAAAGCATCAAGGCTAAAGATTTGTCCGGGTTGCCGTGTATCAGTTTCTCACATCATTATCAGCTGTGTGCTGCAGGTCGTGGAGGTTAATGGAGTTATTGAGAGAGATGTGGAGATGAAATGAATGTACTCTGCTTTTACATCGAAACAACACACGTGCACACACACACACACACACATCTACATCAGTGCATTCACTAACCCACAAAGTCTTCACAATCAAACCACTTCACAAAATGTCCTCGCGCAGAACAAAAGTGTCTTACTTTGCAAAATATCCTATTAATGCAATTTGGTCACACACTTTTCAAAACTGTCCTCATTCCCGAAAAATCTTCCCACTTGTCTGCCCTCATTTTGTGAGTAGAAGTGCAGCTAATGAGCTGCCGTGAAAACGGTATCACGATGGCTTCCAGTAAAAAAAAACTTTACAAATCAGACAAAGATGACAAACCATGAAGAAGAGGAGAGGAGGAAGTGTAAAAATGAATCACTGCATTGCTACATGGGAATTTGCTAACTCTCAGATTAGTTAGGTTGTCTGTTTATGATAGGAAATCACCAGTGAAAGAACATTAAGTCCCCACAGGAAGCACAATGCAATCATTTATCTTGTAAAAATACACAAAAAAAGTTAAAAGAATAAAACTTCACCCAGCAGCAAACAGCAGTAACAGTGTATTTGCTTGTGTTACTGTCTTTTGGGACTTCAGAGTGCTTCACGCAGATTAACTTTTTTTTCCCCCTTCAATACATTTGAGGTCTGTGACGGGGATCTCCTACTGCCTCGCCAAGGACCAGATACTGACTGGATCAGGGTCAAATTATAATTCTTTGCCTAATTCTTAACTCTTAATATTATCACTTATAATCTTAAAAATTCTAAGTCTTAGGAGAGATCAGCTTTTCTTCAAAAAATGCACAGAATCTGGAAAAAAGAGTCAGAGTCCAGAAGAGTTGAGTCCAGGGAGCTTTATTCTCTTCACAGATCAAAAAGCCCAGGCAAGTCCTGCCAAAAATGCCCAAATTCTGTTCTGCGCATCACCTTTTATACACTTGTCAGAGGGCTTGGCCACACAGTTTGGCCACATCCTTTTTATCAAGTTACATCTTTACACTGATTTTATTGGTGTTTACATAGAGGGGGGTCTTCCCCTTTAATGCATAATTAATAATCTCTTACCTAATTTCTACTGGTAATTTTCCACTGTAGCCTTTAGGGATTTTCCACTGAGATCCCTCTGGCCTCAGTATCTATTGGGATCTTAGGAACTTTCCAGATTACTGCTTTGTTCTAAGTTTAGCAAGTTATCTCTATTCTAGTGTTTTTATTGGTGTCTAGCCAACTCTTAGGACATTTTTTAAAAAGATTTATATAACAGAACATAGGCCAAGCAAAACAGAGATAGTACTAACTAAACAGACATACGACTCACTAAGTAAACAGAGATTTCACTAAATAAACATAGATGTGATTTCTTAAGTATACAGAGTTAAGAGTAAAGAAACATGTTCAGAAATCCTCTTCATGTGTCTGTCTCCCTCATGCCCCTGAGCACAGAGTGAGCACAGAGTGAGCACAGAGTGGACAGAGTGGAGTGGCACAATCTTGTCATGTAACCCTCAGATCTGACACTACATTTGCTTCACCCAAATTACCAAAAGAGAAGAAGAAAATAAGCACATGAATAAATACGCGCATACATAAATAATGAAAACGCTGTCACTTCCTAGTGGCGTCAAAGCTCTCAGAGAGATCGATTCAATTTGAGATATCCGTCTCTGAAAGTGCACACACAACGGAGGTGAAGAGAATTCAGTTTGGAGAAGTCAAGTAACGTCTCTGTTCTCCAAACACGGTTACCGTGGACGACGTTGACAGCGTGGAGCCCGACAACTGCTCGAGAACTGCGTCTCCTTCCTCACGAAGGACACGTGATACAAGAACACACACACGCACGTTCCTCTCCGCCTCCTCTCCTTGAACATATGGTACGTTTCTGCGTCCCCTCGGCCTTCTTCCGCTTCTACATATTCAACTGCAATTCACTTCAACCCAGTTTTAAACATATTCGGCAGATAAGTGAAGAAAGGAGGGGCGCTATCTCTGCTGTCTGGGCTGGAGCAGAGGCAGACTGTTAACAAAACAAAGCAATTTCCCAGCACAAAGGCAGAGAGAGAGCAATCTATCATCGGCCCATGAGAGTCGGGCAGGGAGGCAGGGAGGCAGGGAGGCAGGCGGCGCCTGGGCTCGAGAATGGGCAGAAAGCCCTTGTTTGTTGCTGAGGCTCCGGCTTAAATCTGCTGCAGCAAGGAGGTAAAAAATGCGAGGGCAGATTTAAACGCTGCCAGTCGCTATGAAGACTTCTTGGCCGCTTCCTGCTCACTGATGTCTTGCGGTGGAGTTACAGGCAGAGGCTGGGGGAGAGATTAAGAACGAAAGGAAAAATAATAAAAAGCAGCTCTTGTGTTTGTTTCAGCTCTGTTTTTACAGCGAAGCTCCTGCTCGAAGGGGCTGATTGGGATCATTCGCAGCTCCTAAATCGACGTTTCGAACACCGTGGAGAATATTTAAAGGTGCATCTGGTAATATTTTTCCTGCCCCCTTATACAAAATGACCAGGATATATTATAGCTGCAGGGCCTGATGGTGTTGCTGATCAATACCAGTGACTCAGCAGTTAGTTTGCCAGCTGCTGAGATTTCTGCCTTTCAACATCTATTCTCTGTGTCTGTACAATCAGACGGCACATTTTAGTTCGGAAGGCTTAAAGCATTGTCCTTCATCCTGCCTGCATGTTTGTCTGCATCCCCAGCCCTCGAAGTGTGGTGAAGTAAATGGAATAAACGACGGTTGTGCATTAGTTAAACAACGCCTCATGAACCATGGTGTCATTTCTTCATCGCTACAGGTCGTGGCTTTTTAACGGCATCTGTCTCTTATTCCTGAGGCTGTCAAACACGCTTATAGTGAGTCACTTTTAATGCGACACCAATGCAATGTGATAAATATCATGGATTCCCAGCAAGAGACCGAACATGCTAATGGAACAAGCATGAAAAGCCAGAAGCATGAAACATCCTGTACGATCTGCATTTACACTGATCCTGAAAAGCCAGGACGACATTTCCATCTTATCAATATGAAATATTATGAAACTATTCATAAAAATGTGTACCATAACTGACGACTGATATGTGAGCTAATGTTTAGACTTCTTTACACAGATCCAAGGTCAGCATTTTTTCCTCTACATAAGTTTGAGTGACGTGAAGGCTTTAGACGTTGAAATGCTTCGAATCAGAAATTATTAACCTCCTTGTAAAGGCTATCCTGCTAGCATGCTAATTAGCATCAGCCACCTGCATACTCTTCTGTATTGCTAGTACAACTCAACCTCATTGATGGTAAAGAAGTGTTGAGATTAACCAATAAAATGTTATGTTTTTATAATCTAACAACAAAGAGGTTGAACTACTCGATGAAGCAGATGGAAAAAATGCTAATTTCCAGACTCTCGGATGAAGTCCAGTTGCAACCTTCTTTCTTTGTGTGTGTGTGTGTGTATTACAGGCCACCGTAGTGCACGTGGACAGCACAGGTTTAGGAGTCTGGTCACTTGTAGCCATTCCTAATGTTCACTTACAGATGTGACAAATGACAAACTTATTGTTCATTCAAATGGAAATGTCTATTTTCTCAGATGCATCTCATCAGTTATTTGAGATTCTAATCTTTCCAGGATTTAACATATAATTTGCTATGCTAACTCATGCTATTTTCTATCTTTAATTTGTAATGTAACAAATTTTCCAGAAGGACTTTTAATTCTAATAGAGGACAGAGGTGTGAACTTTATTTCATAAAAATGTTTCTGTTTCTATCCATTGACACAGAGACATGCAGGCCTGCTGTGTGAGCTGATGTGCTGTATGTGTGAAACTGTGTGTGTGTAAACGTGTTCCTATGAGTCACCAAGATAAAAGGCAGTAAATCTATTACATTTAGAAAAAAAAAATCAAAGACCACTGGACCCAATCCCCCACTGACACACAAACACACCAACATTTTAATTAATTTCCTCACTCCTTCCAGTTTAACTTTATTTTCAATTACTTTACTGTCAGTACTGTTTAACAGAAACTGCATCAATATGCATCAATATCTGTAGCGTCCTATTTTTCCTAAACGTAACCTACATAAAGCCTCTTTCTCTCCTTCCTTTCTAACTGACGACATGAGCGGCCTCTCTCGGCGTTCTGCACTTATCAGCATTAGTCAGAAGCTCCAGCAAACAGATAAAGTGAACTTTGTTGATCCCTAAGGGAGAATTTGGGTCATTATGGCAGCGAAGAATAGCGGAGGATGACGGAGAGCAAAGAAAGCGATCCAAACATTAATAAATAAATAAAGGTGGCGTATCTGTGAGGGAGATGCATCTTTTTTTGCCCTTCTCCTGAAATTGAATTTGCAGTGCCGCGGCCACTCACCGCTTAGTTCATGCAGCCTCTGAAGTTACACATTTCCAGATGTCTCCAGTGATTCAGTGATGTATAAGAGCACTTAGAGGTCTGTAATATGGAGCCTCAGTGTGTGAAGGCTTCATTTCCTGCTTTACCTTCACAGGAAAACACAATGGATGTGGGTTGTTGAGGCGGCTCTGAGGGAAACGATGGCTCATAGGAAAACTGGTTATACTCTGACACAGAGCCTAATGTCTCTCCATCTGTCTCTCCTTCTCTCCTGCTATGATTTTCTTTGTATTTCTCTTTGTTTTCCTCCATGCCTGCATCCTTTTATCTCTTTCTCCCTCTCCTTCCTCCTTCTTGATGCTGACACACAATAAACGTCCTCTCATCCACACAGCACACATACAGAAACGCTCCCGATTCGTACAGGACATGAGTTAGATATTGAGCCAGAGAGAGAGGGGGGAGGGAAGAAATGAGGGAGGGAGAAGAGGAGCACAGGGACATCAGCCAAGTGTGACAGTGGAGTCGTATTTCCTCCCCCCGCCATCCGCTGTGGACTCTGATCTGAATACTGAGTGCGCCCACTGCAGAGCCTGAGGACAGACTCCCCCTCCAGAGTATGAAAAGGCAGAGCCGGCCTGAGGACCTGATCCAGTGCAGAGTAGGCCTGAGGGCCCTCATCAGCTCCAGATCAGATCTAGATGCAGCCTGAAGGTCAGTTCAGATCAAAAATCCGCCACAGGACCAGGTGAGACCGACACAAACCTTGCAAAAGGAGGGAAAGAGGGCTTTAAGATGCTATCTGAGGGGCTGTTCAGTGTTTCTCTGACGGTGACCCTCTTCTACTTGTTGTTCATATTACAGCGTAACACTGTGATGATGTGCAGCTGCTCCAGTTCCACAGCTAGATCCTGATACAATTAACTGAATTATGGGATGCACTGAACACTGGAGCACACTCTCAGAAAAGGAAGGAGAACCATTTCATTTTCTCCAGCTTGTATTCATAGGGGAACCCTTATTGTTAGATATATTCTTAGAACCATTTCAAGAGGCTCTACATACAACCTAGCATAAAAGGTTCTACAAAGAACCTTACCTCAAGCGTGACACCTACAGCCGCCTCAGAGAGTTCTGCAAGGAACCCTTCATGGTGTCACATAGAACAAAAGATAAAGAAACAAACCGATATTTAAATTATTGAACACTTTTTCATCTTACAGTCTTGACCAAAGGCTCAACATGAAAATCTGGAGTTAGACTGAACTCACTTTATCTCTGGGAAGTTTTAGAGCGGGGATCTGGAACCATGTCCGACAGGGGTACAGGTTTCAGGACTAGCTGAGCTGTGATCATACCTGATGATCTGATATCTGGTAATGGAAGCAAACAACCCTCCTGTTACTTGATTCAACTGTTGCTCTGATTGGTGAATGGGAGAATAAATAAATGTAGCAGGATGCATTGGAGCATGAAATACAAATCAAAACACTAACAAATGTTAGTTAGTTATTAAGATATATATAACATAATAAGAAGTTATTCTATATTCGTATTGACGGTCATGTCAGAACTGCACAGGCTCTTCCAGTCTCTGTCTCATTTTACCAAACTCCATTCAACAGCCGCATCATTTTATCTTAATTAGACCACAAAGAGAGAGAAATCAAGATGAACTATAATGAAGCTTTATTAAGATACATTTGTTTATAAAGAGATGATCTCACTGCTGTGGGAGAAAGAATGAAAAGCTTTTCATTAATGAGCAGACAATCTGCAGACAGACTCAGTGATCCGTATACCTGCCACTGTTTTTACATTTTAACATCACTGTGCATCATAAGATGTGACATATTTGTGTACATTGGCCTAAATATCATTGTAATAGCTTCTCATACTGTTTTGGCGCAATTTTGATAGACAATTACACATTGCATTTGAGGCAAATACACAGAATCTATATTCAACGCTCCACACTATCCTTCACAAAAAAAACCCTCTACCTTTACATTTTCTGTACTCCATACTGTCCAGATCATTTTGATCATAACTGCTCATTTGTCAGGAAAGGAAGTAGGAAAGCAGCTTTGTGCTTCTCTTTACTTCCAAATAATCTCTACAGCAGCCAAAACTGTGATACCCAAACTCACAGATGCTCCCTCATGGAACTGGACATCACCCCTGTGGCAAACAACCTGGTCCAAAAGTTCTGTCCAAAAAACAAAGCTGTATTATTTCGGTCGAGTGCACACTTCAGGTGATGGATTATAGGATCACATGCATGACAACACAGATACGAGCTACAGATCGCAGTTTTTGTCCTTCCATCCAAAGGTGAGGATCATCTGCAAATACCTGGAGGTGGATTCAGATCCAGCTAACGGACACTTCAGCAGCCACGCAGGCTCCGACCTGGTCTGCGTGACTGGTTTCCTGGAAGAGAAAGACGTGTTCTGATCCTTTACAACTCAACACACAGACGAAAGAGAGGCTGACCTATGAACACATGACCTCTGCACAAAGAAGCAGACAAGTGTGGAACGGTCTGCGTTGTTTTCTGTTTCTTGATGTCTTGGATGTTGTCCAGCACTGAATAAAACACTGTCACATAGTCGCCTCATTGAGTCGGAGCTAATTAGACTACTTTATTACATTATACACATTACATTACATTAACTGTCTCTACTTTATTCTGTAACAATTAACTGCCATGTTTTATGTGAAATATTGATAGTTGCTGAAAAAAAGTAAAAAGTAAAAAGTCAATGATTCTCCTTTGAACTGTTAATGTTTATTTTTACTGCTCGCTATTTTGATATTTTATTTTGTATAGTTTGTTCTTTATAGTCCTATTTCACTTATTTCACTGTGTGTAATGCTGCTGCTGCACTGCAATTTCCCAGCTTGGGATAAATAAAGTCTATCTATCTATCTATCTATCTATCTATCTATCTATCTATCTATCTGTCTATCTGTCTATCTATCTTGTGGAGGAAAACAAAGAACCTTGCTTACATGCTTGAGTACAGTTATGAAGTATTTGAGTGAATATACTTTAGTTTTATTAGTTACTGTCAGATTAAAGGTAGCTTAACATCTGTGAGCTCTGCTTTCTGCATTAAAAAGGTCATTAGAAAACTTTTTGCAAAAAGAAATGTAAGAATGTGAAGCACAGCAGAGACCAGCACAGCTGTAAAGAAGTGAAAGTGATTATCGGCATGTCTCTTATTAATGAAGAGACTGCAGCACATTAATACACTCAGCAGAAACATCTCTTCCATTTGCAGGAGTGTTGACTGGGTAAATACCATCAGGGCTGCTGAAGTTCACTGGATTAGGGGCTTGTTCATTCATGAACAACACTGCTTCCAAACCTTATCGCTGAGAGGGATCAAGGCTTGCTGCCACTTTTAATCGCAGAGGGAGGCGTGTCATCTACCACGATTATATACAAAGTTAATTAAAAACTATCCTCCCTCTTCACTCAGCCGTGGAAATCTTAATCTCCACATATGAAAAAAATAAATAAACACGGCCAATTTTCTCTGCACAGCTCGACAGCTGAATGTGCGCTGCTCCACCCTCCAGTAATGATGTAGGATCCAATTGCTTCGGACGCTAATTGCAGGGACGGTGCTCCGCCCACCCTTTGTGATGCGTAACATCCTGCATAATTAATTGAGGTGCTTTAAGAGGCCTGACACACACCATTAAAATGCAAATCGAATTTAGTGATATAAAAACCTGAGATGTATGTTGGTGTGAAGACTGAAAGAGAAGAACGCTGAATCACCTTCCCCCCACCCCCCGAGGATGGAGTCCGGGTGCTCTCCTCTCTGCTGTGGACCAGGCAGAGCCATCTATCTCAAAGAGCTACATCAATGAAATCAGCAAAGGGGCAATACGTCTCAGTGTTTCACCACAGTCTGTTCAATAAGCTGATGTTGCCATGCAACAACACCAGGTCTGCCAGTGAGGAGGGGGCTAGCAGGGAATGATGGGAAATGATGCGCCAGGGGCCAAAAGCAACACTTGCTGATGCAAAAATGAATTTGTTTTAGCTTCTAAAGTGCAGCAGTGATCTGTGGATAAGATCCCATTTTGGTTTTTATTGTTCTCACTGAATAATAAATAATAATAAACTTGATGTCTTTTAATCAAGCAGCAAACATGTTCATGTTCTGGCTTTGATGCCCCACATAGACATCAATAGATGTGCAGCATGTAAACAGATGGCAGACGCTGCTGTGTTTTCAGCGTGTGGTCATGTCAGAGTTCTCTCCTTAGTATGCTGGTGGAAAAAAAAATCAATCAAATTATATAAGTTTTGTATTAATGCCACATTTTATTTATTTACTTTGAGGTGTAAAACTTACTGTTGTAGCTCCCTGGTACATACAGTACACAGTACACTGTACATAGTACAGTAGGTGTTATGTAAGTCTTGAATAGTAATGATGGGAATTAGTTTTCTTCAACATGTCTGAGTCCAGTTCAAACTCACCATGTCCCGGTAATGCAAGTTGTAATATTAATAACACAACACCAAAGTATATCTTTAAATAAGGAAACAGTGAGGAATCTTAAAAAGCAGAAATCAAAATTAAAAACTAATCTGAAGAAAGTTAAAAACAACAGAGAAATGCATTTAACACACATTTCATTATCATTTTTTGAGCGAATGACTCGTTTCTGCATTCTTATCTGTCTGAGCACTTTATTTTGTGCAGCTTTTGATCACCTCAACCACCTTTTCAGCATGTGTGAGAAAACAAGAAGCTCACGAAGCAGAGCTAACACAGACCTGACAAGCTTTCTCTACAGAGACAAACACAGCTCATGTAGTCGTGACTGCAGATCCACGGAGTTATTAGTGGGAAGCCTGTACAGCACAGCAGGAGCTGATTCATCAGTCAGGCTGGGTTTGTCTTTAAAAACTAGTTGCGAGGGAGTGCATTAGCCCAGCTAACGGAAAGAGTGCGTCATGTGTTGTGTCATGAAGCCGTTTGTTGAGTCACGATGGATGAAAGTGGAGAAAGGGCAGAGCTAATAAAGGCCACTATGACGTGACAGTTTGGACTCAGGGGATCCCCCTCCTTACAACATCAAGAGGGGCTGCTCACAAACACCACTGAGTAAGAGAGGCCGAGACAAATATGACACTGATTAATGGCACGAGAATCAATTAGCTGTACAACATCCATGTTTGTCCTGTTTGGTTACTGGCGCTGAAATGATCAGACGCTGGAGGAGTGACTTTGAAATGCAAACGAGGCACAGTACCTCGGGAAAACAAGCCAAAAAAAAAAAGAAAAGAGCCTATGGAGCTGCTGAATGTGTGTCAAAACACAACCAACATCTCTGCCAGTCTTATGAGCCACGGCGTCATCTGCTGTTACGCACGGTGTAGCTACAGTTAGCTCATTATTAATGGGCCTCGCTCCATCAGTGTGCGAGGAGCAGATGGCAAACTCTCAACAGATCGTGAGCGTACACGGCAAGCATCTACGTTAAATATGCGAGGAGAAGGAGGAGGAAGAGGAGGAGGAGAAGAAGAAGCAAAAGGGCCTGCTCGGCTGCTTCGAGGGATTCCAAACGTGATGTCACAGCTAATCCCATCAGGAAAACGCAGCTAAATCCGCCGCCGCTGGGTCGGAGTCACGCAGATTGGCCGTGGCAGCAGGATGGGATAGGCCTATAAATAGGACTGCAGAGCCGCAGCCTCTGGTGCTGTCAGCGGGGACTGGGTGGCAGACGACCCTCCTCCGACGGGGGTGGTCTCGAGGAGAGAGGAGAGGATTCCCCCTGTGACTCAATGCCAAAACGCTCGTCCCCAATGTCACGCTCTCGCTGTAACGCGCTCGGGCAGAGCAGCCGCGAGGCGCAGCAGCAAACCCACTCCGACCCCGCACTGGTTGGCTGTGACTTTGCAGCCTGCCATGACTGCTGAGCGGCGAGTCAGGAGATAAGATTATATTTGGTGTTACACCTCATACATCACAATAGTTGGGTTGCTAGTGTACAGTCTGCTGGCTCGCTGCAGGCTGTCGAGTTGAGAACATTTCAGGTTGGTATCACCGCGGCTGAAGCCATGGAGCTGGGAGGCACTGCAGAACACATTCTGCAGCTATCCTGCGTTCACGTGGCGCTTTTCCTTCAAGGTGTGTAAATGCTACATCCACAGTGTGAAGCAGGAAAGAAAAGTGTTCAATACAATAAACATGCAATCAATACAAAAGCTTCTGTAATGTCTACCAACAACTAAACATGCTCAGTTACAGGTAGACACTGATTCATTTGCTAACCCTAAAATGAACTCTTGCGTCTGACAGCAACAAAACACGACTGTCACATTACAGAGGATGAAAACCTGCACACCACACATTTGTTTCTGATTGACAGCCTTTGTCATCCGCTTAAACGCCTCCCTCACACTGACTACGGCATAAAAGCACATGATGATGTTTTGAATAATCTTGCTGTAAACAAGAGCAACAATGACAAGACCAGGAACAATTTCTATAATCCTGTCAGCTGCAATCGGTTCAGCTTAGTATGATCAATCGCATCGTCCAAAGTGTAGATGATGCGTATGACAGGGATAAAGTTTGTGAGGCACGCATTGTGCAATTGTTGATGTTACCACGACTTTCCTCACAAGAAAAACAAGCATCAAATGCCCCAAAAAAACGACTTTAAAGTGAGGACGCCCTGAAGCAGCCGTAGGAATTAACACTCCTGTCCGTGGGGAACGAAGCAGGAAACCGTGTGATGATGCTATGCAGCGGCAAAGTGCTCAGTGGGAGGAGATCAGGGTGGATGGATGAGTCAGCAAAATGTCAGAGGGTGATGCTGTTCACTTCCTGTTTCCTGCCACGAGTCAGCGTTGGTTTCTTTTAGCCATGACCATAACATTAATTAAGTAGTAATTATAACTCAAACTATGACTTCTCCCTAACCTTAACTAACTTAACTGTATTTGTGCCTAACTGAGCCAAACCTTAACCACAGCACAGGTCAGAGAATGGTTTATTTTTTTCCAGTGGTGTCAGATTACCTCAGATTTAGCCCTTTAGCCGCTGTCCTCCCTTTGAAATACTTTCCCATAAATGTCCCGTATTATTAACCTTCACTGAAACTGATGTTATTAGTCATATTTCTATTATTCTATACATATTATTATTGACACTAATTCAGATTATTATGTTTTTTTATTATCAGAATTATTATTATTTTAACCTGTCAGTTGGATGAGGATTTGGGCCTCTCCTAACCCAGATCACACAGTTAGCTGGCGGCTGTCTGAAGGAGCCCTCACATATCTTCTTAGATCTGTTATTTGGCATCATGTACACTGAGACATTAAACAGGTTTCTAAAATAGATTCTGTTCGGGTTCAGAAGAGGTGACAGGTACATTTCTTCAAATGCAAACAGCTGACATGTTTCTGGTGGATATTTGGAGGTTGTTGCTGTCAGAAGCTGCTCGCTTTTCAGACGTGAGCTTCCATGACAGTCACACAAAATGAAACAGTTGATTAGAAAGTCACAACTCTGAGTTAACTAGCTGCTCCACAAAGCCGCCGCTGCAGCTGAGTGACAGCACTGAATCCTCAGTGTGTTTTAGAACTTGCATCAACTCGTGTGATCCGGCAGACGGATTATGCAGATCCAGAAACGTGCATCACAACGCTGAGAAAAGGGCTCGCTGTGGCAGAGTGTGTGCAGGGGCTGCAGCTCGAGCAACGGCCATGTGTTTTCTCATGACTGCAGTCATACATGACAAAGTCGCTGAGTGGATTATGCACATGTACACACATGTGATTTAAGGAGTGTACTCAAGGAAACTCAGACACGGAGGTGTTCATGCCAGAGAGGGATTACGTTCTTTGGAAAGGAAATCTCCCCTGGCAAAGTCGCACACTGCTGTCAGATCACAGAGTACAACAACTCTACAGGAAAGTCTCATGGTGGCACTAATACAGAAATGTATCAGGAAGTCACACCGCCATGATAGAAGTCCCAAGTCTTAATGCACGCCTGCTGTGCTTTTGGCCCTGCATCAGCTGGAAGTATTGAAAAAGTCACTCATGATCTCTCAGAATGGTACGGTATCCAGCTGCTTAAGAGTTTTATTCATAGCATGAATGTCGTTAAAGGTTTAATCCTGATGCAGGACTGGTGTTAAAAAGAAGCTACATGAAGAAACCAAATATAGGAGTTTAATATGAGGAAGGCATAAGCTCACATGTGAGTCGAACGCACAAGAACCCAACTGCATGAAATGAGGACAAGCTCTGAATTCACCTGCTTTCCTGATTAGACCTCAAATAATTCCCAGCAAAGCTCCTCCCACCTGAGCAGAGGTCCAATCAGACAAAACTGAAAACACCTGGGTGCAGTCTATTCACCGTATAGCTTCACTTTACATTAATCTCTTCATTGTATGTAGAGACTTGCTTTAGTTACTGAAGGTATTCCATCATAATGAATATCATGTCAGATTGACCTTTTCCTCACTTTGAACTGCTTCAGAACTCCATTTGCAGATTATTTGTGGCTAAAAGTCTGCAAACTGCACTTCAGTTTTTGTGTGTTTGAAAATGTTCTTTGACACTTTGTCTTGTGATTCGTGATGAAGTTCATCTTATATTGGCGAGAGTAAATGCAAATATGGTGCATGGTGAATGGAATGGCAGCTACTAGCTGATTGATGTCCTTTTCATACACGTTACTCACTGAAGTTGCGACAGATTGTTCCATTGGCTCTTCAGGAGGATTTTGTGTCCTGCTCTAAATGATCCTTGCTGAACATTTCAGCAGCAGCAGCATGAAGACGTTCACACAAGAGAGCTGAAACGTAAAAAAACAAAGGAAAATTACAGAAAGCCCCGTGCCATCACTGCTTAAGTCAGTTGGTTCTGCAGCGTCAGAGATGCTGGACTGTTTTAACATTTCGGTAATGAACAGTGACACGAGTAACCAGCTGACCTCTGCTGCTCTGATCCCACAGACCCCCCCAGTCGCTGCATGACATGCTGATCGGTGCGCAGACGGGCGACAGAATGCTAACGACGTGTAAAACCTGAGTGGGAAGAGCTTTGCAGCAGCTCTGTTCTCTCTGAACTTCATGTTTTACATACAAGCTTCTTCTTTCTGTAACGCTGTGACTTACTGCACATCGTCGTCACACACAAGTCCACGATCGGGCTGCTGGAATTTGGAGAAGTCTTCATGAGGAAATGGTATTTTTTCACAAACTCTCCGTCACACTCCTGAGCATTGGCTTGCATGCAAAGTGATAAATTGTTTTTGCTCTCATTATTCTGTGGCTGACTTGCTAATTCATTTGCTGGTTCCTGAATCTTGCAGCGCAGATCTTAATGAGCTTCAGGCCTTTCATGGAGTTTTCTCTCAGGACTTTGTAACTTTTAGAAAGGCTAAGAAAAACAAATACACTTTTATACTCAGTGTGCTTTGTTGTCTGTTGTTATATTACCACTATTTGTAGTACTTTTGTTTGTATTAACTTTGCCATTGAGGTTTTTTATTCTCGCAGTTGGTTTGCAGAATATTTCCAAACCTCGTCAACAGATTTCCGATAAAGTTTGCTGAAAAGTGAAGCCATGGGTCAAGAACAAAAGATTCATTCTGTTTTGTGTTTATGGATCCAGATTCACATTCACTTGTTTTCTTCATGATTAATAAACTTTGTGATCACCTGACTTTTAACTTCGCCATCATCTGGTGAAAATTGGAATTGGCTCAATACTTTGGTTTATGACCAAATACCTGGAAAGCTAACAACATCTCCATCAGCCTCAGCTGTGCACATTGTTTAACGCACATTAGCAAATGCTAGCATGCTAACAGACTAAACTGCGGCGCTGCACATGGTCAACATCATACCTGCTAAACTCTGTGTGCTTATCAGTGTGATCATGTTGCCATGCTGATGAAAGCATTGAGCTCATATTATCATTGTGCCCATTTACAGCCTCACAGAGCAGCTAGTGTGGCTGCAACTCCTAAAGCTTCAGCTTACAAACATCAGCTGCAGATCGGCAGTGACCCTCCTCTCAGCGTCAAAAGGGGGACAACTCTCAGAAAAGCAGCACTTACAGCACATTATCTTCATGGCTACTGTACCTTGGTTACCCCCTTCTATTGTGTGTCTGGTGTCTCCACAGGTATCAACTGACATTCAATAAGTAATGCTACGCTGCATGAAGTGGCCCGTGTGTGTTGCACTGTTGTTAATCTTCATCTGGGTGGAGTCCCGCACAAAAACACACAGCGGCAGCCCTGATGGTGGTCTCTCTGGGTGGTTTCTAGTCATTATCATTACTCAGATTTCATAATAAAAGCTCAAGCAGATACTCGAGGCAGAATGTGACCAAAGTCTGATGCAATTAAAATGCATCCTGCGATTCATCTGGTCTTGTGTTTTTCCGCGATGCATGGGCTTCCTTCCTTTTGCATACGCAGTCAGATTTAAATTTCCACGCTCATACGGTAATGTTTCTGTTTTCTCCTTCTCTACGAGACCTCTCACTGCTCCCACAGCTCGTCGCCATAAAAACAGATGGCCCTCCTGCAGACCAGCATCCCTACTGCGCTCGCAGACGATCGTAAAATGAGCCACAGTGGATACGTCGCAGTTTCATCAGGGCCAGAATATCTTGTCATGCGAATAGAACGTGGAGCTGAATAACAATACGATACAATGTCAGGCAATGACAGACGCCTCTCCGGGGACCAGTCGTGTGACCCGGGAGATAGAGAGAGAGCTTGTGTGTGTGTATGTGTGTGTGTGTGTAGTGAAAATGAGAAGAGGCTGTGTGAGACAGAAGAGGACGGCAAAAGAGAGATAGGAAAGAAATTCCATGGGAAAATTTTGATCTTTTGTCTTGATGCTTTGGCAGCACCGCTCTGCATTTTAATGCCAATGAAGCACAACGAACTGAGCTAAGAGCGAAGTAGCAAAGCTGCGTCCCAACTGCGCTCTACACGCTGCCTCGAACCATCTAACCAAGTGTGTACTTCAATGAATCAGTGAAGACGCAGGACCTTCGCAGAATGCAGATGTTTATTTTAATATTTCAAAGGTCTTTGCTGTTGACCGTGTCAGTAAAATCAATGCTTTTGGAAAAGATCCTATAAATTGCAGCCACTTCTGGGGTGTCCCTCTGGGAAGCCTTGAACCGGCTGTGACACTGGTGGAGGAGGGGCGAAGCTGCATTCACTGCAGTGACAGCAAAGTGACATTTAGTGGAGAAGAGTAAGATAAGGAAATTAGGTTTGAATCCTTCAGTTTGAACTAAAAGCTTTAAATTTTTCACAGTGAAAAACTACTACGTTAAAGGTGTACGTTGTTTTTCACTAAAACTCTGATCACGTGTCTTTGTGCACAGTTTACATCCACGTTTGCTGACATCCATGTCGTCTTCCCTCTTCACGTCTCCTGCTGGCTTCAGCAGTCGAGCGCAGCAACAAGCCATCAGACTGTAAGCTAATGTGCATTGACAAGAAATCAGCAATCACATCTTACTGAACAAATACGGAGGATGACTTGGAGCGATTCCTTTCAGAAGAGACAAACGGAAGACAGACTCTCCCTCACAGAGGAACTGTAATGTGTTTTGAAGGCTGTGAGTAAGTTGATGGGATCGTTGCAAAGGCACAAAGCTTCTGGGAAGAAGCCTGCGAGCGAAACAAAGCCGCCGGCTCCCGAAGAATCAAAGAGTTGCCATGCTGGGACAACCCAGAGAGGCAGGAGTCAAAACGAATTCCCCACGCCGTGATTGACCCTCTCACTTGCGAAACTTGTCAACGCTACAAAAACATGGATCGGGCATGCCTGGGAAAAGACATCTAATCGCTCACAGAGAGAAGAAAGAAATATGCAAAACTGAAAGCGATAGAGCAAAGATGGTTTGATTTATGAAGTTTGATGGAGCTTATCAGTGGCAGGCAAACAGTGAGGAGACATCAAGACGACAAAGTAAAACTCAAACTGGGAGCCATTTGGGGGCAGATTGACAGTTAATTCCTTTAAGCCTTTTTGGAGTTCTGAAGGTTCGGGACTGTGCATGAAATCTCAAAGTAAGCTCAAACATCATTTTAGCACTTTTGTGCTATAGTTCCAACAGCTGAGCTCCTCTGATTCAGAGCAGCATCACTCATCGCACTGTTGCAGCGATGACTTCTGACGCTCACAGCGTACAGTAAGCAGCAGGCATAACTCTCACAGCACCAAACACGGAGGCCGTTTATCAAGTTCACCAAAAACCAGCACTGCTTCCCCCTGGGCTTGTTGAAGCCACGTGTGGATGTCATTAATCCAAAATGAAAATGAGAAAGTAAGAGTACAGGAACATGAATCTTAGATGTTGGATGATATAAAGTATAACCCTGATTCCAAAAAATTTCAGATGCTCTATAAACAGAAATAGAACAGAATGTGATTATTTGGCAAATACTCCATTAAAAACACTATAATCCAATAATCTAAAGATATTTATTAGTGCAGCAGTTGCAGCCCTGTTTAGATATTTCTTATTTGAGCTTCCATTCATGTTGAGTTCCACTTCCTCCAGGTTGAAACCGTCAAAGACATTTTTGCAAGTTGTCGCATTCATAATGCTGCTTTGGTGCATGGTGGCTCACTCACTGCTGTTCTGACTGCTCTTCTGCTGCTATGACAAGTCAAAATGTCAAAATGGGCTTATTATCAATGAAGGTGAGTGATGGAGGCTGAGGCCCATTAAGACAAGAGAAGATAATGTGTCTTCAGCTGACTGACCTCCGCTGGGAAATGAGTCCAGTCAGCAGCACTGGATGCTGTTGCAACAGTAAAACTATCAGGATTTAGCAGCAAAAAAGGACAAGTATAATTAAATTAAATCAAATTTACATTTGCTCCTTTGATAGAGAATATCTAGACATTTTTCATTATGCATATTATCATGCATTTACTGTCTGTGTTATGAGAACAATTACTGTCGGTGAGGAGAAAATGTGAAGCAGCAAATATATAAATGTTATCATTGAGAAACATCCTCGAATCCTCGAATTAGCAGATTAGTAATGGTCGTCATGTTGCTCTCCTCTGCGGTCGGAGATAACAAATCCACCAGTTTTTTCTCCCTCCTCCAACTCTGCACATGGACGACCATATTTTCCCTCCCCCTCCTGATAAGATGTTCCTCGTAATGCCCCTGGGACCCCCCTCACCTCCGCCCTCCTGCTCCTGTTGCAGTATTACATTGGATTGATCAGGGCAGATCCATGCAATTAACCAGGAGTCAAAGCTTTTGAGTTAGCGCCCTTCACGTCCAGAACTGCTGACTCAATGAACCGCTGCCAAGCTCCATCAAGCCTCGTCTCCACTCCGGTGCCACAACGAGGCTAAAAAAAAAACGGAATTTGTTTGGTCACTATTCAGGTGATTATTTTAGCAGTTTTGAATCCACAAAAACTGAACTGATGTTGAACTTGCTGCCATGTACCAAAATAAAAGGTTTCCATGGTCGTACATCCTGTAGTTCAGCAGGACTGCATTGTAACTCTACACAGGTTTCACTTCCATTCATTGTGGTTCTCCATAAAAACTGTATGCAGTCAAAGCACTTTAAGGCAGTTTGGATGAAAATGGGGTCTTCAGTCACCTGAGGAAATGATGAAGCTGGTCGTGGTACCTGCAGCGTGAAGTGAAAAGCAGGATGGGATTGAGGTGTGACACGCTTCATGGACATACAGTATCAGGGAAATAGGAAAAGGCTCCACTGCATTTGCCATGGTGCGAGAAGTCAAAGTGTTATTTTACTATTTGTTTCATATCATATGTCCCCGTTTTTGTCACTAAGCCCTCACTGACATGGTGTTTCGTCTTTCTACGAATCATCTGTCAGTCAAACGCAGTGGGACAGATTACAGCTGGAACCAGTTTCTTATATATGAGTTTCTACAGTTGGCACTGTTCTTCCTCTTTAACAACCACATTCTTCTTTCATATTCCAGAAAAAAACAGAAAAAAAATTAGATTTTAGTCCGTGTCCGAAGGTCCTCCAAAGGTCAAAATCATACCCATTTCATCAATGCCTTACTGAGTGTTTGTGGCAGGAGGGCGGGATGTGTGGGATTGAGTCAGAATAAACTACAGTATGGATGTCAGTTTTTGAGCCACGACAGAAGCAAAATGTGGCCTGGAACAGTCCAGGTAAGCCTTGTTTTTAGCCTAGCTGATGGCTGGAGATGCCTTTTGTTACGTCGTGACACATGTTAATAAAACAGGTTTTTCAACAACTGAACTATGGTGATTCGTCATGCATATGCAGAGACTGATTGGTCCTGTAGTCTGGTAGATTAGCTGTGGACAGATACAAACACGACCAAATGCATGATCCCCTGCAGGCTTAAAAAAAGCTGCGCAACGTCTGGCCGGCCGATCTAGAGTTAAATCTTTGTGTTATCAGACCTGCATCAACATCCCTCATCTGTTGTTGCTTTTAAACAATTTGCAGAGCTTTTAGTGTTCGGCTGAGCTTTTAAAGCCTTCAGTTTAAGAAATATCACTCACTTAAGCTGCATCTTGCATTTACATTTTGGGTTAACCAAGTGAAAGGCTTGGACGAAGAGCGCATTCGGCCTGTAACAGCTTCTTTATGATGGGACAACATTGGAAAGACCTTTTTACTACATTCGTGTTTATCATTTGAGTACAGCTTGAGTATGGATCTGGTGACCTCCAGTGTCGTCCAGACAGGCAGGAATACAGGGCTCCCACACATTTTCATGGACAAAATTTCAAAACTTTTCCATGACCTTGCAAGGACCCATAATATAATTTCCATGACCACTCACAGCCTATAAGTGTAGGAACAGCACATTTTCCATAAAGGTCTGTTTTTGTAGTATACAGTATAGTAATCTTTACTCTAAATTTTCATTTTCGTGACCTTAGACAGTTTCTAATAGTTGGTTATGTTCAGATTCACATCAGATACTTCAAACAGCACAGCCTCACAGTACTTCACAGGCAATACATCCTCTAGTCCCTTACACTAACCTTAACCATCACAACTGAATGCCTAACCATCACAACTGAATGCCTAACCCCAAAACCAAGTCTGAGCTCTGAGCAGATGACAGGAGGTCCCTGGGTAGGTGCACAGTCAGTTTAAAGTCCCCACTAGGATATAAAAACAAGCCGACACACAGACAGGCCTCCTGGACCACACCAGGTCACTGACCTCAGACAGTACTGCAAACACACGTACACACACACTTTACGATTCAATCATTTCTGGATGCAAGTCTGAAAAACGATGTGGCATCAAAAGCATGCAGGTTTAAGCTCAGACTGCTGTTAACAAAAAAAAAAAAAAAAAAAAAAAAGCCAGTTTGTGTTGGCCAAAAGTGACACGTGAAATATTGAATGCACACTTGGCAGGCATCATTCAAACATATCAGCAGGGAGCGATGAACCACTGCGAGGAAATGAAGACACATGCATGATAGAAAACGAGACGTCACACATCGACTCATTATTGCAATAGGACTTCTCCAGGTTTTACATGGGAACGCTGGGAATAAGCAACAACAAAAGCTCTGATTTATACATTTTGGAGAAAGCTGTGACTGCACACAGTCTGGTGTCTAATTTATTAGGTGTAATATTCCTGACTGTCATTAATTTGGTCTGTGATAGTCTTAGAAACGACCTGCCTGAGGAGTTTAAACCCTCGGTGAATCACTGTCATCTGTTAATCTCAGTTTATAGACTTACCTTCATGCGAAGTCTTTTATCCCTCTGTGTTTTATGATTGGTTTAACGTGATTCTAACTACACACTATTTTGCAGCCTTCTTTTTGTAAACCAGGGTGATATGTGGTTTTATCTTTATATGGAAACCTTTTTAAAACCCTCCTGTAAAAGTGCTACATAGACAATTCATGATTTTAACTTTTCAGTTAATTTAGAGTGGAAAGTACAGCTGTGCCCCTCAGACAAGGGGACGTATAGTCGTCTCAGAATATTAAAAATGAGATATAATTAAGTTTATTTTATTTGTCCAATTACTATTCGTCAGTGGTGAAGGTGACGGTATAAATCAGGGGCTTCAGCTCTAAAACCGTTGATTTAATGACAACCTCAAGCAAGCCCACGGCTGAACCTCTGGACTCCCGCTTGTTTTATTTCATATTCAGTGCTGGAAATATGCAAAATACAAAAAAAGACTAAACTTTGAAAAGTCTTTGTTATATCAAATTTGTGTTTGTTGTAACTTTTCACCTTTTGCTGCTGCAGCAGTTGCATATACCAATAATTTTTCATCAAATCTATGGGGGGCAATATAAATGAAAAACAAGCCCCCACAAAACAAAACATGCATTTCCAAATATGGTCATTTTGAATTTTTCAGGTTGAACGATGAAGTGTTGCTTTATGAGTTAAGAAAATTATCCTTCTTCTAAAATAAAGCTAAGCTACATAAAATCCAGCTGGATGAGCTGAAAAAAAAAAAAAAAAACACTGTCAGGCCAGTTTTTCTTATCTCACATTTTTGTGAAAGATGGTTTTAGTTTCAATACACGGTCACAATATTGATTAATAATTCATAAAATAGTAATATTCTGGGAACTCAAGTGAGAAATGCTTTAAAGATAACAGATAAGCAAATGAGAAATGTTTGTTTTTGGTAAATTCAGGCAATTAAATACTGACATAATGGAGGGATTTAATCAAATTAATGCAAAGATAATGAAAATCCAATAATGTGATAAAACAGTCCTCAAATCTTCCAACTCTAATCAAATCCACTATTATCTATTTTCATAATCCTCTGCTGAGATCAGAGGTGAAGCTCGAGTTCAGTGAGGCGAACAGAGCGAGAGAGAGAATTCACTGCAGTGTGACAATCAGCGCTACAGATCCATTTAGCATTCATGTCATTACAGAAGTGTTTTAGTCATCAGTAGAGTGTGTGTGTGTGTGTGTGTGTGAAGGCTGATAGAAGCTCTCCCTCTCCCCCACCACACTTTACTTATCTTTACAAAGACATTGTAAGTGCAACGCAATCGTGTCACCATCAGGCCGAGTAAATTACTCCTGAAAGCGGTCATTTTTCAGTTACGCAGGTATTTGGCAGCGCCGGGCTCTCTGGTCATTCTGCATTTTGGCCTCGTCTGCAGTGCAGCTCTGCATTTGTGCTGCAGCGAGCTCTCACACGTTAAAACGACTTCTTCTGGCTTCGCATTGAGCTGGGGGCTTGTTGAGATGGGAGTGCACACCTGTGTTGTGTTAAGCTGGTTTCGGGTTGTGTCGTCAGTCTTAATTAAGGTCCTGTGGCTTGTCAAACATTTTGTCAACAGGAGATTTATGTTTGGTCTGTTAATCGTGGTAATATTCCCCATCTCTACTGAAGCATGGCCCGTGTCCCGGTATTATCCTACGTATTAATTTGGACTGTGTTTACACAAAGATAACAAAATAAAACACTGCATAATGACAGCAGGTATATTCAGAGGTGCCTGTTTCTAATGTTACAGTATTTTTAGTGCAGAACAGTTTTTCTTTGTTGTGCTGCAGTGGAGGATTATGTCCTGGTAGTCACATGTGGGTTCTTTGACATGACACAGTATCAACAATCAACCCACAACTGCAGAGCTGGAGGTTGCAGACACTCGAGAACGGTTAAAGTTCAGGGAAAGGCTGAAGTTACAGCTACTAACAAAGTGAACTTTGATTCTTGAATCTCTTTGGTCTGTAATCTGAGGCAAACTCTGGTGTCAGACATGGAACACGCTCACACACCAACCAAACATCTTCAGCCTTACTTTCTGCCCATAAAACAACTTTACATGATCAAGTAAAATCATTAGCATCTGAACAATAGCCTATAAATGATGCAACTCTGTCAACACGTATACAGAACTAAAAAACAGATTTGCAGTATAACTAATTCACTCCTTTGTGTCTAAATAGTGAATTCAGCTTCTCTGCGTTACGACCAAATTTTAAATTCAGATCTCTTGGGTCAGATGGCAGAGTCCTGGTTCATTGTCCTCCATAAAGGACACTCCTGCTCTGGCACTGAATGTTGGCATACAGCATGAATCATGGGAAGCACAGCTGTCCTTGTTTCTATGGATACCAGGCTGTGATTTGGCAAACTAACTTTACCTGAAATAAGAAATGTGGATTTTCTACCTGTTTCTTGACAAAGTCGCCACATTGCGGAGGGATCAACTGGCCAGAATTAATAATTCTTTAAATATAAAGATAGCACGTGAATATTGTATTAAGACAAAATACAAACAAAAAATCTGAACCCAACTATGAGTTAAGGCATTTTTTATTCCATTCCTGCTGGAAACAGAGGCTGCAAAAGTTTTGGTGAAGACGCCGAATTGGCTTCGTTCTACATGACCAAACTAATTCTGCACCACAGAGAAAAAAAACAGGGAAGAACAGGATAAACACTGGCCTCCAAATCTTTGCAATAAGGTGTTAAGGGAATTAAATTTGCAGAAGCCTTACTCAGGCAAAACAAACCAACAATAAACCTGCCAATTTTAAAACTTTGTTTTACTTAATAATATCGCTGGCAGTCACAGCGAGTCCTAAAGCGGATGAGCATTCTGGTGATGAAGGAGACACGTTATCAGTTTATGATTGGTGGCAAGTGGCAGACATCTTTAACTCATTCCCTCCCTCTTTTGTCTTCTAACAAACCTGTTTGCCTGAGTTTTGTGTCGAGGATGTTTTTATACACACGCACACACTCGCGCGCACACACACACACACACCGTTTCCGTTTTCCGACTGTGCTGGTCGAAAATATCAGGGGAACTCAATCAGCGTGCTGATAGTGAAATGCCACTGAGCAGGGCTGGAGGGAATGCACCTGAGAGGCTCGGTGATTTATTGCGAGGCGAAGCTGAAGCCAAGTCGCCAACTCTAATTAGAAAATCCTGTGCAGGCAGCTGAGTGCAGCGGCGAGCCTTAAATCTCAGAGCCGTCAGCCTCAGACTGCTGCAGCATCCCGGCTCAGTGTGGAGGGAAGAGATCCTCACATCAGCACTGCCAACACCTCCGTCTCACTGCGTGTGTGCACGCGTGTTAAACACACGCATGAACATTACAATATGCTCTAATGTGTGTGTGTGGTGTGTGCACAGTTTGGATGCATCTCTGAGTGTTTATGAGAGTTTATGCATGTGTGTTAGGACTGTGACTCTACACAACTGAATGTAGTCCTGTGCAAGTGCATCTACAAATGCATGTGTGTGTGTTTGTGTGTGTGTGTGTGTGTGAGAGAGAGAGAGCTATCATGTGTATGTTATAATCTGTGTTTGTATACATGTTGTGTGTTTAAAGGCTTCTATAGTTCAGTACATGTGCTGAACTGGCTTCAGAATGATGGAAAAGAAAAAAAAACAAGAACTTGGACACAAAAGTATTTATTTGAGTGAGAATGCGAATGTGTTTGTGAGTGTGTGTACAGGCCAGGTGTAATGTGTGTGTGTGTGTGCATGTGTGTTTGTATTCTGTTGTTTGTCTCCTGCTGAGACCCAGGACTGTCTGCTGTAGTGGACACCAGGATTTCATTGTTCTCAGCAGTGAAACCTTGAAGACATGAAGAATCCACACGTTAACTCCATTTTTATTTCACCTGAACCTTCTCTGGTTTCTTTCATATATTATTTTATATTTGGTTTAAACAGACTACACAGTATTTCCTTACACTCTCTTCTGGGTGGGAAGTCTTCATCACTGTCACTGTCATCTCATTGACTTGCCTGTTCCTGGAGATCAGTGATGGTCTAATCAGTGAAATGAAGCGTGGTACAAACTGTCTTTTTTCTTCTGCATTGTTCCCGTCGCAGGCGGGCTTCTTTCCAGACAATCCTCCAAAAACCTGATGTCGGTAAAATACCGGTCGAAGCACATCAGTGTTCCTCTGGGAACCGCCTCAGTAAAACGCAGGACTGCATTTGCACCTATTCCCATCTGCTAGTCTTGAACAGAGGTGTTCAAGTGATCACAACATGAAGATGTCGGCTGTCCTGACATCCACCACAGAGCACATTTATAAATGTTTTCATATGAACATGGATAAGCTCAGCTCTGAAGTCAAATGAGAGGAGATGTTCACTTAGTCAGCATTCAAAACATTTTAACCCCTTGACGCCTGAATTTATTCAGAAGTATATTAAAAAATTAATTCTTTGTGTCACACCGCGGTGAGGTCTGTCTCGTCATGGGGTTTTTGTCTTGTCATTTCCTGTTTTATTTTGAAGGTGTAACTCTCCTCTCGTTTCAGAGTTTTGTGTTTCTTTGTTATTTTCTTATTCTTGATATTTCTAGTTATAGCCTTGTGCCTAGTATAAATTCTTTAGCCTATTTGTTTGACACTCATCGAAGTGGATCTTGGCTTGAGTTTAATAAAGATCTGTGAATTCAAATCTCTGAGTCCTGATCTGAGTCCCGGCCTGACACTTCGTGTTTTTGCTTTCAAATTCATCCTAAATTAAGAGGAGTTTGTTCATTTTTCTGTAGCACATATAACAGATATAAATTTTGGTAGGTTCACCAACTAGAACAGGGTTCAAACAAACAGTACATGTCCACTTTTTTTAATGCTTAAATGCAGTAAAAACATCTTTTTTGTGTATTCAAAATTCATTTATTTCATCAAAACAGCCACAGAATTGGCTTACAACACTTACATTGTAACAACAATTAGAACAGGGGTTCTTTCACTTTGACCGGTCCGACGAGAAACCAGTGCCTGCAAAAGGTTCCTAGGTGTGTGTTGAATATGCACAAACCGGCATTAGAGGAATGCATGAGCGATTCGGCTGCAATGTGGATTAAAGCGGTATGATGTGAATTCGTGACAATCGGTGTTAAGGGGTTAATATCATGTTTACCTTTCTTTTTTCCCTAAAATGTGCTTGTTGAGATGGCAGCCTTTTTGAAAAGACGTTTGAAAGAAAGTTGGCAAGGTCACAACCCCACACGTGATGTCACTTTAAGGCCTCAGCTGTCGTCTCTGAGGATCAACAGGACTTCACAGAGCGACATGTATAGTATGAGCAGAAACATAATGTGCACTAGAGTGGACAAAAACGAACTGCTGGGTCTCAGGAGGATCTGCATGTGCATTGAATGTCTACATGTGTGCACGTGTGCGTGTGTGTGTGTGTGTGTCAGTGTGAGTGTGTGTGTGTGCACGCTCGGCTTGGACTGCAGCCCAGGGTCACTACGCTTGGATGAAGCGAGAGAAAAGGCCATGAAAAAGGTGAAACACATGGTGTATTTCATTGTCAAAACTCGCTTTCCCACTCATACACACAAACACTGCTTCACACACACACACACACTCACGATCACTCACACTGACAAATGTACACACACACACAAACACGCTCTCACTGATGTAAAGCTGAGACTTTCCTCGTCTCTCTGAATGGCAGCAACACCGGCAACTTGGCAAGTCTGTAAAATTATATTTAGATATGTCTCGACACACACACTCGCACACAAACAGACACACACACACACACGCGCAGATACATGGCTGACAGCCGCCGCTCCCCTTAAAAACCAGCAGTATCAATGGAAGCACGGCTCGTCTGCTGAATTGTGTTTTGATGTCTGCTGGCACGCAGAGAATACATTTAAACGTCTGTCCCACTGCAGATACAGAGCAAACACACACACACACGCACAGACATGCACACACACACACACACACACACACACACACACACACACACACCAGTATTGTCAAATAATAGTCCAATGAATGCAAATGACAGACATTTTTCCATTCAAAGCCGTGCTTATCAGAGCTGCTCAAATATTTATACCTCAGAATCAGAAAGGGTCCAGCCAACAAATCACCTCCTTCATTATCCTGAGGATTATTTTCAGTCGCATTAGGCAGCTTGATGCAAGGAGCAGTGCAGGTTGACCGATATATTGGCAAGTCATTATGATGGATCAATATTGGTTCATTGGTATTTATTTAAAAAGAATATAATAACCATTGATATTTGATTTTTTCATTTCTGAACCTAATTTCTTTTACGTTTGTATTGCAGTATTGTTTCTACTGCTCATATTTGTAATATTTAAATTCCACTCATGTTTATTGTTTAAAAGCATTGTCTCTGACCTCCGAGTTTATTTTTGGCACAACTCACAATGTGTAGAATTTGAGTTTTCTTACTTTAGCACCAAAGCATCAGAAAGTCTCTAATTTAAACAGGAATCGTCTAAATTTCCCACAACCAAAAAAATGCCATCAGAATAATCTCAAAGACTATATCATGTTAAAAAACACAACACACTGTTGCCTTAATACAGGCATCTCAAACCAATTCCATAAAGGGCCGCGTGGCTGCAGGTTTTCATTCCAACCAAGGAGGTGCACATCAGGCCAACCAATCAACATCAAGGGATCACTTAGTTATCAGCTGAAGACTGAGATCAGCTGATTAATTGATTCCAGTCTGGTGTGCTCCTCCTTGGTTGGAATGAAAACTTGCAGCCACGCGGCCCTTTATGGAATCGGTTTGAGATGCCTGCCTTAATACATAAACAATATTGTGGCCAGCATACCTTAAATGTAATTATGTGTTTTTTGAATGAAAACAGTGTAATCATATAAAATATGTGCAATAACAGTAACCTATAGGCATAAATTCTGGATCAGTGGAGCTCTATAGTGGACAGTAATGAGACGAGTTCTCCTCTAGACCAACAGATGCCATCGAGGACCTTTTGAATCAGGGAGTCAAAGCACAACAGCTGGGTGTTTTGTTAAATGTAGACACCGTCAGCTCCTTTCTAAAATGGGCCTTTCCTTCTATCGCAGTGTTTAAACATGACTTGACGTGATGTAACAGTGCTGGAAATTTCGTCATCCTAGATACTTTGAATGGTCAATTTCTTCGAGCTAACAGGAACATAGACACAGTTTGAGTTCTATGTTTCTATCAGTGTCGAGTGTAATGTATTCAGGCTTTAAAAGTAGCTCCCCACCATCCTCCAGCAATTTCTACACTCGAAAAAAAAAAACACCACTGATGATTAGTTAAAAACTTGAAAACTTGGAATGGGTTGTTTTGGAAGGCACGCTACTTGTTAAGTCCCATTTTTATCTCTTGTCACCTTAAAACTCATTTTTGCTGAATCACGTTCTCCTCTCACAGACCGAGCAGCAGGAAAAGCTCTTCTTTATTCAGCTCCTGTAACCCAGCGTACACCTGCCGTACAGGGCAGCACGAGGTGTCACGGCTTTGACCTCTGACCTCCGCACACCTTGCGGCTTGTAATATTGCTAATCTAGAAAGTTCGACATGTTTTACTGTTGCACTCGTCGTGGTTCTGAGTGTCAGTTACACACCTGAGACAGACGAAGCCATTTAAAAAATGTAAATGCTCACCTTGGATCAGCCTCTGAACACATTCCTTCTCATCTGCATTCATCCTCCTGCCGGCTCACCTGACACAGCACCGATAATATCTTTATTGTCTGTCACAGTGTGACCTCCACAGAGGTAATTCACAGCCGATTACACTCTTTTCCCAGCTGTCTGGGTTAATTAATATGAGTTGCATGGTGGGGACTGGTGTAAAAGCTTGCTTTCAATTATTCCTCCTGCTTCATTCCTGCATTAATACTGCTGCCACCTGTCTTTTCATGAATGCTAAGTGCAGAGTCCAGTGTGTGCACTGTAAATTAATATCAATGCAAATTAATATTCTTCTTTCACTTTTTTTTTAACTCCATAGTTGTTCCTCAGAGACATATCTGTCAAACAAACAGCACAGGTGGCACAATGCCTTCACCATCTTGGATTTTCTCTTTTGAGTTGTTGTTCTTTTTACCTCTGTCTGTACAGTCATGGGGGCTAACACTGCTAATGCTAACATATAATTTCTTCCTGGTTTCCTTCCCTTCGTCTGTTGGCCGTTGGGGCTGAGCACCGCTTATGCATCATATCTTATATCTTCCTGTCCTTTTGTCTTCATCTGGAGGCTAACACTGCTTTTGCCAACATGTCTTTTTTTTCTTTGGGTGATCATTGGGGCTTACGTTTGTAATACGTCATTTTTGCTTGAGCGACTTTACTTTCTGTCCTCAGCCAAGGGAGGCTGGGCTGGTAACACTGCTAATACTGTAATTGTTACAATGGTGACTTAGTTTTGATAAAACAAACAAAATGTCTGTAGGGTCGGTATACTTATATGCACAACTAGCAAACCTGCTAAATAGCCTTAGTATTTAGTTCATACATAAGAGGACAACAAAGAAGTGTAATGAGTTGCTTGTACAGATTCTGTGGATGTCTCCATACTGGACTCGAATGTGTACCTGTAGCGAATCTAAGCTAACTACAGCTGCCATCTTTTTTTCAAAGCCTTCGAGGGAACCTTCTATACTGGAAGAACTAGAGATTCCCCTTTAAAATCGACGTGTCTGAAACAACTCAGTGGAGAAACGTGACTACATGATTCCTCTGGCAGAGAGTCTGCAGCGCGGCCACAGTTCAGGAGGAATCCAATTAAAAGTTGACTTCGACGGCTCCGTCTCTCCTAATGCAGCTCCTGCTGTGCTGTTCCCATCTGCTGTTTGTACATAACATAATTAGGAACTTTAGTTAAACACAGAAATCATTAATTATGCATGGCGCAAAAATATTCCTTGTTATGCAAAATTCATTTGAATAATTCAGGGCTAAAATGCAGACATCTTCATGTCAGACTGCTTTCTAACAGGAGGGTTTATGGCCTTTTAATAACTAATAACTGAGTCTTCACTTTCATTCTCCTGACGAGCATCAGAAATGCTCTGCAGCGCTGTGCAGTGATTCACTTTAAAGGTCAGTCTGTGGGCTCTCAGTCTGTTATCATCTGCCTTTACATGATTCTACTTTTCTGTGTCATAGAACGCCTTTAAACAGACAACACATCTGAACTACTGGCATGCATGTAGCTGCTGCAGGTGTAGGTATAGAGCTGTAAAAGCGACAGGCTGAGGATTTAGTTTAGAGTTTAGAGGATTTCCACCTGTATGAAACTGCTCTTTGATTCTCAGAACAGCAGTCTTAAATGTGTTTTGTGTGGATGCTCTCTTGTAAGTGTACAAAATACTGTAGGTCTGGATCAACCATAAATAACAGTCATATGAAGTTTAGTGGTTAGTATTTAATAATGTTGGAGATATTTACATATGGAAAGACTGGAATATATGAAGGCAACTTGGCCTAATTCAGTTTGCATCTTGTGTCCTAACGGCAAAAAAAAATTGTATATCCACAAGTAAAAAGTCCTGTGAAACTGTCAAGGTTTTAACAAACAGCCCTCGAATGCTGTTAAAATTTTTGCTGAAACAAACTGTCCCACTGGCGTTTCCAGAGGAGGCCGCGGATGCTGTGGCGACCTGCCATGGATGGACCGCAAGATGACGCGGAAGTAATGAATTGATGAAACTGCTGCTGTCGCAAATCAAAAATGACACTAAAAATGCCCAAAACTAAAGCTTTAAAGTCTAAAGAAGATCTAAAGGATCACATATCAGGAGACTATTGATTGGAAACTATTGTATTACTTAAATATATTGTAAATAATAGTGGGCCAAGAAAAGATCCCTGTGGTACCTCATCAATGATAAATAATGTATTTAGAAAGCTAATTTGAGGACAAATCTCATTATTTACCATCCTGAGTCTTAGTTTTGTTGGTTGTTGACACATCCTGACCGTTATCCTGTTGAATATAACTGTCATAACTGAAAATATAAAAACCAGCATGTCTGATTTTTACATCATTAACCACAACAACCTGATATCTACATCACTGATTATCACCACTGGCTGATGTTTAATATGGAAGCTAATGGAAATTTGGGACTGTCAGTATAACTCAGATTAACCAGCCAACATTTAATCAGCGCAGTCTGATGTTCTGCTCACAGATTCAGCTGATTAGCTCAGACAAACGCACAGGTTTATTCAAAAGATATATTCTCAAATCAGTTATTTCAGGAATATTTTGTGCAAGCTGATCTTGTACAAACTAGAATCTCACCTCCTTATTAGTGAAAGCACACAGAGATGTTGTTTCTCCGGGTGGTACAAAATGGCAACAACAGCACCCACAGGAGGAGTAGTCGTGGAAAAAAACATGATAAGAAGGAAAGCACAGAGAGAAAAGCCTTGGACATCCATAATTGGAAGGGCAGATAAGAGCCAGGAAGTGGTTTCTTGCATAACATGTGGTTGCTGTCAGGATTAGTCACCGTGTTCGTTTGTTTCCTCAGCCTGGCAACCTACATACACAACCACAGATGGATAACCCACATCCTGTACACCTGATGCCCGGCTTGTGTTGGTGTGTGTGTGTGTAAGGGGAAGATCAAGAGGGAAAGACAGATTGTGATCTATGTTTTATATCAGCTTGTCTGAGTGTGTCTGTGGGTAAGCAGTCCATTGTGCACATACCGTACGCGTTCGTGCTGATCGAAATCTCTTTATCGTTCATGTATGTGATGCTAACATGTGTTTGGAGGCTGATGTGTGTGTGCAAAATGTTTGTGTTGCAGTGTGAAGGATTCTGGATCAGACCGATTTCCCCAAAGAACTGATGTGTGAGCATGTGTGTGTTACAATAACAGCTACATGCTTCTGTACATGATCCTGCTGGGGAAAAAAAAAAGTGACAATAATGAATTGGAATATGACCTGATAAAGACACACACCTTTGCCCTTACATTACACTCAATCTTCATCAACTGATGAAGTGCTTAGTTGTCATGGAGATGGATCTGTTGACAAGCAAGCTCAGCGGCTGTTGTGATTTCATCCACAGCGCTTCTCTTCTGTGTTTAATCAAAGCTCAGTCTTGGCTTTGAAATAGTAGTTTGACGAAACAACGGCAACTCGAAGTCAACTACATCATCAGCAGATTTTTTTCAATTTTCTCTTCATCTGATAGTACAATTCACATTTTTAAAATCATGCGATTGTTGAATGATCGTAGAGAATACTTATATATCAGGTTATTTATCAGGTTTGTGGACAGGCAGAAGGCTGTTTTCATGCTAGCAGGTGAACATCAGTGCCTCTGCACAGAGATCTGCACTGCAGATTCAGAGCTCAGCTCCCAATTCTGATTATGTGTGTGGAGCCTTAATCTCCAGGAAACGAATTCATGTCAATACAAAGTTCTCCTAAGTGAGGACAACAAGTGTGTGTGTGTGTGTGTGTGTGTGTGTGTGTGTAGAGGTTTGTAGGCATTCATGTTTGTGATCCTGGACTTTTGTTGGAACAAAAATGAATTCTTCTCCATATGACATAAGAGCAATCCTCATTGGCCCACAAGCATATGAGAGAGGGAGAGAATGTGTGTGTGTGTGTGTGTGCGCTCTTGCATGTGCATGTGTGTGTGTGCATGCTGAAGAGACACTGAAACGTCAGCTATTTTCCGAGAGTCCAATATTTTCCGCCACAGTCAACAGTTGCCCCGAGGCACAGAGGAAGCTCCCATTTGGCTCTGAGTCTCTCCTCCCTTCTTCATAACCCCCAACTGCAAACACACACACACACACACACATAAATAAACACTCAACACACACATCCTCGCCTCCTCGGGTACAATTAAGTATTTGGAGAAACAGCAGTCAATAAAATGGAAAACGGTCGTTTCTTAACTTTGATCAAAGCGCCGGCTGACGAGTCTCTGGTGCACAGTACGCTTTATGTTACCAAGTGGGTTTGAAAAGATGAGCATATGCACACACACACACACACATGCAAGCACGCACGCACGCACACACACACACACACACACACACACTGCACTACATTATGAACAAAAAGGCTTCATTCTGGTTCTTTACGCTCCAGAGCAGAAGACTTTAAATGAAGCCCTTCACTCTTCTTTACATTCACTGTCTAAAGCTGAAAAACAGACAGTTTGGCTGCCAGATTTAACATCATCGATTATACCTGAAGAGGCCAAGCACCTGGGTAACCTAATTGACGCGCTGCCTGTTACCGTGTCTGATGAATGACAGTCGTGGTCAACCTGCCGTCTGGAGACTTTGTCCATTTATTTTCCATACGAAAGGTGTCAACGGCCATAAAACTCAAACAGGTTTCCTGTTCAATGTATCCACGCATGTAACACCATTTGCACCCAGCTGCGTCAGCAGTCAAAACTGTTTGTCCTTCCGGGTGGAACACCTGACCACACACAAAAAGGTTCCTACCATATAAAGTGCTGACCGCTAATTACCGAGACCCGATCCCAATACACCATGCTTTATACATAAATAAATTGATCCTTTCACATTCTGCTCCTACACACCGGCCCCTGAGTGTTATGACAGGCAAACAACACAACACAACAACAGAGGCCAAATGTGAAAATATCAGTTACAACTTATGAGCAGGTAAATCATTTAATTGTGAATTTTCTGTCAAGATTCAGACAGATTTTTAAAATACTTTGAAGAATATTTAGTTTGGATGGAGCACAGCGTACAGTTTAGTAACAGAGACTGTCACTTATTGCAGCTTACTGTCTCTCTCACTCTCCCCCTCTTGTTTCTGTCTGTTTCTTGCTGAATAAATAGTTAGACCCATTGACCCAGCCCACACACACTTAGTACAACATGGCTCCACAAGCAGAGTCTTAATTCAATTTATCTGCTCTGAATTATTCATGAGAGAAATTGCCTCACTGCGAACTGTCTTCAGCATGTGTGTGAATGACAGTGTGTGTGTTTGAATTCACATACCTGCACATCACTAAAATGATCCTACATGCATCTTAATCTGTTGCACATGTGTTTGGGGACGAAATGAAGCCCCCTTTTGTTTCTAAATGAGCCATTATGAAAGTTCCATTTCTCAACATTGCATCTAGCTACTTATTCACAATTAAATTAGTCACAGTGTTCAAGTCAATTATGTCTGATGAAGTTCTCCAAATTTGGATTTTTTCCCCCATTCCATCTAAATAGGAAGCGTCACAAACTGTTAAACAGTTAACAGAGCAGTGGCAGCTTCAGGATGCGTTCAGGCGCTGTATTGAGTGTAGGTCACCCACGTTCTGTTACAGCTCAGGGCTCAACACACAGTCCCCTCAGTTATGTGTGTACAAAGGAAGGAAATGTCTTAGTTCACAGAACCAAGAAATACTTTAAATGGAAGTCAAGTATTCTTACTGGTGACACCTGCAACATATCACCTGTAAGACATTTCAAATTACCTGATTTTTTTGCATTTAAGGTAATTTGACATTCAGTAATTTCTGCTCGGACACAAATTTCCAATCAGCTCAAGCATGAACATGCAAATTAATTTGTGATTGGCAGATGATGTGGTGATCTGCAGATGCAGGAAAAGCTCAGCGGTGACCTCTAGTGGGCAGGTAAGTCATGGCAGAAACAGGAAAAACACTGAAAACAGTCTGGGCAGAGGAATGAGAAGAGGAAGATGGAGCATTTCCACATGTAGTGTGTACTTCACATTTCATTCTCAGTTCACAACAGCAGATCTGTTGTAGCACAAGCAGGTTTTACAGAGTTCCTACAACCTACCAGGTGCCTAAATGTTAATGCCCTGTGGCTTTTAATGCACCTGTTACCAGCAGATGCTGAATGTTGGGGCTCTTACCAGCGTGTCTCTCTTATGGAGATTGATACCGGGCGTTCTGCAGCAGCTGCAGAAAGCCTGACCCGTGATACATCTGCATAAAGCTTATCCATGTCGAGCCACGTAGGTCACTCCGACTAATGAAGGCAGGTTTTTACAACAGATCCCCAGAAAGGCTGTGGAGGGGCTGCGTTGAGCAACTATTCGTCCTTCAGTGTCCTCTACCGCTGTTAGCTTTTAATCAGAAGAATGGAGCGAATAATCACAGTGACCCTAAGTGCACAACTCAAACTGTGTTACCTCGCCTGACTCCTGAGTGCGTGCGTGCCGTGAAACTCATTCTGTCTGATGCAATAAGCCTTTTCCGCAGCACACACGTGGACGTGTCATAGCAGGAAAAGCGCAGGTGTTACTGACAGTATGAACAATGGCTGTGTGCTATTCAAGCGTCCTAATGAGCCATGACGGTGCGACGGTGAGCCGACATGCACCACACCAGGACCCCAACTGAAGCAGCTAAATGGAATTCAGCCATCAGTGATGTTATTTGCTTTGCTTTTCATTCTGTGACAGCCGTCTGAGAACATACCAGATGACTCCACTTGGAATACACTGCTGACTTCTTCTTGTAGTGTGATGGTTGTGTGACGTTTGAAGACATTTAGCCATAATTTATACTTGGGAAGAAAGTAGAATAACTCTTCTTTTTGTTTAAACTTAATTCAGTTAATCACAGCGAGTGTTCATTGTCTTATTTGCTGGTTGGTTTGTGTAGTTTGATATAATTACAATCATCCATCATGGCGATAATTAGCTGTGCCCCAAATTGGCTTTGTGTTTGCCTCTGAGTTGAATTTGTGAGTGCATACACCTGTGCAGCTAAGGTTTTGTAGTTTTCAGTTATCATTTTTAGCGGTTTGTTATCAATAAATTTGATGCTATGGTCAAATCCAAGTAAAAGGATGTAAATAGCTTCCAGGTGTACTGTACATCAAGGTGAACCTGAGAGAACTTGCATCGGACTCACAGATGCTGAAACAGTTTGACTTTTGTTAGGACCACTGCCAAAATCATCCTCTGAAACTTGACATATTTGATGTGTGCAACTTTCCTTTTTATCAATAAATCCAAGCCTGCAGTGTCTATTTTACCTGAGCCAGTGCTTGCGATAGACATCTAGTAATAATTATCTGCGGCAGACAGCAGTCAGTCTGGCAGCGCTTTCTGTCTGGCCCAGGATGAAGAAACAGACGGCATCTGAACAAAAGACTGAAAGGCTCACGTTGGGATTGGCAGCTTTGCAATAGACTGGCAGCAACACAGTAACACAACAGCACGGCGTCCAGCGTCTGCAGCAGACTGCAGCATTGATTACTGATTATCAGTTTTTACCAATGAGAGACACGTCACGTCACTTCTGCGTGAAGTGAAATAAAATGTTTCGGAGGAGACGAGGAAAAGAGAACGGTTCAATCTTGACCATCTTGTATGTTAATTTCAACACCGATCAGCTTGCAAACATTGCAGTGAACAGCTGTTTACCTGAAAGCTGCAGTCACATGCTGCCGCTGTGGTTCAAACTGTGTTTAATTTTAAAGCCTCACCTCCACCATAGCATCCACCTTTAGGCTATGACCTAAAGCTTACGCTAAATATGAGATATGCTATTGAAGCATCTCATCAATTCAATCACCGGCTGCAACCTTCGTCTCAAAATTATTAAAAAAAAATTAAAAAGTATCAACTCCATGAGGAGAATAAAGCAAGGAAATGTTTTTATTTCTGTATCTGCTTTATTTTCCTCACTGATCGTAATTCTGTCTGATCCTGAGTGAAACCAACAAGCTCAGAGGAAAACTGGGCACCTGGTCAGGTTTGGGACTTGAATGACTGCTTATGGGAATTACATTTCACTTTGTGCATAAGAGAAATGGAACGTAAACTCTCAGGGTAGAGCGATAAAGGAATCTGGGTGCACAGTATGCACCACATACAGAAACTGCAATAAAGCTAGGAAACATGTTTGCTCTTGAGTCTCAGTTCCCCTGAGGTCAGGTTATCATCGTCACTCTCGGTCTACGCTGTGCTGAGCTGCTGCTTCTGGGACTGATGATGTACATTTGCTTCTGACTGAAATATTCTTGTATTGAAGTCGTGTTATTACACGTATTTGTGTGCAGGGTGTGCTGGTGCATTTCAGGGTCGTTTCACAGCAAATGGCTGAACAGCAAACCTTTTAATTCAGGAGTGGATTAAATTTGCATTATTACTGCAGTGATGTCCACATTTACTTCATGTTTGCCTTTTAGGTCTGATGTTCTGAAAGCATATTTCACCAGTGCAGTGCTTTTAGCCAGATGACAATGCCTGCTGTTGGAGTGTCCTTGAATGCATCATTGAGGACAGTTCTGGAAACGGTTGCTGTTCATCTCCTGCTGCTAAATTCTTTCATACTCTGAGATGAGTCCCAAAGTAGCATCAGGCTAATTAACCATCGAGGTGGCAGAGAAGAGGCAGACTTATTGTTATGCTTTATTTTGCAATGGTTTGACATTTGCTTTGGCTTGACTGGCTGATGGTCACAGAGTGTACTGTGGCCTCAGAGATAAAACTTGGAAACAGAAAAAAACAAAGTCCGTGAGTGACACATCGTATGACTGTAGGAGGGATTAAAGAGCTGCATGCATCTTAAAAGCCACACATGTATGTTTCACGTGTGTCCTTCTGACCACAGTAAGTGTTCGTGTCGTCTCAGGCAGCCAATCAGCGCTTTCAGTCGACCTCCAGCCTCTCGGTCCGCGGTTTCTTCCAGATCGCACAAAAGAGGACAATATAGTGATGACCAGAGGCCATGTTACGCAAAAAAGCTGAATCACCCACAGCTGGAGTCTATTGGCTGCTCAGATTACACAGACACGGATCCTTAGGTTGTACAGTGTTCATGACATGAAAAGGGTCGCGTGTAAGGACTGGAAGACTGGGAAGCAGCTCGAGTAAAGATTTCCTTTCCTTTTCAGGTTGTTTTTTCAGTGGAAGCTGAACCCTTTTCAGCACTAAAACTGAAAAATCTGACCTGACCATGTTGGCACTGTGGCCAGTAAACGACTTCCTGCATATGACTGTAGTCCACGCCACCAGATTTGTAGTTAATGTGTAAAACACTAATTCCTGCATTGTTTCCTACATCCATTGGTGTCCACATGTGCTTATGTTGCAGTATTATATGACAGGATTTACCTGTGCATGTTACAGCAGGAGCCCACCTGCTTTTACTGTGAAACCACCACAAGAAATGTTGACGATGCTAGCAATGTGAGCAAAGACCGCTTGACGCGTCTACTGTGCACGACCTGCTCAGCACCAAACAGCACACAAAGACAGAGACCAGATGATGAGACATGAAGCAGCTAAGATGCCAGATACTTCCCTCAGGAGTCGAGACCAAAGAGAGCTCGAAGGAAAATGAATACTGGACAGAAACACGACTGAGGTCGAAGCTTCGCGTTCATACGGTGCAACATTTCCTCTGCTGGATTCCCAGGTCGAATACGGAATAAACATGACGAATTCAAATTCACTGGCTCAGCACTATACAAGAGGCACGACTGCATAAAACAAATGCAAAACAAAAAGAAGAAGGAGAAAAAAAAGCAGCAACGTGAGGATTAGTAGATGAGAAACGGCCATGACAGGTGCCACATCAGCACATCACACGCCCTGTTAATTAACACCATCATTAACGAAGGCTTCTGCTCCCTGCTGCGTTCACCTGTGGGAGGTTACACTCAGTTTCCTCCCTCTGTCTGCTATTATCTTTCTCTCTCTGCTCCCTTCGGCCTTTAGAAATTCTCTCTTTCTCTTTTGTCCTTTTCTTCCCTCCACTGCAGGATTGCTCCTAATTTACATGTCTGCTCCCTCCATGTTCTTTTGTCTTTATTTCTGTCATCAGCTTCCACCTCTGCATCTTTCTCTTCATTTGTGTCACTCCTTTTTTCTTTTCTCCATCCTGTGTTCATCTGATATCTGACATCCTTCCACCTGCTTTCCTTTCCCATCATCGCCGTCTTTTTTCTACCACGTTTCTTGATTTTCATCTCATTTATTCTTTCCACTCTCCGGCTCTTTCACTCCTCTGTGTCTTGACCTCTCCCTGTTTCGTTTGCTCTCTTCTTTGTGAATTCATTTCTTGAATCTTCTCTTCACTTCTATATATTTGTGTCTCTGCATTGTTTGACCTTGCTTTGTTTTCCTCTTGTTTTTTCCTCGTTATTCTCCTCTCCTGCACACCCTCTGCATCAGTCTCTGCTCTTTGTCTCATTTGTTCTTTGTCATGCTTTCCTCTCTTCCCTCAATGCCCTCCTCCATTTTCACTTTCTTCTTACTGGCCTGGCAATAATTCTACATCTTCTTCCTCCTCTCTTGTGCATTCCTCCGCCTTCCTTCTAATCTCTCTCTTTGCCTTCTCCATCCCTCATCCCCTCCCTCTTCCTGTCATCCCTCTATTTTCCATGATTTAGACGAGTGTTATTTCCCTCGCGGCCAGCGTTCACCTGAGCCCACCGGCGGCTGCTGTTCTCCAGCCTCCCTGCATTAAAGCCGGAAAGGTGCGAAGCTGCTAAACATTGCTTCATTCTTTCTGACCTCTCCCGAAAAACAGCATTTTTCCTCCGCAGAGACACGCTTTTCCCATTATGTTGTTTTTCTCTGTTTTGTTGTTGTTATTTTTCATGCTTTGACATCAAAATATTCAGCAGAAAAAGCCATTACGGTCGAAGTGAAGAGCTTGGAGGAGGCAACAAAGCCTGTTTTCAACATCCAAAAGTCATGTTCTAAAGTGAAGATCATAGTGACAATCACATGAGTTTGACACGACATTTTCTAAGCTTTAACACATGAACACATGAATCTGGATCTGATGTATCTCCATTTGGACCAGTTTTATGGCAGTAAAATCTATAGAAAATCCTCAGCCCACTTCATTCGTTGTCTATTCATATCCTACATCTCTTACTAGTTTCTCCTACAAGTTTCCAAGAGGGTTTCACCAAATTGCTCTTTTCAACTTGATACTGTTCATGAGCAGCGTTAACGTTAGCCTGTTAGTCATGTGATCTAACTGATGTGTGAAAGCGAATGAAAAGAGTCAGATAACAGTCGGACCAGTGAAACGCTTGAAGCATGTCATAGGCCTACGTGACCCAGAGACATCATCTTTGTGTACGTGAGACAGTCAATGAGAAAAGAACTGGGAATAAAGTCTACTGGCTTTCTTCAGTGTGCTGCTAAAACACAGAAGCTGCCAATGCGTCAAATCTGCAGCCTGCAATCTGCACCGAGCTTCAAGTAGGAGCACTAATTGTCACCTCAAGTGCACTTGGGTCTTAAATCCTCCATTTCTGTGATTGGATTAACACTGAGAACTTGGATTGAACTTAATTTCCCCTTAAGTTTTCACTTATGTAGAGTTGAACGTGTTTATGTGTATCCGCCGTCAGCAGCACAAAGGTTCCTCCATGTGTTGACTGTAGTTTGATATTTGAGCTGAGACATTTCTCTGCTTGCTGACGTTTTCACACCTGAAGTGCTGTTTTGTTCCCACAGTGCAATTACATTACCATTAAAAACTGGGATGCCTTAAGCCTCCTATTATCTCCATTATCCTGTTAGTGAGTGTGGCGTATTTGATGTCATCGAAAAGCTTCGAGCTTCATTTAAAACTGAGCGCTCTGAGAGCAAACCCATGGCGGTCTAATCACATCACCGATCCTCTTCCTGTTTGGGATAATGACTGGGTCTTAAGGGCTTAAACCTGTTCAGTATCAAATATTTTCCTTTGGGGAGGGAATATTTCCCCTCTGGAGTTTTGTTTGGATCCAATTTTCTTTGAGCTGAAAAACAGAAGAGGGGAGATGAAAAGTGTTTCGTGTCCTGTAACCTCTGCTGGTGGTCTGTCCGCCGCTTGCATCCAGACTGATTCTCAACGATTACCGGATCAATTGACGTGACATTTTCAAGTTGATTGGCCCCAGAGAGTGAGTCCTGCTGATGTCGATCTCCACCAGCGGGTGGACATTATTTAGTGGATTATGAAATTAGGTACAAATAATCCATTTTGGCCGGATGATGATTGAAGTTGCAGTTTTTATTTGTCCAGTACTTTGGTTTATGACCAGCCACAGCTGTACTTTAAGGCTAATTAGCAAATGTTAGCATGCTAACAGACATGTTGGCGCTGTCAAGCTGTCAGCATGTTAGCATGGCGATGTTAGCATTTACCTTAGAGCACTGCTGTGCCTAAGCAGCTAGCTCTAGCTCTAGCATGGCTGCAGACTTTCTTCTGGTTTTTGTTTTCCACTCATAAATATCGTCGCAAAACATGAAAATTGCAGTTTTCTGTAATTCTTCCTGTATCAAACTTTATGAAGAATCTTGTATATAAAAAAATTCCATTTGATCAAATTTAATCTAAGTCACATCATAAATTGAAACCATGGAGAAAAACAAACTTATTGATAAAACTGTCGTGTAAGTGAGTGGAGGAAATGATGCCATAGACATGCTCATCCAGCTTCAACAGTCCAGTAACAGGATATAGAAGAGGAGAATATAAAAAGAGGGCGATAGAAGAGATGAAAATAAAAGAGGGGAGAACTGGAGGATCCTTGAAAGTGTGTGATGAACGACTGCAGCAATATTTTCAGCTTCCCTGAAAACTCTTCACGGCTCATAAACTCCCAGGAAGAACAGAAAACGTCTCTCTGTTCTCTCGCTCCCTCCATCCCATCATCCCTCTGATAGACCGCCGTCCTGCCGACAGACGCTTTTTCTTTTCCTTTTTTTTTTTGGAAAAAGAGAGAAAGGGAGGGAGTGAAATGGCCTTCTGTTTCATTCTTTTATTTTATTACTTTCATTTTCTTGTTTTTATACGTTTTTTTCTTGGAGGAAGGCGATTCATCATGATGGAGGAGAGCAGCAACAAAACCCAAACTCAGAAGGTGGAGGATGATTTATCTCTTCCCTCTGCTCCACTTTCTTCCTGCCTTTCTCTTTTCCTGCTTTGTTGTCTTTCTGCAGAAACAGAGAAAGAGAAGAAGGAAGGAAATGAGGGAGGAGAAGGACTGAGAGAGAAAGGGGACGATGTTGAATGAGCTCAGTGTAGTCAAGTGCAAATAAGGTGTTTTATGCAAAAAAAGTCGAGTTGAGCAATATTACGATATGTGTTTTTGTCTTAAAATGATCCACAATCACCAGTGCAGATACTTTTACTGTTTAAACTGACTAATGTACTAACATTTAGGGGACTATTATGTCTTATTATTCATAAAATTACCACCAAATGATTTGCCCAACATCAAAGGATGACAAACATGTACTAAAGTTTGTTGGATTTTGAATCAGCGTCAGTGCTCTGCAGAGAAGAGACATTACAGTGAAGCCGGGGGGGCTCAGCTTCCCTAAAGAGACCTGAGCTCCCCCCGAGGAGCCTGTGAAGGACTCCTGCTGCATTTCTTCATAGAAAATGTTGTATCTAGTTTAAACTGTTCTTCAGATAGAGCTGGCTAGTAGGCATTGTGCGAATACAGGTAAGTGCACTCCTATTGGCCGTGCCAGCGTAGCAGCGAGAGCAGACGACATGTGAGGTGGCAGGTGTGACGCCGACGATCACACAGCAGCAGGTGGTCGAGATGCTGTGGTAAACTTTAACTTCTTCATCTGATGCTGGTTAACGCTGATGATGCTGAACAACGATGATGATGCTGGTTAACGATGATGATGCTGGTTAACGATGATGATGCTGAACAACGATGATGATGCTGGTTAACGATGATGATGCTGGTTAACGATGATGATGAGGATTACAAACAGTAAGAGCAGCTCGTGTTGTTTTGTGGACAAATGAAAACTACTGCAGTACAGTCCAGTTAACACAGGTCTATAATGTTTGGGTGATTAGACACGTCCTCAAGAAAAAAGTGCAGTGGTGGAAAGTGACTAAGTACATTTACTCAAGCAAGCAGTTTCAATCAAATTTTGAGGTACTTGTACTTCAAGTATTCCATTCTACACTACTTCTGCTTTTCACTTCATTTGACAACCGGTTACTTTGAAGATTCGAAACCTGGCTCCACCTTTATCAACTGCAACATGAAAGTGATGAAACAGTACTATGAAATGAAACGTTTTGAATAAGGAGTACTACTACTACTACCAAATTTGTAATGCAAGACACCAGTGTATTTGTACCGTGTAGTATTGCTGCCTTTACTTAAGTAAAAGGCCTGCGTGCTTCCTCCACCACTGGGAAGTGTGTGTTTGTGCAGATCTGAGTACCTGGCTGCTGCAGTCAGTTGGTTGGATTCCCAGCTTTTGTCACTGTTAATAAATCTGCACCTGTGAGTAAATCTGAGACCTTTAGCATGTCTGCCGGTCCAGAGCAGAGATCTCTCCTCCGCTGCTCGGCCTGAGGTTTCTCTCGTTTATTCTTTCTCCTTTTGTTTCTTGTTTTGTGTTTAGTTTTGTCTGTTTGCCTTATTGAGTCAAAGAGGACAGAAGGCATCATGTCCAGTACAGATGGCCTAAATTTCATAGCAGTCTTGCCAGCAGTTTATAGGTTTGTGCTCTACCAGCACAAGTATGTTTGTATACAATATGTGAATAGTTTATAGTACACAGTTAACAGTGTATGACTTTCTCTGGCATATTTAAAAAAATGTGTCTCTGGAAAGAGAAGGAAGGTAAACGAAGTGAAAGGAAACGCAGAAAATGAGCGAGATGAGAGATGACAGGAGGTGGCGAAAAGGGAAATTTGAATTGAGGAGAGAGTGAGGAGGCATCAGGAAACAGCAGGATGGGGAAGAGGAATATTGGTGCGAGGGAGGCGATGCGGTGAAGGTAAGGAGACACACAGAGAGTCTCGTCTGTGCCAAATCGATGATATAACATGTTAGTCCCTTGTGGATGGCTTCAATGACGCATCGAGATGAGTCACACACATTCTGCACTTACTAAAAATGTGCAGCCGACATGAGAGCGGCTGGGAAAACCCTCGACCCATTACTACAAAGTGTGCAGTACAGGAGTACTATAGCAAATATCTGTGAGTAACAGAGTACTGATGAGTAATCCAGTTCATAAAGGTTTCAGCTCATCACGCTCACACACTCCATCAACCGTTTCATCTAATGTTGTTTTTCTCTCCTTTCAACACCTTTCAGAATAAAAGTAGATTGATTGCAGCATGAACGAGGGTTTAATGTGTTTGTTTCTGACTGTCAAGAATAAAATATCTGTGTGTGTGTGTGTGTGTGTGTGTGTGTGTGAGTGGAAGTCAGTCCTCATGTGAACGGGGAGTTCAGTAATTAGTATGTCTGTTCATAACTTTATGTCTTGTCACCAGGTGTTTGGGAGGAGTTCAGGTTGTGTTGTCATGCAGGGAAAGTGCAGCAGGTAAGAAAATGAGCCGGCAACAGCAGCTCGCTAACAAAACTTTACTAAAACAACAAACTCTCACTTCTTAAAACGCAGACTTAAAATTAACGTTGTAGTTGCAGTGAAGTAGTGCAACCAAACGCCGGTGAATCTGGTTCCTTCCAATCGTCACACAGGTGTAACCCATCTCTCAGGTAAATGTTCATCTTTGAGAAAATCACGAAAATCCACATCTACAATTTCCCTTTTTTTAAATTCAGTTCTGAATAGCACAGTTTAATTAGCAGGATGCAACAGCAGACCCCAGGCTGTCGGGAGGCAGATTTTTTTATTTTAAGTGAAATGAAACACACAGAGACCAATCCTCCTGGTGAAGTTGGTGAAGGAAGTGGGGACAGGGAACTGGCTAACAGCAGCAGTCCACAGATTTGTTACTCTGTTTTATCAATCACTTCACTTTCATTAACCATCTGCCGTGGTCTTTGCGACCCCTGCAGCCAAACATCACGTCCTCTCTGCTGCTTGTGTTATTTTGCTGTGTGAGTGACCGAGAGGTCAGATTCACCCCCTCTCAAACTGGCCGGACACTGCAGAGCATCACCTCATTTCACATGTTTCACCCACATGAGCGAACCTCCCTCCTCACACACACACCACAGGGTAATTAAATGCAGCTGAGGGAGCAACCAGTCAGCCACAAACACTGATGAGAGGATGAAACACAGGTGTGCAGCGCAGCGGAGCTGAGGCCACTTAGTGGACAGGTGAGGAATGGATGACAACATAGACACATTCCAGGTTTGCCTTTCAGGATATAGATTTGAAGCAGATATTGATGCTCAGCACTTTGTTCTTTTGGGAGGGGGAGTCACTAGTGTTGTGACGTTCACAAACGAACTGGTTCTTTTGAACGGCTCGTGAACATGAACGAAGGGAACTGAGATATCTAAATTCATTCCTCCCAGTGGTTATTTCCAAGATAAAACGAGTTAAGGCCAGACTGCCTTCTTAAAACTTAATAAATATAAAAATGAGCCAAATGAGCCAGTTTTTTGAACGGCTCTTTGAAAAGAATGGCTCACAAAGATCTGGCTCCCCTCAGACAGCCATAAACCCCATCTCTAAGAGTCACCTCTGTTTCTTTAAGTTTTAGATTGTGCAGCACGTCCACGGCAACACAGTTCTGGCATCTTTGTCACAGTTTTCATGTTATTTTATAGCAGTTATTTTGGTCCTGGTGCCATGCAAACACACAGCAAAAACATTATGCGCCATTTATTATAGGCATTTATTCCTTTTTGAGAAACTTCACTGCAGCACAGATGTGTTTGAGTTCTCAGCATTCACCACAAAGTAAACATACTGCAGTTAAGAGTGTTTGTAATGTTTGGCCCTTAAATGAATGATGCCATTTTAAATCCAACACATTATTCAGCTGTCTGTGCATTGAGGCCTCCCACCCTACTACAGTAGATCGGGATAATTTATTACCACGAAGCATTTCTATTGTACTAAGACAAGAGAATCAGCTTTGCTGTAGAGAAGATGCTAACAAACCGGTGCAGGAGGACACACAAAGCCTTTAACAAAGGGGTGACATGACATACGTTTTTGCTGACTGCTGAAGGTGGTCTTGCATAAAGAATAGCTGGTGGTGATGCAACGCAAAAGCCACCAATGTGTTAGCAAACACGAGGAAATGTATTCAACTGAAGTTTTGGAAAGGTTTTACGAGGTGGAAAACACATGTGAGAGAACACAGCACAGTTCATTTAGAAATATGCTCCCATGCTTCCACCTCTTCCTACTGCTCAACATGGACAGAAATATTTGAAAAGGACTTATTCACACATATAATTCTTGCAAAAAAAAATGGCCAACAGAATAAATTATCCCTCATTTTTGATTTCACAGACATCTCATCTCAAGTTTGGAGTAGAGTTTTGCCTGGAGACACTGTTAATGTCTGTCCCTGATTCAGTACATGCTTCAGTACAAAGTACAGTGTAAGATATCAGTGCCCATCTCCAGAGGGCCATTGTCCTTAATTAGAAGTGTGGTTATCTCCTTTGTTCTGCCCTTCATCATTACCAGCTCCTCTGCGTCACACAGAGGCTGTGGGTCACTTTCAGTTCAGTCCTTTCAGCTGAAGATGGAGAAAAACTGTTAGTACACCTGCAGATTTGTTGGTGGCAGGAAGACCCCCGGTAGCTAATAAGATGCGCTTGCAGACTGCTGCACCTGCAGTGATGTGTTGGCAAACAGCATATATGAATTATCTTTGACTGGCAGACACTCATAATCATCATAACCCTTCCTCTATATTTTCATGGAAATATACTACAAGTTTGAGACACTGATATGTTTGATATGGTTTAATTGAAATAATGACGATGAGGTTTAAGTGCTGATTAAGAAACCAGGTGACCGTCAGAGTCTGTGGGGTCAGAGACTTCAAACAGCCTCTGACTTAACGGATCTGAAACTATAGTTTAAAGATTCATATAGTCCTTTAAAATTAGAAGTTTTTATAAAAAAAGGGAAACAATTTAATACAATGTTGCAATACAATGTACAACACACCTGTACAGACATTTATATAACACCTTTATGTCTATTTAAATGTTTTAAAGTTGTTCTTTTGTATTTTATCTTTATATGTTTGAGCACTTCTTGACATCCATATTTTGCTGAATTTTATGTGCATGATGCTCTTTTAATTCTGCGCTGTCTTGTAGGATGTTGTATGTTGTGAACTTCTATAGAAAGATTATTATCACCGTTACATAAACACCCTAAAGCTGAATGTCAACACTTTAACTTCAGTGTTATTGTTTCAGTTCCAATCCAACGTGCCGAGCACAGAGCCAACACGATTAAAACTTTGTCCAAATGCTCTGCCTGCACTGACCCCTGAAAGCTGTGCACACCCACACAGGTGTTTTCAGTTATTCTGGCTGATTAAACCTTCGCTCAGGTTGCAGTTGGGTGAAGTATGTGAGCTCAACAAACTCCATGTGCTACTGTTGAAGGCTCACTCACAGCAGCTTTTACATCAGTGCAGTAATCAGCTCATTTTTAATGGAATCGCCGTAGATCAGTGGATTGACTTCCAACACTAAACTACATTTATACAGAGCTTTTGTGTAGATTCTCATTCTATCCATTTTACCATGAAAGACTCAACCATCACTCAGTCACCACACATCCAGCACTACACACCGGGGCTATAATGACCAAAAATCATTTATTTCTAGCGTCACACTGGTTCCCAGGCTAAACAACAGCTATCAGTATGTGGCTCTCAGTCACACGTTTCCATATTTATGTGGCAATTTCTTGTTTGGTGGCAAGTTTGCTTAAGAAGATGGCGTCCCGATATTTAGTCCAACCTACAAAGCTGAATAGCCACCAATGTGCAGATGAGATGTGTGTGATCTGTGGAGAACGACAGCCTGGTTTGGATTCAGATTTCTGAGAGCAGGTTTACAAATGCTGCTCCACAGCATCAGCCCCTCTGAACCAAACAGATCAAGAGTTTTCCCTGCAGAATCAGTACTGCCTGAAACGCCTCCTCTGGAAGTGAAGCAGTGTGTTTAAGATGTTAGCCTGAAGTCAGAACAGAAATATGTGAATGAGAGCAGAGAGCCGTGGAGCCACAACACACTGTGTCTGTGTTCAGATGAACCTGTTCTGACTGTCGAATGGCTGCGAGTTGACGTCGTCACTCAGAGCAGCACCGCCCAAATTCTGGAGTTAGGGGGGGCCAGGCCACTCAGCCAATCACTGCTCTCGGTTTAGCAGTGTCCCGCGGCCCGTGATGAAGCCATTAAAAATGCCTGGCTGAGGCCAGATGGTCTGTCATTGAGGAGAGAGAGAGGGGAAAAGATGGAGGGAGGCAAAGAGGAGACGTCAGCTAGGGAGATGGAAAAATAGAGGAAGGGAGAGAAGGTCAAGATAGAAAGTGGGAAGGAGAAGACAGAGGATAAAGGAGGAACAAATGGGGTCGGGGGGAGAAAAAGGCATCTAATTGGGACAGAGGAAAAAACTGAGAGGGAGAAAAGAAGGAAGGAGAAATCAAAGACAAAAAGAGAAACAGAGGAGGGCATGGAAAAGAGGAGGGAAGAATGAAGATGTAGAAAAGGGAGAGGATGAGGAGGAAGGGAGAAAAAAGTGGATAAAAGCAAGAGTGAGGACAGGGGGTTTGAAGAGAGGACGGTCTGTTGGATTTAATTATAGTCAAACTTCAAAATTTGACCGTCTAAAAATGCAAAGTGTGCACGTTGCTGCATTTTACACGTTCAGCCTCAACGCACCTGCGTCTGTATAGACAGATTCATTGAATATGAAGTTATCGTCCATACTAATCGGTGAAATACCACACCAATACATCGTCTGCTGTACAGAAGAAACACAGCTGGGCATCAAGATTTCAAATGTGAACTGAACGTCAGCTTCGCTGCTTTACTTCGGCGGTTAAATTTAGCGTCTTAATTTTGGCTCTTAGCAGCAATAAAACCGTCCTACGAGGTTTAAAATGTGTCTCCACGAGAGCTTCAGAGGGCGGAATAATCCTGAAGACTCGGTTCGCTCCATTTTCTTCATTAGCTCACCACGGACGAAAGACAAAGCAAGCTGTTGGTACGCTGCTCTACTCTCTCTCTCTGTGGCCACACACACACACACACGCACACACACACACGGTTTATTTAGTACACATGGATACATGCTAACTGATGGGGCTTCGCACTGCAGTCTGTTTGCTGTCTGAGTGTGTTAACGGAGCAGAAAACATCCACAGATATGACAGCATCTATCTGCTGCAGTGATGAAATGACTGAATGAAGGAATACTGATTCTTATTAACTGATAATAAATGAATGAATGATTGAGGCGGTTAATTCAGTAAGTACGACAGAGGATGAAGGAAGTATGGCTGATTAAAATGAATGAATGAATGAATGAATGGAGGAGTGTGCTGCACAGCGATGTGTCTGTCATTAAGTCAACATTAAGCAGACATTGAGCTGCTTTTGCTCACTGATTCAAGGAATGAATTAAATAATAAGCGAATGTGATTCAGGCAATGAATGACTGAATGAATGTGTGAGTCAAAAGATGATGAAAGTGATGATGAACGATGGCGATGTGCACTCAGATCAGCTGCTGCAACAGGCTGCCATCACACGATATCACATGATAGAACAAACATGTTACTGAATGAATGAGAGCACAAGGACATTCATGCCAGCATCACCGGGACATTTAATGTAAAACATTTAATGAAGTCAGACTTTACATTACATGTAATGTAAGGTAACAAAGCAAAGTTAAACATTAACTCAGCATTCAGTATTTTGGGACAACACAGCCTCACATTTTTACAGTAGACTGGATGATATAGGATTTTTTGTTTCTAAATACTGTACAGGCACCTCAAAGGTGGTTAGGTTTGGACTACACGGCATCAGCCCGATAGTAGCCTGATCTGACAGATGCTGGCTGACATCTGATGTAATGGGTGACAACCAATGGCACATCTGGGACGCATCACAACATCCTGACAGAAAGACAAGCATGTCAGGCGTCACAAATTTCACTACGTGTTCCAGACTTTGACCAATAGGAGCAAAGAGTATTCGTCCAAACAACATTTTTTCTTTCTTTTTTAGGCTTTCCTGAACTCAAGTATCGTATCACACACACCACTTCTGATGCCATTGTTTGCTAACGTTCATGTTCCCGGGAGTCTGTCTCTAGCTCCACCTTCCCAGTGACATCACACTCACCGTGAGAGACGGCTAGCCATGATTGGACGGGGACCAACATGCGTTCAGTCATGTCTCTCGACTGAGTCTCGGCAAGAACTTATGACTCTACAGCTGTCTAATCTGACACAGTGACCAGCTCAACAGACAAAAACACTGCATTGTCTGAACCCGGTATGACTAACACATGATTCACTCATTTATTCTTGTTGCGTTTTTTTTGCATCATCAAAACTACTCTGATCACGGAGGCGGAGGACGTTCAGCTGGAGGTTTGTGAATCTGAAAATGGAGCAGAGGTCTGTGTGTCCACCGTTGGAGAGGCCAGACGATGCTCAGTGGCATCAAGCAGGTCTGCTGGGAAAGGTGATGTAAGACGCGCGTAACTTCTCCGGTTTAACCTCTCGTTAACTTCCAGCAACCTGCCCGTCTGCCTATGCGGGGGCCCGGGGCCTCATCTGCAGCCAACCTGAGGCCTCTACTAGCGTTTCCTGACATGTATATATGTCAGCACTTTGCTCTGTTTGCGCCCTTCAGGATGTGACCTGGATACACACTTAATCCGTCATGGACCCACGAGGTTAAAGCATGCAAATGGGGAAATAATGTTTGTGGTTGCAGGCAGAAATGAGGCTGTAATGTTCTAAAGCTGCAAGCAAACTTGGCTGCAATAATCAGGTTTAAAAGTAAATATAAGATTTAACTTAAAATAAGCACTAAAAAAGCATAAAGTTACACATTGAGGATGTAATAAAGACTCATTGCTTGTCACTGTAGTTGATTTTTCACATTTCAGTTTTAGCACGTTTCTCTGTGAGTATTGACCCTTTGAACTCATCGTCGAGGAGCTGAAACTCGCTCTACTCTTGCTGTTCAATGAAATCACTCATAAATGAAAATTTTAACATTCAAGGTTTAGCACACATATAATGTTTTAAATTTTACCCTGAAGGTGTAAATGGGGTTGTACCATTCAGGTAATGTGCACAGGATGGATATAGAGCTGCAGCATTCAAGGCTGAAGCTTAAAAACTCTGACACGACCGGTCATTGCATGGGATACGAGTTCCAGATCGATCTGGACTTGATGTAACTGCAGCATTGAGAATCATCTAACGTGATCAGCATTCAGGTTAATCTCATGTGGTGACAGCAGTTTTACTGTTGCAATCTCAATCTTTTGAGATTAATTAGATATTCTGACACCTGCACTTAATTTAAACCATAAACTTAATTTAGAAACATTCTTGCTGGGATTCAAGAATACTTAACCAAAAACCTATTATTTTAAACCAAAATACGGTTAAATATTTAATTATAAAGACATTTTTTGTTTTGTGCACAGGTATGACCAAAACTTTTTTTGAGTCATAGTCAGACTTTAAGCTTGGAGTGATCCTGAGTCACCAGAATAAATACAGAACCTGATCAAATACAGCTGCTGATGTGGGATTAGACAGGTACAGCGAAATGACAGACGTGCGTCCAGACACTCGAGAGACATCAGTTTCCATCGTGAGGCAGGTTTGTCAAATTGCTCTGTGCTCTACTCAGAGAGCTGCCAGACTCTTTTCTGGAAACACTGTTCATCAACTCTGACAAGAAAAGGAAGCAGACAACCAACCAGGAAGCCCAGCAGCCAGCCAATTAGTGTGCCATTCAGTCAGACCCTGGAGTAGAAGTGCACTCACATTTCACTTTCATTTTCCACTTATTTCAAATCAGACACACGTAGAGGATGGGAAAAATATCAAAACTAATGTGCATCCATCCTCCTCTCCTCCTTCGTCTCCATACTTTCAAGCTTGATGAGTTTCATTGACCCTCTTCTGGTTGAGTTTTAAATCTTAAGCTAGGATGATTGGGGAGGTTTGCTCTGCTGCGCATGTGACGTCTGCATGCAGCAAACACTGGAGTTAAGGAAAACCCTGAGTTTTAAGTTATTCTTTAAACACATTCAATGAACAGAGGTGTCATACCGCAAAAGTTTTATAATTGTACTTAAACGGATAAACATTATAAACCTAATCAGGCTGCAAGGTGTGTTCAGGTAAACAAGATCAAGTATTGACCAAAGGTGGGTAAATGCTGCAAATTTAAGCAGTGATTATCAGGTTCACCAATGGTAATCCAACTAAGCCGTCAACCAGAAAACTGAATCAATAATTAGCCAATCAATAAGCCAATAGGAACCAGACATCCAGCACAGCTAACTTTAACCCTGGACTTAGTCTAAACTCAGCCACAACAAATCAGGCAGTGAGACAGACAATGGAACAAACTCGACAGCAAACCGACGTATAAAAACATAAAAAATCAGTTTGAAATGTGAAATGTGTTCACAACTGGTTTCTGTTGCCCCCAAGTGGCCAAAAACAGCTATTACAGGTTTGATACTCTTCTTCTACAGAAACACTAAACCAACGTTTGGCACATTTCTCCTTGTGTATCGTTAACTAACCATCAAACAAGCCTAATTGTAACCTTAAAAAAAAACACTCAATCTACAACAATCAACTAAACAGTCACCCGATCCAGTCATACAGGAAGGGTGAGGGATACAAATTACCCAGAACAACACCAACCAGCCACTCAGCTTACCTCAACCAGTGACGTCAACCGGCGAACAAGAATTTAACTGCCCGACCACGACTCAACTAACAAACCAGTGACCCCTCTGACCAACCCACAAATGGTCGTATAATAGAGCCAACAAACTCACAACCAGCCAACCAGAGTTTCACTTGCACACACATTTTCAAGACCAGCATTGTCATTCCGAACATCTGCAGCAGCCACTGATTGTTTACCTGGCCTGGAATGATGGCAGAATCCCTAATGACCCGGACACTTTTAAGGGACAAAGGACACTTTGAAAAATGGGGATTGGGTTTTAGTTGCGAATCTGATTGAGACCAGCAGACCGCAATGGTGCCCATCTCTTTGTGATGTTTGTCCATCACCCCTTCAGCCACACCCAACCCTGACGAAGAGCCTCGGTCGTCTCGTTGAACAGTCCGTTTTTATGAGACTTTGCATTTGTACACAAACCAGGTAGCATATTAGAAAGGGTAGATTGAATTATGGTCTCATGCGTAAAAGGAAATCTCCTTGCAGTGTAATTATTTATTGATGGGTGTTTGTGTGGATGTCTGACTTGTGTGTGAGTATTCCTGACTGAATGAACCCTTTATGCATGCATTTGCATTTTTATGCTCCATGCATTCATATGTGTTGTATATGAGTGCAGGACTGCATGATTATAAGTGTGTGTGTGGGGGGGGGGCTCATTTGCAATTCAGCTACTGTCCGTGCAGCCAAATTAAGATTTGAATAAAAAGAAAAAGTATGAAATACTGTATGCTAATGGTGGTCTGTTTATGAGGGAAATATGTATTCAGCGCCTGCAGGAAGGACTCTATGCATCTATAAATTACTTTGGGGGCTCTGCTGCCTCTCTCAGGGATGCTGATGTATCACAGAGACAGACAGCCAGAGAAAGATAATCTGAGTATTTGTGTTGCGAAAATCTTCAGAGATAAAAAAAGAGAATAGAGAAAATGAGAGACAGTCGATCAGAGAGATAGAAGACATAAAATGAATGAGAAACTAGATAAGAGATGGAACTGCTAATCGAACTGCTCTAAAACAGTTTGAATTGATGCCCCCGTTTCTATTGCTTTTTTAAAACCAAGGATGTTTTGGTTCATGGTCACCACCTTGACCTCTCAGCACCAGGGACAGCTTGTTCAAATGCATCTTACATCTGGATTATTTGGGCCTTGATTGTATATTTCCTGCGCCGCACCAGTCCAGTTGTTGGAGATGGGTCTAAAAATCAACAGACATGAGGGAGTTGAGGTTTGGACATACAGTAAAAACCCAGCATGTCGCAAACACAAGGCAGCGATAACAACCCCCACGGACAGTTTTCACTGAATGTCACAATGAGATTGACAAGAAGGATATTGCATAATTTGACATTGCAAACATAAATCTTAAACATCAGATCCAAATGGATGTAAATGAGAGAATACATATCTGAGTCACTATATTAAAAGCATATTAAAAGCATAACATGCAGTTGTGCTGCACATATGCTGAACATATCTGTTTGCAACCAACGAGCGTGAAGGTGAGCGTTGTTAACTCCCGCGAGATTTAAAGATAAAACTTCCGAACAGTCCAGTGGTCATTGGCTGATTTTGTTCTTCTTGTCTATGGACACAAAAGCTAATTTAATCTTTATACTCATATCATAGACCGTTAGAAAGATAAGAATCTTGAGAATCAATTGACGCAAACCATTTCAAGTTACAATCACAACAGGCGGCTCAATGAACGACAATAACATACAAGCAACCATTTTCAAAATTGAAACCTCAACACAGGCCCAGATGATCCACTGTTTTCTCCTTTCAAATTAGCAGGCAATGTGCTTGTCTTCCTCTGTGAAGTCTCAGGTTTCAAATGACACCTCACTTGACCAATCACGATCTGCCATATGAAGCCTAGCAACCAGAGAAGCCAATAACAGTCTGAGTTGAACAGATGGGCCTCCTTCTCTTCTTCTGTGTGAAGATCGAGCCAACTGCAAAAGATTTTGCAGATGACTGACGCTTTGAATAGCCAATTACATTCTGCACATGCTGATAAGCCACTTCAGAGGTTTATTGACAGCTCCAGTGGATTTTTATTTATTTTTTTACTTTATTGATCCCAAACTGGGAAATTACTTCTCTGCATTTAACCCATCGCTGATTGAAACACACGCATACAACATGCAGTGAAACACACAGGAGCAGTGGGCTGCATTCAAGCGCCCGGGGAGCATATTGGGGGTTAAATGCCTTGCTCAAGGGCACATCAGCAGGCTAATGGAGGGGGGGGGGATACTCCACCACACCCAAATTTTTCTGCCAGTCCAGTGGGGAATCGAACCGGCGACCTTCCGATCACAAGCTGCTTCTTCATGAATGTATAATGTATAATATAGATATTTATGTACATAAATATCATGAATTCACTACTTTTTGAGAATGCCTAGAAAACATGAAAGCATTCAGTTTTTGCAGTATTTTTATCAGTTTTTATTGAACTTGGACTAGGACAAGACTTCGTGCTGTGATCCCATCGTGTTTTCCAGCTAATAAGGTCTAAGTATAGTCGTCTGCAAGCATTTATTTGCAAAAAAATGTAAAAAATATTCAGGCAAAAAAAAAAAACCCTTCTACTTCAGTGTGTTCAAACCTCAATTACTCAGAGTACTCAAGGATTGTCCCTGGTCCTCTGTCAGGCTGCAAACTGCCTCTTGGCCACAGGGTGTTTCCAAATCTTGTAGTTTGCCAGATTTATTTTTCTTGTCGTTCTGGGTTTGTCTCTCTTATCCTGATCCTCAGCCTACCTAAGTCAGAGCCCAGGCCTAAAGCTGAGCCTTTCAGCCTGCCCTTCTCTGTGTTGTTAAGCTGTTGTGACATGCAGGCCATTTCCTGAATGTTTGTTTTTGCCTGTAGTCTATTTGATTACTTTTTAATGATCGTCTGACCATCTATACCTGCCTATATGATCTTTGATCTCTGGAAAGTGCCTTTTTCTCCGCCAATTATGTCTTGGTTTCTGGGCTCCTTGTTACTGTTGCTGCAGCAGCACAAATGCTCATATATACACACACAGCATTACATAATGTGTCTAAATGTGGATGTGTGACCGTAAATGCCTCTATATTATTGTGTGTGTGCGTCTGTCGCTGTTTGTGTGTGCATGACTGTGACCGTGTGCATCAGTGCAAGAAGAAGAAGAAAATAGAAGCGCAGCAATGCTTGAATGTGTGTTTGTGTTTTGGTAAACTGTTCAGAGATCCCTCCCTCCTTTTACATCTTGTTCCTCTCTCTTTCTTCATCTATCACATCCTCTTTCCTAAATTTCAGCCTCTCCGTCTGTCTTTTACTGTCCTCTCCTCCCTTCTTCTGCCTTTATCTCTCAGCTTCACCTTGTTTGGCTCTCGTAAAAATTGGTTTCTCGAGGTTGATATAAATTGTGACACTTTTGGAGGGTAAAAAGCCGCCCAGTAAAGCTGACAGGTAAATTCCTTATAGTGTTTCATTCCACTGAGGCAGGAGGAAACACATTTTATAGCAGGTCTTCCTGTAGAGAAACAAGACAAATAAAGCTAAATAGGAATGAAACTATTGTTTTATCTCTTTATTTTTACAGCAGGCCTTTTCCTCTGGTGTGACCTAAAAGAACCAAGCATCAAAAGCTACTTCATGGAAAAGCAAGAGTGTGGCTGGTTTCAGGGTGGATTGATGGTTCAGCTTATTGGCAGGTTTATGGATTGGTTAGCTTGGTGCCAGTGCGTTGGTTAGTTATCTGGCAGGCTGATTGGTTTGGTGCCTGTTCACCTGTGTGGTGGATGGTTATTAGATGGTTGATTAGTTTCTTGTTTTCTCTGTTTGACTGGGTGTTGCTGTATTTGTTGGCGTCGCACAAACTTGTTTGTCTTGCCTCCAGTCACCACCAACTACGGAAGCTGCCATGTTGCAAACATGTAAGAAAAATGTGAGTGATTGATATAACATCCTTCACCTGAGGGTGTCCAAGATGGAGCATCATCTCATCACCGTAAAGCCCGCTGAAATACTTCAATGCCTCTCTCTGTTTGTCTACCTTCTCTTGTCCTTACTGTCTTGCTGTCTCTCAGGATCAGCTCTTCCTGTGCTGTCCTTATTCCACAAGAGGACAAACTGAAGAACAAGCGCTGCCGAGGACTTCGGGCAACGAATCGCAGTGAAAATGGCAGTTGTTTTTTTTTTCACTCGAGAGCAGACCAGCCGCACCGAGGCACAATACCATCCAATACAAGCAGTCTCCAATCTAACAGACAAGAAGCAAAATAGGTTTTGATTGGTCTGAACGTGGCCTTTGGCCTTGTTAGTATGTATCAGGAACTCTGTGACAGGCTGGTGAAAGCAAGGGACACTTTATCATACTGTAGCTGAGCACCAGGGACATCTTGATAAAGGACAGCAGACAGTTTTCTGAAGATGCCACAGATTTCTCCAATGACACAGGGACTCCTTTGAAACTGCAGGCATATTATTTGCATTTTGTGCATTGGGAGTGACTTCACTTCCATCCATTTCAAGTTATTTTTACATGTTTAAGTCGCTAGGTTGCCTGACATAGACATGGATGTCATCTCCACATCGGTGGAAAAAAATTGTGTTGGCACATCTTGACTCAACGAGTGTCATCGACAGTGTTACAGGACAGAGGACAAAAGCAATAAAATCCATGGAGTGCAGCCGCTGCAGTCGGTCCTCTGGAGTCTTGAAAAAAATGATTTTTGACTGGTCTGAAAATGCCCTTTGGCCCTGCCAGCATCTATCAGCACTGATGGGGTTTTTGTTGTTGTTTGTTTTTTCCTTTTTAGAAACATAAACAAGAATCAAGTGTATTCTATGGAATGTCCTTGTTTGCTTTAAAGTCACAATAAATGCCACTTTTCTTACTAGAAATGGAGACCTCTTCAAAATAAAAGCTCAAGCCACCTTAATCTGATAAACCCGCCTGCTGTATGGAAGGACAGTCACATTACTGACACAAGCAGTGTCTAGCAGTATGGTTTGCTCCAAAATAATGCAAACTGTGTCCCCTCTGCTGAGTCAATGCAGTGTTTGTAGCATTTAAACTGTACTTCACACTTTAAAGAATGAAGATTACAGCCCCAACCAGGACCGCAAGGTCAGTACTGAAAACAAACCCTTAACCACCATCCATCACCCCAAAACTCAGACCAGACACCAGAAATTCTACATCCTGTTCTTATTTTTTCATTTTAATTTTTATTATTATTTGGATGTCACATTTGAATGTTAAAATTAAATCTCTGTTAAGTTTATTATGAGTTTATTATTAACATGAAGCTCTACAGAACTGTGCTAAATAAAAGGTAATGCAACAAGACATACATTATTTAATATTAAACATAGCTTTCTAGCTATTATGTAGCTTGGACGCTCAAAAAAAGCACTGAGGAAATCAGAGTGCAGCTGAAATGCTAAAAGACTGTGAACTTTTTAAATGAGTTATTTCTCTTTCATTTCTTTCAGTTTCTCTCTGCCTTTTCAAAACAAGAGAAGCGAGTGAACTGAGTTCCTGATAACACATCACGTATCGCCCTCATGGCGGCTGTAAAGCGTGAGCAGCATGCCCATGGAAGCATCTCCCTGTACAAATAAGTTGATTTCATAATTTAATACTGGATGTAAATAACAAAGGCCTGAATACAAGTCTACCTCCACAGGGTAAACATTGCTCATATTTGTGCCTTCCACCTGCTGGAGGTTTCACTCTGCTAACGCGCAGCAGAGAAATTACATGTCAGCCACAGCGTCAGAATGATTAATTTGCCTCTGCATCATGGCATAGTAATCCTCCTCACGACGGTGCGATCAATCACACGCTGCCCGGCGGGTCGCCATGGCACACACCACACAGCCCAGCCCAGTGCTGAGGTGAGATGGGTTCCTCCCATAATACAGACACAACAAACACTTTGATAGAGTCTGGCTGCCTGGCAGGAACAGAGGAGAAAGATGCAGAGCAGGAGGGAAAACACTGGTTTGTTTGGGTGTTTTCTGTTTTCTCAGAGCTGAAAATATGTAATTAGAGGAGAGACTTCTGATTCTCAACTCTGCCAAGATGGAAGTAGCTTCAGTATCCCAAGAAATCCACATACAGAGGCCCTGAATGGTGAATGCAAGCGTCTCTGCAAACAAACAGGCTTAAACATGTCTGAAAACAAAATGCTGATCATTTCAGAATATAAATGCAATGATAAACGAACCGACACGGGAAACGCAGGTTTGTAATTGGTGCAAATAACTAGTTCCACTGGGAGATCACTGAATTTTCAGGTGATTACTGTGAACCAGCAGCCAACAACATTTCTATCAGTTTTTCTGTAACAGTTTCTCTGAGCATGAAAGTTCATATTTGACCTCTAACACTTACCGTCCTCATCAGCAGACGGAGTTTGTTGAGTTGTCGTGCTGCAACCTGTGTCTCTGTCAGTGGACATGACAGCTGAGCAGACTTCATCCACAGAGGTGCTTTGAGCAAAATGCTAGTAATAATGCTAGCATGCACACAACGGCAATGTTAAAAGTATTGTAGCTTTAAAACCACTTTATCATCATCAGGATGGGAAATCTACTTTTTTTTTTTTTTTTTTTTACAAATTCACCAGCTGCTCAATAGCAAATCATTGCTCTCTGTTTGAAATGTACCAACAACTTTCATATTTTACCAGCATTTGGCTGGTGGCAGGTGATAATGTCCCACCCTGGTCACCACCTTATTGTAGTTGAGCATGTTGACATGTTATCAACATGCTGACAATAGCACAAAACTCAAAAGGAAGGTGATTAGTTTTGCAGGTTTTTGGTCATAAATGAAACTACGGGACAAACTAAACATTTGAGGAAAAGAAAAAAGAAAAATATCTGATTCCTTCTGCAACGACCTGACAAAATTTCAATTTTTCATTTGTGTGCAGAATTCTCAGAAGAACTAATTTAAAACAAAACACAACAAGATTCAGTTCAGGTGGCTGAGCCTTCCCGCAGGCTCACAGCACACCCACAGCCGGCCAGGATTACAGGGCATCACACTGCTAACCAGGTCACACAGTGTGTGTGTGTGTGTGTGTGTGTGTGTGTGTGTGACACACACAAAAACACACGTACCAACAGGCGCTAACCAGCCCAAGGCAATGCTCGGCTTTATCGCCGATAAATTACATATTGATTTCACAGTGTGGACGGGGGGGACAGGGGAATAGGCTGAGCTGGTGAATTGACTATTGAGTTTTCTCCCTGAAGTGATGATCGAATTCCTGCTGTTCTTCTCCACATTCGCAAGCTGTCTGCTGGCATCTTTCAGCTTGCAGCACATTCAACAATATTTAACACCTACATTGTTTGTATGTGTAATTTAACCTCTGGGGAAAGTCCCGCCCAGTGAAACCGCTGCCTTCTAAATAACATGTTACCCACAGCTGGAGTCACTTAGTTAAAGGATAATTCTGGTTTAATTCAAATTTGTTTTGTTTTTTTGTAGTTTTGGCCATCATTTCGATCAAACACCAACACCATAAGTGTAATAAACTGGTATAAACTTTTTTTTTTCATTATTTAATCTTTTTTAATCTGACATTGTCATTGAGATTAAGATCTGGACCTGAGGACAAGAAACACTCACAAGAACACAGACAGAAACAACACAACTACAGAATAAACAAGAAATGAATAAAAACTGTTAGAACAACATAAAAACATTAGACATTAAAGCTTTAAAAATCTCCAGGGGGGATGCAGGCCTCGAGTTTGAGGGCAGTTCAATCCATTTCAAAGGTGCATATTACCAGTTCAGCCAACATTAGTGTGTACATAAGGGTTAAGTACTGGATCGTGTCCTGTAGTTACTAGATTTACGTTAGATCTGCCAAGGAGACTCAGGTCTTTTGGAGTGCAGGAGGCCTCAGGTGGTGAGAATAGGGAACATCACATCATCCCCTCTGGTCCTCAGCACGGGCACGCCACAGGGTTGTGTGCTCAGCCCAGCCCTCTTCACCATGTTTACTCACGACTGTGCTGCCATCCTCCCCACCAACACAGTCGTGAAGTTTGCGGACGACACTACAGTAGTGGGTCTCATCTCAGATAACAACGAGACCCACTACAGAGAGGAGATACGCCAGCTCACCCAGTGGTGTTCAGCCAACAACCTGGTGCTGAACACAGGGAAGACCAAGGAGGTCATTGTGGACTTCAGGAGGTCCAGGAAGACGGATCACGCCCCCCTCCTCATGGATGGAGAAGTGGTGGAGCGTGTGGACAACATCAGGTTCCTGGTCCTCCACATCACATCTGACCTCTCCTGGTCCATGAACACCTCCCGCCTGGTGAAGAAGGCACAACAAAGGCTCTTCTTCCTCAGGAAGCTGAAACAGGCTGGACTCTCCTCTCGGTTGCTCGTCAACTTCTACAGGGCCACAATTGAAAGCATCCTCTGCCTCAGTGTGACAGTGTGGTATGGCAGCTGCACGGCACAGGAGAGGAAACAACTGGCACGGGTGGTTAAAACTGCACAGGGCACCGTGGGCTGCCCCCTTCCTGACCTAGACTCTATATATGAAGGCCGGGTCAGGAAGAGGGCGAGATCCATCGCCACGGACCCCAGCCACCCGGGCCACAGACTGTTTGTACCGCTTTCATCAGGAAAGCGGTACAGGAACATCCGCACCACCACTAACAGACTGAGGGACAGCTTCTTCCCCAGAGCTGTTAGAACTATCACCCCCAACAGCCCCTCACTGCAGTGAGAGACTGTGTGAACTGTGAACACTGCACACTGCACTTTACACCTACACCTCCACCTCCACCTGCACCTTCTGTGTACTCAACTTTTAGGTCCACACATATACTTAACTAATTATATACATTTTAGTATATTGGCACATTTCATTTTCATTGGCATTTTTTATGGTCCACTGGTATATTTTATTCTGTCGGTACATATCACTGTGTATTTTTTTATTCTGTCGGTACATTTCACTGTGTAAATTTTATTCTGTTTGCACATTTCACTTCACTTAATTGCTTTACGAATATTTTTATTGCATGTTGGTTTATTTTATTTTATTGTAGTATCTTAATTTTATTCTTTCTAGTCTTCTTATCTTTCTTACCATCTGTTCCTAACATGGGGGTTGCAATGAAAATTTCATTGACATGCGCAATGACAATAAAGACTCTTGAATCTTGAATCTTTGTTTGACTCTGTGGTGGCACCAGCCATCTTCTCTTGAGAGGTCTGCTGGTTCAGCAGCATCCAGACTGCTGACAGGAAGCAGACAGGTGAAGCTGGCCCGCTCCGTCCTGACATGCTCCCTCGACCCGGTGGAGGTGGTGGGACAAAGGAGGACGATGTCCCACCCCATGGAGGACACTTGGACAGCTACAGGCTGCTTCACCCACAGTGTGTGAAGCAGAGAAACTGCAGCTCCTTCCTGCTGCTGCTGCACACCCAAACTGACTCATGTGTAATATTAGTGTGTACTTCACTGTGCAGTATCAATATTTCCTCTGTGCAATAATGTGGATTCAGTCACTCTCTGTTTTACTTACGATGTTGTTTACTCAGTTGTTTTATCTTTTTTCATTAATGCTTCTCACTATCATACTATCCCCCTTGCTGCTGTAACACTGCAAATTCCCCTGTTTTGGGTTTAATCTTATAATATTAAAATACTCCTATTGACCTGCAGAATGTCTATTTTCATATTACCACACATTATATTTATAAGATGATTACATGCTTTGTATATAAAGTCACACTAGTGTTACTACTGCTGTCACATTGGATGGTATATCAGTCTGAAATCTACAGGTCAAGAGTATGAAGTAAGATGAAATGAAAACGTAAGTACAAATGCATCAAAAGATTCGTTGAGTCATTGATTATTTGGACAGAAAATTATTTTTTGCTTGTTTCAGTAATGAGTTCTGCTCTGAATTCCCACTTTGAGATTCCTGCTTCCACCTCAACACAGTGGAAGGAAAAAGGATTTCTTGTGCTGTGCTCACAGTATGAAAAAATGATATTCAAAAAATTCAACAGCAGTATTTCTTTTCTTGCAACTTTAAAATCCACAATTAACAACTAGACAATTCCGGCGCCGCCGAAATTTTGACAGTGGCACGAGGGGGCTGCTGTTGTTATCTATACCACTGTTTCTCAAGCCTGGTCCTGGAGTACCACTGCCCTGCATGTTTTAGATGTATCCCTGCTCCAGCACACCTGACTTATTAACGAATCCTGTCATAACTACAGAGCACACCATTCCCCGATCGAGCCGCACGTGTTATATAGTAGATATAGATATAGATATATAGTTTGCGAGGGTTTTCTGCTCCATAGCTCTTTGAGCTATAGAGCCGGGTGTCTTGTGCATTGCCTCGTGCCACTAATAATCATGAGGACTATTTCTACAAATGTGCATGAATATCTACTGTATATATAGAGTATATATATGTTTTTTGTTATTTGGATGAAGTGATCTATGACGGGCTCTGTAATAACAAAGCGTCAGGTTTTTGCAGTTTACAGGTGGGACAGCAGCGACTGCATCCACTGTGTGTGTGTGTATTCTTATCTACTGTCTTTAGAGCTTCTATTCATGTGTGTCCGCTGAAACCTGTGAGTGTGTTTGTATTTGTTGCATGCAGGTGTGTGTGTGGCCGAACATGCTGTGTGTATGATTGCAACACACCTCACAGAGGTGTACTTAAGACATCACGCTGCTCGCCCCATTCTCAGAGATAATATGATTAAGAGCTACCTATGGCGTTTTGTGTGTGTGCATGTGTGTGTGTGTGTGTGTGTGTTTGGAGTCGAACTGGTCAGCAGCCAAAAGCACCATCTTAATACGCGCTTCCTGCTCTTCCCCCCACAGGGCTGAAGCAGCGAGGCGCCTGCGCCACGCGGAGCTTCGCCATCAACCTGAGCCAAATCATCAGCCAACTATCACCCTGTACAAGGTTACATTAACACTCTCAGGTGTCCACTCACGAATTAGACTTCATACACTGCAGGAGCCCAGATTCAAGCTCTCAAATGCAAGGAGAGAGGTTTCTCATCCAGTCTGCTGACGTAGCACGTCCTCTGTCTACAGCATGTTGCTGTGCGTGTGTGTGTGTGTGGGTGTAGTAAGAGTATAAAAGTATAAAATGTGAAAAGTACTTCCTGACACTGATGAGGTGAGTCCACGTAAAAGCCATCATCATTTTATTGATTTCCCTTAATAAATCTGCAAGGATATAAAATATGAAGGACTTAATATAAAATACTGTGAGGCTAAAGATGATTTAAAGCCGTATAAAGTATTAGAGACACTTAGTTCATTAAATGTACTGATGACGGAGATTCAGGTATGGGCCATTATTCCTAATAGATTTCTCTCATTAAATATCTAATAATTAAAAAGGAGGAGATGTCGAAACAGAGTTTGAGAGGGACTTTTAGAGCAACAGTCTGACGGTTTGTCCCAGTTTGATTTCTCATTTGGAAAACATCGATATCATTTTCAACACTGTGCATCAACAGGTTTGAGATGTTAGCCTAGCTTAGCACAAAGACTGGGAGGAGATAAGCACTTAGAGAGAGGTGGGGGATATGCAGTGCTGGGACTCTCCAGGACCAGACTGTTACAGGTTTTAGGTCCATCTGATGAACCACCTACTCTGGTAAAACTGAAGCAACACTGACTGTTTGTTTCAATAATAAACCTGAAACTTGACTGAGTCTGAAACCAAATCATCATCATCAGGTTTCTGCTGTTTGAAATGTAAATTCATTGACTTTCATCCACTTTCGGGGCTGCAGACGTCTGTATTGTAATTTGTAATTTGAGGAGGTTTTATACAACAGCAGAGAGCAAACTGTGTTGTAGCTCGTGTCAAAGCAACAACACAGTCAACAGCAGTGAATTAATGTATAAGAAGTGCAGGTAGATGAAGAGGGAGGGAGATGCAGGTGAGAGACGTGATCCACGACCGGTCTATCATAGTTTCTACTAGTGCAGCGCAGCGAGGATACAGACGTTTAATGCAGGAGACGAGCGTGTACAGCACAGAGCTATCGATGTGATTCAACCTGCGTTCACATGAGACAGCTGTCAGTCTGACAGAGACACACACTTCACTGCTGAACAGCAACATTACGCTTCATGATCAAAGAAAGCCCTCTCCCCCCTCCTGCCCCCCAGTTAAAGGATAACTTTCGTTTTTTACAACCTGGACCTTATTTGTAGCATTAAATACGCCCATTTACTCACCCAGACAACTTTGGTGGCATTTCGAGTCGTTTTGAAGAAATTAGCCCCAGAGGAGCGGCGTGTATATCCGTATAATGCGAGTACTCGAGGCATCCATGCACAGCCTCTATAAACGCATAATCTACGGCAAAACTTGTTCATATTCCAATATTTTGTTATGACATGCTGGTGCTATTCCCCTGTAGCTGTTGGTGAACTTCAGGTTCACCAACAGCTGCATCAAGATATTGCTTGAGTTGACTTCGTACTGAATATCACAAAATATGGCATGTACATATAGAAGAAGAAAATTATTTAATTTAATTATCTAATATGATTACTGTCCTAAACAGCCTGTCCTTACCAGAAACACAGGTGTATATGTGCAAGCAGGTTATTACGACGCATTCTTACATTTGCTGTGCATCTACTCAACTGAAGACAGTGCAGAGACAATATATTTAATGTTTGACCTCTTTAGCTTCATTGATTTTTGTAAATATCTGCTTATTCTGATGCAGTAACATGGTTCAAACACGTTGGGACAAGAGCAACATGCTCCAAAAACACCTGTTTGGATCATTCCACAGGTAAACAGGTTGATTGGTAACAGGTGATAGTATCATGATTGAAAGGCTCAGTGGTTCACAGCGAGGATGGAGCGAGGGTCAACACGTGATTGGATAAAGAGATTAATACCTGGACTCAGGAACACTTCAGGAAACTGCTGTCTGGAAACAGTTTGTTTGCAAATGATTGAATTCTGTTTTATTTAAACAATTTTCTTAGAAACATACTTGTATAAAGAGCAACAAAGTGAGGGTGACGGTGAGGTGGATGCACACAGCTGTTCATGTAATTCTGGGTAAATGGAAATCTTTTTCTTTTATTTTTCTTCCAAAATGTTGGATTTTTATTGAAGCTTTGTAGCTGAGCTGTGGCCCACACTCACTGTCAGCCTGTGATGTGTATCTGCACTGTGCTTGTACATAAGAGCGCAATAGTGTAAGCGATGCTGCTCATTAATCACAGACAGGATGACCCAAAAAATCTCCTTTGTGCAACGCTCAAAGAAAAACATATTGAGAAGAGAAAGCATGAGCGCGCCCGCAATCACAAATCAAAGGAGCTGTGGTGGAATTCAGCGTTCGTCTCAAGGTTAAAGTCAAAGTTTCGCTGCACTTTGTTTCTTCTTCAGGGAAGTCCGCCTGGTCAGACTGAATAAAGGAGACGAGAAAAGACGAGAGGAGCCCTTGTCGTCTCTAATATGACAGACTCTCATCAGTGAAACATGTTTTTCAGCTGGCTTTATGTTCTGGCTTCATGCTGCCGCAGGCTGGACTCCTCAAACTGATGCTTGTTTACGGCCATCGGGCGCGAGCGGCGTTTCTCCTGCACAGTGTGCGGATTTTGTGTACGTGTTGTTGTGATGTTTACTAGATTAGCGAAAGTTTCTGAGTCAGCAGAGTCAGTGAATTCACTTTTGAGACTTTTTGAGGTGAGAAATCGACAGTGTGGGTTTTTAAAGTTGGCGGTTTTGCATCAAAAATGTGCTCCAGGAGTTGAGACGCTCCATACATGCTTGCAGGTGTAGCTAGTTAGCCAGCCAGCCAATCACACTCAGAGACCTGCTGACCCCACAGTCTGCAGTCAACACCTCTTCAAGCAGCAACAATTCTCCATTATTATTAAAAATAAGTGTTGTTTTAGGTAAAATTAGCAAAGATAAGATGCATAGCCGCAGAGACAAATGCTGAGAAGGCATCCCCTGCTCCTCCTGCTCCTCCTGCCTCTCCTCACTTTCAATCGCCTGCTCAGCTCCTCTCATCAGCCTCCTCTTCTGCTCCTCAGGACGGTGGCTGCCATCTTTGATCTTAGTACTTATTTTACCTTAATTTTTTATTCTTATCTAAATCAAATATGAACCACAAACAAAAGCCTATACCATGTTTTTCTTTACCTTAAATTAATTTGACTGGAAGAGGTGAGCAGCGGACAGATAACGTGATCAGGACTGTCATGTGATGCAGAGATGATGTATTGCTGGTCAACAGTCTGCTGGTGATGGCATACTGAATCGTTGGTGTGGTGGGCAGTATGCAGCACTGAGTATGCAGCAGGCAGTATGTTAGCATGTGATTTTGGACCCTGGTGTGGGCGTGGAAATCCCTCACTGACTCTCCTGCCTACTGGATCCCTGCTGAAGACGTCCATCGGCTCGTCGGCCTGGCCGTATTTCAACCCCGGCACTTCAGCCGTTCTGTGCCAGATCATTTCCTCAGCTGCTATGGATTGCGTCACAGCTGCCTGCCTGCTATCCCTGCACTTCTCCAGCCAGCCGTGCTCACACCCTTTCCCCCTGTTCTGCTCAGCTACACTCTGCCATCTCCCATCACCCATCTGTCCTCAGCCCCCGCCAGCCATCATCTCCTCTCCACTTCACCTCCGTTCCCCGCTACCTTCCAGCTAACCTTCATGATTTCACCTCACTGCCGTGTCCTGCGAAGATGTTGCTTTCCCCGCTGTCAGGCGGCAATAAATGAGGTCCTGTTGCATTGAGCTTTACTGAGCGAGGAGAAAAACGTGGAGAAAATGCAGATGAGCTGTTAAATGTGAGTCTCTCAAAGCAATCCAAGAAATCAATAAATGGTTAACCAGCAAAGTGCTGCTCTGCAAATTCTTCTCTTCCAGTCTCATTTTCCTGTAAAAGAATTTCTGAAATTCAGCTTTCACTTAGTTTTAGGAAATGAAAAGTAACAAAAATTAGATCCTTTGAAATAAAAGCTGCAGGATCTAGTTAGAAATGACATGGATAGTTTATAGACTTGAGAAAAGGCTTCCTGTCGTTTCTCCAATTATTAACTTCAGTCTGTGTGACAACACACGTTCATTTATAAGTCAGATTATACAAATAACAGAAAACTAGGTTGTTTTTCTTTTGTAGTTTTATTTGTACTGAACGAAGGGGAGGAGTGTGAACTATAAACACAGGCGCACATAACTCTCTGAGACAGGTGCTCAGGTGAGCACCAGGAGAAGGTGTTTGGTACTGCTCTTCATCTCTTCAGCCGCTCCTCACCTCTTCAGCTGCTCTTCACCTTCTCAGGTGCTCCTCACCACCTGAGCTGCTCCTCACCTCCTCAGCTGCTCCTCAGCTGCTCTTCACCTCTTCAGCTGCTCCTCAGGTGCTCCTCACCACCTGAGCTGCTCTTCACCTCCTCAGCTGCTCCTCAACTCTGCTTGAGCTCGCTCGAGGTGACACTAGCTGCTACGAGCAAACGCGCTGCAACCTCTGACTGAACATCGCGTTGCATTGTGGGTAATGTAGGCGCCAGCTTTTTACAAGGAAGAGGAATGCGTGCAGTCAGAAAGACAGCATCCATTTTTATCTTCTGTCCGCTGTATGAAAGTGATGCGTCTCTGTGTAATAGAGTGGAGTTTCACCCTCAGGGTAACTGATTACTCTCTCTTTCCCTGTTTAGTGTAGACTGATGATGACATTAACAAAGCCTCTTCGTCCTTTTTCATGACTTCGTTGCTGCATTTTTCATTCACTTCGTGCGTCAAATTTTCCTTTCCTTCATGGTTTTTCTGTCTCTTATCCCGAAACACAGCAGGGCATAGAAAAGCACAGACAGTGTCTGCTTGTGTGCCTGTTTGTGTGTTTCATGAACAGTTGTTTCCACAATGACAGCAGATGGACGTAAAACCGAAAGAGACAGAGAAACAAAAGTGTTGGAAGTTTAATCACCAAACTGCTGCCAAAGTTGGGAGCCAAATCATGCTGTTGCCATGGTAACAAACTCTGCTTTGTTAATTAGCATTTTTACTCAAGCACCAAATGAGTCCCATTTCTGTGATAGAGATATTGTCAAACACTGTGTAGCTGCCAGACAAACAGAAATGTCTTCATGTCCTTAAGATAAAAACAAAAAGTGAAGGAGTTGTTTTAAACTCTGAGCTTTAACATCCGACAGAACATTTTAATGTTTTCAGATGGCAGATACTTGGACAGTTCAGGTGTGCAGCTTCAAACCAACTTCATTTAACTATTTCCCCTAAATAAGAATGTTGTGTTTTAATCATCCAAACATGCACACATGATGTCCCTGCAGTAGTAATAAAGGACAAACACTGGAAGCATGTGACTGTGGTAACTGCTGCTGCCAGCGGTGTCAGATGGAAGTAGAAGAGGGGAAAAAATAAAAACGCTGAGTGCAAAATTGCATGTGCGAGGCCTCTCTGGCAGAGATACTTAGAGAGGGAATGAAGTCAAATCCCTTCGAGGTGTTGCGGCTAAGTCGTTCCGAGGGATTTTCAACAATATGGCCTTGTGTGCTATCGTTTCTCCCACCTTCCTTCTCCTTTCGCCCCTTGATGCTGTCAGCCCTCTGCTCCTCGCTTTATGTCCTCTGAAAAGCAAATCCAGCACCATAAAAGAGAGCAATAACAGCATTTTACAACGCAGCAGATGTCACTGTGTTCCTGGGATGCGTCCTCGTTTGGCAGCTCTGAGCACAGCAACTCTGCAGCGTCATTCTGTCCATCACTCGCTGTCTGGCAAACAAATGAGGAGGCACATTTCCGAGATTCAACACTTACGAATGTGATGGCTCCGTTTATAGGACTCCTGCTGACACGGTAAGATGTTCTGTAATGTGACCATGACAGGCGTGAGGGGAGGAAAAGCACTGTCGATAGACAAGAGTAATACTGTCAGCATGTGGCAGGCTCAGATTAATTATCAGCAGGCACAATATGCACCTTTCACACAATTATTGGCTTAAACTGCTTGAAGGTTGTGTCTTTAATGATGTGCTTTACAAGCTGCTACCTGAATGCAGCTTCCTCTTCTCCTAACAGAGAGCTGATGTCACTGTTTCACGTCATACGAATCACCACAGCTGCTGAGGTTTCTAAATCCTCTCATTTCTCAAATCACTTTAGTGTTTTTCTGACTTTTCGCTGTCAAAATTTAATTAGTCCAGTACTTTGGTTTGCCCTAACTAGCAAATGTTAGCATGTTAACACACCGAGCGAAGATGGTGAGCGTGGCAAACTTTATACCTGCTGCACATGAATCATGTGGAAGTGGACATGAAATTCTTGAAAAGAATCAAAATGAATGTTTAAGCCACATTTAAGCGAGTGTTACTTGCACTGCAGACGTTCGCAGTCTCGTATCTCCTAACTGAAACTCTCTGAACAACCTTGTGCGGTTTGTCTCGTTTCGGTTCTGACGCCACGCTCGACTGCTTCTTCCCGCCTCAACATCTTATGAATATTCCACCGAGGTTGCAAAGAGACTATTGTTACACATCCAGAATTCATTACACAGTGAGAGGGTGAGGTTTGCGGGTCTTGGAGATGGTTCATGTTTACTGATATCTTTAAACATATTTTTCCTCAGCAGATCCGCTCAGCACGCTTAATTAAATTAGCATTTCCAGCATATTTCCCATAACATTGATGCATGCGTGCTTCATTCCCGCCTTCCTCCACTCTGACTCTTGGCTTCTCTCCTGGGTTTTCCAGCGCATGGAGAAGCATCCTCATCCTCACATCTCTCTTGGAGTTTTAGAGGTTGACTGTGTCAGGGTACGTGGGTGCAGACAGCTGCTTGTACAATTTGCCAGCAGACAAGTCACAGCCACAGTGGAGGCTAACAGGGTACACACTTGGCAGAGCTGAGTGTAGTGTAATTTACTGTAAAAGTATATTGGTAAGAATGAAAGAGAATCAGTCTTGTCACTGAATTCACATGCATCCCTCCTCTAAATCAGTTCTTCAGATTTTGTCTTGTACTTGCACGTCAGCTTGTTCCTTTCTGTTAAAAACACCTCTTGCCTGGTTCTCATGTCCTGAACATCCAAACAGCACTAGAATAGTCACCGACAGGAAAAATTATCACAACAGCAGTTATTGTATGTTTCACTGCAGCGGCCACAAGGTAAACAGTAGCCTCGGAATCAAACGTTTAGGAGTAGTTTAGGAGTAATTTGTAATGTGTCCTCTCATGTATGTAATCAATTACTGAAGGCTTGTGTTCAAGTTCAACATTTTTGCGGTTTCAACCTGCATTTTCCTGCCGTACAACCCGTGTCGATGCCTTTGCTGCCCTGCCGGATCGGTTTCGTCTAAATGAAAAGGCCTGCGTTTTTTCACACAAAGCTACTGTCCTTCTGAACATGGCCATTCATGCACATCATCCTCAGTTAATGTGTGTCACCAAGCCGGGTAACAGGATACACCACTGTTCCATTTCCCAGTGTCAACCTGCAGCGATGTTTCAGGGAAGCAGAAACTTTGTCCAAACCATAACTCATCACATTGTTGTTTTTCCTTCTATTTAATGCATCTGTGTTCGCAGACTAGTTGAGTGGACGCAAATGCAGAACACAGAGGCAGAGTTTCTTTGGCCAGAGGAGAGCTGAGGCTGAGGAATAAGCCGGGGAGCTGAGCATGGGAGGGCTGGAAATGGAGCTGGAAAGCCAGACAGAGAGGAGTTCAGAGAACCAGGAGGAGTGGAGCTGATCCACATCAGTATCCAGAGAGAACAGGGTTGAGACAGAGGCAGCAGTCAGCAGACGGAGACGACAACTAGCCAGCGATCAACAAGCGAAGAGCTTCGTAAAGGCTGGACCGAGAGACCGCAGAGTCTATACAGGCCTATGATGTCTATAAAGCAGAGAAGACTGGCTGATAAGCAGCTGGCCGCCCACCACCTGCACACCTGATCCCCCTCCGGTCATCAGAGCTTGACAGACAGAGAGGGAAGACTCTCTGACCGCAGTTCACAATTCACATTTACTGGTGCTCATTTACTGTACAGAAACCTGTCACCTTCTCATGGAAATGTGCACTGATTCATGTTTTATTCACGCGCCACGTTCACATAATTTACTTGCACGTTAGCAGTAAAACAACAACCTAAAATAACAATGAGAGATGATCACATTTAGTCATTTGATCCGTTATGAAAATATGGATGAGCTTTAACCTCGCGTTTCTCTGACCTTCCTTGAGAACTCAGAGAAAAACTGAGTCATTCCAGATGAATTTCTCCAGCTGCTTGTCTTGTCTTTGTAAATCCTTCTGGAACAGTTAGATGCCTTCAATGCGAATGTAATGTGAACATAAATAGGTTTTCTTCTCCTGATGCACATCATTCACATGAGCTGACAGATGAGGCTCTTTGTTGTGTTTCGAGGTAATCTCTGTTGCTGTGACTGACGTGCAGTTATTATAATGTTGTGATGGACACAGAAAATGCTTCATACAGTATGTTTCATGAGACCCACGAGGCTGAACACGTTGCTCAAGGGCACCTGAACGGCAACATTTAATGCGAGTCCGCATCATCCGTCATCTGTCATCAGCATCATCACGTGGGCGGCTCTACATTGGAAATCACGCAGCGTTACATCTTTCTTTACCCCTAAAATAAATTATCTGCACCAGATGACAGAGAGCTTTCAGTGTTTTCAGGTCAAGAGAAAATCTGTTTTATTTTTCCTGTTTTCCCTGCGAGGAGCCACAGAGTGCATTTCTCTGTAAGAACGCCTCATCTTTCCCTGAGCAACATATGGCTATTAGTCAAACCCTTCCTCTGCTTAGGCTGAGTAGACAGCAAGAATTACATAACTGGTTTACTCACTGTTTCTAGTTGTGTGCGTTTGTTTTGTTTCATTTTATATCCACAAAGCTGTATACACAGGGGGCCTTGTTCATATTTTAAAAGGAGATATAAGACGCTGGTAAACTGCAACGTGTCCCAACTTTTGCCCCTGACAGCTGTATTTAACAAGCAGAGTGGATTTAATAATCTGTGCTAACAAACGGCTCGGCCATCCTCTGCTGGCAGCTCTCCTCTGGAGAAGAGCTCCAGGTTCAAGATAACAGCCGTTAGTCGCAGTGTTCTCATCTAACTGGACATTAACAAAGTAAACTACAGGACACCTTCTTGCTGTGTTTGTGATAAAGATAATGACTTATCTCTATAAAGAAGAGACACCAGCTGATGACAAACAAAAGAAGACCTGTCTGCACTTTGCGTTCCTGTAGATTTGGTGAGTAATGAGCTTGAAACTTTGTATTGGTGGTGTATTAACTGCATAATCACAATGAAAACAATAATCCATACACGCTGCTGGAGCTCCATAATGAAGAAGAAAAAAAAGGACGAGGAGGAAGAGTTTTGAGGCGAGTCTTCCCGGGAATATTTCTGACCAATGAAAGAACAGCTTGCTCACGAGTGTTGATAACGTTTGGACACAAACAAACGCAAGAATTTCATTCAAATTAGTTCCTGAATCAGAACAAAGCAAACAAACTACAGGAATTTAGAGACACAGAGAGCCAAGAAACACATTTAACAGACACATGGGAGTCAATGTAACCTCTGTTAATCACTGTTTTACAATATTATTATTATATATTATTATACATATTTTTTGCTACAGTCAGTAACTGCAGGTACGATCAAAGATATGGACAGAAAACACACTAACTCCACTTCCCGTATCTTCTAAATGCCAATTTGAGTCCCATCACCAAACTTTCATATGTTTGTTTGATCTCAGGACACACTGCAGTTCGAGATTTGTTCATGTTTTGGGTGCAGATCGCTGTTGACTTGCCCAGAGTCGAAATGCTGTCTACTGCAGGTTCGTGATTAATTAAGCTAATTTAGAAAAAGGACACAAAAGATTACGTGGTCAGAGTTGTTCTGTGAAAGCAGCAGCTAAGAAATTGGGATGAAGAGGTGGAGCAAACCAAACGTTTCAGCGGGGAGGGGGGTGTGAGACGCCAACACCTGAAAACAAATTCAAAATGATTGTGCCAGCAACACATCCAGGCAATTCAGCAAAACTATCTTTAGCCTGTGAGAGGCTTACTGTACAGTTTTGCTCCAGCTACTGTAAACATGGTGTGTGTGTGTGTGTGTGTGTGTGTGTGTGTGCGTGTGCGCACATGTGTTGCGTGACTGCCCTGTTTTTCTCGATCCACAATCATTTAGCAGTCACCAGCCGTCCTCGGTGCAACAACAGCACCGAAGTATAATTAAGGTGATGCCTGTGAGGGTGTTTGTGTGTGTTTCGAATGTGAGTGAGCGAGTGAGCTGCACTGCTGCATATATATGGACAAGGTGTGTGTATTTATTTGTGTGTGAGAGTGAGAGAATGAGGGAAGCACATGTGCACAGTACATTTGCAAAAGTGTGTTTGTGTGTGCGTGTGTGCGCGTGCGTGTGTTTTGGCATTGCAGCGGAGGGGAATCCATCATCGTCAGGCTTCTATTGATGTGAATGTCAGCCTCAGTGAGGAGCGATCACACTGAGATGCACCACAAAGCACTCACTATAATTAGACACACTCACAGGGGCTTACATGTACTGTATGCTTGAATCTTTGAGAGCACACACACATACGTACAAATTTGCTCAAACACACACACACAGGTCCTGTTTGCACAACAGTGACATCATTCACTCCAGAGCGACTCCGAGCAGTTTGCCATTTTAACCAAAATAAACCAACAGCTGAGCCCAAAGTCACTTCCTGTTTGTTATCTACTGAACCACATTTACCTTCCAGCATTTAATCTGAGCGTTTAAACTCTGAGCGTAAATTTAATGCATCATATAGCACCTTTAAATCCATGCAGTGGAAGAAATGATGATGATGATCCATAAGTGCCAGATTACTACAGGTTACTACGAATTATAGTGTGACCTACCTTGAGGGAACAGCGAATGAGGGAGCAAGGGAGTGACTTTGGACACCTATAATTTCTGCACTATAAAGCGTTTTATGAATTCCCACAATGCAATGAGAAAAAAGTGTCCACCGAATGCACACAGCTTTCCGCCTGAAATCTCACAATGCAGTGCTTCCACTCTGCCTGACAGGTAAATTACCTGATACATGGTAGCACACCTGTCACTGATGGCACAACATGGTGATTATTCAGCATGTGTCAAAAATGTAAATTCACTGTCACTATGAGTAAACTCTCCACTGTTTGTTATGGAGGAACGACTGAATTTGGACACTGCGAATGCATATTATCGTTTAACAAGCACAGTTATTAGTCATAGCCGCTCTGTTGTAGACTCAGCTGGAGTTACTGAATGCTAACATATATAAGTTTCTAAAATATTAGTTCAAATAAGGACTTGCCTTATGTTTACTGTCCAGCACAGCAGCAGATTGTCATTCCTGGGTTTTCCAGTTTACAGTATCATAGTCCTCCACCCACAATTGGTGCACTGTGGGATTATTAGCAGAAAGTGGACACTGTGTTTTTCATTCCACTCATTTAGCACTGTAGTGGATAAATTACACCCTCTGGAAAGGTGAACAGTGAATGTAATAAATATGCAGTGATTTCAGACACAGGCAGAGTCTTCTCATTAACTTAATATTTACAGGCTCCTTCTATCGACTCAAACGCTCCTCGTTGGAGCATCTTCTGGACGCACTCACCGGTGTTTTAGCAGACTTCAGTAGACCAAGCTAACCACTATGCTAGCTGTTGCTAATGGTATCTTTCCAAGTAACTGTTAATTTACTGTTTTATTTTACTCTTCTTACTTTTACTCTTGTGGACGTGTATGAGTATATTTAATGCATTAATTACTGAGCTGTACATGCTATGGGGACTTTCATTTGCTGGTGATATTTTGTTTCTTGTTTCGTAAGGGACACTCCACTGATCTGGCAGCTACTCTGTGTTTGTGAATCCAGTTTCCTTCCTGAACTGTTTTGTACTAACCTGACGCACCAGATGGGTTGATACACAGAACCATCTGGACGTCGTCCACAGAAACTGTTTGGAAATAGGGACGGCACTTCCAGAAAATACTTGGCAGGGGATTGGATGAACCATCTGTCTATCACGGGTTAACTTCAACCAATCAGATCAACCAACTGTACGCCGTAGCAGAACTTTCCAAAGCCAGTCGGGAGCAGAGTGAAAACATCTTTTCCATGGAGAAAATCCTTCAGTGCCGTTCTTTGCTCTTCTTTCATTGAAGAAATTATCTCCCGTACTGATAGAGCTGATCCTGGATCAGCATTTACACCGCCACCATACCTAAACCACTCCTGCCTGTAACTGCCAGTAGTTCCTCATAGACGCTGATTGGTCCAAATATGAGCAGCTCAGCTCACATGATCTCATGTGATCTTGTGAATCCAGCTGCTTCACAAAGTAAATTTTATACATGTTTAGCCTGAGTTCTGATTTAAAATCACTAAATATGGTATTCTATATTTGCTCCCTTCTAGTTCCATCTTATCTGATCTTATCTAATAATGTTTGCAGTTGTTCTTTTTACATTTAGTTCATATATAATCAGATTTTCAATTATATATGGCAATAGTTTGACTTGTATTCAACAAGATCTCTCAGTCATATTTCTTGGCAAAACCAGCGCAAACATAGTTAAAGAAAAAATAATTTTCAGCCACTGGAGTGTTACCGCAGGGGTTTAAAAGTGAGATGCATAGCAGTGATTAATTAGTCTATTCTGTGCGTGCACACACACACACACACACACACACGCATAAATATTAACACAATGTTTACAAGCTATATCCATGCAAATGCTGAATGTGCAAGTATATTAACATGCTACACACAAACAAGCAGTCGCACATGGTGGTGAACATTTTATTAATGTTTTACACAGCAGGATTGTTGACTGTGTGTGTGTGTGTGTGTATCAGTGTATTATTTAAAAGCTCTTCCATTCATTACAGAGTAAAGCCTCTAAGAAGCATCGTTTTGCCAAAACGCCTCTGGTCAAATTAGTATTAACATCCCTGCATTAAACATGAAGTCTGAGTGTTGAATCAGTGTGAGAACAAGTTTCATCCCCCCAGAGGAAAATGTCATACCTGCCATGGACAAATATTCACATATGAAACAAAAATATTCAAACATACAAAACGTCCTGTGAAGCATAAAGAAGAGGAAGAGAAAGAGGGGGAGGGAAGCGTCCTCGTCCTGATGACTCACACAGAGTGCAGCGAGGATTTGTTTTTATATGTTTCCTCATTTTCCCTTTTTTAAAAAATATTTGAGAGTCAAATTGGCAGAAGGCAGCCGGGCTCCGGTCGCTCATCTCGGCCTCTTCCTCTACGCCGGCTACATCTGTTCACTCTGCCCCACGGGGATACAGCTGGGCTTCGGCCTTCATAGGACAATACAGAGGAGGCGAGAGAGCGAGCAGGAGAATGAATGAGGGAGAGAGAGACAGAGGGAGGATGAAGAGCTGAGGACGAGGAGGAGGAAAAAGAATAATTTCTGCTTTCATAAACCTCACATGTCTTGCACACACAGTCCCAGAAATCAGTGGCCTAATGTTGTTGTAATGTAGATGAACACACCACAGGGCCGGACAGATCCGCTGTGCAGATGTTTGCTCAGACAAACCCTCTTCGCTGCTGTTATTCTAGCCAAGAGAAAAACAGGTTTGACCCAGAAAACCAGAAGTAATTGGACAATTATAACCATGCAAAGCAAAATTACAAATGTCCAGTCACATCTGTGGTGCTGTGTAGTGGAGCGGGTAGAGGAAGGCATTTACAGTGACACAGGGTCCAAAGTACCAAAAGCACAATGTTTAATAAATTAAGGGATGGTTCTAGGACACGGCAGAAATTAAACCAGGATGACGGCAATTCATCTAGAACATGCTATCTGAAACACATCTCCAATGTAGATAAGTTCATTCTGGAGTCTAAAGACCTGTCACAAAGCATTTAAAGGAGCAATGTGTTGGATATGGCCAGAAATTCAACAAAGTGTGAAGAGGTAACAGTTCTGATGGTATGGTATGCGGCCCGTCCTGTGGAGTACATTATTAGAATAATTTAAGATATTCAGTTTATGTAAAAGGACCTAAGACGAACTTAAGATCTAAAAGATGGAAGAAAAAGAGACAGAAAGGCTTCTCTGTGAGATAGATAAAAAGAAAAAATGCATGCAACACACACGCACACACACACACACACACACACACACACTCAAGCAAATCTAAGATACAATAATCTTTTATTAATCCCACAGCAGGAAGAAAATCTGCAGTGTTAGAGCAAGAAAGAGGATAACACAATAGCATGATGCATAAAAAAACAAGATCTGATAAATAATATAACTAATAAACCAATATAATAAGAAAAACAACACAATGGTTGAGTTCACACTATTGTGCATAAAGAATATTGATAGTGCACAGTTTAGAATACGCTGAAGGAGCTGTAGTATCTTTGCTTCACACACTGTCTGCTTCCTGTCAGCAGTCCGGATGCTGCCGAACCAGAAGACCACTCCACAGAAGATGGCTGGTGCCACCACAGAGTCAAAGGAGAGCCTCCTGCACTCCAAGAGGCCTGAGTCTCCTCAGGAGATCCAGTCTGCTCTGGACTTTCTTACGTAGTGCATTTGTTTTGTCAGTCTGACAAAACAATTTATTATTCAGGTGAACACTCAGGTACTTAACCTAACCTCAATTCACACCTTACACCTAACCTTAACTAGGATCTCAGAAATAACACTCTGCCTCGTTAGGACCAGGATTTGGTCCCAACAAGGTCAGCGTTTATACTGGAATGGTCCCCAATAGGTAATAAAAACCCACAGTCTCACACACAGACCCACCGCCCGTGTTAAACCCGAGGTCAGCAGCTGTGCATATTCTGATCGATGATGGTATCTCAGAGGTTGCAGTTTGTCTGACATCAGCAGTCGTCAGCTGGTTGAGACGCACTGAAGTGACCCGGGATCAATCTGATCTGTGGTGCAAAGCATTTCCTCCTTTACTCCATTTGAACATACATCAATTTCAGATGTTCGACTCTAAATTTACAGCAGGAAGTTCTGTATGTCTCACATGCCGGACTTTGTTAAGTGGCTACGTTTTTGTCTTCCAAAAGGCTCCACTTTCAATGTCTCATTAGCAAGTCTCAACTGACGCTCCTTCAAAATACGATGACACCTGGTGGTGCAGCGCACTCAAAAAACACTGGACACACTTCAAACAGCTGAAGTGTAGCTCGGAGCAGTCATGTCACCCTCGGACGGCACTCGAGTCCAGCTCTTGAGTTTTCAAAAGATAAACTTTTATCCTTCCAGCTCTTTACAACCAGGTGTCACAGCCACAGCTTCAATTTTTCTTTAACTGAACAGAAGAATGATAACAGACAAGAGCAGCACAGTACAGAGTTTACATTTTAGATCTGTGGTTCTCAAAAAAACGTCCCGGTAAAACCTGAATGTTCATGTTGATTGGCTGATGTCATGTTGTTCAGCTTCGTCACAGGTTTTGTTGTCTTCACATTCACATTCAGATCAGTCTCTGTGCCGAAGAAAAGATGCATTACCGATAACGAGAAAACAAAAAAAACAATGAAAGGACAGCCATCATCAATTTCTCCTCCATTACATTTTTTTGTCTGTGGTGAAACGGTTTTATAAGTAGACGTCAATCAAACAGACAACCGGCTTTCCGCATGTCACTGCCTGCTCCAGATGCCTGGACATTTGCATGAAGTTGAAACTTTACTTTTGACTCGTCACCCTTCCCACAATCCTCCACAAAGGCACCTGCCCTCGCTTATCCAAACGATGCTTGTGCTTAAGGTTCAGATTCAGAGGTTTCACTCTTTTCGAGTCTTTAATACAAAAACAATCTCTCAGTTGAGTGATTCAGTTCAGCAATGATGACAATGTAATGGCGTATTTCCTCCTTCGTTCTCAAAAAAATAAATAAATACAATACAATACAAGCGTCACATACATACAAGCACTGTTTTCAAAGAAATAACTGTCAGTGTGAAAACACGAAAACACAATTTTAACGCTGTCAAGAGCCGACAAACCAACAGGCAGCAGTATAGCTCTAACCCAGTAGCCTTAAAAAAAGCTATTACCAGTAGGTTACCCGCACTGAGAGGTCCAAACGGATCTCCAAAACCAGCACTGTTGGCATCGGGTCTGTGTTGTGGGAGTGTTAGATTATGAAGGAACGACCTCTGCAAAGCATTCTGACGCCTCCGTTCCTGGAAGAATAACTCTATGTTTGTATGTGAACATGTAAAAGTCTCGTTAGCACGTCCGCCACTCTTTCCCTGTCTACACGTCAGCACTGCAAACACAGTTTCTGAGTATTTTTAAAACAGAGACTAAAACTGCGTTTGTGTGTAGGCGAAAGGCCCAAACCCACAAAAATCTACATTTTTACAAATTCTCATGTTCATCAGACAGGCAACAGGATCACTGGTAAAGGTTAGAAATACTGTGGTGTCGGTTAAATGTTAATAACTACGTTGTCTCTCGTGCTTCATGTCACTGCAGATTTCAGTCTTTTCCAGCTGCTGCCAGCACAGAAGCATGAAATTATTTTAAAAAATCTGCACTAAAAATCCAATATTTTGGTGGAAAACACATTAAATATCTTGTCAGTGAACATGATTTTTTGCCACTTGTCCTATACATTAATCAACATTTCCTCGTTATGTTAATAGAAAAACATAATCCAGGCAACATTACGCTCTTCAAAAGGTATTCTCAGAATTGATTTTCCTCCAGTAGAACTGGTGCAGATTATGGATAGGGAAGACAATAACAAGCAAGCTGATGAAAGGCTCAGTAATCTTCTCTTTTTCAGTAACATATCTAGCAAAGCCATCTCCGCTGCAAACCCTCTCACCATAATTGCTGCTTTGCACGACAAAAATGAAGGAAATTTGTCTCATTTTCAGAAGCTAGAAAAGACGGGCCTTCCTGTCATCGCTCTATTATCACAAACTGAATGAAATGATGGAAACACAGCTGCTTCGGGCATCCAGTGAATTTCCTGGCATGGCCTGATAACGTACGACACGTCCCGTCTGGATGTGGTGCAACAGGTAAAACCCTCTGCTCACCTTTAAATCAGTTTCTAGGCTGGAGGCAGCAGAACTGCTGTCGCACCCAGTGCAGAAGCATAGATTCACCATTAACAGGTCATAAGATCGACCACTGCTTCACACAGGCAGCATGATCCAGCCTCTCACCTACACCTATGTTTGTTTGAATACACGACCAATCAGGTGTCACCCATGTTAGTGCGTCACTGTGTTGCAGGGATGCTCAGAGCAGCTGAGTCTGGCTGGACTGACGCCTCAGGATCTGATGCAGCTCCTCACTGTGCTAGCCTTAAAGAAGAAAACCTGGGCTGCCTGTTGAAAGAAAAAGACAAGAAGATGAGAACAAGGACGTTGTTACACTTTATCCTGACTCTGTGACCAACATTATTGGCAGCTAACATGAGCTCGTAAACAGCGCTCTGCTGCTCTTGTGTCACGTTTCATCAACGTCTCACCGGTGGTCAGCCAAAGCAGATTATCTAAACAGAGCAATCTGATTTTATTTTTACATCACGTGACTCATACAGTATATGCTGTTTGCTTTACATTTTTATCCAAAGTGCCCGTGAGTAACACTGACTTGTTTCGTGTTTGCAATCAGCAGCAGGTTTGCATGCAACCCTGGGGCAGAACGTTAGTGTGCACAGGCAGCCGCTCTGACTCTGACAAGGTCAAAGTTCATTTCACATTGTTCTGTCATTTGTCATTATTTTCCATCCACAGATTGAAATACTCTCAGTGATGTTCCTGAGGCTGACTTTCATAATGTTTCCTGCTTTTAGAAGACACTAAAATATTAATTGTATAGCTCCTGTCACCATCAGTGGAATAAAAAAGTATTCAATAGTTTTTAAGCATCTGTATTTGATGTATTGATCATGTCATCACTGCTGGCTGACAACAACACTACAGTTCAGTAGCATTAATGACTTAAAATGACACACAAAGGTTATGTATTATTATGAGACTAAAGGAAGATTCAGAATTTTCAAGAGAAGAATTATAAAACATACCGATGAGGCATGAAAAAACATCTTGTCCAACATCTACCTGCAGATTTAGACAAGTTGTGATGTGACTTTGGGTTTTGTTCATTAAAACATTTATTTTGAAATGTTTTGTCATCCTCACACAGAGCCATGCTAGCTGTTTCCCCCTGTTTCCAGTCTTTGTGCTAGGCTAGGTTTACTGGCTGCAGTCTTATATGTAGCCTAAAACATATTTCCTAAAAAGTGGAAGTGTGAGCAAAGATTGACTCACAGTTTTATTCCTCCTGTCTCCAAGAAATTATGTTGACACTAATACTTGCAAGTATTGCAACAGCATGTTTGTTTTGAGAGAAATCAGGTTTGTGACAACATAACGAGGAAATTAATGGACATCTCTGGCAAATGGCAAAAATGCTGATGAACGTATCTGCAAAACATTAACTACATATTTCAATTGTTTTCCACCCGATATCCACTCTTACACTCTTTACACACTCTCAGCACTTGGTCAGGTTTAGGGAAAGATTGCAGTCCTCACTAAATATGAAAAATTTATCAAAACCACGACCTGTCCCTCACAGGACCAAAGTGCGTCTGTTCTCTAAACCGAGCTGCAAGCAGGGCTCAGGATGTGAACCTCAGTGGTGTCAAAGTCAATGATTAATATCAATATTAATTTGTGGCATATAGTTGATTTACTCCTACACTGACAAATAAGTAGAACCGTAGACGTGTACACGTGATTTTAAGTGTAAACCTCCACAGAAAAGGAAACTTTTTTCAAAATCAGATTATGTATTGCACAGGGGCAAAGCTAAAAGGCCAAACGCACCATTATCAATGTGTTCCAGATAAGCGCAGAAACATTTAAAGCTGTAAAGAACAATAAAAACTTGTAATCTGTTTAATTAATTCCTTATCGAGCTGTGCAGTAACTTCGCCTGCAGTCTCGGGGTATGTAAGCAAGAAAACAGCCACACAATAACAGAACAATGTCCACATCTGCTCCTCAGACAGCCACCAAACCTCTTCTACATAATCCCGAAATGATGTTTTTTCTTCCTCTTCTCCTTTACTCTCCAGCACTTAAGCACCTGAGGGAAATGTAATTGCGTCCTCCTCCTGGCAATAATACAAGCGGGCTGGCCTCATGCATTATTCATGCTGTCTAACATGGCGCGTTGGATTTTTTAAATTAGAGGTCATCCTGTGTTCTGGCTCAGGACACCGTGGGAATTACCTGCTCTGCAAGATGCATGTGTGTGTGTGGAAATGTTTCTGTGTATTTCTAAGTGTGTGTGTGTGTGGATGTACAGTATGTGTCTGCATAAATCAGTTTATGCATTCCTGCATGTGTGTCTATCCTCGAGTGAGTGTGTGTGAGTGCCTTTACTGTACGTGCGTGCATAAGTACCTCCAAGCTTTGCTGTGTTTGTGTAGTATGTGTGTGTGTTAGTGTGTGTGATATCCCTTATCTCCCTTGTGGGATTAATAGCTAACCTCTCTATTTGCTGCCTAAAACTTTCATGATATTTCCACCTGGAAGCATATGGCTCTGTGACCTGACTCCTGTTAGAGTGCCATCAGGTCGCTGTTGTGCTAATCTGGCCAGTCTGGCCAGGCCAAACCCACGAGGACGGAATACAACAGCACAGATTGTCTTTCTGCATTTAAAAGCATACTTTTTTGATGTAAATAATTAGCAGAAAGTACAAAACAAAAAGTGCAAATATCAAATACATGGTATTAAATTCTGAATAGCAGTCGAAAAAAAATAAATAAGAAGAACTTTTAACTCAATGCCTACTTACTAACTTTCACTTGGGCTTTGGACTTCGTCTCATTGTTAACAGATGGATCTTTCTCTGTTGTCTTTATCTGACTATGGTGCTCATTTGCTGACATCTTTGCACAGTTGTTAGCGACTGTGATAACTCCATCTGTTGAGGAAGTCACTAAAAGCTTTGTGAAAAAAGAGAAGCTAGTCTAAGTGGACCCGGAGAGAGATTTTTAGCCATGCTTGCAGCTTTACTCGATGGACGGCAGAGTCACCTGCATAATGTGAGCATGTTAGCATGTCGAGGTTAGCATTTGGCTCAAAGCACCGCCTCACAGGTTACAGCTGTAAACACTCTTTCCTGCTCATACTTACTTATATATACACACAATGCATGTATACATACACTTTTTTCTATTTTTAGCAGCACTCACTTTACTTCACATCCATTGATTGACACACCTTGACACCTGCACGCCGTCACATACAAGCACACTAAAGTTGACATGCTTGTAAGGGAGCATCTTCCTCTCAGCATGTATTCACACACAAAAAAATCGTGTCAAGCTCTTAGCAGTAAGTCGTGTCGCCATACGTCTCTGTGTCAGCACTGAAACCACAACACTGAACATGTAGCACTGCAAGACGCTGAGATAAAACACCTGTTCATCCATCCAGCAGCCGCTCTGCTGTTTCAGCTCACTTGGCAGGGCAGCAGGTTTTCCTGCGGGGTCTCACATTTGAATCCTGCTGCAATAAATTATTCAAACAGTTCAAGTTTGACTCTTGAACCTAGCAAGCCAACATAGTAAACAGAGTATACAGTGTGCTGTTTGACAGGATCGGTTTAGAACTGAAGAGTTAAAAAAAAAGCTAAAGCCCTGCTAGCAGTCCCAGCAGGCTGCAGCTTTTACTGTTACTCAACAGTCTCATATGTTCACGCATAAATGGGAAATTTCTCACTGGCAAAACATTCATCTTCATATACAAGCGCACACTCATACTAATGAACCATAATTCATTTTCCATGAGCAGACATAGCAGGAACAGAGAATAAAATAGGCATTTTGCAGATACATTATATTGAACATTTATTCGGATATGCTACATAATCCTGGCAGCTATGCAACTTGCATTTGAAAATGATCTGTGGGAGATCGGGTTGATATCGTCAACTTATTACCATTTTTCACTGCCGAAGAAGAAGAAGAAGCCAGAAAGCATTCAAAGACCTGATTGGTCAGGTGTAAGTGAAGATACATGTCGCAACATAACAAATCAAACATGATGAAAAGCAGTGAACTTATCTGCCCTCATTTGCATCCGCACACAAACATGGATTCTATCTCTGTGATGTTGCACTGCTCCTTCATCTTCCTGTTGCTCTCTCCTTCGCCTCCCTCCGTCCTGACAGAACAGCCAGTGTGTGAAGTGCGATGTCAGGCCCTCCTGCTGCTCGTCGATCATGATTTTCCTGGTAGAGCTCTCAATAACTCAGCAGGCCCTCATGCACCATGAGAGCGCAATTAGGTCGACTGACAACTGCATTTTTCTCCTCAGGAATAAAGTGGCGCGACCCGTTGGTATTAATCTCAATGGAGGATCTGACTGATGTAATGAACGGATGGTTTCCCGCTGAGCTTGCCGCTGCTGTATGGTCGCCTGTCTTCCTTTAACCGAAAGTGAGGAAGAGGATCTGGGAGGGTTTTTTTTAGGGATGAAAAATGTTAAATCTGGGTCAGCTGCGCTTAAAGATTGGCGCAGACCAAAGTAAAGGTCACAGATTCTTTTTTTTTTTATGTTCAAGACATGAATGTGGGAGATGAAAAATGTGACTGTGGTAAAGGTGCTGCTTTGGAAAAGGGAGCTTTGTATCAGGTGTGATATTTACCTGCAGCTAAATGTGCTTTAACCCTTTGAACACTCAGCTGTTTTGATTTTTGCTGATGGCAGAGTCACTCCATGTCTTAGCCATGTCCAATATCCACAGGATGATTTGCATCTGATGTCAACCGTCAGAGGTTTCACACAATAAATATCAGAGGAGAGTGTCAGTGTCCCAGATGTTGGAATCATGTTGATGGGACTTTCTCTTTATTCACCATGCTTTGGGTGATGTAAACAGGATGCACAATGCTGCCATGGAGTCAGTGAGCTAGCAACAGTTAGCACGTCTCTAATGCTGGTGGACGTGCACCGTGGAGAGCCGTGCTGCGTTCGCTGCCAGCACTTCCTGTTTGCTCTGTAAACATGAGCGCCACAGCGCTGACATTGACGGACAGCTTGTTTCCAGATGTGTGCGTGTCATCTGTGCTTCCTGGTGTGACACTGAACACAGGAGGTGGACTTTCTGGTTCATTAACTTTCACTGTTGATTCCCTCGTTGGGTTCATTGTAAAAATGTCCCTCCATGATGCAGGCTGTTATCCAGCAGGACCACATTGTTCTGTCTCCCTGAGAGCCAGCCATTGTTTTCTGTCCCCTCCAGAGGACATTTTGTTTTGACCGATCATGCCACTGAGGCTCTAGCTGCTGTACTTGTTGTACCTTAACAAAGGGACATTCTCAGCATTTCAATTATATGAACTCAGATGAGACACTGTGGGAACTCTCAGCTTTTTAAAACCAGAGGAAATGTTAGTATTTCTTTCCTTCTTGGTGTTGCTGAATGCAATATTAGGCACATGTTTAAGTTTGTGCTGTGTTCTTACATCTTTCAGTAAAACCATACACACAGAAAAAACACTGCAATAACCATCTGATTTAACTAACTTTAATTTATAATAAGGTCTCACCTGTGGAGACACAACAAACTACAGTACATCTGCTCTTCCTCCAGAGTACTGTAGGTCGTCTGCAACATCTCAAGCAGCCTTTTACAACCACAGATTTGGACTTGAAGTTGCTTAGCTGTAAATAATCAGAAAATGGTGACTTTAACATTAGTTTATGTCCTGACTGAAAAGAACCCAGAGAACGTTAAATGATCCTTCTTTCTTTGCATTTATCTTGAGTACAATGACTGAGAGGCAGAGGTGGTTTGCAGCAGCAGATAACAGGTGGAGGTCATCAGTAATCAGCAGCTTTACCTGCAACTCAACAGCTGAAAGTCTTCCAGGCTGATCATGACAGAGCACAGCTACGTGCTGCCAAACTGCAGATATGTTCACGAGCAAGAGGTGGTTGGTGTTGTTAGAACGTGCTTGCAGGGCACCTCAGCACCAGAGAACAGTAAATGGCATCAACACCTAATAATGATATATAAGAAACCAGGAGATGTGTGTGCATGAAAATAACAATAAAATAATAGTGATTTATTGTGATCATGTGTTCCACCATGGTTGTTTTGTACTGTGCCAGTGTAGTGTCCAGTGTTTGCATGCTGAAATAATATTACAATATGCACCTCACATACTGTTTAGTTCATACTGTAGTTTCGGACATGTTTTGGTGAGTAGTAATGAAAATGATTATCATCACAGATAACATTGTGTGAATTTGTGGAGATCTCTGGGCTGATGTTAGATTCCTAACCTGAACTGTTATTGTAGTCCGGCACAGAAAAATATCTAGAAATACAAAGAGTAATTCCATCAACACTTTTTTCTCTCGTCCTGGATGTGCATGATGCGAAATATTTTCAGCAAACATGCAGGGAAATGTGGGATTTCAACTGCACATCTGTTGTCTGTGAAGTTATTAGCAGACAGTGTTGACTCCTGCTTCAGAGAGAACAGGCTGAGGAAGTTTCCACTGCTGTTAGCCAGAAAAAAATACTGCTTTCTGCCGGCTCGAACAACTTCTAATCTCACCTTTCACGCCGATCTCTGTTTAACTTAAGCCTTTCAAATCTGATCCTTCGTCATAATTGCAAGAGTCTGCTAACATAATCAGAAGAGCCTGATATGCAGCCCTGCTGCATAAACAACCAAAGCACAAGATGTCGACTCAGTGTTTTCTGATGAGGAAGTTCACTCTGTTAACTCGCTTTACTCTCACATGACGTGTGACAGCAGTGAGTCAAGTGAGAACCCGATCATGATTTCTCTCCTGTTATTATCAGCTCTGTTTGGTGCTGCGAGACAGCTAAAAGAATTAAAGTTACATTAAATAAACGCTCTCATGAACAGTCCAAAAACAACTCAGTTAAAAAAGATCTCAGCCACAAAGCTCAGAGAGTAAAGTCACATCTTCCAGAAGCTCCTTTGAGTTCTCTGTTTTTGATCCTGATGACTGTTGCTCTATCTGATGTAATTCTGGTTTAATCATCAAAATGATCTCCTGAGTCCGCTTCTTCATTTCTATCTTGTTTTATGATCTCGTGAGCTCTGTTAGTTATTCTGGAAGTGAAGCAGCTGAACGCTGAACCGGCTCGTCGCTCCATTTTGATCTCCACACCTGTGGAAAGTCCAGGTCGGCCTGTGAGGGGCAGGTAGCGGAGAGCAGGTAGCTGCAGGTTATTCTGGCCGTCTGACATTTCAGCCGACCGTGGAGGGAACCAGCTGGCCGTCTCAAGGACGGCAGGACTGACGCACGCGAGGGAGGAAGACGAGCAGGGACAAGAAGATAAAGACAGGGAGGGAGGGGTTTGGTGACGGGGACAGAGGGAGGAGGCTGAGAGTAAAGAGAGAGAGTAGAGCAGTACAATTCATCAGTCTGGCTAAATTAAGCAGATTGCTCAATGTGGTCCCCTGTGTGAATATGAAGAAATGTGCCTCTTAATGTGATTGCCAGTGGCGGCTACGCCATAACTCAAGGTTGAGGTTGGATGATGCGAGCATGTGTGGGGGGTGGGGGGGATATATGAGGACATTTACAATGTGATGATACCTGGCGAGCATCAAGGAGAGCGGAACTCCTGCCAGCTAGCAGCGTCACCTTGTCTGCAACATACTTCCCAACACTGAGACCTTTATTTTCATTATTATTATTTTAGACACCAGAGATTTCCATCAGGAGTTGGTAGAGACCAAAAACGGAGCCAAAAGAGAGCGAATATCAGACTTACATCCATCAGGGGACAAGAAGCATGAGTCCACATGACTGATAATGTTGCTCTGGCCCTAAATGGACTGAAAAACAGTTAGCGAGGGTTTAAACATTGTCACAGAGGTGCAGTAGAAACAAGTAACTGAACACCTGAAAAATGATATATGTTGAGGCTCAACAAATGTACTGAAGGAATTTTATTTCTCATGAAGCATCTGCAAAGCCATTTTCATTAAACCTGCACTGTTATCATTTGCTAGCCAGCAGTCTCTTTCTTTCCTCTTTTGTTGCTGTCACTCAGCAGCATTATTTGTACAATAACTAACTCAAAGTGACACTTGCTCTTTCAGTTTTTAAGATAAGTCACCACTGTTTCACTGAATCAGCCCCAACTTAAAGCTACAACCGGGACCATCTGCTCTCCCACCCGGCGGCCTTGTAGAGTTCTTGTAAAGAACAATGAGAAATGGACCTTTTCTCGATCTATAAAGCACTAACAGTGTTACGTAAAGGGTCATAATATGAGAAATATCACCTTTCAGTGCTGACCAGGCTCTACTCATGAAGAATATTATCTTTGTTGCTTTGCTGATGAAAAAGAATGAACAGTATTGACTGAAAGAAAAGCTCACAAGTCGAGCCAACAACATAAATTATACTACTATTATCGTATTTTATCTGTCTTTGCATTCATTGTACAACATGAAATATCTTGAATTTGCAGATCAGAAACTTTGAAATTCAACAAATGTAAAGGTCAACTTCCTGATATTCATTAAAAAAGCTGAAGGCAGGATTATGCTCATGTAGCTGGAGCTACATCTTATTCCTGCTGAACTCACAGATGTAAATCTTTGCTGGGAATGAGCTGTCGCAGTCTGTTTGTGAACATGGTGCAGCTTATTTGCGTCATAGGTTCTTATTTGATGAAATTCTGAACTTCCTCGAGCGTGGAGTGCAGACTGACTATCAGCCAGTTCAGCTTCTCGATAAACCTGAAACCTGAGCAGTAAGCAGAGGGTTGGGACTGGACAGGATCGACTGGGGAAGTCCTGCAGGTGAACTGGTCCTGATGCAAGTCTGCACGTCTGTATGAAAGTCTGCGGTTTCCCTGTGATGTCTGCAGCCCCGTGTTGCATTCACACTGTCGGTACCTGAAAGCGTCTGACCGGCACATTACACCCTTGTAACCTCAGCGCTCTTGTTCTGAACAAACTGTGGTGATACAAGCAGCATCTTCATATAAAACCATTTTCCACTAACAAAACTGCTCCTACAATTACAACCATGAGATGTTTTGATGGATGTTCCTGATGAATCCTTGTCAAATGTCACCTGATCGATTAACTCTCAATCACTTGCTTTCAGGTTGTCATTGATATTGTTTCATAAATATGAGATGAAGCAAAAGCCACTGCAAGTTATAAATGACAGGAATACATTTCTTCTTAGCAGTGTTGACATGTTGTTGATCACAGATAAAATAAATTCATTTAGATATATTAACTATGATCCAGCACTGAAACACCACAAGCTGCAATGAAAAACCTGGGTGCATCATTATCGGTATTTACAGTTTGTTTTATTCCAGAGAAACTTCCGGACTAGTTTGGGCTCGGTCTTTTGGACTGCAGCTTGTCTTTAATCGCTCCTCACTGCCAAAGCATGAAGAGATGTGATGTTAATATAGTTCAATGACAAGTTAAGGTGTGGAGTGCAGTGCTGCTTGAGCCCAGCTTAAAGCACTGTGATGTTGAATGTCGTATTTAATTCTTTAACTAATAACTTTTTACGTATGTTGCCTTGTATGTGTTGTAATATCCAACAGGGAAACTTTGGCTGTGACAGAAACAAAAAAAAAAAAAAAAAAGAAAATTATAGGAAATGCAGTTGAACCACAACGACAATTCTTGTAAAATATCACTGTCATAATTTCACAGTAAAGTATCTGAACATGATTTTCTTGCCTTTAACCTGTCTCATCTACTGTTTCAGGTTGCAACATCCAACATTTTCTTAACTGTCTGTCAATAAACCATCAAAAACATGAAAACTTTATATGAGACACACTTGCAGGAGGTCAGGAGGCATTGAGTGAAAGTATCATGAGGGTTTTCTTGGTAGTGAATCCTTCTTATAACCCAGCCTGGCTTCATTCCACTCTGTTGTATTTTCTGTCGGTGCTTTATATACAGTGAACTTTAATTTATAATGTATGTTGGTAAAAATAGCAGTTAGAGATTAAAAAAAAGTCTTGCTCCGAGGGGCTGAAGCCCAAAGCTTGTTTTTCATATCATTTGATGTTGCAGATCATTGAAAGAATTTCTGCTTACAAACACCAAACAGCTGCTGAAAATATCTGGACTTTATGTCACATCATCTTCAGCTAATTATCCACAAGAAGCACAAAAACATGCACCAAATTGGATGAAAAATACAAGGTAGGTCACTCGGGCGCTTCTCCCTTTTGAACAATTATTGGATAAATTGAAGGTGATGGCGAGTGGGGCATTTACAAAAAAAAAGCTGGAATGAGGCGTTGCCTTGTTAGCGTGTAAAAGAGACTGAATCGCTGAAAGAAGAAGCAGCTCAGGCTGTCACTGACCATGAGGAGAGGGTCTTAAACACCAGAGGAGAAGAAAAACAGCAGCAGCGTTTAATGAGAAACGGTGAACGGGTCACGACTGGCTCGTGTTTGACGAGGAAAACTCTGTGTTTGTCAAACTACAGGCGATTTCAGATGCTTCCAAAAGCATCTTCCAGAGGACGGGAGCACGCTGACTCTCACAGTCAACAAATGAGCAGGAAGTAAACGTGCCACTTCCTCAACCTATTCTTAGCTGCAGCGTTATTTCTTGTCTTTTTGTATGTTCCCTCTTTAAATCACACGCTGGGCCAATGTGACACTGCTCAACACAGCTAGAACCAACAAATAAGACTGATCGTCATACTCTGTGGTCCGCATAGTCATTTTAAATAAAGGTGATGAAATTCAGGTAATTACATTCACTGCAATGTGTGTAACAGTTCGTCAGGGCTGAGAGCGCACCCGCTGGTCAGACACAGCAGCTGCACTTTTATTGTAAGATTAGAAAAGTCATCATGGCTGACGGAGGCTGATGTTGACCGAGACGACACATGAACTGCACTTTCTGCTACTGAAGCCAGTTCAATAAACCATGCAAGTGGACCTACAGGCAGTGACAGTCCCATGTTCATCCGGAGCTGCACAAATGTAATGAGTTGAAATTGCTTCAGTTTCTGCAAATTAAGTGAAAACTTGCTTCATTTTTTCAACATTTGCTCCGCTTTAAATCTACTTCCTGCTCCTTCCCTGTTTCCATCTGTTTAAATAAAATGACCAACGCTCTGATTTTAAGAGCAGGTCTTCCTTAACAGAATTTTATGATCCCAGCAAACATTTATTTGGTGATTTGCAGATCAAAGGATGTCAACATGTCAAGGTTAAAACTCTACCGACTTCTTTTAACAGATAAAAAGATAAAATTTTGAGGTTTTGAACATTTCAGTGTTCAGTTTCAGTGACAAAAACTCCCTTTGTTGAACCTTCTTCATTTGAACAGTCAGAGAGGGCTGAGCTGCTGTTTAAACAGTGTGAATATGTGACATTTCCACTGTTTTGCTTTTATGTCTTCTACCTTCATCATTCTTATTGGCCTTTTTCACAGCGTTTCATGTGTTTCTAATGACATTAACCATGCTCTGTTCTATTAAAGTGTCCCAGTCAGCTTTGGCAGTGTGACAGTGTGCCAGCCCACACAGCACCAGGACCCTGGGAACGACCCAAGTCTCTTTAACTGCCTCCACGGTTCCCTCGCTTGGGTCTTTTCCCTGCATCTCTCCGACCGAGGCTGCATGGAGAGACGCAGGAAACCATGTGGGGAAGAAGAAACAAGGAAATCTGTTTTTATAGAACTGAGACGTCCTTTCCTCTGGAGCGTCAAGTGAAGCGGCGTCCGGTTCTGATCACAGCTGGATCAGCGGTCAGCCGGCTGTAGCATCTGTAGAGACTTGATGAATTGCACATGTTCGCTGTTTTCATTACTGGTAAAGACACAGTTTTCAGTGTCAGAGCAGCAGTGTTTCCACTCTGTTACCTGTTAAACAAACACCTGCACATGAACAACAACCTGCGTTCTCCGACCAGACTGTGTCCTGCTCAGATACACGGGAACCACCTCTACTGGCAGAATGACTTTATATTATTTATCCATTATCTGCATCTGTGGTTATTGATAATCTGAATGTGAAACCATTATTTAATAACTCAGAATATGATTATGGTGCCTTTTCAACACTGAAAATTCTGTATTAGGCTAATTGTTTGAGGGAAACTGAAATAACGCCCAGAGGAAGAAGAAGAGAAAGATGGCACTGTTAGCAGTGCTGTCGAGAGAGAGAGACACCTGCTTCCTGTTTGTCGTCTTCATGCTGTATCTTCTCACCGTGTCGGATCCATTTCAGATATCTTCCACTCTTCCCGTTACAGCACTGCCTCCTATAGCAGCCATCGATTATCTGCTCTGATATGAAAAATGCTCAAGTTCAGGCCTTTCCTCAAGTGTTGCTCTGAAGGCTGGGAGAGTGGAAATGATGACCTTTAGTAATAGATAAATGTTAGTAAAACACCGCCTTCATTAGGAAACTGGAGCTATTGATCCGTCTCGCGGGCCTGCTGCTGAACATCGTCTTTACTCGAAGCGTCTGCTCGCCTTCCAGCAGCAAACTGAACAGTTAAACTGATGGATGGCCTTTGCAGACAGTAAATGACACTACTGAGCAGGCAACAAATACAAACAGTGAACATAAACATGGGTAAATACTCGCAGAACGCTGAACACAGTCGGTGTTTTGCGCCGCTGCTGTCAGACTCTCAATCACTGCTGTTCTCAGTGGACCAGAACAGCTCCTGGACTGGGAGTCAATCACACCACCCAACTGTGAACGCTTTGCATTAAGAAGAGACTTTGCATACTTTTCTTTTCCTGCTGCGAACTCTGCAGACAGAGGCCGACCGTCTCTTGTGCGAGCGGCTTATTACGACCCATATTTACGTTTATTGTTGGGCTCTGGTGGTTGTGGCAATTATGACTTATTCAACACATCCTCATAACTAAATGACAGAATAGGTCAAGTGCCAGCGACTCCCAAAGTGACATATATCATGCTTGGACCTTCATCGTACCGGGCCGTCATCCTCACATCATTTATGTTGTGAAACAGCCGCAGTTTGCTTTGGTTTAGGGAACAAAAACTACTTGTTTAGGTTTAAGAAAATATGGGTTAAAATAAATACATTACTCTGACATATGTGACATGGCATCTGTAAATGAGTCGTCGTTGACTTTTGGTTCCACACAGGACATGAACAGTGTCCTGTGTGACAGTTGTGTGTATGTTGGACCCATCCATCCTCCAAAGGTGGGCTTTCTTGCTCTTTATATTACATCACCTGACTTCCTCCTTTGCTCCTGTCATAATTACTGCAGCCACAAGAGGTCACCGCCTAACAATAGACTTAAATATTGTAATAATAACATAACAAAGTTGACTTACATGGCCTTTTTTCTTACGAGCAAAGGACTTATTGCTAGTTATGTAAGTCAACTTACGTCACGTACATTTACGTAACTTTACCTACGTATGAAACTTAAGTTGCACAACAAACGTACGTATTTTAATCCAAACTGTGATCTTTTCTTAAACTAACCACGTGTTGTTGCTGCCTAAACCTTAACAAACCACAAAGAGAAAAATGTTCCAAGAATATAGCTGTTTAGCAACCACATGATGTTCAATGACAACCATTTTTTCATGCCTAATGACAACATCTCTAACAAAATCTGCACATAGCAACCGAGATTTGATTGGGGAGAAAATGTGGTTACAGCAAATAAACTGTGAGTAGAAGGTGAACGTTAGGCAATTAAAACACTTATTATGTTACTGAAAGATTGTGGTCAGGGTTAATAATAACAGATAAATGTTAACTGTAGGTCTGCGATGGGATGCAAACTTGGTTTTCTCACATGTAAGTTCATTATTTGTGTTGTTGCATCAATGATTTTTGTCTTCTGCTTTCTGATTTTGCTGCTATGTCAGTGTTATTTTCTCTGATTGTATGTCTTTAAGTGTCACTTCACTGGTTTAAGAACATTTTGCTGCAGTTGAAAATAAGCCACCTGACACATTTACAGAAATGTTGATTAATGTGCACTGTCCTCTATAATAAACAAATAAAAAGAAATGATTCCCTGACATCTTTACCACAATCTTCCCAAACTTTAACATTAAAGTAGTTTCCTGAAAATAGCTAAACTTAACCATAGAGGTGTCAGATCAGAAAACAGCACATTAATCATATTTGTTATGGTCATAACAAAACAATTTTTTTTATTGTTTTCCTCCTTTTTTGTTGCTGTATCATTTTCTTTTTTGTTTCAAAGCTTTGCTCTCTGAGCTGCACCGTTAACCACACTTGAATTAATACATCTGAAGCCAAACAGACACACAGACGTACGGTGTGTCTGTGTAACTGATGTTACTGAAGAAAACGCCTCCACAAGATCAATAAAGCATCACAGTAAGACCAATGGCACAATCTGAGCAGCATAATCAACAAATCAGTTTAATCCATTTACAGAAATACGGGCAGCTTGTTGGTCGAGAAAAGTTGGAAAAAGTGAGCAACACATTGTCACACATCATGATTATATAATAAATGAAAGCCTGATTAGATCCAGTGACGTGCTTTTATTTTAAAGACAACGTGAAGGTTACAATAAAATGCTAAACAGTCACCGGCCCAGTCAGCATGATAAGTGTCTTTCTACGTGTCTGCAAACCACGAGTGAGTTCAGTTTGCATGTGCATCATAGCAGCGTTTCTACAGCAGGTATCACAGTGACGTAGTTCAGATTACTGCTAGTTTCTCATCAGGAGGGCAAGACAACTGAAGAGCACCAGACTACCGCTCGAGCTGTGTTTGTGGCCTTGTGAGGGACCAAGCAGGCAGGCATAAGGAGACATGGGTGGATTTCCAAAAAAAATTGATTTATTTACAAGAAAATAAAGTCAATGCATAATGTTCTCATTAAAGAGGTCAAATGAACAGAACATAGCTGAATGGAACTGAACAGACCAAACTCACATAATAAAGACAAAAATAGACCTAAATGACCTAACCAACACAACAGACCTCACAAACTGCACACAAAGGGGAACATATATAGTGGCTGATCAGACCATTGCGAAACGAGGGGGATAACAAAAGACAAACATTACCAACTAGACTACAAATAAAACACGACAGGACAACTTGTCTGTCAGCAAGGATATGTTGATAGTTAATCTAAACAAAAACACCAAAGCCTCTACTATAATTTGAAGAAATAAAGAAAATCCTTCACTAAACATTCAAAATCACACCCGGATGCTGCAGGCACTTGGTGTAGCCCAGTTGACCACTTCCTGCATTTAACAGGTCTGCTCTAGCAGTCCTGCCTTTTGCTCAGGTCTGGCCCCGATGTCCCTCCAGCAGCAGCGAGACCCTCAACACTGGTAACTCAAAAAAAAAATAAACCATTAGAACTTAAGACAAACTAAATAGACAAAGTACAATGTGACTGTACAGAAGCTAACTAAATGAGTGCGCTACAAATAGAAACCACTGTCCTGCCATCTTATGTTGAATAAATATGTATGTTGTATGAAACCAAAAGGTGTGTGTCATCCTTAATGTGTTTGCTGTCTGTGTGTGCACTGTGGATGTCATGAGGTCAAAAGGGTTAACTAAATGAATAATTAAATGTAAAGAAAACTAAGGTGAGTGTGGGAGGTTTACCAGCATTGGCTGGGTGGCAGCAGTTGCCGCCATCACAGGCCTCCAAACTGTTTCCATAACTATCCCACAGAGTTTTCTGGGTTCGCTAACCGCACCTTGCTGGATCACACTGAATCTATTCAGAATGACAGTTGTTTAATGATGGAAGTGTGTTTCCCTCTGTCTGTCCTGAATTTCTCCATCAGGGGTTTGAAGCACGACCTTCCAGTCACAGCTGTCGGTCCGAGCTGCTCCACAACGTCCCACCCTCCTCCATGAGCACCACCCTCTGCAGCGACGGGTCAGCCGGGTGGGCCGACCCACTCCAAACAACCACTGAAGCCAATTACAGCCTGCTGCGACTATAAATAACCACCACAGCACTTTACTGTGCATTTACATAAAGAGCTATAATGGCTGTGTAATGGTTTAAATATTCATCACGCTTCCTTTGCATTCCGCTTCCCACTGAATTATAAAGAGAAAATTGTCCTTTCGGAAAAGCTCGCTGTTTCTGCTGGGGTGACCAACAAGAAAACTGTGAGGATGATGATGATGAAATAAAGTAAAATCTCACAAGAATTTGAAATAAAAACACAGAGGGAAAACTTTAAATGAAGTTTTATTTTTATGTAAAATAGTGGGTGAAATTATTTTTATTATCTTTGGTTGATATCCTGTTTATTGCTATATTAAAATGTATTCAAAGTCACACAAAACATTATAAAAGCGTCCTTTACTGAACTCTTTATTCTTTATGTGTAAAACAAAAAAACTTAAATTAAACTTCAACAATTTTCTTTTTCATTTCAGCTTTCTCTGAATCCTTAATTTGGACAAGAGCAGAACATTAATGAGAAATTCATATCATCATGTTATTCTTATTGCAAAATAATGTTGAATTATTATCCGACACTGAATCTACTCTTTAGGAGTTCTAAAGCAGGGCCAGTGGCTCTTTACTGTAATCACTGCAACTATAACAAATGATGTTGCAGGTAGCATCATTTGTTCGCCCTTCATTTCAAATGTTGGTGCAGTTTGTGCTCCCCTTGATATTCAGTATGATGCACTGCGTAACAGAGCCACCGTTGTTGTTTGTGACTATGATTATTTACAGTCCTCTCCATGCATACATATATACAGCAGGGATCCCTCCCCTGCTGCTGTTCCTGAGCCTTCTTCCATTTTTTTCCCCGTTGAAGGGTTTTGGGGGGGAGTTTTCCTTGTTTGGGGGTCTCTGGATAGCGCGTGTCGCATGCTGCACAGATTGCAAAACCCCTTGAGGCACATTTGTGATTTGTGATATTGAGCAATATAAATAAATTGACTTGACTCACAGGAGGTCTGAGTCTGAGGTAGGAGCCTTGTAGAAGGAGCAGCTTTCCCTTTACACTAATGAAGACATCATATCCATATTCAGCAGCCCCCCTCAGCTCGGTCTTTCTATGTGTGTGTGTGTGTGTGTGTGAGCTCTCAAGCCCCAGCATCACTCAGCCTTGTGATTCCTTCAGCGCCTGCAGGCATTAGAATCAGAGTCACGTTCCAGCGGACGCTTCGGACAAAACGGTCCTGAGGAGGAGGCGAGTGTGTGTGTGTGTGTGTGTGCGTGCGTGTGCGTGTGTGTGTGTGCAGAAATAGAAAGTGCTACAGTAATATCACAGAAGACATTATTAGAATATCGTAGCATTGTACCTCTCAGTGAGTGTACGCACACTGAGAAGTAACATAGAGGTAGATTATAAACTGACGTTGGAGGATTATGGGATTCCTTTGGGAAATCTTATATGAAATCATAAACCATCGAATGCAAATTGTGTAAAATTGATAATGATGATGATGATGATGATGACTGGCAGGTAACAAAACATCATTATTCCACGCAAAGCAAAACTGTAAAACCTGATTAACAGCAAATGAGCACTCACCAGTGCTGCCAGTAAAGTCAGTTTGTTCTGATGTGAGTGATGCTAAAAGACAGTTTTGGGATCATTAAAATCAAAATGATTCATCCTCTGGGGAGCAGGACTGTTGTCAGTAAATTTGATTGTAATTTGGACGGAGTCTCACTAAAATCATTAGGATTCAATCTCTCAGAATGTCCTCTGCAATATTTAATTTTGTTTTGGCAGTTAGTACCGGAGGGGAATTTTGATCTGACAAAACACCAGATTAGGATTCATCCACTGGAGGACATGCAGTCGTTATCGATGCCACATTTGGTGGCAGCCTGGCCAGCAGCCACTGAGATGCGTTGCTCTGGACTGGAGCTTTGGATGTAGCTATTGTTTGGCCCTTTAGTGGAAAAATAGACAAAAATAAGAATTTAAGGAGATATAGTTGAATATTAACTACTTGAAGTACTCCTATAGGTCAAGTACAGACATAACAAGATAATAAGATACATTAATAAATAATTATTTTACCTAATAAGCCTAAAACAGCAAAATGTTAAGATATTAAATAAGGTCATATACCACCATAAAAGTTACACTTCAAATATGATTATATTTATTTAATGTTTATTCATAAAGGGATGAGTACACTGGCAGCATACCAAAACATTTATAGCCTAAACTAATTTGCAATGTGCGTCAATATAGCCCTTTATATTTGTAAAACTGCAATACAATAAATATACTTGACATAGAACATACAAAAAAAAGCAAGACAAAAAATGGACAAACAGAAATGCTATTTTCCTGAATTTTCTCTATTCAGAACTTTATTTATTTTTTTTTAATTTAGTAATTCATCTCTGCACCGAAACTACTACTTTTACCAATTTTCAGTTGTTTCTTTTCTTTTTTTCAGTATATTTTCATTTTCTTTTGTTGGACTTTAATTCATTATATTTCTTGTTTTCTTTTTCTTTCTTTCTTTTTGGCTAATGTGAAGACACATTAAATCTCTCTTTAAGAATATTATCTGTGAGGTCCGTCTGAACTCAGCAGTAAGTTCTTATTACAGTGATTTTTCCTCAGGGAATCTGAGCGCGAGGGGCAGAGCTCATGTCCAGCTAGTGACACATCCGCCGACCAATCAGTGACCGGCTTCAGGTCCGCGCTGGCCAATGGCAGCATCCTGTGGGCGTGTCTGTCCACTGCGAGGTGCGTTTTGTGAAGTTTGCTAAATGACTGCAGCAAGAAAATACAGTGTCGGAGCGCACCGAGGCTGCCTGTGCTCTCTATACTGTACCTCCGCGTGTGTGTGTGTGTGCGTGTGTGCGTGTGTGTGCGCCGGGCAGGGGCCAGTGTCGCTGCCTCTCTCCTGCCATGGAAGACGGTCCACACCGGTCCGATACGCAGGTTTCTACGTCGTTATAACACTCTCACTCCTCCGGCGGGGATTGATTTCTGATTTCTGTCTAACGGAAGCGGTGTCCGGATGGGAGCGGATGCGGAGCGCAGCAGCGGCCGCCGGTGCGTCTCCAACTTGAGCACCACCAGACAATGGGAGTAGCTGAGCCGTGCTGCTTCAGCGCCAAGTGCTACTACTACTACTACTCGTCCCTGGGAGACAACTACGAGAGGAAGAGGGAGAAGCAGCAGGAGGAGGAGGAGGAGAAGAAGAAGGAGCGGGAGAAGAAGGAAAGGAGGCAGACTTGTTCCACCTGCAGACCCCTCTCTCTGAGCAGCGGCGGCGGCAGCAGCGCCGGGACTCCCGCAGCAGCCGATACGCACGGATCCAGAGCGACGCTCCGGCCGCCTCTGGGATGCGTGTGAGAGGACAGAAGCACTCCTCTATTCCGTGAGTGGAATTAGGGAATATAACACATGCACAGTTTGCCAGACCTCTGGAGACAGTGAGACGCAGCTCCCCGCAGCCCAAACAGCCCGTGATTCTGTTTGTACCTCTGAAGGATTATGTCTCATTTCCCCTTTCACCGCTGTGGATCGCGCAGACTGGACTTCAGAATAACTGGCTGTAATTGTGTTTCAATTAGCAGCAGCCTGTGAGCGGCTAACCTCCTCTCGACTCCCCCCTCTCCCCCCTTCCCCCCCTCCTGGACGAGCTCCCTCCCCGCAGCCCCCGCCGGTATCTCCGCCTGCCTCTGTCCGTGGTCCTGAACACAAATTCGCGCTGGGTTTGGTGGATTTTCTCCGGCTCCGTGGCGGCGGCGCTGGAGGCGTGAGAGCGGACACAAGCATGATTTCCTGGCCGGTGAGGTCATGAGCATCCCGCGGCGCAGCACCGGCGGCTCCGGGATCTGAAACACGCACCAAAAGAGAGGAACATTTTCGGCTCACCTTGGAGGTCATAAACAGAAACCATAAACCCCCCTCCCCTCTCCTCCTCTTCCTCCTCCTTTTCCACCACTAAAGGGTTTTTTTTTTTAATTATTTTCTGGAGGGGAATTCATCCTCTCAAGAGTGTGACCCCCCCTTCAGCAACACCTTCACCCCCTCCCTCCCCTCCAAACAAAATGAGACTGGCAAAAATGTGCCGACTAAACGCGCTGGGGATCTATTTGTGGGAAACGGTAGTGTTTATCAGGTAAGCAGAGGCATGAAATGGACTTCATGAGTGAAAATAATGATGTGTGTGGAATTTATATGGGGTTTGATAACACTGAAATTAGCATTTTTATTGCTTTGCTGCCATTTGGGACGTGCATGGAAATCAAAGCTTCCTTCAGAAGTACTGAAGGGAAAAAGGAATCCAGGTGAAATCTTGTGAAAGTTGCCTTTGGGTTGTGTGTGTTATTGCTCATGTGCACGTCAGCCTGCACGTACTAGTGAGTTGAATTAAGTCGCATTGAATTCAGGCAGCTTTGAATGGGGAGCAAACAGCGACCGCTAGTGGGCGTCTGTGTGGTGCTTCTCCTGAATGTCAACAGGCATGTGGGGGGAAAAGTAGACTGTCAGGGCAACACATGTTCTGGCATTGAGATGTTGCTCTGATTTATGACTCCGAAAACTGATAACGAATGCACACGCACACACACACACACACACACACACAGGTCACGCCAGTCAGTGTGTTGAGGGTGAAACTGACTTTTTCATCCAAAAACAGTGAAAATATAAATGCTTCCAGTTGTTTCTTCACCTCTAGTTTACCTTTCTCCTTAAATCTTATTCATTTCATTTGTCTCGTTCTCTCACCGGTTTGATAAGACAGCCAGTTGTTTGAGGTTTGGACTGTAATTTCTTCTTTCATTACAAGCAATCCATTAATTGACTAACAGTAATTCATTCTGCTGCTGCTGCTGCACCGCTTGTACATCAAGCTGGATCCAAAAAAGCATCAGGAAGAAACAGACATTTCTTTACTTTAAGCATTCAAAGGTGTTTTTTCTGTTGCCACATATTCATATTTTGAGGTCGTCCTCTTGCCAGCAGCTACAGCCGGCCATATTTTTGCATATTTTCCTATTTATTTTCCTCCCTGGTATACCCATGTTGATTTTGAGGTCATCTCCAGTTCCCCTCCCTGCTGGAAGCAACATTTACTCATCCCTGCTGCCTCCAAAGTTGCCTATTCATCAAGGCCCTCTTACACGCTGCGTGCAGAACATCCTGGCAACCAAATCCTGGTGTCGATGTCGCAGCAGTAGGCGGGGCATGTGACAACACAGCTGTGCAATTGGACGCTCAAGGGGGATGTTGCCCGAAACGCGTTGCAACCATCATTTTGTTGGTGGCGGATGATGATGTGCTTCGGCTGGATTCATATTGAGCAGATTTGCTGGTTGCTGGTTTTTGTGTTGATAGTGGAACTCAGAGAGAGCGGATGAGTCCTATGATTGTTGACTCTGTTGCTTGTTGACACTGTCATGGTCACAGCGTGGCCAGAGGGCTGATGGGTACGTTCTGGAAGCCAATAGTTGACTCTTCTGTTATATACAAATCTACAGTGTGCTCCATAGCAGCTTTGAGCAGCCGTGTCAGTTACTGCTACCTGTGAATGTGGATTGTGATACGGGGTCATCGTATTTGTATGACTGGCTATGTTCCTTCACGACTGAGCGTCACTTCTACCACCTAAATTTTAAGATGTACAGCATTCATTCTATCAGGGCCAAAACCCTATCATTTCAGTGATTCAGATCTGCTCCATAATATAGTGGTTTCTTCCTGGGCCCATGCTACACCCTTCCACAAAGTTTCAGGAAAATCGTGCAGTAATTCCGAAAACATAACCTCCTTGCAGAGGTAATAAAAGCGTTTCACTCACATAAGAGTTACGTGAAGTGAAACTGGAGCAAGACCCGATCAAACCACAAGAAAAAGACGACAAAGTGCTTTTTTGTGGCTGTTTTGAAGACGTTTCTGCGTTGTGCTTCATGCTGTGTGCCTGATAGATCAGACTGTCGGGAGACAAGGAGCTGTATTCAGGAAGTGTTTGGCTTCGGGCCACTATTGGACGCCTAATGTATCATCAACAAGGTGAAAGCATTTAATAAAGAGTGAAAAAGCGTCAGATGTCACTGCCCTTTACAGGCTTTAAATTGCTCTCCTGGGATCATGAGTAGAAGCAGCAGGTTCGGGGTTTGTTGCACTCGCAGGAAGTGAATTATTCATTTTATAAAGTCAACATTTTCATACTAGCTTCTGTTTCTGCATGATGATGAACATGCAATTAAAAAAAAACAATAACAAGGAAAAGTCCTGCATTCTGCATATCAAGATGTACTTAAGTGCTTTTCAGAGAGTTTTATTAGAATATATATTTCATAATTAGATAATTATTACTGATGCTTTAACAAGTCAGAAGCATTTGGTGCTGTTTGACTTTACAGGAAAATGTGTTTCCTAGTCACGGGGAGAACTTTTTTAAGAAGAACTCCTTTATTAAAATTCATCTTTACACTATGATTCAAACTTTATAACACACACACACACACACACACACACACAGATACACAGAGACATCCATACATGCACTTGATGTTGAGGGATGTGGGAGTGATCGGTCCACACAGCGCAGCACCCCGGAGGTGAACTGGCACCGCTCCAGCTACCCGACCACCTCCGTATTGACTAGTCCACGCTGGACTCCAACAGGCCACCCTCCGGTCCCCCCTGCCAAGTCCTAATGGACTGAGCTGCTGCTTCTCCGGGATGTTGTTTAAAATAACCCTCATGACGTCATCGGACCGTCTCAGCTTTGAGACTTCATATGTTTTGACAGAAGTTCTGTGTTTAAACTGAGGCTGTAGAGTTTGAAAGATTTAAAGTTTGGCCAGGTTGGCAGGATGTAATAAAAACGCTACTGAGGTGCATGATGGGAGTTTTTGGAGCTGGCGCACTGAAAGTCACAATAACTCAAGGTCTGCTGCATCAGTTTTAATCATTCTTTTTTTAATCTGTCCCCAGTTTCCTGAACTTTCTAAAAGTACAATAGTAAATGAATGATTTTCAGTAAAGCTTTAATGCAGGTTTGAGTCGGTTTATAGACAGTTCTCAGATGAATGAATACAGAAAATAAAATAGTGCCGTCAGTGTGATGGAGGAATAAAGAAGCCAAAAAACTGAAGTAGTTCAGGAGAAGTATCATAAATTTGTACTGACTGTTCAACACTGTTAATATGAAGAAATGTATTCTTTCTATGTTGGACTGAACTGTGGCTGGTGGGTGAAAAAGCCACAAAGCCTCCAAATTTTTGAAGTGATTTTTTTTGCTTGTTTTCCATTTTGGAAGCAAACTGTGAATGAGCGTATTTACCTTTTCAAACCGTTCATCCCAAATTACAGTGAATGTATATTGCATGCAAATACCTCCTAATATAAACTGGAATATGTTCGGGTCCTGCTTTGCATTCCCACCTGCAGGCACCCTGCACGTTTCGCTTTATTGCATCACGTGTGGATATTATTTCCCCGCTCGGCCTCGGAGGTATTTCATTATGTGAACTATCAAAGGCGTTTTTCTACCTGCTGCAGAGACTCCCTCATTTCCATTGAACAAGGCAGCCGTTTACAGTTGGGATGGGTTGGATGGGTGGTGGAAAGGGAGGGGGCGGCCACAGGAGTTTTGCATTCAGCACACACTGTTTAGTTAATGAACCACAGTCGGGATATTGCCATCTCAGCTTCTCAGGCCTGGACTCTGCAGTTCCCTGCTTAATTGATATCTCTTTCCCCTCCATCCCGTCCCAAACCCCCCCACACCTCATTCCACATTCAGCCTTATTACTAAACATTGATTAGCCTGTCAATGGCCGGGGCCAGACCTGATGAATACACATTTAATGCTCGTACATATCTCTCCCCCCTCCTCTGTCCCCGCTCTTATTATTCATCAAAGCTGAGCTTTAGATTCAGTTTGGACCTGCAGCAAATTTCTATCAACAAAAGCTTTAATCTTGTGTTCAGGTTTAAATCTGTGACTTCTGTCAAGACAAATGAAAGAAAGAGCAAAAGACGGTGAGATAATTTCCCTTGTTACACATCTCAGTTTGTATTTACCAACGATTTTTTAATCAAATGCTGGAACTTTTTGAACAAAATGAAGAACCTTATTTGAAAGCACTGTCACTAGAACACCAGTGGAACAAGCGACCCGTTCTCTGCACTGTACTCATCTGGTGCCTTTGGATGATCCAAGAAAGCATATTTATCTGCCGTCACGTTATTAGACGACTCAAAGGGACAGAGAGCGCCAGCTACTCCAAATGTATCTAAATGTGAATGAAAAATGAGGTAAATGTAAATCATCTGAAGGGAAAACAGATGGAGACCCATAAAGGTTTGTCGTGTTCACACTGCAATAAGCATCCATTGTGATGGATAAAGATCCGTCTCACGTTCAGCCGTTGAATCTCCTAAAAAAAGAGAAGTTATTTTCCCGTGTTTCCTCCAAAAATGTGTGCGTTATGGCAATTTGTTAGGAATGAGCCGTCAGCATCTCAGATTTATGCACCAACACGACACACACATGAACGACATGCTCATCAGTTCAGTGCATCAGTGATTGAAGTGAAGTAAAAAGTCTCCGGGGATGCATTTATCTGTCTTTTCTTTAGCTTTAGCCGCTACACCAGTTCTCAGAATTCAGTTCAATTCACCTGAACTGCACTTACGTAGCCAAACACTGACATCCTTCATGCAAATGTTATTGCATTACAAAGGTCATTTGTTATTTTTCACTGATTTCACAGAATTCTCTCTTTATTGAAACCGCTGTATTTAATTACTGCTAATTAAGAGCAATCACTTCCTGTTTCTCTTGCTTCACATCAAAAGCTTAGGTGTGAAGCACATGAAGGGTTTACTCATGAAAGGTTGGTCCGTAGCATGTGCATTATGTTTTGTTATCTTTGCCTTTGATAGACGTGTCAATCACAGAACACTAAAGTACGCATTCAAGAACAGTGAACAAGTGAGCAAGGAACTAATTTAGGACACAGCAGTAGACCGCGATGGCTAGCTAAAAAGATGCTGCAGCTAGACGGCTGACAAGCTGCCCAAACATGAAACAAATCTTCTTCCATCGCTGATGAGCTCAGGACCTCTAGTATGGTGGACGCAGGCAAACCTACTGTATATGAACCGTAATATCGTTACACAACCGCAGAAGCAGGCCTGAAAGGCACAAGGTGAACGTGGCGTGCTCCTCCAGCCCCCAGAGCGTCCACTTTTAATGACCGCTGAGACGGAAAGGATTAATCAGACCAGTCAGCGTTGCATTTAAAGAATGCCGACGCAAAAAACCACGAGCATCAGGGAATACCGCTCAGTCAGTCAGAAGGATTGACAGACCTTTGAACAGCTATTGGCGTCTCTGTCTGATTGCTTTTCTACCACGAAGGAGGTTGTTGTAGGAACGTTTTGAGGTTAGCACGGGAAGCTTTGGGAACGATGTCTGCGTTTTCCTGGATATTTCAAGATGGAAGTTTATGTGTGTGTGTTTGAGCCTTCAGCTTTGTGTGTGTTTGCACTGAATGCCTGTTTTAGGAAAGAGGTTTATGCTAAAACTGGAGCATATGTAGAGTTTGCCACAAATTCCTCTCCAGGGAAATTTGTATTCACTGATGTAGATAAAATTACGTACTGAATTTATTGTGTCACGGTTGTGCAGGAGGGGAAAAACAGGAGTACAGGCTTACACCTTGTTTAGTTTTGAAAGAATCAGGTGTTGGAGGTGATTTGCGGCGACGCTCTGCGCGTTTTTACGGCTGCACTGCGACATTTCGAGAGCTCGGCTCCTCTGCAGGGAAAAAGCACCGTCCCTTTGCTTTTCTGATCAGGTGCTTCGCTCATTTCACATCCGCCTCCTCGTGATAACACAGATTGATTGCCTCTTTCATTTCCGGGTGCTTGCACACATCGTTTCTATGCACACAAGCATCTAACAGCCCACAGTATGCAAACTATTCATCTTCACCCAACCGAAATGTGCAGAGAGTGACCTTTTCCTCTATGGATTTCTATATTCAATAAAACTCTTTATTCCCTCAAGTGGAAACAGCGAGCAGTCCATATAAACACCTAATCTAAACATTTCACCCCTGGGCTGAAATATGGATGCTGCTTTCACAGATCTTTATGTGCAACACCGTGAAGTAGCTGTTCAATGGGAAATGCATGCAGAATCTATAAGGATGATTTAATCTATAATTTCTATTAGCAGGGTGAATATTCAGTTGCGCCTGCAGCCGTTTACCTGTCTGCTGCTGGGAGGTAACCTTGAGCTGGCCTTGAAAACGCAGCTGCACGCGGGGATCTCTACACAGCGCCATGCAGGACACACACACACACGGACACACACACGCCATCATCACATCACAGGGTAAATTCAATCCGACTCTACCAGTTCTTGAAATAAATTGATGTTGAAATTTGGCGATTTAGAGAAGGTCATTCGCCTGCTTTCCTAAATTATTTTAAGTAAAGAAGCCCTGGATGTCAGGCGCTGTTGAGCCTTGATATTAAATAAAAGTCCTTATCCTGGACTGGCTTGAGGATTGAACAGAAGTGACTTTTTCAGAGAACAGAGTGACTGAGAAAAGGCTGAATGTCCTGACAGTGTGTTCATTAAAGAAAAGGTTAGCCTGCACGTAGACAGTCAGGAAAAACAGAGCTGTGACTTAATGGGATGTCATGTTACCTTGAGTGATGTTTCACTTCAGTGTAACATTTCCAGTTGTGGCATTCATTAGCTGTATAAGTGTTGTGACTCAGTGTTGCCTGTCATTAGTATCCACAGTCACGTCGCCGTTTTGTCTCAGTCTTCCTACGACCAGATTCTGACTTCGACCCAGAACTTGCAGCACACTGAACAGAAGCGAGTCTCTGTTCTGGTTGTTTTTGTGAAGCACAAGGTCAAACCTGAAGCACGAAATAAGAGAAAAAAAAATCAGCTTTTTCCACTGGGGAAAATGGAGCACTGCTGCAGCTTTTGTATCATATCGGAGTTATTCTGAGTACCAAAGCTGCACACTTGAGACTTGGACTTGAGTCAGACTTGAGTCACAAAACAAGACTTGACACAGACTTCACTCTTTTGATCGCAAAAAGAAAAATAAGAAATCACCCAAAGTTTTTTGGGTAAACAGGAAGAAAACATATAACAACCCAAACAGACGTGGGAACAATTTAACAGTCCAGGCTCTTCAGCTCCTCTGTGATATAAATCTAAAATGTTCCTCGATAAGGAAAACAAAACCTCAACTGCATGATCAGTGTATTATTTACCCAGAATAATTACACCAGACTAATATGAAAGACTTGACTTACATGAGATTAGACTCCACCAAAAGACTTGGCTCGGCCAGTTTGAACAGGTGGACTCAAGTCCAGCTGACAGGCAGGACTTGCCATGTTATCTTCATAAACAGCATTAAGAGCCCTATAGATCTACATCTGACCTGCCAATGAAGGCTTGGTTTAAGACCTGTCCCCCCAAAACCCAAACCCTGAAGACGGCTCTGATCAACACCAGCTGCCGACTCAGCAAACACATTCCAGTCTGCAACATTCAGTATTATAGAGATACTCAGAAATACTCAGAGATACTCAGAGATACTCAGAGATACTCAGAGATACTGTAACGTTGAACAGCAGTGAAGGGCGGCAACTTTCCAAATCCAACAAACTGACCTGAACTGGTGTGAAACAAACTTTTACACATTCTTAATATTCCTATTTCCTTCACTGCACAAACACCTCAGTGGATCTTTCTAAACGATTGATTTTGGAGACATAAAACTCTATATATTCATGATGTCAATATGTTGCTATGTGTAGTGAGTATGAGCAAAATCACATGAAATAGATGAACGTTTCAGGCATTAATAGTGTAAAACACTGTATTTTATTATCCATATCTTGTCATGTGAAATTCAAAAATTTCCTTTGAGAAACTTAGCCATCCTTTTAAATATATATATATTATTTTTATACACTATAACATATATACAATAAAAAAAGTGTATATATGCATATATATTCTACCTTGTATTTCTTTTTATTGTCTTTGTTCTTCTTCTACTTCTCCTTTTTTTATTCTTGCTATTATTGTTGTCTATAAAAACATCATTTCCCCAGTGTGGGATCAATAAAGTTGTATATATATATTTATATTCAGAACTTTTATAGTGTGTGCTATTGAGAATCACATATTGATGATAACAGGATGTTTACTTTGTGCACACTAACACGGCCAGCATACGTCATCTTACTTGATTTAAATTGTTGCACTTAATTCAAACTTCAGTAATCCCCCTCTGGTCCCTCAGGGGTCAAATCTGTCTTTTTTCTTGCCGTGGCAAACATGAAAGTCAGGGGTCAGAGCTCAGGGATCGGGGTCGGCTGCAGAATCGAACCTCTGGAGCTGGCCGGGATTTATTGTGTTGCTGAAGGACACTAGAGACAGATGGAGAGCTCGGCACACACCTCCTGCCAGCTGCCCCTCTCAGAAATCATCCGGTGTCAGTAAGCATACACTCCCGGTTCAGCCAAATTAAAGCCGCTGCGTTATTTATGAACCTGCCCTCAAGCTGTTTCATTTGTTCTGCAGGTACCGGCCGATATTTATCACTCACATTTCCAATCATAACATATATATTTATTTATTTCTATATTTTCTGTGATCAATTCCCCGAGTCCTCTGATGAAAAACAATCGACTGCTCTGCTGGAGTTCGCTACCCTCTCTACAATAATTAACTTCTGGGCAGGGTCATTTCCAAAACTTGATGTATGATAATACATTATTGATTAGCAGACAGAGACAGATTTTCACCATAAATAACAGAGTATATTATCAATGCCCTCTCAGCGCTGTAACTCACTTACAGCAGCGGTGAGTTCCTGGAAATGTTTGGAGCTGCACTACGTTTCTGGAATTGAAGCGGAGTCGGTCAGAAGACAGATGAGTACATTTAGTTTTGTTGTTGTTGTTGAACAGAAGAGTTTGCAGAAACTTTTCTTCTAATTGCGGTTCAAGTGTTTTCTCACATACAGCTCAGAGTAATGATCGTCTCCAGTTTCATCAGTATCGTCTCATCCAGCAAGATCTCAGATCAAGATCTTTTTTTAAAAAAAGAAAACCTTATATTTGAATTATTTTTGTGCAAAAAGCTAATAATCAAAAAGGACATTTAGTGTAAACACAAAGGCTCTGACACACAGAGTAACATCAAATGAACAATTCAGACCAAGTCATAGCATCACATCAATAGTGAGGGTAATAAAGATAAGACAGGGAAGAAATTATTTTAGATTTAGAGTACTTGTTGTTTGCAGATGTTATTAAATGTTTTAATTAGTTCAAAAAAATGGACAATTAAATATGAAACATGCTGAGAAATCATCTCAATCTGCAGCCTGCTGGGACTGAAACTCTGCAAATGTCTGCTCTTGCAGACATCAGGTTTCATTTTCAGTTATAAAAACGGTTTCACTGTTATAAAGGAGGAGAAAGATAGTTTAACCATTCTCAGCGATGACAACAGGACTCAGTGATTTAAGCAACCAGAAGGTCACAGAACTAAACTGCATCCATCAGCAGCCCTGTGTTCTGTCCAGGCGACACATCTCCTCCCTTTCACTGTGATTCAAACTCGGCTGAATGCTCCAAGTGTACAAGACTCAGGAACAAGACTGGATTATCAACCAGGCAACTGAAGTACAGTATCAGCTGACACGATGAGGGTCTCAAAATGTGAATGTGTTTTTCTGCACAGCCAGTCAGAAAACTGGACAGAGCAGAGTTAATAGTGAACCAGCAGCTAATTTTTGTCCTTGTTCACTTTTTGGTACATTTTAATTGAATTTCTTTGCTGCTGTTTATGATAAATATGAAGAAAATGTGCACACATGAAGAGTCTCCCCTGTGATTCACACGAGTCTGTGTGTGTGGAGGTTTTTCCGGTGCTTTCTGCATCGAGCAGAAAAGAACCGAGTTTGCAGCGTGTTGGAAATGTCGGCACCACACAGCAGCAATGAATACTGGCCAGCGTGAACCTCTGCAGCAACCGCAAACAGAAAGCCCAAGTGAATGTTTACCTGATCATCTTCTCTGAATGGACCAAAACCCCTTTAAGATCTAAAACTCGGGAGGATTTTTGCCCTGTGAATGTGAAAATCTGACTTTTAAGCTGTGGGTCTGGTGTTGTTGGAGCAGCGGACTGTGTGACGCAGTATCCGAGTATCAGGCCTTCATTTGCAGTGATGAGCGAGTGTTTGCCGGGCGAGCCGGGCAGCCTATCTGTTAGTGCCAGGGAAGCGAGCAGTCCTTTGCTTTCCTGAGTGTTACTAAATGCCAGGATGAGATCAATTAGGGATTCAGGTCTTCAGAGGCTTTAGGAACATAATGAGGAACACTTAGGACTAATGATCGGAGCCTTGCATTAGCCCACACCACACTCTCTGTTTCCCTCTGCTCGCTGTGTGCATATTAGACACTGGCACAGGACGACTCAGCTGTTTTTTCTTCTTCTTTGCTGCCTCAGCATTGGACGCGGGTCTCCAAAGGAGCCACGGCCAGCATTGATCTGAAATAATTAAAGCAAATCTGAACTTTGATCATGGAAGCCCAGAAGAGCGGGATGCTCAGGGGGAAGATTATCAACAAAGGAAAGGCCTTGGACGGCTCTCCACTGTGTCTGCGGTTGTGTGCCGGTTATGTCGGTCGATTGTGAAACACTTCAGTCCACAGCGGCCCCATTAAAATGTGTGTGTTTACATATTTAATACCAATCAAAGTACTGTGAATAACACCCAAATTGAAAAGCATGTTTGAGAGTTTAACACACAAAACAGCGAAAATGAAAAAGTGCTGATGTCGCAGGTATAGAAGGTATTAGGGCAATTTTCCTTTACTCATTACACTGTGTAATTGTATACGATGAGGTAATAAAATCATATCAAAACACAATAAAAGGGGCCACTGTTACACATTGTTAGATGTTAGATGAAGAACTCATTAACAGCTGTTAAAGTGCTTCCTGACCAGTTTCTGGTTTGATACCTGAAGACAAACTAAGACAGAGTTTAAAAGGCAAAGATTCGTTAATTTAATGAATCTTTGGGTCTATAAAATGAAATAAAGTGAAAATTGAGAAAAATGTCCATCCCAATCACAAGGTGACTGTTGGACCAACAGTCCAAAACCCAAAGACACTCAAATAACAAATGATACAAAACAAAGACAGGCCGGAAAACAGAGGGTCTGGATGTTTGTTCAAGTGTAGAACTGAACCCATTATGAGACTAAAAGTAGAGACATCACTGCCTCTGCTGCACTGATGTTGACCATTTCCCCCCACTTATACAAGCGCAGCTCTAAATCACTGGCATGCACCTTTAAGATGTCTGGACGTCTCCCAAATTAAATTGCTCACTGTGGCACAGAAATGTCTTTCACTTTATGTCTTCTTCATCTCTCGCAAATGAAAAGCAGGCAGTGTATGTTCTAAAAGCACACACACACACACACACACACACACACACACACGTATATTCTTCTTCAGTAGTTGTGTGTTAAATGTTATCAGACACCTGCGCACGAGTCCAAACGTCTCCTATTTAAAAGGTGTATTGGTTCATTCCAGCTACTGCTCCCTTGTTGAGGGCAGCTGCTGGGATGTTGAGGCTGCCACACTGTGTCTGGACCTCGACAAGCCACGCACTCAGCATTATGAAGATTTTATTGGAAAAGACTTTTCCTGGGTAGCCACAGCTGGACACATTGTCTCTTTAGGCGAGAAGTCAAGCGAAATAACAGACAAAAGACAGAGCAGAAGGCCTTTTCCACCATGAGCTGTATTATGCTTCACGCTGGCCTGTCGTTGTTTGTGGTCCGGCTTGTTTCAGACTTGAAACATGCACAGATATCAGCACTTACTGCAGGTGCACTTTAGTTTCATCAGAACTGATCCACAGTCAGTCAGAGTGGGAGGTGGAATATTCTGTTAATTGGTTTATCCATTAAAGCTGAGCCAGCCATATTTACAGTGTGAACTGGAATAATATTGAAGCAGGTGGGCTTTCAAAAGTACCAATCTGATCTAAACGAAAAGTGTTTATGCGAACGGACCAGACACCTGGCAGACGTTTGGTTCTGTGACCCAATGAATATGTATTTTGTGGAGTGGCAGAGTGGATATTACTCAAATGCATCTTTCCTTTTAACCTTTTTCCTTTTTGGATGGCGTGTGGAGCTGGTTCAAACATGACAGAAAAAGAAGAAATGCAGCAACACGCGGGAGCAGATTGGTGGTACAGCAGGTTCATGACCACCAGAATCAGAACTGACGTGTTTGTTTTTAATAAAAAAATGAAAGAAGAGAAAAGCTTGTGTTTGGTAAATTTACATTTAAACAGTCCAGTTACAACCTGGCCAGGGATTACAAGCAAAAGTCACATGACTTGCAACCTGCCTGCTTATTAGACGGAGAGGCACCTGTGCCAAGAGGAAGGAAGAGTAAGATATTCAGCTCTCAGTTCTGTTCTCAACATGCTCAATAATCCAAATGAACTTTGACCTTTGAGACTGCTGCAGTTTGAGAGAGCGGCACTGACCTGACCTGACACTGATTGTTTGTACTCTTGCTGATCGAACAGCATTGTGTCAGAAGACACATGGAGATGTGTCGCGTGGCTTCAGTCAGATCAAAGACAGGTAGAGGGCGACGAGATAAAAGATGCATGATGTTTAACTGCCAGCACCAGAGGCCAAAGCTTAAAGCCCGTGTGAGGAACATTTGCCTCGATAGTTCTGGTCTGACAACACTGTTAGTATCTTAGAGTCCCACTAAAGGGGGGCAGGGTTACACAAACTGAATCCTGGATTCAGACTACTTTAACCGCAGGTCCCTTGGTAGAAGACAAAGAGTCTGGACGCTGCTGTGGACATGATGCTCGTTCCCTCTGTGGACCATCCATTGATTCGTTTAACCTTTGTATATTCAGGGACTGTAGATGCTTCAGGGAGCTGCTCAGTGCAGCCACAGTCAATAGCTCTCCAACATGGACAAAACCTTTTTTGAGGAGCTTTCCTGGGTCTCAAAATACATTGAAGATGGGGTGTGTTGTCTGCTGAGGTTGTACTTGATGGGAACTTTGAGCGCAATGTCAAGGTCAACAAGGGGTTCAACAGCAAGACCCGGGGTACTCTGATAGTCAAAGGTCTAAAGGCTACAAGTAGAAGTTCAACCCCTCCTTCTAAATTTCACAGTGTCAGTGTAATTCAGCCCAAAGTGTCGTCTCATGCTACGCGTCCGGGGGAAATTATCTTTGTGTCGAGGACACGCCGCTGTAATCCCAGTCTGTGACTAATCTGATTGCACCGTCATCAGCCCAGCAGTGTGTTTGTTCAATGCTAATTTGAAAGCCAATTCACATGGGTCTTATGCTTTATTGTATCATCTCGGCGGGAAGCGCTGTGCCCAAACAACAGAATTTTGTTGGGTTTTTTTTGCGAGAGCTTGATCCTATCACACTCCCACTTGTCATCGTTGTAAAGAGGATTAAGCTCAGATTCGTCACGTCGCGGCGGGAATTATTGGTGCCGAGATAATCTCTGATCCACCTAATTTGCTGTCACAGAGAAAAGAATTGAATGAAGTGTGATAGGCCTCAAAAACCTGATGTCTTCTCATTGATCGGCATAAACTCTGAGCGTGCGAGCGCTGCAGTTTTGGGAGGCGGCGTCAGGGGTCCATTATCTGATTATTGATGCTTTAGAGATGGTGTGTTTCTCCAGGTTGTCCACACTGATTCTGCAGTGACACCTGAGGGTGTTATGCTCTGATAAGCTATTGACCACTATCACCATCATCAATTGACTTCACCCGCTATGATCAGTCACTCGTGTGACCTTGAGAGTGCATCAACAAGAAAGCGGTTAGTGTGAAGTGTTTAAACAGACAGTTATCACAACAGGGTAATTACTTATGGAAATGTGCTTGATTTAATTTCAGTGGTCACAGATACGCTAGATAATTTTCACAGTTAACACAATCATACTCTGCATGATTTTAATAAATGTAATTTAGTTAAAAGGCTATTTCAGAGCTGCTGTACAAGAGTCTATGGGAGCAGTGGGTGTGCTGTTGGTGTACTAGAAGCTGGGAGATCTGATCCTCAACATTCCTGTGAAGTCCTGTAAGATTAGCCTGTCCTGGACACACCCAAACTGCAAAGAAAGCAATTTGGAGTTCATGTATAGTTTTGGCTTTTTTGAAATGTAACACTCACATGCTGAAGTCGACGGTTTTTATTTGAACCTGGATATTTCTTTGCAGATAGATGCCTGCAGACTCTACCTGGGCCTTGTTAGCTGGAAAATGCATGAAGCTTTAGCCTAGTCCAAGTTCAATAAAATCTTTTACAGTACCACAGAAAATGAATTTTCATTCTGCTTCAGAACGGTATGCCTGGACCATCTCCAAAAAAATAACGTATGCACTATTTTAATCTAGATAAATATCTGTATTTATATTCAGGGAACCTATATTAAGTCAGTCTATACTGATATTTAGTATTATATATATCTTTATATTGAGGCCATTTGCTATATGTATCATTTCAGACTCTGTGTAATGTCCCTATTTGCATTGAATTCTTTAATTTGGCTGTAATTTACAGACTGAAGCAGCACATCCTCATTTTCAGAATTTCATTTGCAATATGAAGTGCCACTCATCTGCACAATCAGCTGAGAGTGGCTCAGTCTTTACATGAAAGCAGAGAACGAGGCACTTCCTGTCAAAGTGGACTCTCATTGGCTCTTGTTGGCTGTGGAGAGCACATGGAAGAAGAATCGTAGCTGGTCAAGTGAGGTGTCAATCAAAAGGTCAGAGTGCAGCAGCTATTTTCAGATCAACATATCGCCTATGCGTGTTTGGCTATTTGAGTAAGGATGGAGAAAACATGGAGGATTAGCATGTCTGACGGCTGATTTGAAATGATTAAACAGCTTTCTGAGGATTATATTTGTGTTTTGGACTAAATGTGTCACTGGATTCATCTGGATCTTTGTTGTGTTACTAAGTTGCCTCAGTTTTATAACCGTTTGTTTGCTTGTTGCTGTTGATTTTACCGACTGTTAAGATTATATCTTCAAACAAAACACAAGAGTCTTAGCTTTCCAGCGATGTATGGCATGAATATAAACTTAAACATAGCAATTGTGTACACACACAGGAGCAGCATTGAACACCATGATGGCCGCGAATGGGCCTTCAGAGTGTTAAGAGGTAACGTTTGGGTAGAGAGACATAATAAACTTTAAAACTGACAAATATATGTGTTTTTTTCCCCCCAGTATTGATAATATATAATATTGTGTCACTACAGTCAACCAAACTGCTTGAATTTTGAATGTTGAGTGTAGATGAGGGCTGTCCAGTGGTTCCTGCAGGCCCTAAAACCTGTCATTTGGCTCAGAAGATATTTTATTTATGTAAGCAAACAATAACCAATATATAAGGCTGGTTTACAAAATCCAAAGCTTGTGTCATTGATGATACATTAGCATATATAGAGTAACACTGATTTGTCAATTTTTATGTCAGTCAATTAACATTGTTTGGACATTTGGGTTATTTATAATCACTGGCTGTTACTGGGCTATGCTGCTTTGCATCACCAATCGGCTGTGGACTAATGCAGTAAATTGTGTCAGTTAAGTGAGAATTCTGGTGATTTAAAATGTAAAAGAAGTCCACTACATGCAGTATATAAGAAATATGACTTGATGTAAGATTTTGACTTTTTGTCACTGAAGATATAGGAGTTCAAAATCTGAGCAGATTGTGTCATATGTGAGGGCAAAAAAAAAAAAAAAAAATCAATATGAGGTTTTTCTTTTACAGCGGTGACAAGAGCAGCGTTGGCCAGCAGACATGTGACCTTCTGTCACCGTAACAAGGACAACTGGAGGGAAGTCTGCTGACCAATCACAGGAGACGCTGCATTCATTGAAAATGACTAAATGCTTTCACAGTTAACTAATACTGAGCTGTGCTGACTGTTCTATAATTTATTTATTTGTCTTTCTTAAATCATTATCAGCCTTAGTAGAAATTACAATAACTAATATCTCATTTGGCTTCGCTCTTTCTATGTGACTGAGTCAAATCCAACGATCTGTAATTTCAGGACATGGAGGACAAACGTGTGAGCGATCGCAGTTTAACCCTGTTTTGCTGCTCAGTGGTTCAGTTTGTCATGACGATGTCAGAAAGAGGAAGTGAGAGAGGCGGCGATGACATGCAGACAGACAGGAGGTGCAGACAAGAACTGAGTCATCCCTTTGCTTAAAAAACACATTTCTCCTGAGTCACTATTTGTATGTTCTTTTCCTGAACCAGCATCACTGATATGTGTGACCTGTAACCTTTGTTGTTTGACGCTGGATTGGTCTGCTTTCCCTTCTGGTGAATCGCAAAGGGACGGTGTTGACGGTGTTTCTGCAATTAAGAAAGAAATGTGTTTAAATTGTAAAATTTGACCTGTCCTAAGTCTTTGTCTGGACTTCAGGGGAGTGCTGTCATCTCAGGTCCAGATTGTTTCTCTGATGTGACATGTCTGACACTTCTGGCTTGTCTGTGATGAAACTTCGAGGTGTGACGAATGCTGGCTCTGTGCACTGGCATTTAAAAAATTACCCACTTCCCAAATGGGAGGTCTGCAACTAAAGGTCAAAGTTTCAGACTTTGAAAGGCCACAAATGTTACAATACGTTGACGTATCTTGGTCCTGATTGGCCTAAAGCGTGCCTCTATCAACATGTTTATGTGTGCAACATTTGTCTGTTTTCCAGTGGACTCAGACTGAATCATGAGACGCCGGACTGAGTCAAACCCTCATCATACAAGAAGATTTGTCATTTAGTCCCTCAAACTGTCTCTCTGTGATGTACTGTGTGCTAAGCCTGGATTTAGACCTGGAACTGATGTAAACCGATTCTTCTTGCGTGTGTTCCATGATTTCTCAAGATACATAAGAATTACATTAGCAACTTCAAAACAGAAAGAGCAAACAAGCGCAACAAAAATACAAATAAATGAATAAATAAATATGCTACAAGCTAACAGAACATGCCACCATCATAGTAACATTCATCAAAATCACATCCACTGCGGTTTTATGATCTTATGATCAATGATGAGTTTTCTGAAATGCTTCAGTCGCATCATCAACATCATCAGTCATGAAGGTTATAATGTAATTATGTGAGTCATGATTTATGATCATTACAACATCATCAGCATCACCGCCGTCATTTTACAGCGGAGTCAGACAGAGAGAGCACGGCCTCATCTGTCAGCTGCGGCCACAGCGTGAGACATCATTTACTCACTTAAGACGAAATTATAATTACGCCAATTATCGGAGTTCTAAACAGCATGCGAGGCTTTTGTTCATTAGATTTATTTTCTGTTTGCTTGATTTTAAAGCAGTAATATAATGTTCATGTTTTCACTTTTTTTAATTTCTTAATATTTCACCTTTTTACCTCCAAAATACCCTTAAAATATTTGTCAAATATACTTAAAAACATTTTTTTTGAGTGATTAACACATTCACGTATACATTTTAATGCATATTTATATTGTACACAGAACATTCTTCTAATAGTATACATGTTTAGTTGTTAGATCTGGAATTAATTGACCACTCCTGGCTTCAAAATGTCCACATGGCTGCAAAGCTCATTCTGTCATGTTTAGGATTATCAGGTAGGCTGACCAAAGTTTACCTAAAAGGTTCCCCCCGAAGTTAATGAAAATACTGACAGCAGACATGTTGTTTTTCTGACCACCTGGTCAATGTCAGTCCAATATTTGCCCCCCTTTTAGCTCTCATTTGGTCTCCACCAACTTCTTAGAAAAGCTATTTAATTGCTTAGCGGCTAAAATATCAAGCTGTTCTCCCAGCATTCAGCTTGTTATCACCGTTATCAGTCATGAGACATAAAACCAGGACAGCGTTATTTGTGTTATTTATATCACGTTAACTAGTTTTCAGCACCGCCATCAATATCCTCCGTCATTATAATGTCATTATCAGCGCGAGGATGTACGGTCGTTTATAACATCGCCAGCGTCGTCACCATTTCACGCCGCAGACAGACAGAGACAGCACGGCTGGTCCATCATTGGTAGCTGCCTCCGGTGTGTGTGTGTGTGTGTGTGTGTGTGTGTGGAGGAGGTCATGTGACACTGGAGGCAGCTTGGCCAGTGACCTGACAGGCAGGGTGACCCGAGCGGCTGGTAGCAGTGTGGACGGAGACAGCAGCCAAACTTCATTTATTGCTCTGCTCCTCCTCCTCCTCCTCCTCGTCCCCCTCACACACACACACACACACACACACACACACACAGACAATCACACACCCACATCATCCTCCTTCACCCTCCTTCCTCTGTCTCCTTGGTGCCCTGCATGATTTGTTTTCCAATGTTTTTCACTGATGAGGGCGAGTTACTTGGAAGGTCGGGGGATGTGTGTGTGTGTGTGTGTGTGTGTGTGTGTGTGCATACGTGGGTATTCGTGTGTGTATGCAGAAGGCTTTGTAGGGTGTGTATTTGTGCAGTTTTTCTGTACGACTTGTACCCACGTGTGTGTGCTTTTCCATTCAGAGTGCATGAATACATCATGAGACAAGAACTAACAAGGCATTTGTCCCCTTTTATTTTGTTTTCTGATCACGGCCGCTCCATAATTCCCATTTTCACCCGGCGGACTGTGATTCTGATCAGCAGTTTCCTGATAAAGCGACAGCGCTGACTGCATTATGTGTTTATGAATTGCTAATGGTGCTATTTATCATGCCGCGCGTCACGATTTACCATATTGAAAGTCACGGTTAGCGGTTTTACATTTAGAAGGTGAAAATTTAAGCGCGATCGACTGAATCATCTGTCATTTTAATTTATGAGAGATTAATGTGGCGACGCTCTCCTCGCCTCCGCCGACTCATCAGTAGTTACCATTAATGGCTGAATGATTGCCATACTCACTTTTACCACTCCGATCTCTCTATGTTGCTCTTACAGACCTTTATGAAACATGTTTTAGTCTTTAACTGGGGGTCAACGCGGCTCACGTGCTGGATTTGGTCACTCCACAGACTTTCTGAACTTCCTAAAAAGTTGAGCAAAGAAAGAGGAAAAGTCAGATCGAGTTCACGTTGTTTCAATCTGATTAAACTTTTGTCTGCTTTCAATCATTGATACCATGTGCCGAGCAGAGAGGAGGACGTCCTGATGGCTCAGACTGACTCTGCTTCACTGGACGTCTGAGTGCTGCAAAGTGAAAATGTTCCAGCACCAAAATGAATTATTCCTCGTGAACACAGTCCATAGCTTCACGTCACTCTGGAAAAGTTTGGCTGAGCCAGAGACAAAATAAAACATGCATGTCAGGAAAAGTTCCCATTAGGCTTTGAATAAAATTTTCATACATATTTATACATTTTTATGAGTCGTGTTTAGGCTCGAATGTTCAAAGAGGATTCTGATCAGCAAAGTGAATGACGAGCACTTCTTTGCCAGCTGAATTTGAAATGAGTTGTTTTCAGTCCTTCTGCCTCTTTCATCCTTTCATCTGCGTAATTTACTGTCATATTAATTGAATGTTTAACTTCTAACTCTTCATTTCCCCTAAATGCCTCCCCGGTTTCTTTAAATTTGCACAAACCTACTTTCAAACTGCTGGAATCAAATCCTCTGGCTACATGCTCCAATTCTGAAGCTATGATATTTAAATTAAGTCAAATACTGATGCTGGATATTGCATGATTTTGCATAAATGACGCCCAAGACATCTTCCTGGAAATTCATCCTGACATGTTCGATATAGCTGGAAAATTTGACATCAATCATGTGGGTTCAGCGAAGTTTAAAGAAGTGGAACAAAAACAAATAAAAAACACCAAAATCCTTTTAGATTCAGATTAAACTGTCTTTTTAAAATGAGCTTTAATCGACACAATAATGGAGAAATTGTTACATAATGTAGATAAGAGGAAGCAGCTGATTTTCATGTTTGTAAAATTAACTTCACCACTTCTAATATAGTTTTAATGTAACTGATAATTCCATTAATGATCACTGGAATTAATTCTGAGGGTAAAAGTGACTGTAAAAAGTTCTTCGTGTGTTCTGTTGGTTAAACGGCTCATCGTGACGCTGTAGTCGAGTGAAGTGGGTCAGTACAGCAGCTTATTTATAGCCCAGATCACACTGCTGTCCGTGCTCTTTCTCCAGGCACAGCGGGAAATGATGCAATCAAATACAAACTGCACTACAAGTGGCCGTTAATGCCGTTGCACTGTAAGGCCACGGGTCAGCTCGGTCCTCGCTCAGAATGAAGCCACTGTCAGTTCACGTTCATCCTCGCTCAAGCAACAAAGCACTTCATTTCAAATCCCAACACTTGTCTCTTTAAACCGTTCGTACAGTTTATAACACGAGAAGTGAAAGCAGCATCAATACGTGATGATCACAGTTTCACCTGGATGAATGAATCAATGAATGAGTGAGTGAGTCGTAACAATAGAACAAAAAAAAACAAAATTTTGTACTAAAATCACTGCCTGAAATATTAAATGTTAGAAACAAGAAACTCTGTGGAGCATTTCAATCTTTTATAAAATAAAATCAAAGCAGGGTGAGCTCCAGGGGACAGTCTGTCAGCCTGTGTTGTACGTCTATCTCTGTGAGGACCTAGTTAAGTTTTAGACCTTGAGTCTGAGGACATTTTGGAAAGACGAGACATTTTTAGAAAATCAGGACAATTTGGAAAGTCAGGACAATTGAAGGAAGTGAGGCCGTGTCTGTAAGTAAGGACATCTTTGGAAAGTCAGGATGCTTCTTTTCAAAATAAAACAGTCCAGATATTTCTAGAATTTCGGGAGAATTTTTGGAAAGTTTTTACTCACTGATAATAAACACAATCAATCCTGAATTCTTTAAATCCCAGGATTACCACTGGAATGAACCCTGTCGCGTATCGAGCTGACATTGACTTTCACCTTGTGCGACAACAACGGCGTGCATCTGTTATCGTAACATGGGATCCAATTAGAGAGCCTTTGTCATTCTTTTATTCATATGTATGTCATATCATATCATCTTTCATCTTTTTTCTCTGGCAATAATTCTCTCTGTTCGGATGCTTCGGCTCAGTCCATCATCTCTGTTCATCGTGTGTGTTCGTGCGTGTGTGTGTGGAGTGTTATTGACTGTTAGCGCTGGAGTCATTGTATGTGTGTGGGCTAAAGGCCGTACTGGGAATTTGACATTATGCAGAGAGCATCTAATGAGCATGATGGGCTTAATAAGGTAAAGAAGTCAACGGTGCAAAGACCACGGGCTTGTTGTAAAATCAATGTGGCACTCAGCAGGATGCAGAGCTGGTTAAGTGAATTAGAGCATTAGTTTGAATGACTACTGAAGGAAAGATGTGGTTGTTATAACCGCTAATGCATTAACCTTCAGCATGGATTGTAAAGGTGGACTTTTATTTATTCAGTTTTTAATGAAATTAGATAAAAGACAATGAAATTAAATAACGATAAATTAATCTAATTTGAAAAATTCCTCTGATCAGTACTTCAGAAACACATTTTCAATGCATTTAAACGTCTAATTTTATGATAATGTATGATTTGTATTTAGTATATAAGAAAACAACTATGTTTAAAAAAAAACATTCATTCAGAAATTCTGCATATTATACTCCATTTTATCCTAACTATCCCAGCGTACTGCTACGTCCCAGTATCGGATTTAATATGGAATCAAATGAAAGTGGAAATGTGCTCTGAAAATACATTTAAATTATTCTGACTTCCACAGAAAGTGAATACTGGGAGTGACAGATGTAAAATTAAAAGTTAAGTCGGCAGCATTTTGGTGTGTCGGTGGTCTCACGCTTTTGTCCTCCATGGCCTAAATTCTCGCCTCAACACCTGTCAGTTCATGAGCTGCACTATTTTATCCTCCGGTTAAAGGAAACAGCGTCCCGAAGCCTCCAAAAACAACCATATTCTTCCTCTGATCTCACCGGCATCACTGACGTCCACATATTGTCTCATATGTACACAACAAATCAGCAAATGACCGACTTAGTCAAGTTTACCCCCTCAAACCACATGGTTTCAGTTTGTGCTCGGTACAGCATCATTCCTTTTGTTCACTGTTGCTATGATAATTATGAAATAGCATCATTATTTCCTTCATGTGATGTATTTTCATGTCATGTAGGGGTTGGACATCAAACAGTGAAGGATCAGTGTTTGGTGTAAAGCAGTGATCCATCAGTTATAGAGAGAGAAAGGTGGTTTGATAAGAAAGAAACTGTGCTACCTCCAGTAGTGCCACCACAGACCACCAATCAAATGTGGTTTCCAGGACTTCAGGTGCACATTTCCTGACATCTTTAACCATTTAAACAACAGACCAATGCAGTTGTTTTGTCCACATTTAAATGATGAGTCTGTATTGAAGCTGCTGCGACCTTTGACCCTTGGCCCGTCTCTCTCTTGGGCTGCCAGACCACGACTACAATCAGATGGCAGCGCTGCACACACCACTCTCTCCCCCGCTTTGCGTCTTTCTCTAATTGAATTCACCTTTCTGTCTTCCAGCTTGGCAGCGTCGAAAGAAGCCGCAGCGAGGAAAGCTGCCTCCCCGATGCCGCCCTCCGAGTTCCTGGACAAACTCATGGGCAAAGTTTCGGGTTACGACGCCAGAATTCGACCGAACTTTAAAGGTAGGAGCTGCCACCAAGACTCAGTCGGATAAGACGGGAATGTAGCCAAACAATATCCTGAGAAAACCCGGTAATGTGGTGTTTCTGCATTTCATCACCTTCTCTAAATACCTTTTTAAGGGTTATTCCAAGGAGGAAAGGTTTGTATTCGTTTGTTTTATTTAAAGAAAAAGACGAGAAGTAGATTTACATATGTGTTACTAAAACTCTGTTGCTTTGTGTTTAACCATCTCATTGTTTTTTTGTTGTTCTCAATTTGTCGATCTCTTTCATTTGCCTTTTGCAGTGTGGAACAAAGGTAATTCTGCCCATTGCTCAACATGCTGAAGTCAGAATTAGAAAATTAGGCTATTTCAGACGCTAGACCCCAAAACCTTTTCTGTTTTTCTTTCTTTTTGTGTTCTTTAAAAAAACCCTGCACATTCAGCCCCAATCAGACTGGGAAGTTCCCATTAAGATATTTTAGGGTGTAGTTATCATGGTGCTAGTTGGCTACATTCCTTGGTATCCACACAGTATCCTGAGTGCTTGTTTTGGTGGTCAAGGTAATGTGCCTCTCTCCCACAAGCGTGCTGCTAAATTTGATTTCGTGCTGCTGATGATGATGATGATGTTGGTGATGATGATATTGTAATATTTAGTAACCTCTCCCTGAATGGAAGCACCCATAAAGACACATGTCAGAGGTTTCTATATTAAACTTCCTCACATTAGGAGCACAGTCTGGACATTAATACGTTTGTATGACATTAGAAAACTGGGGCAACCCTGCATATTCATTTAAGTGTATGAATAATACAACAAGTTTAAAATAATCACACAGCATCGTACCAAAAGTGATTTTGAAGTCATTGGAACGAAACAGAAACTGGAATCGGCCTGAGCTTCACCTTGTGTTGATGTATTGATGTTACATCTGAGCCTTGTTGCATGTTAAACACTGACATATCTTAGTTTCCAGAATGGATGTGAGTAATTTCTATTGCCGTATTTTTTAATTCGTCAGGTCATTTGTGTGTTCTGAGTGTACAAAATATTAGTACCCTTGTGATATTCCACCTTTTTTATGAGCTATTATATCATATTCCTGCATTAACTGTTACATGATAATTTACATGCAGGTAGTGACCCTCAACGCCTTCAGGTCTGGAGATTAAAGCTTATTCTACTGCAGTCATTTTAAGTTGCACTTGAGATGGACATTGGTTCAATCAGTAGGGAGCGGTACATGTATTTTCCCTCCAAGTTTTATTAAAATCAGAGCAGTGGTATTGTTGCTGAGATAAATTTATCTTCACTTGTACCAGAATCATTTGTAGGTAGAATTGCAAGTGAGATCAAAGCAGGTCGGACACGAACGTGCCGCCAAAGTGTTTCCTCAAAAGCACATCAGAGTTTTGGCAGTTACAGAGTTTAAATTTTTAAGTTTTCCTATTCAGATGTAATAATTTCCTGCACTGCTGGTCTGATTTTGGCTAAACCAAACTGAGGGTTAGAAGTCTGAGGCCTGAGGAACCGATGAAACCTGGAGGGATGATGTACTGGATCTTGTTACTGATTGGCTGTCTGCATACTCGTCTGCTCCTCCTCGTCTTCTTTACAGCAGATTTAACAGGTGAAATGAATGGGCGTCCTAACATTTTGTACACTGAACACACAGGGAAACAGACTGCTAGAATGTGCAGCAGTGAACCACAGCTTATGTTTATGAATGCTGCCATGGAGCTTTCTTTTCTTTTCTTTTTTTTTTTTTGCTGAGCCCATAATGGCATAACCCATTTAATGATGATCTTTGTAAGAGGGATATCTCAGCTCATGCGAGATAGAACTGGGAGGGGTTTTACCGTGACTAAGTGTGTATTATTAAACCTGCCGCGGCTGCAAAACAGCCGAAACTGCTCGTCCTTCCTGACCTGCCAAGAATTTGTTCGGGTGTTTTGTGAGGCATCGTCGTGAGTCAATTTTGGAGACCATTTCTGTTTTTTTAATTTGATTTCTCCTCAGCTCTGGTTGGCAACAATCCAGCGTGATTTACTGCGACTAGTGCTGCACTGACCTTTAGAAATCAAGATTTAAACAGGCCAGCATGACAGTTATTTGAATTTATGGCTTTTATGTTTTTTCCGTTCTTCTAATGTGATATAATAAAAAGAGTTAAATGCAGATGAAAGTACTCTCTGGCAGTGTGTTAGACATGCACATAATTAAAACGATCGTCCAGCTGACGTCAGTGAACCTTCAAAATCTCTTCAGAAAATTAACCTAAAAATATTTTTTTTACAGAGAGGTGAGATTTTCTTTTGCTTTTGTTCTTTGGTTTAATGTGAACCAAAGCAATCTGTGATGAAGATGTACATACTCAGGAGGATGAGCACATCTTTTATGTAATCTGCTGAGCTAATTGTGTCAGGGGCCATTGTTAGCAGACAGGACCTGATGTGAATTTCCAGACTCTGTCATGGCTGTCAGGTCGACAGAGTGGCATAGCGTGAGCTCTCCGACTTGCTCATTCATACGGTTTCTCTTTTTTTTGTGTGTGTGTGTGTCCCCTACCAGCCAACTACGCCACCGCATTAATCACATTCATGAAATAAACAGCTTGACAGCTCTGCTCCTTAATAAGCTCGGGGGGGAAAAGGAACAATAAAGTGTTCTTGTAGAGCGGGAGGGAGAGGGAGAGAGGGAGTTAGTAAGGGGGGAAGGCAAAATGGAGGACAGCACTTGTGCAACAATTTTTAAATGTATCTTAACCAGCCGATATAATAACAACTACTGGATTGTGGTAAAACTTTTATTTAATGTTGAATTGTGCAGAATTACCATTTAAACGGAGCATTTGAAGTCTATATGCTGTGTAATTCGTAAAAACATAGTTAATAAATAAATCAGAATCAGAAGCGTTTATTGTCATTAAACAAGTGCAACGAAATTACATCTGGTTACAACCCGTCCCAGAGGACACAAAGGCACAAGAGACAGTACCACGATGCAGCCAGCAGGGCGGCGCCTCGCTTACTTAGATGAAAAAGGAGAGGGAGGGAGAGGGGGGGGGGGAAGCTAATCAGCAAAACACCTCAGCAGAAAGCAACATTTAAGACATTATAACAAGACTCTAACACCTGCACAAATCTGCATTTTGTGTTAAACCTCTTAAGGACCATTGGAAGCCCTGTAACCCTCGTTTGTTATAATAATAATGATAACAATAATAATAATAATAATAATAATAATAATAATTGGGATATTTGACAAGAGAAAAAGAAATACCATGTTAGAACAGTTCTAGAACACAGAAATACCTGAAAATGAGTCTGAACTGTAGATTTCTAGAACTCCCTCTGGAATACATCGATCAGAGATGTTCACAGTGACAGTTTGATGTCACGATGTTTGCTCAGAATCATTGTTCACTGTTTTTAATTTAGAATTGACACAGATCAGAAATGATGGTGGCGCCTGTAGTTAGCTTGCAACTTATTACCTAGCAATCGAACCAACTAGCTTACAAATAATAATAATAATGATAAATTAGCAAACTTAGCAGGTGGAGAACAAGGTGAGCCTGCTTACCGATGCTAACTCACATGCACGAAAGGCAGAAGATGCTTGTTGGCTATGACCCAACTTCGACCTGCTCTCCGTGGTTAATGCTAGGCGGCGGACATGCTTGCTAGTAACTGAGCTCTCTAACTCGGTCATTAGCTGGTCAGTGTGCTAGCTAGTTCGTTCACTTGTGAGTTTTTAGCTCAATAGAAAACGTGCGTAGGTGCCACCGTTCTTTCTGAATCGACAAGAGATGAAAATGATGCGTACGTACGCTGCGCTGAGGGATTTGGAACAGCCATCATGAACGTCCACCGTAACCTCCAATCACAACGTGCAGGAGAGAAAACTGAGCGCCAAGCCGGGGAGAACGCAGAACGCCTAACTCTAGAACTCCGTCTGGAATGATGGCATGTTTAGACCTGCAGACGCCGGAATGTGGGCGGAACGCTATAGTGTAACGGTACAGCTAGTTTTTGCTAAATGCAAGATGATTGTCTTCCGCCTCCACGGTTCACACACACACACCTCATCAAATCAGCTCCAGCCCCGCTCATTTTTGCCGTGCAGCAACAGTGGATGGAGGGCGGGGAGGGCCACAGGAGAGGGAAGAGATGAGATTTGCCGGAAGCCACAAATGTGCCAGCATGAGAGGAAATTACACTGATCATGACCGGGGGTCCACTGTGTGGGCAAAAAAGCTTCCGATTGATTTAGCAGGTCCTTCCATCGGTGAGGGAGGAGAGCAAACACTCCTGACACATTCGGGACAAGCCATTTATAATCCATGAGTTCATTCATTCTTTCATTCTCTCTTCCTGCTTGCACTCCTTCCTTCGTTGATTCCTCTCTTCCGTCCCTCGTCCACTGATTCATTCATGTTTTGATACCTTGATATCTCGATTCCTTCGCTGCTCTTTTCTTCAATTGTGCCATCGGTTGCTTTGTTTTGTCCCTTTTTTTCTGTCTGTCTGCCTGTTTCCAGTCCTTTTCATCCTTCACTGATCCATCTTAATCAATCTTTCATTCCTTTTACCCTCCCTTCCCTTCCCATAAATCTTTTCTCCATCATTTACCAACATATTCCTTATTTCTTACTGTTCTCGAGTCACTTTTAATTAGTGTCCGTCCCTTAAATGTGATCTATGCATTCATTTGTTCCTGCCTTCTGCCTTTTCTTTCAACTTTGCAACACACATTTCTTCTTGTTGCCCTGCCGTCCTTCCTTCATCCCTTCCTAAGTACTTTTATTGTCTAGTCTTTTCCATTTTCCTCTTGCATGGATGAAAGACAAGGTCATTAGTACAGTGATCACCCTCTTCATCTTCCCCCCTCCCCCCTCTTCTGACTTTCCTCCCCTCCCCGGGCCGCCTCTGTATTTCATCCTTGTTTACTGATCCCACTGATTTGTGAAACAAATTGGACTTTGACTCAGCTGACCGGCCGTGCATGCGGCAGTGGAGCTCATAGAGCGAGAGGAGGCGTTACGGTTCCTCAGCAGTGAGGACAGGGAGAGGTAGTAGCACGCGACACCCGGCCGTTCTGATCAACTAGCCCCGAGTAATGAATGCCCACATGGTGCTGCAGAGATAAATTAGTGAGTGAGCATGAGAGAGAGATAGGACTTACAGAGCGAGCCGGCGAGGGAAAGGTGTGTTTGTGTGTGTGAGTGTGTGTTAACTCATACTGTGGGAGTGTTTGTGATTGCTCTCGTGTGTGTGTGTGTGCACTTGATGAATGGTACAGGCTACAGCTGCGACTCCTCTCTCCCTCTCCGCCATAACCTTGTCCGTCCTCATCACTCAAGCCGAGTGGCAACGAGGACGACGGCCGCGAGCGAGCTTCTGGTTTTAAGTCCGATCGGAATGAGCCGCTAGCGAGCCAGCTATCTCTTGCCGCCACTACTTAACCACCCCTCCACCTACATTTCCCCCCCTGCGAGACAGGAGTCAGTGCCTGGAAAGACCCTGAACGCGTCGCCAGCCTCAAATTCAGCGTGCGTCCCGGTAGTGCGGGTCTACTACAGCAGGTTTTCTTCTTCAGCTCTCTGGAACATCCACTGCAGCTGCCTTAGCTGGGGTTCGCTTCTTCTGATACGACCCTTTTATGTCATGCTGCTCCCACGGTTGGTTTGGCAAAGCTCCCTCCTTCTCTCTGCTCTTGAATCCCAGTGATGATCAGTGTAAAAACTCCTCTGTTGAGAATCCACCACTGTGTCACTTTGCTTCTGAGCTGAATGACACCCTCTTTCTGGTCCCAACTAGTGGACAAGAGTAAATATACGAGGAACGGCAGTATATTTACATGTTTGGCTTCCTCCTGTCTCCTCCTCCTCTCTTTCCTCTTTCTCTTCCTCCACAGCTGGAGTACTTGTTACTATACAATGCTACACTATTCTATGCTACACTTGTGTCGTACTGCACCCCCCCTGTTCCCCTCTGCATCTCCTTTTCTCCTTGCCAGGGCTGATCGTGCCGAGGTGGGACTGTAGTTATTAGCTGTCGGAGCTTGACGTTCATTTGGTGTTATCAGCACTTGTTTAATGGCTACTTAATGGGATTAATGGGCATAAGGTAATGAGCGTGGGATGGAGGAATGGCTGTGGGGAAAAAAAAAAAACGGATGGGTCAGGGAGGGGGAGGGAATTCAAGGGAGAGGTGAAGGAAGGGAGGGAAGGTAGCCTCGCAAATGGCTAACCGACTTTCAGGGATTTGCTTATGACACATGACTGGAAAGAACTGCAGATGGCAAAAGTGCAATCCAGGGCCTCACGCTGCAAACACAGGATATGTTTCCACTAGCTTAGCGCCAGAATGTTGATGCTAACACAGCTCCCAGTGGGCTACAGTATTGCTCAGTTATGTATAACACTTGCAGCAGACACGAATAAGCAGCTCTGAGATACAAACTGTAATATCTACTCCCTCCGCCTCGTATTTTTATGTTTTTCGAGAGCCACTTTCTACAAGGATGCAAACAGAAATCTGCTGGAGTGAAGGGACATCCTTGCCCAGAGGAAGGTCTCGTGGCTCTTTTAGTATTCTAAGTAATGGCCCTATCCTTTCCAAGCCAGGAGATTTGGATGGGGACTATATTGCACAGAATGAGGAATTTTAATGTCATCGCAGAGGTGACTCTCCCCTGAGTTATGACAAAAATATTGATCACGCTTCAACGTCTAGTGGGAGGAGGCGGAACGGCAAGGGCAGCGAAGAGAGGAATATTGAATAGGGTAATAGCAAAAGGCAGCCAAACGTACGAGGGCACTCAAGACGGACTGAAAGAGAGCCTGATAGGAGGGTGGGGGAGAGGAGTGGGCAAATGAAGTGAAGCAAAGATGTTTGCACTCATTGTGCAGCCAAAAGTAGCTGCTGAAAACTGCATATTATCAAGAGCTGGAAGAGAAATGAACACGCTGATAATTAGAGCGCTGTCAAATGAGCCGTGTTGTCAAAATGAATGAACGCCGTATCTCGTCAGTCACACGGTTTGCTATAAATACCTCACACCATTATAGTTTCTTCTTGATCTAAAGATAGTAAAAACGTGGAGCCTCTTTAGCTACAGGCGACGCAAAGCTAATCTGGGATGTGTAAGAACAGTTGACGGCTACATTACTCTTTCTTCCTCCCTCTGCAGTCCACCGGTCCATGGCTAATCAGTTTATAAGGAGGGGAACGCTGCTGTATAAAAGGCCATTCAGTCCTCCTGTGGAATCCCATCACACCTCTAATTACCAGCTTGGGAAAAAGGTTTAAACCCGTCCTGTCAGTCGAAAAGACCTGATGGAGAGGTTGACACATAATTGTTTACCGCTGCGACACAATCACGAAGGCGTTAAGATGCTGTTTTCAGGCGGGGAAGAAAGAAAAAAACATTTAGGGAAAATCCCTGTACTCAAAAAAAAACCAACAAAAAACACGAAGGCGAGGCTTTTTTTGTTTTTACACCTCCCCTGCAAAGCCAGGAGAATTGATTCTGCACAGTGCTAGTAATTAGCTCGCGTTATGAGATCCTCGCTGCCAGCAAAGCAGAGCCTAAAAACCAAAGCTGCTGTGGTTTTAATGCCAGGATCAGGTGCTCAGATGTTCGACAGGCTGCCTGACGCCGAGGCTAAGCCCGGGCTTAGCCCTGACACAGAGAGATTGCCGTGCGTAGAGGAGGGAGGAAAAATTGCCTTTCATGGATTCAGGCAGATTATAGAGTTTAAGTCACCTGTCTACAACAGTTCATGGTCACGACGAATACTTTCCATCTATCTTAGGAGCCATTTCCCTTTTTTTTCGGGCTGACAATGACAGATTACAATATCGCTCCCAGACTTCCACTCGGCGTAGTCGCAATCCCTCACAATGGCAGTTGTCAAGTACAGCAAAGGAGGCCAGGCCCAGTTTACTCAGTTTAGTGTGGTTCGGAGGCAAAATAGGACATCAATCAACAAATCTGAGCTATGAAAGGAGAAAAACTCCTCTGTGTGAAGGGGGAGGATGTTTTTTTTTGGCCTCTGTTCATAGTTCAGAGTCTTTAGAAGGAAATGAAGCCGCTCATTTTGATGAAGATCGAAGGCTATGTGGTGACATTTCTAACTTCTCCTCAGGATTAATTGCAAAGAAATAAATTTGCTGTCAAACACACAGATGTGATCGTTATTTGCTGAGAACCCATTAAAGGTGTGAAGGTCAGAATGAGCTGTACACTGCTCGACCTTTACGTAAGGAGTCTGGAGCGGAGTTTTAGTTCATGTTCATGTGTGCCGGAGTCGTGTGAGTGCATTTTTCATAACGAGTGAAAGGCGGGGTGCTGTGGGGTTGGATGAGTATCTGCTGATCAGACAGTCAAACATGTCTTTGCCTCTTGTACTCGCTTGAACTTTCTTTTCATTGATCGTCAATGATACGTCGGACTCAGTCGTTTGTAGGACAGACAGCAACTTTCTCAGCGTGAGCCGGGGAAAAAGCCTCGTCACTGTGAAACAATGAATCATTTGGCCTTAACTTCCAATTCCTAGACATTAGCAGGTCGACATTTTTCTACTATAAATCAGCCTCTTTGGAGACTAAAAGTTCCCTCTCTGCGGTACCACTGAAATTATGTGGCCCATTTTGAAGAAGCTGAAGATTTACATTTTTGGGGGGGTGGAAGTAGAACCTTTTGTCATTCCGATGGGCTCCATTTCAGCCAAATGACTTCAAATTAATGGCGTCCATTTGAAGGAAGAAGTAGAGTTTCATTTCAGATTTGGAGATCATTTATCCATTCCTGTGGGGTTACGGCTCCATTTCTTCTGCAGGAGTCAAATTATTGCGAGGGACAAAGAATCCATTTTGAGAAATTTGTTACCAGACCGGTTCATTTCATTCGGAAGTCAGTCGAGTCATTCTGGAATATGCAACTCACCACCAACCTGTTGCCCTAAAGACAAGAAAAAAAAAAAAAGTTATTTCCTCAAAGGCCGAATGAGGCAAAAATCTAAATGAAGCCAGTTTGACATGTAGTCTTTGCATTCTCCCCGCCCTCCTCCTCCTCCTCTTTCTCCTCTTTCTCTCTGGCCTCTTGCATCTCCTGTAGTGCATTTTGCTAGTCTTACTTCAGCTCCTCTTGACAGAACTGCATTGCAACCCTCCTCCTCCTCCTCCTCTTCATCTCAGTGCATCGCCTCTCCTCTCCTGCCCGCTGCAGTATGGCAGTAGATTGTTCCTCTACAGACTCGTGCATCCCTCCTTCCTGCTATTGCCTTCACAGTATGTTGCCCCTCCTCCTCCCTGCCCCTCCTAAGTCTCCCCCACTGCCACACACTCACCCCCGCTGAGTGTTGGCAGCAGTGCGACACCTTAGATAATCGAGCCTTGCTGTCTTGTTCGCTCCTTGGTAGACAAAGCGGTTGTTTTCCTTAACGAGGACAAACAACGTATAGTTGGTAACGTGTTGTTAGAATATGCTGTGTTTAATTCTGATCTTTTTTTTATTAGACCCCAAAGGCTCCAAAAATGAAGCTACTCACAAGAAAGGTACTTTCCTTTTCTTTTTTTCCCTTTCTTTTCTTTTTTCTTTTTCTTTTTCTTCCCTGAACTTGGTTTTGTGTTTGTCTCATGCGATGATGAGGCATTTTCCAAATGTTGAGAAGACAAAGAATGCTAGGGAAGTTTTTGGTGTGAATATGTGGAGATTTCCTTGCATTGTTGTAAGTTATGTCAATTAAAATGGCAAAAATGTTATTGTGTAGAAATCACTGTGGAACATCTGTTGACAGGAGCAATTAAAGCAAAAAAAGTATTTGTCAAACATCAGCAATATTTCAAGCTTCACTGAATTAATTATGTTGACACAGACACTTTTCTCCCTTAATGCGGCGCATAATTGTTCCATTAGTGATAAAACATGTTGGAAAGAATTGTACTTTTTTAAGCTTTTGTCCCAGGATCAATTACACCTGTTTCCTGACCATAAAACTGTCAGCTCGTTCTGGCAGAACGAGGCCTTTTCTGTACAACTGATGGTTTTTGTCTCCTTTACGAAGGCAAATGCAGACACTCAGCTCTCTTTAACTTTGTGTGTAGCCTCACATCATTCTGCTGGTCAGGAAACTTTAAAAGCTTCTTTAATCTTTATCTTTGATTAAAGCTACTTATTAAAGTACGTCTGTTGTACTGTAGATGTGCATATATGAGAAATGTGAAGTAAGGCAACTCATGGTGCAACACAAACATAGACACAACAAGACTGACACATTCTGTAGCGATTGAACCACCATCATGTCTTCATTTCATTTAGGCAGAATAAATAAAATGCTGCAGTAGATACAGTTCCTCTAGAGGTGAAGTACCTCTAGTGTGTAGTAAGATGTGTATAGTGTTGTTCAGTATCCCTCTGTGTCACCCATCAGCTACTGTACCTGACAACTGGGAGCTAATGTTACCACGGATCCTGACTCAGCACAACCTTCTCTAAGCTCGGTTGTTTTACCTGAAATTGCATTTGGGTCCTCATTGTGTTCTGCAGAGAGAAATGAAACAAGCTGGAAGCCCCACAGAAGGTTCACTTAGAACAGCTTTTGGGCATCTTTCCAAACTCTGCAAGCACACATAGGAGTGACTCAGGTCTTTGTTTTCATGAGCTGTGATTCGTCTTATGGTGTAGTATATTGCACAGTAGGGAGGTATTCAACCCTGATTCCAAATAAGTTGGGACTGTTCCAAACTTTCCCAATGTTTTGTTGCTCCTGTCCCAACTTCTACTCAAATTCAGAATAATCAGATATTTACAACAATCAATAAAGCTGATGAGGTCAAACAGTAAATTTAAAAAAAAAGAAGTTATCGTATTTTGGTTTATTTATGTTTTAATAGCATCCCAACTTTTTTGGAATCAGAGTTGTAGTATCACATTATCACATAGTGTATTTTAATAAAGTACAGTATGTGCAGTATACTACTGCAGTACTATAGTAAACAGTAAAGTACATTGCAGTAGTCTATTGTGGTTCAGTAGTATAGCATAGAATAGTATATTATAGTATAGCATACAATAGTATTCTACAGCATAGTATAGTATAGTATAATATACTTTTTATAGTACAGTAAATTATAGTTTACTATAGTATAATATAGTCCATCATAGTATAGTGTAAAATAATACACTATCACAGTTTTAGCAAAGTATGGCATAATTTAGTACATAACACTACAGTTAAGTGCAGTATAATAAAATACAGTATAATGTGTTATAGTACATACAATGTGGAATAAAAGTACAATACCGTACATTATAGGGTAGAGGGTATAGTGTGGTATAATACAGTACATACAAGAATACAGTTGGAGTACAGTATAATGTAATAGTGCAGTACATTAGAATACATTATAATAAAATATAGTAGAGTACATCAGAATACAGTAGATTACAGTATAACACAGTGTATCACAGTACATATTAGCTCTGTAACGCCTCCTCCATTTATTCTGTGTTGAAGAATCTCTTTCAGCCCATTTGGCCCATTAGCTTAACATGCTAACGCTTGTAGCACAGCAGGCCCTTTACACAGTGGCTCCTGTCAGTCGTAACTAATGTGTATGTGGCCCTAATTTACATGCGCAGGGAGGAAGCCATGGTAGAACCTCCCCATACACACTCCACACACTGTACACACACAGATACACACAATGCTTCATCCTGCAATTAGTGCTGCAGGACTTTCCAGGCAATTACTGTTGGTGATGGAGCAAACAGCAGAGGTGTGGCACTGGGCAACATTTTTGGGCAACGCCGCCAGACGCCATAAATGCAGGTTAAGGAAGCTTATTTTAATATATTCCTGCTAACAGAATATTTTTAGTGATTATAGCAACAATACTGAGGAAACACTGGAGGTCCCAACGCTCAAAGGTTGACTTGGGCTGCGCCGCCTTGAGAAGATTGAAACAAAAATTCAACCTAAGCAGCATCTTTATCCGAAGCACTGCAGATATGATCCTTTTGTGTCTGATTACTCTGGGTGACTAATGCTGTTGAGATAGACTCTGTTGGTTTGCAGACTAAAGACCCCAATTACCTCCTGAGCTTATTCTGCTGGCCAATACTGTCAGCTTCACAGGAGACAGCGTTTTGTATTAGCAGGCAGCAGCCCGTCTGCCTCCCGGCTGCTGCGATGCATAACTTACCCACTGGCTCAGCAGAGGGGAAAAAAAATTCAGAGCTAATAAGAAATAATTTCTCATTTTAATGTTCAAATAAGAGGGGGAGAATTATAGCTGAAGAAGTTCAGAGATGTGTTCGAGGGAAGAGACTGTCAATCTTCATGGCATAGCACAATATTTCTAGTAGTGACTTGAGGCTTTATCAGGAAATGAAAGCAAAAATATGAATGTTTCTAATTTCTACAATTCAGTTTTTATGGTGATAAGCCTCTGCTTCATTGTTATAATTACTTTAACTATGGCTAGACTTTAAAGTGATCTAATTCCACTATGTTAACTAATAAAAACTAGTCAGCGTGCACAACAGTAGAGCTGAGCATGTAATATATGAAGGGTTTACGCTTGCAAATATAAATCTAAATGTATCTTTTGCTGTCATTTATGCCAAGATGGCCACCCCTTTAACCTCGCTGGGTTTATGAAGTCATTGTGGGCAGTGTTTCAAATCAATGACCAGGACTTCTGTGCATCAGTGCAATCAAGGCTGTATGTTGGATTAACCAACAACAACGACCCAGTTACTTTATCCTGTAAAATGACAGGTTCTATATTTGATATATGCTTCTATTTTCTCAAAAACATGGAAAGGTCAGCCATATGTCGAGCTAAGCAACTCTCATAAGGATTTAAAACAGAGTCACTGGCCAGAAAGAACCAGGCAGTGCTGGTTTAATCTGAATGTATAATATAAATCTGGTTGCTTAAAGATTTGATTATCTTTACATTGTTGTGCACAATTTCTTACTCTCTGGAAAACTCCCAAATTTGGAGCATAATTCCAATCAGCTCAGCTAACCTTAGCTCGTTAGCTAGCCAACAATGACAGCGGCTAATTTAGCAAAAGAGAGAAAAAAGTAATGTTAATGACACTAATGTTAAGATTCTAACATTTTTAGTGAGTATGGCAATCATGTCGTTAATGATAAAAAGAAGAATTTTTAGGTAAGAATCTGACATTGTCTCAACAAAAAAATCAACTCTAATTAACTCGAACTTAAATCATGTTTCTCTTTCAACATGGCCGTCGGATGCTGTGTTAAATCACCTGAAAGACGCTTCTGACAACTAACAATTTATCAGAAAGGATTTGGCATGTCGCAGATTAAAGCTCATTGATCACGAGTCTCACTTTGCACAGGAAGCAATAAAAGTATTGTATCCCCTCTCTGTGCTTCCAGTATCCTCAGTGGGACCCTCATTTACTTGTGCTGATGGTTATTGACATGCACGCTGTCATCACAAATGGCGATGCTAATTTTAAGTACAAAGTAGCGCGCAGGCTCATCTCTTTAATCTACAGAGCCGACCGGCTTTAGACAACTTTGGTGGAAATGCCAGTTTTATAAAAGGAGAGGACAGCGGAGGAGACATGAAGGGAAAAAGATTAGTTTAATGTAGAAGGAGGAGAGGAAAGATATAATACGCAAGCGGAGAAACGGGGGGATGGGAGAATATGAAAGCAAATGCGAGGAAAGGACAATCTTCCAAAGAAATGGGTAACGAAGAAAAAGAAAAGAGAAATGAAAGAAAATGAAATTATGAAGGGTTGTTAAAAAACAAACTCAATTAGAGGACAGTGAAGGGGATGAGATACATCAAAGGAACGATAGAGAACGGGAAAGAAAAATGGAAAAAGGATGTCAGAGAAAAGACAGTAAAAAAAGCAGAAAAGACACCAAAGGAACGAAAAGGTGAAGGAAAGGGCACAGGTGAGAGCAAAGGAAAGGAGGCCGGAATAAATGAAAAGATAAAATGAGAACATTAAGAAAGAAAGGATGAGATGAAGACAGGAAACAAAACCGCAGCAGTGTGAAGATGAATGAATCAAACACACCAATGTACACACCGGAAGCTGAAAGCCGTCATGGAGGACGAGATGCAGGAGGAAGGGGGGAGAGGAGAGAGCGAGGGGGAGGCAGAGAGGGAGGACATTTCTCTTCCAGCATGTTCAGCAGAATCCAGTCAGCAGGTCAGGGCCCGAAGCCTCGCCACGGCCGCCGTCGACGGCAGCCGTTCTTCCTGATTAGAGCCGCTGCTCTGCTCCCTCTGCTGTGAGATGTTCAGCACATATTACACACAACTCACCTCCTCGCACCGGAGCTTTATGCAGATTAATGTTAGGCCAGGGGATATTTGTCTGCTAACAGATTCTGGGCTCTCCTTCCCCCTCGGTGCCGTGCGAGAGGCCAGAGGATTCAATCTGTCTCTGCAGATTTATGCTCATTCAAGTGCCTGGTTTCATGGAGGACAGCTTTGTAATATGATTGCATAGTGCTTTAAGAGGTGACACTTTAATGTGACGACTGCAGGTTGGAGCATATTGCAGTTATTTTACTTTTATATTGAGAGCAAAAAAAAAAAAAAGAAACTGCTGCTATGTAGATTTATGCTTATCCAAGTGGCCTGTCTCATGGAGAACACCTTTATAATGTGATTGCACAGTGCTGCAGAAAGCCAGCACTGCAAAATGTTTACTGCAGGCTGGAGCACACAGTGTGGCTTCAGAGAATGTGAAGCAGAATATCCCCCTACACAGATAAATGCTCATCCAAGTGGCCTATTTTAAAGAGTATAATATGGCTGCACAGCCCTTTCAGAAAGAAAAGACTTGGGTGTGATTGCAGGGCTTTCCTCGGCTAAAGAAATTCCAATAAATCCTCATCCACACACGACAAAACAAGCCATTTGTCAATGCCCTCCACACCCGGCTGATATGAATGTTCCTCTCCTCCTCCTCCTCTTTAGTTACAGTCTGGTAAAGTCTGACGAGGAAAATGGTTAGCATGGTTGGAAAAAGTGTTGTTTCGTGCTAAAGGAAACCAGTGTTGACTGTCGGTAGGAGACAGGAAGTGGCAACATCCACTTCACAATTCTTAAAAAGCATACATACAAAATCAGTGAAATGCTTACATAGCCAAAATACAGCTTTTGATTAAAGTTCAAAGCGAAGCGTACTCCAGGGTCAGATCAGACATCCAGTTTCAGAGGCCATGCATGGCAGAAGCATGGACAGCGTGAGGAGGCGGGACAGGCTTTGTTGCAGAAATGATGAGAGACAGGCTGCTGAACTGAATGTGCTGTCAGGAGGGGCAGTTAGCGCCACAGCTAACACGGCAGGCTGAAAGTCACCAATCTGATCCACACACGATAATTACATACATGTGTACAGAACGACACAGCAGCACATGAGACATGATGCAGAAACACTCGCTGCACATGTCCAGACCAGTCCACACATTCCTGACACTCCTCTTGTCCCACGCAGAGGCAAAATAATGTAGGGTGTAAATGAAAATAAAAGATAAAGTAAGAGTTGTCTTCATGGTTTTCTGAATGCTGCAACAGTAAAACAATATTTCAATCAGAAAACCTTTTGATTTCCACTTGTTGTATCTAAAACATGAAAAAAGACACGATGATCCGGAACCAATCTGTTCCATCAGTGAGGCTGAAAGATGGAGCGCATGCAAATGTTTGAGGGATAAGGTGAGTGGGTGTATTGTGTGTGTGTGTGTGTGTGTGTGTGTGTGTGTGTGTTTCTCCACTAATCTCACATGACTACCTACCTTCCTCTCAAGATGATTAAAAGCATCGAGCTAACAGCGGAGCATCACGACACACTGTTAAATCACACACTGATTTATTGAGCAGATGACCATCACACACACACACACACACACACACACACACACACACACACACACTACAAACAGTCCATCTGCACAAACACACGTTCGGGCAAACAAACACGCAAACAACAAACAGGAAGGATCAGGCAAACACATACGCTCATGTTCGTGCACACAAACAGACATAAACACACACATACACACACACACACAGTGCAAATTCAAACGCTACACAACTCACATTTCTATATTTTTAAATCTCTCACTCACACATGCTAACACACACACACACAAACACACACACACACTTTGCAGCATCACTACCTTGCGGTAATCCAGTGGAATAAAGCTCCAGTCACTTCTTCTCTGTCGCCGTGTCGACGCCGTATGGCTGCTATTGATTTCTGTCCCTCTGCAGTCAAGAAGCTGCCAGCCTGTCATGTCCGCCCGTCAGTCAAAGCTGGGCTGGGAAGCCCTTCAAGGTTCTGCTTACTGATTCACTGCAGGCCCGGCTCACTAGCATATTGTGGAAAAATTTTCTCAAAAAAAGTAGCCTGTTATATGTTTTGGTGGCAGAAAATATTTGATTTTCCAAATATCCGAAGGTCACGTTGGCTTCTTGGAGTAAATGTGACCGCTGTCTTGCTCCACCAAATGTTGCCTCTTCAAAAACTTTGTACATGTTGGACTTTTGCATATGGTGGATGAATCATCATTCAACTGATCTGAAAGAGCTTTTCTTTACCTGTATGGTCAAAAGGATGTCTGAGAGTCTGCTCCATCCATAATGTGTCAGATTTAAATCCAGTATTTGGCTAAAACTTTAATTGGTGGGGGGCGGTTTTGTATGTTTTCATATGATTTTGTGACAAACAGATAGACACAAACATATACTGTATATATACTTGTTTTGTATGTATTTCAGGGTGCTCTGACCCATGATTCATGCATAGATGAGATTTTGCGTGTGTTAGAATAATATGTGTAAACAGGGAATAAGGGAGAGAGGAAATGCACATGCTGACAGGCAAATACACACACACACACACACACACACACACACACACACACACACTAATATTCTCTGTGCAAACATACAGGACACACACACACCGTCACAGAACCCGAAAATGCTTGCAGGCATGAATGCCAATTTTGAGTAAATATGCATAGACAAACACGCACACACACACACACACACACACACACACATACACACACACACACACACACACACAGCCTCAGGTGATTTCTGACCAGGCTGCCATGCATCCATCCATCTCTCCATCCTCTCCTCTCTGGCTGCCTCCGACTTTGAATACATTTCATCTCATAATGAAACTTGAATACCCCGTGGCTGAAAGAGAGAATGTGAATGAGACAGGAAGTGAGAGCCAGAGTGACAGTGAGACAGGAAAAGAAAGGAAAAATGGATTCATGGAGAGAGTGGAGGAGAGAGGAGGATTAAAACGTATCCTAATAGCATTTCCCCTCCCTCACTGAGGAGGAAAATGAAGTTTTTCCCTAAAGTTCCCTCCATGGAAGAGGTGATGATGGATGGTTGAATGTGTCTGCGGGAGAAACCGCCATCCCTCATCTCACCGCTCCAATTAAAATGTGACAGGAAGTGTGTTTTTCCCTCATCCGCACTGTTTACCTCCTCGTTTAAAGTCACTTTTCTGTTCTATAGGAGAAGCCAGAAATACGCTTGCATGCGTGGGAGAATAATGAGAGTGTGTGTGTGAATGAAGAGGGATGTGGCACGGGAGAGGGGCCACAGCATCTGCATGGGACCAAAGGCAGGAATAAACAAGACCGGGACGCAGACAGGTTCTTTGTTCAGGGGCTGGATGTGGCTTCAGAGAAAGTAGACTTAAGGCAGAGAAGAGGGAAAAAACAAGTCTTGTTTCAATAGAGTTTCGTTGTTGAGTCAGGAGACGGACGGCGCTTTAATGTTTCGCCGCCTTCGAGCATTTTCTTTTCTTTTCCCCCCGACGTTTCACAGCCTTGATGTTTATCTCCTCCTCCGTCGTCGTGTCTGGATGTAATGGAGGAGAAAAAAAAAGTGAACAAAACAGCAGCAGCAGAAGGAAGTCTGGAAGATATTCTCCCTCTTTTTTCTGCCTGTAGTCCTGTTTGAAGATGTGAGCAGGAAGTCAGGGGAAACCCTTGAAGGGTTGTTAATTTGAGGGGAAAAACATCTCAACAGGATTTTTAGATATGTTTGCTATGTGTGCTGCCAAATTAATCAGCAGTCAACAATCTGATTTAAAGGAAGCAATTTAGGAGTGCTCTTCTAAAGTTTGGGGGCTCGCAAGAGACAGGATTTACAAAATGACAAAATTTATGCAACAGAAAGCAAAAGATCCCGACTTTTTGTCCCTTGTATTGGTCCTACATTTCCCATCATGCATCTCTTCATGCCCCCTCATCACCAAGGTTTTAAATTAACAAAGCCCTGTCAGAGTCATACTTAATACAGCTATGTTTTTTGATGTATGAAATCTATGAAGTGTCCCTTTAGACAAGAGCAAAAACAATTTTTCAATGATGATCTTGCATTTCCCACCAAAAAGAAACTGAAAGTCACATGCAGCCCAACAAAAAGGCCTAAAGTATCTGAACACGTGTCCAAATCTGACCTACTTTTGGTCCAGTCCTGTTTCAGTGGTTTGGGACCCTAAGCTCAGGTGAGGGCAAATCTTAACGCTACATCAGACAGTTTGTTTTTGTCCCCGTCTTCTTTGTGTTTCAACACAACGCTGCACAAAGCCAGACCCATCAAGAAATGGTTTGGGGCCAAAGAAGTTGATTGATCGCTGACCTCAGGCCAGTCCAACAACTTGGATGAACTGGACCACCGACTGTGATCCAGACCTTATCACCCAACATCAGTGTTGGACTTAACTGATCCTGTTGCAGCTTAATGTGAGCGAATCCCTGCAACCAGGTTCCAAGATGTGTGAAAACCCTGAAAGCAGAAGAGTGGAGGCTGGTATAGATGCAGATTAATGCCTGACTGAAACGCTCCATTACAGAACCAGATATTTAATGTTTCAGTTAAAGTAGTAAATAAGTAAAGCTCTATTTGCTGTAAAAATACACCTGCAGCACACTTTCAGGTATCCTCTGCATTTGTGGCCGAAAAGCCTTTAAAGCCTTTTTTCCGTCTGAGTACAGAATCAGTTTTATGTCTTTTAGCAAACTTTTTCTAAGTTGAGCTGAGTAACTTCCAGGAATATAAAGCTCTCAGAGTTTGATAAAATGTTCATTATTTCACTGTTTCACTATTGAGTCAGGAGATTTATGAGGCTTTAAAGTTCCCGGGGAAACTTTTTCTTTTTTTTTGTCTCGCTGGCATTTCAGCTCTGATGTTTATGCGCTGAGGATAAGAACAAAATGATCACCTCCTCAGCTGTCGTGTCTGGACATAATGGCAGAAAAACAGCAATAGAGAAAGAAAACTAACCCTCATCTTTCTTCCTCTTTCAAACTCTCTCTCTCTCTCTCAGTCCGGCTTATAAAATGAGCCATGTTCCTCAACTTCCGTGAGCATGTGTGGGGAATATATATTAGTTCAATAAAAAGTAAAATCGCTTTCCCCGGACCGTATAGCCTACAGAAGACGCCCTATAAATATTTAATGTCTAACAGCCATTGTAGTATTTTTTGCTGAAGGCAGCTCAATTGCAAAAGAGGTGCTCCTGCGTAGTTCAGAGTATTTTTCATATCATTTGTAGCCTGCGACTTTCCTTCTGCCCTCGCCTCCCTTTGCTTTGTTTTGCTCAGTGCCATTTGTTGCTGTGAATAAATTCAGCCTCACCACTGCAGCGCTGAGGTGTCACTTAGAGGAGTGCAAATTGGGCATCAGGAGAGGAGAGAGTTAAATAAATCATCGGAGAGCAGGGCAAAAGCAATCCTCCAGATACCTGTGTTTTACAACCCACCTGGCCTGATAATGGAGCATACCCCACTCTACCAGCTCTGCTCTTTCCTTCCTGTAAAAGCAGGAGGTGTGTGGGTGGGCTTTACCTGAAGCTCATGTTGGAAAAGACCCGCCACCTTGATGTTTGGCAGCCAATCAATTGGACAGTTACAAGCGTTGGTCTGTGACAGGATCTGCTTTCTGGACAGTTTCATGCTGCAAAGACAGGCTATGGCAAAGAACATGTATAAAAAGGCATCTTTACTGCTGCTCCGACGTTTGGTCTGTTTGCTTAATGCACCTGGGGACCAACTCCAGGTGTGTTGGTCAAAGATAATGACAGATTTTCCTCTGCAGACATGAAACAGTGTTGGAAAGAACATCTTGTCTTTTAGCCTCCCAGGAGACAAATTGAATCTAGTTGAACTTGAAAGTCATTCTCTGCTCATTCAGGTACGTCAGTTAGTTTGTTATCAAATCAATGACGCCACTAAATGCGGTGCGACAACATGAATATACCCATTTCCTTTGTTGCAACACATCTCAGAACTCCTGGTTCTGGTTCAAACTCGAGCTTCTTGGTCCGACTTTTTATTCAGAAAAACGTTCATTTGACCGATTCTTGGCTGAAGACTTCTGGATCTGAAATGTGAAGTGTGAAAACGCTGATTTGCTGCCTCGTTTTGCTGTGGGATGAAAATTGCATCTTCAAATTGTGAACCTTAAAGGGCCACAGAAGGATAGCAAAAAGGATGAATTTGCCCAAAGGTTTATGGATTTTTTCAACAAAAATGAAATTCTTTAAATTGAAAGTGACATCAGCAGTGTGGTAATTTATCTAAACAACTTCTGATACCTGATTCTGTTTTATTAAAGATACAAAGTGCCACATTCACATTTGCAAACATTAATTTGACAGAATTGACTAACATCTGTCAGTTTGATTTCCTGAGCTCATCAAAGCTTGTCTGCGTCCTCAGCAGGAAGTGAGCTGCAGTGTTTCGGACCAGTTTCGGTCACTATTGTTGGCTGAGTCACGGGGGTCAAGCCTCCACCAGAGGCTGCAGTGAGTCCTGGACTGATGCTGAGACCGCTGTGCCTCGCTGGAGGTCAGGAGGCGAGACGAGTTTGTCTATAAACCAACGTCTCTTCTGCCTTCTTGAAGCAACTTCAGCTCGGTTTTTAGGACTCCACTGAAAGAAAGAAAGAAGAAAAAAGAAAAGAAAAAACAAAAAGATGGATGGTTCTGTTGTTGTGCATTCAAGTGACATCTTAAATAATACATCAATTATATCTATTCTAGAAATTATGTTTCCTTTCATACAACTAATTGCGATTGCAAAAACATTTTGAGGTAAACGTGATGCTGAACAAATTCTGTTTTCTATTAATGAAGAAATGTGGAAATGTTGATACTTAATGTATGCTCACTTTTAACAAATCAATTTGTTTTCCACCAGAAGACGCTATCCTGCTGTACACTGTCCACTCATAGTGACATCAGCAATATTCAGCTTTTTAATGGTTATGTTTAGGAAATGGAGGCACTTGGTTAATGTTCCAGAAAGATGATCGTCTGTTTTAAAAGAGAAAAAGTCAGGTTTGTCAGCTGCATCCTTTTCATCCTAACAAACAAACAAACAGTGTGTCAAACTTGTCGTTTAGCTAGCTGAAATGGAGAAATGAGCAGATGTAGGTCTTAATTTGGTTATTTCAGAATATAAAGATGCTTCTCTGTTCTTTCTTTGTGAAAAGGTGCACACACACACACACAGATGCATCACTTCTTACTGAGTTAAGCAGAAATAATTAGAAAAATGCTCCAGTCGCAAAATATTACAAGACAAAGTGGCTTTAAGCATCAACTGGACATGACTGGATTTGAGATTCGCCTCTTCATTGGCAGCAGTGATGCTCCCTGCAGACTTTATGCACCTGCTATACCATCCTCACATATGGCAGTTGGTGGACGTGGCATAGCCTGCTGTTTGGAGGATGCTTCAATCCAAAACGCCTTCCAACATCATGAGTGGACACATTTATAATGAAACTGGCTCTGGTGGAAGTGGAGAGCTGCATCTTGGAACAGTGATGAGATACGTAACCAAGAAAATGCCAAGCTGCCATGTTTCCTGCTATGAGAAATCTTAATTTGAGGTGGTGTTGATGCAGAGACGGCAGTAAAACAGTCCCACAGGCTCATGTCTGGAATCCTGGTTTAAAAATCACAACGAGGGCGAGATGTTACGCCGTCGACGCCGGAAAAAAGCTCCAAGTCTGCTGAGGGAGGGGTACAAAACCCGCCAAACTATTAATCTTTAAAAAAGCAATTACAGGCACCTCCCTGGCAGGTTTATCAGGCTGTCATCTTCATGGCATCTCTATTTAGAACTATCTACTTCCTGGATAACCACCAAACACTCTCTCCTCTGTCAGCTCTGCTCCGAGGTGAAAAATGAGTAGATGATGATGACCAGCCAACGACACACTCTAGCAACTAAAAGGTACTACGAGGAACCAATTTGGTGAATCAATGCGAGCGAGTAAAGGAAATACTCTCAGTGCAACAATGTGAGACCAATTACTCACTGTATGTTGTGTATGCATCACATGTTTCGTGCAGGTAGACGGCAGAGTGCATTCTCAAAAGCAGGTTATCACAGTTTACACTCTCCTTTAAGAAGACATAGTTCATCATTATAGGTAACCATTTACACAAAGAATATTAAGGATTTTTGGACTGATTACATGCTGATTTAAACTTTTTAAGCCCTCACTGTCAAAGCATAATGTTCAGGTGTCTTTTAGCGAGCTAATGAAACCTGGAAGCTTCCAGAAAGGAGACAAAAGGCAGCCAGGGAGGTGCCCCGACAGCGTACTTTAATGGCACAGACAAAGAGCGTCTACAGCTTGCGTTTGGTACGTGACGTTCGGAGTGCATCGTGCACGCAGAGCCGGAGAGCTCAGGGACCGCTCGGCCCGTCTCTTCAGCGAGAGGCTGCAGCGGCTGCAGTTAGCAGAAGTGCTGAGAGGCCGAGCCAAGCTGTTTGTTTCATCCTGCTTTATTGCTGTTGTCACTCGTTTTTAATGAAAGTGGAGTTCGGCTGTAGAAAGGGAGCATTTATTCATGCCGACGCACCTCAGCAGGACTTCAGCACAGACGCTGGCCTTGATTGGTCTCTGCAGTGTGTGTGTGTGTGTGTGTGTGTTTGTTTGTGAGACAGGGAATAGCCTAATAACTCATATTAAAAATATTAAACCCTCACCACCTTCAGTGCAGTTTCATGAAATATAATCAGTATTGTGTTGAATAGTTTAAACGAGATAAAAGTAAAGTGAGTTACTCATTTACAACAATCCAGTCAACATGAATAAAAGGAATATTTTATCACCCAGGCTGTAGGTTCGCTTCGTGTCGATTCGAAATACGGTGGCCAGCAGGGACAAACTTTGAATGCAGCAGAGCGGGACTGTGTGTAGTGTATTTAAATGTTCTTAGATGCAAAGGTTAGAAGCCAATGAGGCGTGTTGACAGTATGTATCCGTGCAAAACTGTATGTTAATGAGTGTTAATGTGTGTGTGTGGTGCAGCCTGTAAGCTCCATGTATACTGTATGTGTCCTACAGTTCATCATGCGTGTTTGTCTGAGGGCATGCCCGAATGCACCTGCATATCTGTACAGTTTAACATAAATGCTGTGTGTGTGTGTGTGTGTGTGTGTTTAATATGTATATTTCCATGTTTATGTGTCTGCTTGTCTCTTTGTTCAGTATATATTTGTAATTGCAAGTGTATTTGTGTGTGTGTCTGTGTGTCTTTGTGTATCCATGGTGTGTTTGCCCTTGTTTGCACACTGTGTGTGTGGGTTTAATGCATGTGCTGTTTGTGTGTGTGTGTCACATTATCATTTGTGTGTACCTCTTCGTGTCTGTCTGTGTGTCAGTGTGTGTACTCACTGTTTGTACAGATGTGTGTATACAGCGCATGTCTCCGTGTGTCCTTTTGCACTTGCACTACATGTGTGACGACCAGCTCGAGCTTTTGTAGTGGTTTTAGGGTTCTGCTTAGAACGAGGTTTGGGTCAAAGCAGTGACAAGAGACCGAAGAACCTCTGACACTGTGATCGGCTCACATCAAAGCCCCTCTCTTTATGTCCCAGTGGGCTCTTCATCGGGCACACAGAACTCAGGAAGATTCAGGTGGGCATCATTCATGAGCTCGTTAGTTAAGCCCCTCCCTCTAATAGTGATTGTCCAATCATAGCTGAGCAAACCCAACAAGGCACAGGTGTGCACTGGGCTCAATGAAGAGTGATTCTTTGCATCTAACCAGTTTGGAGGGTTGATCCTTCCTCATGGCCTTTTCCAAAATGGTTGAAAAGACAGCCGGAGAGAGTTTCCAGCTAATATGCAAAGATCATTTTAATGATTTATTTTGAAAGCTGCTGCAGTTTAAAGCTTCAGAAAAAGGTTTGACTGCGAATTCTTCATTTCATACGAGAGGAAGGGAAGCGTGATGTCATCAAGGGTCCTTACAAGCACTGTATGTAAGTACATGTATGAGTATGTGTGTGTGTGGCCCACACACACTGAGGCAGATATAAGTGTGCAGCTACAGTACCATGTGAGTCACACTGCCAGCCTGTCCTCCATGACAGTTAATGAGCTGTCCCTTCTTTCTCCTCTCTGTCGTTTTCTGCTGCACCCCCGTCTTTTGTCTTTATTGGAAAGCTATAAAGCAAACTGTCTCTCTCTCCTCCTCTGGTTGGTTATTAAATGAACTGCTGTGGTAGAAAAGAGGCAGAGAACCAGGAGGAGGGGGGGGTATCAGCCTCTCCTCCTCCTCCTCCTCTTCTTCCTCAGGTTATTTTGCGTCACGGACAGCGAGGGACGTCAAGGAAAGACAAATTATGATATCCCTCCGCTCGCCTCCCTCCTGCCGCGGAGCGAGAGGACTTTGAAGGGGGGATTTTGAACAAAGCCAGGATGCGGAGGAAATGTGTCAGAGGACTTGAGTTAGGCCTGAAAAGCCATTCTGAGAAAAAACACGGTGATAATGTAATACCAGCTGCTTTATGGATAAACCCTCTGATGCACTCAGACATATCAGAGCTGGTGCTCCCTGGGTTTGGAGAGCCTTTATACATCAGCCAGATACGGTCAGGTGGTCTAGCTGGAGTGATTATTTACCAAGAAGCTTCTGGAGTCCATTCATCTTCCGCTGTGTTTGTGCTCAGTGTGTTTGTGCTGTTTGTTTCTGCGTACCAAAAAAAGGTGGTTTTCTTTGTTAGAAAATGAGGAAAATAAGTAAAGGTTTAGTTGATGTTATACTAGATGTTATTATGAATTCTACATAACAAATTCAGTTATAGTGCATAGTTCAAGCCAGTGATTTAATGAAGCGAGAGCCAGTACTCACAGTGGATCTCCGTCTTTCTTCATACTTATAACCTGTCTCTAGTGCTGATATGTAGTTATTGTGAGTGTCAGGAAAGGATCTGCAGCTCTGTGGGGTACAATATGTGGTCTAGTTCACTCTGAAGGCTGCTGGATAAAATCCTCCAAAGTCTCTCTGGTCTCCAAGATTCCTGGCAAGGAGCTTGTTTTGCCATTTTCATCATTCATGCACTTGAATATATTTTTGATTGCAAACAAGTAATTTGTTCACACAAATTAATCATTTTTGTGCTCAACTCAGCTCTCAAATTCTGTGCGTGCCTGTTATGAAGGTTTCTGGTTTAGAATACTGACACCTGTGTTACTCCAAGTCCCTGAGAGACCCAGGTGAATAATAATTAGTGTTTGGGCCTAATTTTCTCATCAGTTTTTTAGAATCAGATGGTCTTCTTGCAGCAGGGAACATGAGAAGTTTAGCTGCAAGTTCAGCACAGATTTAACTGCTTCTTTTACAAGAATCTGGGTATTTTTATTGAACCTAAAAATAATGAACCTTACTAATAGCAGTGCACCTGAAAATGGAAGTCTTTGCTCTCGGAGGAGACACTGCTGCACGGCAGCGCAATTTGTCAGGAGTTCAACTGCAAGCCGGTAAACCACAGGACCCAGACAGGAACAGGACAGGGATGTAGGTAAAGACAAACCCAGGTCAGTGCTTCAGCACTAACGTCTGGACAGATGTTCTTGCAGCTGCTTTCTGTGTTTTTAAAGTTTGTCCTGCATACGTCGGAGGAGAAATGTTGACGAGCTTGCCATGTTAACAACTCCAATAAAGTCAGTTCAAAACAAAAACACTGAGGTCCACTGGGCCTCCATGTTTGTAGTTTCATGCATCAAACTGAGTGAAGCCCAGTGGACCTCACAGTCCGGTGCTTTTAGGCTTCACAACAACTGATTGAAACATTCAGCTTTGGTTCTTCCCATAGCCGAAGCGTTGGTTATCACCTCTGAAGTGACTGAAGCTCTCATCTGAGCAGTTTTAGTGTCTCGTTCTCCTCATTCAGCTACAGCGTGCAGCTATTTCTCTTTAGCTACAGTGAACAAGCTCATTTCGTCTGCAGCCAGTTTCATTTGCTGCACTGGAAGCAAACCTGGCTGATTTAATATCGTAACTTTTTTTTTTTTTCCTTCCATCTTCATTACTTCATCCTCCTCTCCTCACGCAGTCCTGTGAGTAATCTATTGTTTGTTCTAATTAGATGCTGTACATGTAAGTCACGTAGGGAACGATCGCCTCCGGCTATCTTTAATGATTTTTTCCCTCATAACCGTGCATCTTCAACCCTATGATTCTACTCTATGGCTTAAGCACAGTTGCGTGCTTGTGCTTGTGTGTGTGTTGTGTGTTAGTGTGTGTGTGCGAATGACTCTCAGATGATATTCCTCCCCAGTGGCCTCCAGCAGTCTTCAGACTGTGACAGGGAGAGTAATTGGCCATCAAAATAATCCAGACCCCTTCCCTCATTCCAGCTAGCCGCCGGCGAGTGGAATTAGACACTGAGTTTAGCCCGGGACGTTAAACTCTGTGTTTGTGCGTGCGTGCGTGCGTGCGTGCGTGCGTGCGTGCGTGCGTGTGTGTGTGTGTGTGTGTTTAACCTTAAGTTACATGAACATGTATGGAAGAGTATGACTGTGATGTATCCATATGATTTATTTAACAAACCTTTTGTAATCCAGCATTTTTATCTGATGAAGAGTGGAAAACGAGATTACAGATTCCAAACATTTAGGTAAAATTTGCAGGCAGAGATTATATTTCACAGATTTTAACACATTTGTACATGTGAAAAATGTCCTTTAGGCAAACGAGCTATTATAGTAAACTGAAAAGCACTGAATGTATACAATAATAGCGCACAAACATGATTGAATGTATTTTTATCTGCAGAAGCTTCACTGAATCTTTGCAAACCGGATTAAGAGGGCATTAGTTTACCTAAACAGATGTGAAGACGCTGCGTTTTTGTTTGTTAATCCTCCACTTGACCTCTTTAACGTCCAGAAAGTTGCTGCGAGGTTTGCTTTGTTTCTGTTTCCCTCGTGCTAAGCCGGCGAATCACTGCCGGACTTCAGCTCCACAGCTCCGAACACTAAGACGTGAGAGTCGTCATCTTCTCATCGAACTGCCAACCGTGCATGTTCAAACTTCACATTTCAATTTCCAATTTTTATGTTTAGGCACAAAAAACCAGCTGGTTTGGGTTCGCAAAAGATCATGTTTTGCACAGCGCTACTTTCTACTCTACTTTCTGTAGAAACATTTAACACATCCGTGGTTGCATGTGGTACAATGCCGACCTTTCATCCTGCCGACCGTGTCTTTCCTGCTGCCTCCTGCTCTCAGTTTAAAAAGTGACGCCTCCTCTCAGTTGCTCAGTTTTGGAACTCCAAAAATTGCAGCTCTCCGGTTTACTGGGTAGATTGATTCTCTGTCACCACCAAACCAGCAACCGCCGGACTGCGCGGATAAGAGGAGTCATTTTGCTCTTAAAGCCAATCTCGTGTCCGCCGGCTGAAAGAGATGAGAGCCCGACCGTCTGTCTGGCTGTCCTCCACGTTCCTCACTGCGACTCCTCACCTGCCGCCAAGTAATCGCATTTGTGTTTGTACAACCTGGTAATACAGCGAATCGATGGAGCGGCCGCAAAAGGCCCGAATGCTATTTACTTTCACTTTGACTCAGTCGTCTGAAAACAACCTTGAACGCGGCGTCTTATCTCTGAGAAGAGAGTGAGGGGGACTAGTTTTGTCATTATGAATCCCTTTCAAATGACACTCTTGTGTTTATTGACACCGCCGGAGTTTGACTGACGGCTCTTTTTATGTCTCAAAGGGGATGTGACATCGATTTTCTCATTTCTAGTTTTCTTAAGTTGTAATGAGATGTTTACACATTTTCCGCCTCAGCCGCCCTGGAACAAACCCGCTGCTGCTGTCAGGCAGTCGGACGCTGTCGGAGTATTTAAGTCCAGAGCAGAGACTCATTTATTCAGCACAGCCTGTGTTAGAAGCCACCGCACCAGACGGTTTCTTTCACTTTGTTTACTTCCTGCAGTCTGTCATCAGCTCGCCTTAGCTTTAGCCTCCTCCGCTGCTTTTATATCCGGTCACACACAGAGACCAAAACACACAACCCTGAAGCTCACTTCAGATCTTTATTGAAAAATGTGCACGAAGGGCAACAAGAGCGGATGAGATTCATTCAGGCAAAGAGAAATAAATCTTAAAGCTGCATTGATCAGTGTTTTTTATTAACAATGGATCAAATGACTGTGTGTGGTATGAAATAGGAAAAATAGCACCAACTCTGCACTTCCCCTCCGCTCTGTGGAGGATTCAGAGTCTTTCAGCTCATTGTAAACTCTTCTGTCAGAAACTTGCAGTGTGTCTTCTGCCAAACGCAGACGAGTCGCAGAGGAAGAATTCAGCAGCTAAAGAGCCAAATAGTTTTCCCAAAGAGTTGGTGGATCCCAAACTGGAGCTCAAAGACGAGACGATGATGTCGCTCTGTGTCACCGGTTGTCCAATGAGGCAACTGCTCGCTAACATGTTCAGCATAGCAACTGCAGCAGGTGATGATATGTCAGTGGGTTTGCAGCTTCGCCCCAAGTGCTCAAAAAAAAAAAGAATAAATATTTGTGTAGCTTGAAATTTACATATTTGATCGATCAGCATGACTAACAGTAAGTTAACTGCTCCTAGAAACCACTGGGACAAACTAACCCCCCTCCCAACAGCAAACAGCCGACACAAACACAAAGACTGACTGATGGAGTGACGGAGGTCAAACCTCTTCATGGTTTGGATGATGAAGATTGATTTTGCTTTATGTTCGTGCTGAAGGTTAAAAGTTCAGGAACGATTAAAAAAAAAAAACACAACTTCCTGTCAATGTTAAGTTTTAACCTCTGCAGAAAATAGTCTTTGTTACCTTTCTTACTCCATCTGCGTTTGAGTTTTTAATCATCTGTTCTGAAGTTTCATCTGTTGAGTTTGTCCTGATGAAGTCTAACTTCTCCATCTCTTTCCCTCTCTTCTCCGTCTCTGCAGGTCCGCCTGTAAACGTAACCTGCAACATTTTTATCAACAGTTTTGGGTCCATCGCTGAAACAACAATGGTAAGCTTAATTATTCTTAATGTCACTTTGTACTACAGCTCCATGTGGACATTTTTATATTATTCATTCATCTCGTGTGTGTGTGTGTGTGTGTGTGTGGTTGGGCAGTTAATGGAAAACGTCACATCTCATCGCGGCTCCACTTCGACTTGGGCAATTCTGCCCTGAAAAATGCGATTAATTGAAACGATGGCGGCGCTGATATTCAGCGCACGCAGAGTTTCATTTTTATTTCCTTTCAGAAATTAAAAGCCGTCTGCCCTCTGAGTGTTTAGAAATGTGTGCGCCTCATTGAGCCTGTCTCCCATTTCAAACACTTCATTTGAAAGAGCGCATCGCCGCCGCGGCCATTTGCATAACAACGCAGTGGCGGCGCTGCTGTCGTGCCTGTTTGCAAGCGGTGGGGGTGAATTTATGCTTATTCATTACACAGAAAACCCATTAGTGTTAATATAACTGAACTATCAACCTTCACAGAGCAACAAGGCATAGCTTATATGGTAACACTGAGTGTGTGTGTGTGTGTGTGACAGCAGAGGTGATCTCAGCACCCACAGCATCCATGAACAGTCGCCACTCAAAGCTCCATCAAATGCATGAATCATATTTTCATCCAGCGGCTGCATCCAGACGGTCAGCTGTGGAAACCTTCCGCAGGGCTGCAGCGACTGTGAAGGACACGGAGGTCGCGTCCTCAGTGGTGTTTGTGCAGATGAGTCTGGTTTTAACAGCCTCCTGTACAAATACTCAAAAAATACACATGGTGGATTTTTGAAGTGGGTCTGCTCCGGTTCAGTCTCGGTGTTTTCAGATTTGCCTGAAGGCTGCAAAAGTGCAGAAACGTAACTGTCACCAGGACTGTTTGAGTGTGGTTCGACCAGATTTGATTGATAACAGAAGCAAACAGCCCAACAACTGTCAACAGATTCAGATTCTTCATTTATTTGATTGTAATTAATGCCCAAATACAAGAAAATCATCAAATTTGACAGATAATCACATGTTTGTATGACCCAGTGCTAAGAAGCTGAATAAGAAAACTGCTTTTCAGAGCCTTTAACAGTTCAAAGATTAAAGGATGGTGTTGGTGAAGGTGTAAAGTGCATGGAAGTTTCATTTGAATGAACATAAGAATATAAACAGAAGAATCAAAGGGAGGGAGGGAGGAAAGGAAGGAGGAACGGAATATATGGAGGCAAAAATGGAGAAAAAGGGAGCAGAAATGAAAGCACTCGTGGAGAGGAAGGGAGGATATCCCGAGCTGGACCTCCCCAGAACACACTGACACACACACACACACACACCAGACTGCAAGCTGCTACAGATCCTCGTCATGCAGAATAAACTCCAGATTTTCCCTCCTGCAGGAGCCAAATCGATCCTTGTCAAAACCAAGGAGGGAGGGATGAAGGAGGGTGTAAGGTGACAGACGGGGGGATTGAGGAAGGGCCAAATAATCCGAAAAACTGAGAAAGGAAGAGAAAATGATGATGAAACAGAAAGCGAAGAGGAAGAACGGAAGGCAAAACCTTCATCAGACACACAAGCCAACGTCCCACAACACCTGTTAGCTTCTGAAGCGCTAGCTTCAACTGATTTCCCATAAACTTCAGTTGCAGTTGTTGCTTATCAATAATCTTATTATTATTTGGAGTAAGTAGACCGTATCAGATCTTGGAGATACGCTGCCCTGATGTCATTTTGTTGAGGGATGTTAGCCGGTTTTAGCCACGCTAGCAGCAGTGATGTAGGTGTGTTGGTCCATCACTTCTGTCCAACAACAATAAAATCAGATTTTCTGCAGACATTCACGAACACGACCTTCTGACTTTGATTAACCGCTGACTTGATCATTAGGTTGATCACTAGCGCCACCATGAGGCAGATGTTTTTGTAATTTTGTATATCAAAAATGTTAGCTTCAGCTCTACTTTCTACTATAGTCTGATTAGCAAATCTTAGCATGCTAGCATGGTAAAGTAAGATGGGGATACACCATGTGCCATTTTGAACATGTTAGCATGCTGACATTAGCATTTGTCTCAGAGTGCCTAAGTAAGCTATGAGCTAACATGCTAGCAAGGCTGTAGACGCTCAGCCATGTTTTTCTGAATGTAGCCTTTACCCTGTTCACAATATTAACTCCTCAAATTGAAGCTACGTTATATTATAGGTAGTGAGATTATGGCTGCAGCTGTTACTGTGAACTCTCAGTATGTTGTAGCTGTTGTAGTATGTTGTAGCTGCTGCAACATGCTGAAGTTATTTCATGTCAGTCCTGAATGAGGGATCCCTCCACTGTCTTGAGGTTTAGTCGAATGGATAATCTTAAAGGAAGTTGTATAATGTACCAAACGTACACCCCTGAGAGAAAAACGTGATTTTTGTCCATATAAATAAAATAGACTTGTCAGAGGTCAGAGGTCACTGGAGCCTCTGATCCTGCTCTCAGCCTGGCAGACAGAGCAACATGGCTGAGCGCAGGGTAACTTCTGGGTGCTGAGTTCGCCCACTGTAGACCACAGTGAGTGTTTTCGCTCTAATCTCTCAAAGGATGGATTAGCAGCGAAAAGACAGTATTGAAATAATTGGATTTATCAGGTTTTATCAAACCAGAAAATCCATTTTAAAGCTCCAGAGGCAACACAGAGCGAGCAGGAGGCAGGGGACGCTTTCTGAATGCAGTGTTCGCTGTAGTGTGCAGCTCTCGCTCTAAGCTTGGACTACAGTATCCCTCCATCTTCAGCACACACACGCACACACACACACACACACACACACACACAGAGTGCTGCTGGGGCCTGAGCACAGTGATAGATGGAGTCAGTAGAATGGCGCAGTGCGTGTTGAAGTCCCGGCGGTACACGGCTTTATTCCTGTTTCAGCGCTCTCCCCACTCGCCCGCTCACTCTCGCACTCCCTCACACACACACACAAACACGCAACCCCTTCTCTCACTCTTTCCCTTGTTTTCTCCCTCCCTCGTTTCTTCTACCTCTGAGAACACACACTGACTCACTCCAGCCGCACACACACATCAACCCATTGTATTTAACTCTCTCTCTCTCACACACACACACACGTATCACATATGGATCATGGTGACACCCATATCCACTGGACCATTATTTATAAGGGATTTAAAAAGTACTTAAGGCATTAAATACCAATAAAAGGATATAAAAGTGCAAAAGGAATATCAATCCTGCTTAAATCTCCTCAAATAATTCCTGAACCAGATTAATGTGCATATTTTTCTTATTATTGATAAGATGAAGATAATTTTCAAATTCAATAATAGATTTTAATAGAATTAGAATACTTGTACTTATCAGTATATTGACAATAATCTGCATCATCTAAGTTCATTGATTCCAACTTAATAACTCTCCAGTTTAGGAGTACACTGTCCTTTGCTGTGTGGGGGATTTAGTGCTCTGCCTCTCTCACCACAGAGCTCTCTCACACACACACACACACACACACACCATTATCTCACCACTCATTCATTTTTTCTCTCACCCTCCATGTGAAACTCTATGAGCAGGCTTTACTCTGTGTTACATAAAGTAGTATTTCCAGCTTCACCCCTCTATCTCACTCGTTCTCTCCTCGCACTGTTGAAACTGCATTATTGTCGTCCGAAAAACGACAATAAAGTTGCTTTCAGATCTTATTTTTTAGAAACAGTTCGTTTCTCTGCATGACACCAATAAGAAAAGACGGTTATTAATGTGTGAAAAGTGACTTTAGTCTCTGAGAAGTAAAAGATTGTGTGATATTATTGTTAAAAACGGTTTGGGTTGACTGTTTAAGTGGTTTTGACCCTGAGTGGCTGCGGTCAAAAGTCAACTAAAGCCTCCTTTAACCATGACCTCAATCTTTCCCTAAACCTAAAAAACAGGTTTTTATTTCCCTGAACCTGATCCTGAAAGGCACTGACACAACAAACTGGAGATATTTCTGCCAAGTGTCAATTGTACTTGAGCTGATGTGTGTGTCTGTATGACTGTAGCTCTGTTCTATCAACTTAGTCACAGAAGCACATTTTGGATGTGTAATTGCTGCACAATGTCTCCCTTTGATGCACAGTAGCTCGCCGCCTTTTAGACGTTTTCCAGTTTGGATTCATCACTTCATGTTCTTGCATGATATCAACTGTGTCAACAAACCAGGTTTAATTTCATCAGCGCTTGTTGAGGAGTCAAACTTTTCATTTATCAAAATCACCTCATGATCCAGGGAGAAGTTTGCTGTTGTAAATTGATTTGACATCCCACAGTGCTGCTGCTGCTGCTGCTGCTCCGGCTTATCTGGAGGCAGCACGGTGAAAACAGCATCCTTCTCTTTCCCCGTGCAGCGTTGTCTGAGCAGAGCAGATGTGCTGCCGTAATGTAAGAGCCCCCGTAACCTCCTACCTCCTCTTCCTACCTGAGTAGCATCCAGGGAGCCGGCAGGATGTTATGACAAGCGTAGGAACGAGAATATGGCCGCTGCTGTTCCTGTAGATTTTTTGTTGTTGTTGCAGGAAGAAGAAGAGGAGGAGGAAGATTGCAGTCTTTCATGCGTGGTTTACGGCCTGAGTTTAATACATGCTGAAATGAGTTTGGTATTGTGTAAGTACAGCATTTCCTGTGCTAATGGTTTCATAGCAGCGTGGCGGTGGTGGATGGTAATTTCAAGGTAGCATTTAACAGTCCAGCGGCCTTATGTCAGGACATTAAACCACGAGTATGAACCTACAGACGTTGCAGGAGTCCCACTTTTTACTGCACATATGCCGACGTCCTGCAGTACTTTTCCTCCGTCCTCAGGAGGAGGAAGCGTTCAGCGCTGAGCCTCCTCGGCGTCAACAACATTTTTTAATAAACCTCGAATTAGTCATCCAGTCACTCCAATTCTAAACCATTCCCTGAAATCATTAACTTACACCCTCAAATTACTTTCCCCTCATTTGAATCGTAGAATGCAGGAACGATCCACCCCCTCGTGTCTGTATCATGCACTTAATGGGCATCCATCTGCAGCCATAAGGAGCCTCTGCACTATGAAGCTAAGGCCACAATCTGTGATCTGAACGCACATGGAGGGGTGTAAAAGCTCATATCAATATGTATTGAAGTGCAGTCTGCAATTCAAATGTTAAAAACTCTCCTGCTGTTACTAAATGTGAGTACGAAGCATTTTCTGATCCTACGAAAGGATTTTTTTTATAGCTCAACATATTTATTTGTCAAATTAGTGAAAGAAATACCTTTTGTGATATTTGAACAGCTGTAAAACACAAAACTCAAACACCATAGAAATAGAATCATAACTCAAACACTCATAACTGCAGTTACATGAATGTGCCTTAAATCAATAAGCACCTTGACTTTTTAACTTCATAGAAAAAGGTTTGCATTCTGTATGTTAAGCATGCAGTTTCTCCTCACTCTTTGTGTTTTAAATGCAGAATGTAAAGCACTTTGTGTGTAAAATGTGTTAAACAAATAAACCTTCCTCGCCTTAAATATGTACATATGATCGAAAATTAACTACTGGATCTTTGGGAAACTTCATCAATACTGGACAGTCCTGCAAAACCTTGTACTATGACAGCATTCTGAGAAAAATACTATAGTTAAGGCAAGGCTGCATGATGGTTAGGGGTAATAAAAAGGCGAAAGTTAATTGCAGACCCGCCTGAGTGGGCATGCTACTTGAGGGGTGGAACGGTCCAATAAACTCGCAGGATACTGGGCTGACAAACGTTTATAGTTTGAGGGAGCAAACTAGTGTTTTGATGGAATTAATGGAAACATTTTAGATAGTAAATTAGAAGTTTGAGGGAATGAAAAGAACTCAGAAAACGGGATTTAAATTTGAAAGCAAATATAAGGAAAGAAATGATTAAAGTTCTCTTTTAAAGACTTATAAATCCTTAATAATAGTAAGACTCAAAGACTGTAGCTGATCAAAACACTATTTATATTTTTTACACTAATGCACTAACCTCATTAGAATGACACAGGTGAGAGATGAATCATTTTTAAAGGTGTTGTCGTGGCGATGCAGGACGGGTGTGTACAGCTGCAGCAGCAGGATGGAGGAGTTTGTTGATAGAAAAATAAAGAAACAGGTACTGAAGAGATCGGGAACATTATAATTAACAGCTTTGTAAAAGATCAGGCTTGTGTGACCACTAGTTTCATAATTATCTTTGTCTTTAGCGACTCCATCAAGGTCACGTTCGCTCGATTTTCGCTCTTTCCGAGCCGGTGTCAAACCGCGGGCAGGTTCATGACTGATGATCCTGGTCTGGCCTCGTACCTCTCCTCTGTATTCCCTCGTTCCCTCTCTCCATCGACAGACACTCCTCCTCTCTGCGCCATTTCGGGCTATTTATCATATTCTGGAGCAGAAGAAAAGGCGACTCATTCATGAAAGGTCAGGCTCATTTGTTTCATGTAAGATATTCAGCCTCATAAACAGTAATAAACAGCGAAGGGGTCTCTCTGAGGCTGATTGCCATGTGACTGCATTTCACACACACATGCAGCACCGTGGCTGATTGCTCCTTGAAATGCCACCCGCTGGGGCTGCTGGCGTGGCCGTACATCGTCCCTGCAATGCATTTCTGCTACGCCACGCGGCTTAATGATGGCGGCAGCCAGGCCGCAGTGGCCGGGCTCCATATTCTGAGAATAATTGACAATTAGGGGGATGGAGGAGCGAGCTAAATGCCACCCCACGCTGAATAAAGACACCATCTCTGATTGTCAAGCAGGGACTGGAGAACGGGCAGTGGAGGTTGTACAATAAAGCTCTGAGGGAGCAACAGTAAATATCTTCTACCTGGATCGATTCTTAATTCCAGTCTAACCTAATTGTAGCTCTAACCCTCAAAACAACCCTGAAAGAGGTGAAGGAGGACCAGACAAAACAGCCTTTTGTTTAAATACTTGAACAAACAATGTTTGTGCTTCCTTGACACGTGACCTTGTAGTCTTGAGAGTAATTTCTTGAGACTCTCCTCCAGTTCATTAAAAATAGTCATGACATTTGATCTCCATGAATTTTCCAGTTTTATCAGTTTCAGAGGGAAATCAAACCCTGGTCTCCAGTGTGAAAGTCCTCTGTTTGACCCATCCGGTCTGACCGCCTCGGCCACCTCCCTCCCTCCTGTCTTCCTCTTGACATTGTGATTTTTCTTAGGAAACTGAACATTTGTGTTCATGTACATGAAGCCACAAAACAACATACATTTACATTCAAGCAGCATGTCCTTACATCCGTTCCCTAACTAAAACCAAGTTGTTTTAAATGAAACTAAACCGTAACCACAAATGAATGAACATCCTGCCGCTGAGCAGAAAAGGCAGTTAGAACGTGGAGGATTCACTGTCCTCTCTAAGTGCCACTGGAAGAAACAGTGTGATGTTGTTTCACCATCAAACCCTCTGAGGGAGGAGGTTGGGAGCGGATTGTAGGGTCAACAGAGACTGTCAGCCTCGGTTTCTGAGAGGTTTACCCAACCATGACCATGACAAAGTAGTTTAAACCACACTGCTAACCCGGAG